>NC_044387.1:26057050-26686585 GCF_006542625.1 Nomascus leucogenys
TACTACTGATCAAAATTGCTTCACAAAGCTTTCTTTGAGTTAGACAACGAAGGAGCTGTGAAAATTAAACATGACCTATTACAGATGGTATGTTATGCCTTATAAGCCTTTATTATTGGCTTAGCAAGTTGCTATGCAATCTAGCATGGCCTTCAAGAAAAGAATGAAGAACTGCTAACCTTTAATCTAGTGAATGGGTGTGAAAGAGAAGGTGATAGGAAAATGCCTTGAGAATGACATGATTCTTAATTCAAGGAGTCACATGCTGGCATAGCATGTGGTCATCTGGGGGATATTGGAAACACAGGAAGTATCTAGAACACCGTGATAACTACAAGCTTCCAAATCAAAATCCAGAGCGGCCTTATAATGTTTTGTTTGTTTGCAGATAAAATTTTAACTAATTCATTTATTTAAAAATATTTATCAAGTATCTATTCCATGCTAACATCTGTTCTAGGAATTGAGCTTCATTAGTGAAGAAAACACAACATAGGGAAGAAAATAAAATTTCTACCTGCATGAAGCTTACCGTCTTCGATGGTGATCTTGGCTCACTGCAATCTCCATCTTGGGTGGTAAAAAGAGAAAATAAACATAACCAATAATTAAAATACAGAGAGTAATTGAAAATGATACATTGAAAAATATAAAAGAAAGAGCATTATAAGCAGGACCAGGTGTAAGGGATTGGGATAGCTTTGTTGGAATTTTAAATACAGTGACTGGATTAGGGCTCATTGAGAAGTGCCATCTGCATAAAGATCTGAAAGTGGTGAGGAAATCAGCAAGGCAGTTGTCTCGAAGGGCAGATGTTGAAGCAGGGGAACAGAAGTAAAAGACAAGGTCAGGGAGATGGCAGGGGACACACTGCTGACCATTTAAGGCTTCATCAGTCATTGTAAGGATGTTAGCTTTTACTTTTAGAAAACTGAGAAGTCACTGCAGAGTTTTGATCTAAGAAGTAACATGAGCTGAAATTTTCACAGGATCACTCTGGCTGCTATTTTGAGAATAGATCATAGTTAGACAACAGTAGGCATAAGGAGAACAGTAGGGCTACAGTTACACCCATCCAGGTGAGAGGCGATATTGCCAGAGTCCACGGTGACAGCAGCAGAAGTGATGAAAATGATCGCAATCACCTTATGAATGTATTCCAATATTATTCTCTGATGGATTGGATGTGAGTGTAAGAAAAATAAAGTAAAATAATAACTTGATGACTGTTTTGAGCAGAACTGAGCTGGAGAGAACTAAGCTGCCTGGTGTCAGGGTAATTAAGACAACAAACCAAAATGAAAGCAAAAATCAAGTCTTTAATTACTAAATAGCAAAGCAAGAAGCTAAATAGGAGAATGTGTTGGTTCTTCAATGTTTCATTCTTCTTCTATAGAATGGCTACAGGCAAGGGTCAGGTAAATCAGCACAGACTTGAGGATCATCTTACTGTTGATGGAGGCTCCAAAAAATTCCCAGACAAAAAGATCTCCAAAGGAAGGCACTTAGCCTAGGAATGAAGGTGTAAGAGCATGGGCAGCCAAGGAATCTAGAGTTCATAACTGCAACCCTCTTTAGAGACAACAGTGCACTCTCTGTACCTCACGTGGTATGGGGAGGGCAGCTTTCTTGCGTGAGTCCTATCTGGTAAAGCCTTTGTAATTGCCTGAAACATCACACATAGGTTTTTAGCCATGACACAGACTCCATATTGAATAATGTGATATAAAGCTGAGTATACGTTGTGAAGATTTTTCAGAGAAGATAGAGGGATTCAGTTTTGGACATTTCATTTTCTGAGTCGTCAGTTTAAGCTAAAATATGATGTAATAATAAAAACCCCCAAATCTCAATAGTTTATAAAGATTAAAATTTTTTCTCGTACTACACATTCATAAACTTTCTAAATTTGTCTTTTCTTAGTCTACTATTGTTCTCTTAATCTAGGAGATCCCCCAAAATCTACTTTTTAGATATCATTTTGGGATTCCATGGATATCTTCTCCTTTTAGTAAAGGTACGATCAATAGATGAACTAAATTAAACCCTGACACCCAGGTGCCATGGCAAAACTCCCTATGTAGCCAACATTCCATTGTCCAGAAGCTTCCAAGATAATTGAGGAATACAACATTTTATAGGGGCAAAAACAGTAAACTGAAAGCTAGGAGACAAGATTCTGGTTCCTACACTGAGCCCCAACATATAATTAAACTTGGGGCCATTTTAAGACCTCGACCTTGGAAATATTTGTAATTTTTAACATACTTAATGAACTAAGACTCTTGAAATTGAAAGTGACAGAAAGCCAAATTCAAACTCTATTAAGTCAAAAACAAAATGGATTTCCTCTCCTTATTAGAAAGTCAGTATATGGGACTGGAGCCAAACACACCTGGGGCAGGGGGGCCTCATGGAGCAGTGGTTGGACGAATGAAAACCTGCAGCAGCAGCAATTCAATATGGTCCTCCTCAAACTAGTTCTCCCCTGCATATTTGCATTATGACCACAAGAACTTCAGATCTTACATATTCATAACCTGAAGCCCAGTAGAAAAAGAGAGAATGTTTCCTTTTAACAGAAAGTAAGACAACAGACCTGATCCTGGCTATCACTGTTACAAAATACGCCTCTGCTTGGTTAAACCACTGTGGCTGGAAAAATGACTTAAGCCAATTAATTGTGTTCTTTTCTTTAGCTGGGTAGTTTAGCCACCAAGAAACATGCGTATTGATATCAGAGGGACAAATCTCCCAAAGGAAATGTGAAATTATTCTTTAATTGAAAATAATGAATGTAGACCTTGTGAGTGTAAAGGCATGTAATTTGGCAAAAATTACCTACTGTTCTTTATCCATAAAGTGAAGGTTTTATACTAGATGATTTCAATGTCTCTTGTAGATCAATGCTTTTTACACATCCCAGAGTCATTTCATGTTGTGAGCCTCTGGGTCCTCTTTACAGGTAAGACTCATGCAGCTCTGAAGCCCCGAGTGAAATTGGGACATGAGACAGACACAGGTTTAAAACATTATAATATATTTCAAACAATTTCTCTGAGATTTTTTCTATTTAGAAGCGAAACTGCAAATATTTTATTTTTATGATAGATAAGTTAGCCTCGATTTTTATGAATATATATACCATTAATGCATTTGTGATACCTACTAGTTAATGTTAATTCTTTTCTCATGTGGTAGTTTCACTACATGGAATTCGTTAATGAACACATATCAAAGATACTATTAAATTTGTGGGACAAATAGTGTTGCTTCATAAAAAAATTACCTTTATGTTTTATATTTTACCTTTTATTAGTTATGACTTGAAATGGACAATTAATACATTCCTTCAATGCACGTTTTAATATGGTACTACCATACATTTTTCTTATTTAGGTATAGCATTAACTGTTACTTTTTCAAACCGTAATGCTTACTTTTCAAGGGCTGACACTAACTAATTTCCATTTCGTTCTGCTTTGGAATAGACAACAGGGAAGAATAATTATCACTTTCAAAATGAGGGTACTGATTCTTGACCCATGTATTACAACTATGACTGAATGTGTGTGCTTTGTGCTTAATAAACCATAAAATAATAGCATACTTACACTTTCAAATAATGTACAAACACTTAAAATATAACAGCAATTAAAATGGTTAACAGCAGACATCTGCACTATTGGGACAAAATGAGCATGTTTACATGAAATAATAGTATCATGGGTTTATGGTGATTCTAAACTTTAGAATTTAAGAACTTAATCATTGTCAATCAAATTAACTTAATAAATTTGACCTGTGAACCTTAACCATGTGATGAAGAATGTGCTACCAGCTGTCTCAAGTTCCCTTTCCTTATACCAAGGATAACTATTTAGGATTGGGGTGTGTGTTTGTTTTTAGCCAAACCCGTTGATTAATGGTCATTAAGGTGATCTAAACAAGTACTCAGGATTTCTCCCTCCAGCTGGGCACTTCCTGAGGGAGAGAGTATTTGACCACCCACATTTACTTTGTCCCTGTCCAAGTATATTGCCTATCTCTTGAACATGCCCATTATCCACTTTTCCCACTAGCAAATATTCAGTGTTATATCTGACTTAGACTACGTATTCAAAGAGAGGTCAGCTCATTATCTCATGGTGTGTGGTGACAGACAAGTTAAAGGATTAGAGTGTCATTCAGTAAGATAAGATACTGTAACAGAAAAGGAGCAAATAAATAGACTAACTGTGTAGTGCTCCTGGAGCATGGATGCTACAGAGCTTCAGTGTTGGTAAAACAGAGGAGATACACGTAGATTCATAACATTTCAATCATAGGCATAGTCTCCCATAAAAATGTTTGACCATATATCCATTTTATGCATTAAAAAATATATTGAGACAACTAATTTACACTGGAGAGAAAAGTTTTTTTATAATATTAATTCATTGATATAAAAATGATACTCAGGAATTATACATTTCAATTCTCATCTTTTGTAAACAAATAAGGCATTTTCATTTGAAAAATGTTGATTTTGAAGAGTCTATACCTAAGTATCACAGAGATATATCCCAGCTATATGACTAAATTTCTAATTTTAATAATTGTTGTTGTTAAATTGAACTAGGTCTGAGCTTTAGAAGCTTCAGTACAAGTCCTGCTAAATAAACTGCAACCTAAGTTGGTATATAAAAAAGCTGAAAACTTATCTTCGGAATTTGCCTTTATAACAAATAGCTGAGTCTCGGCCAATCACTGCAGCCTAGCTTCAGTCCACGGCAGCCAGCAGGCTGTTCAAACCACATTCAATTAAGGCAAATGCTGAGCTTTAACCGATTGATCCGGCTGTACCTGACTTCTGCTTTTTGTATGTCACTTCCTTGTCCCTGGCTATAAATAAAACCTGCACTTGTGAGGTGGAACATTCTGAATGATTTTTGGTCCTGACTTCTGTCCGATTCCGGAATTGCAAATACAAGCCAATTAAGATCTGCAAACTAGATTTGTTGTACTTTTGTCTTTTAAGAATCTAATAGATACACATGATTTTATGAAGATAATTATTCTACTAAATTCAATTTAAGAGGTAATATAGGTATTTTTCTAAGCCCATATTATCCAAGATGTGGCTATAAAGCACCTGAATGTGACTAGTCCAAACTGAGATGTACTGTAAGTGGAATATATACACTAGATTTAGAGGTACAAAAAAGTGTAAAATATCTCAATAATTATTTTATATTCATTATATGTTGAAAAAATATTTGGGATATGACAGATTAAATAAAATATGACATTGTAATTAATTTCACCTATTTTTTTTTTTTACTCTTAAATGTGGCTGCTAGAAAATGTTACATTCCAATGTAAGGCTTACGTTATATTTCTATTGGATCGCTGTGTTCTAGGCAGTACAGCATAGTATTAGCATATTGAAAATTACCTTTTTTCATTCCAGACTCATGCATGGTTCATATAAATCATGGCCTTTATATTAAAAATGCTCTCATATAGCTAAAGCCATTAGAATGTGCTATCATAAAGGAATAAAGAAATGAATTTTCCTCCACCTACAATTTCATAACTGACACTGAAGTCTTTTTCTCTAACTATTCCATGCATTAGGAATGTCTGGTACAAAGAATAAATCTGCACAGTTGTACATTTCATTATGATTCGTTTTGACATTCCCAATTACATTTTGGAAACCTTAGCTACAATGTCCCCAGGAATTTTTTCAACCAGCTGAATAAATTTTGTTAAAATCATCTAAGGTATTGAAACTGATTTATTTATTTAGCTATTAGCTCTAGTTTCTTTGGGATACACAAAAGTTGAATTTGCACTCAAATTTATATACTATCTTATTATTAAATAGTACAGAGCTGGTAGAACCCCACTTTCAGAAACACTGGGCTCCTGTGGTTCCTTCCTGGAGTAAATGGAATGTGTGAAGTTATTAATTTTTGTTCAGCAAGTACCAGTGTGAAAGCTGATCCTTTTATAAACACTGGTGAAATGAAGAAAATAACCTCTTGCTATTTCTATTATCAATCCCAGCTTTTTTGTCTAATACTTAAACTTGACCAAACCCTTGAGCCAAATCAACTTTTTTCTAAACTCACTTGCCAATTTTTTTTAAAGCTAAACTTTTCTCCATGCACCACTTTTATCAAAATAAAGAACAACCAAATGTCAAACAATCTGTTTCTATTCTAAGAAGACTTCTATCTAGATGGTGTTTGCAGTACTCAAATATAGAATACATTTTTGGAATATCAAATAAAGTAGCTAGGAGACCTAAAAATTCACTGCATAAAATTTCTATCATAAATTATTTTATAATCTATAGCCACAATAAAAATAAAAGATTAAAATAAAAGATATTCATGATTAAAGAATGTTTTTTGACTGACAGTAAAAATACTATATTTGAACTACATGAAATAAACTCGTGGGCACTCACCTTAACACAGTATAACCCCAATTAAAGTTGTTTTTCAGGATCCTAAAAAGATAATTTATAGGTAGTATTAGATATCTAGAAAAAGTGAAATATAAATGTATTTATTTGTAAGCTCTCATTCTCAAAAATCAAATTTTTGCATAATATCAATTCTATACCCTGAAGTCCCCATGTACAAGAGCCAATATATATTGTATAATACCCAAATCATTTTATAGTGTAGCATCAGGAACTAGACTTCTTTGAAAATAATTCTATTCACAAGATGAATTCTGTGGAGATTATCTTTTGAGCATACCAATGAATTCTCCAAACAACATTTTTTTAAAATCATGAAATTTAACAGAATGCCAAATTAAAAAATATATATACTTACAATTGATAGTAAAATACACAGTCAGTCATCTAACCTTTATATTATTATTTTTATTATTTGAAAACTTATGTTTGCAGTGGAGATTGTGTATAACAATATAAATAGATGTAAAGGCAGACTGAGAAAGATGTTTTGTTTCTAATTTTCTTAATAAGAACTAGCGCATTCCTCCTTTGCTTTTGTTAATTTCAATTGGCCACACTCACACTATATAAACCAATCAAAGATCTCAGATAATAGAGGGAAGAGGAGGTGAGCCACCTGGCTGTATTCCCTTTTTAGCAATTCTATAGCATTGTTGTGGAAGCCAATTCAGCTCCAGGCAGTTAGGAAGTTAGCTTTTACTGAGTACTTACTACACACTGAGTAGAGCACTCACACCAGCCAGGAAGAACTGGGACCACCTGTGGAGCAGAGCAAGAAAACACCTGGGGACAAGTGAAGAAGCAAACAGAAACCAATTAGCTTAATAAGGCAAGGTTTTCTACAGGATGTTGCAGCTTGAGTCCCACTGTTCTGGCTTTCTCTTTACTATTTTGCCCTCTAAGTTATTTTAGTTTTTTCCCCGCAAAAGAAGCCTGCCTTATTCCAGTTTTTGAAATTTGCTAGAGCCACTACCTACTGAGTCTCATTTGAAGAGTGCCCAGCAATAATGTGTACCCAGTGTTACAACCATGAAGCTCATGATTGGTGCAATTAAACTAAAAATCCAGAGGCAATACCAACAACCCCTCTGGAATTACAGAGATAAATAAAACTACACCTCATTCCAATCCCTGGGATGATTATAAATGTGAAGTCTGCCAACAAGGTAAGCCTTTACAAATATTGGCCCTTTTCCTATTAGTTATAATGATCCCCACTCCAGTGCAAGACTCATTTATTGAGGTGGAAAGAAATTGCACTAAGAGACCAAGCATACCTGAACATGGGCCTCATTCCTGATCACTTATCAATAGATATATACAAGGAACATGATGTATACAACATAATATTACCTGGGCCAAGGTGAAAGAGTGACGCTCAGACTTAAGACCACGGCACACCGGCTCAGCCAAGAGATCTTTATTGGAGGCAGCAGGCTAGGCAGGGCAGGAGAGAGAGAGAGAGAGAGAGAGCGGTGGGGGGTTTGCTTCTTTTATGCCCAGGAGGGCTGCGTGGATGTTTGTGATTGGTTGGGGTGGGGCTTAGAGCGAGGCAGGAAAAACACCTCTCTCTGATTGGTTTTTCCTTTGGCGGGTTTGCACTGAGGAAGAAGAACCCGGAACCAGCGCCATTAGGGTGCTCTAGTTACCTAACGCAAGGCATGTCTCAAAAATCAGGGACTACAACCATCTTGGGAACTGTTCTCTAACCTAACAATACCAACTGCAGGTTTTACATAACTCTCAAGGAAAAAATCTCTACAATTGCAACATTGGCTTCCCACAGAATCAACCAGAGCTCTTGGATGTTACAGCCAAGGGAATTCTTACAAAAATATATTTAATTTGTTTAATATATACAAATATACTTAATCATATGGAGAAGTCTAGATGTTCTCTGAATAAGTTTCCCCACCCAGGTCTACTAAGACCACCACTAATAAGAAATTAGGAAATAAATTAGGGAAATTTCCACCCAATGTTATTCTGGGAAATTCTTAAAACTGTACACACCCCACCTTAAAGGAGACAGAAACAATAGGGAAAAACCCAGAGATTAATTTGACTTGGGAGGAAATTTATTGGTATAATTACGCCATCATCTTTGAAGGGGCCCCCTCTGAGGCTACTAAAGGTATACAATTGGCTGACCTAGAAAAATTTTCCCTACCACAGAAGCGATGGAGCAAGTAGTGACCCAATGAAGCACAGCAATGTCATGATAACAGGAATAGAAATGGGTCAAATGTATAATAGGATTGATGTCTATTTCTGAAATAATTTGATCCACTTGTGATGATCTCATATGTGAATCACATGGTTCTGATTCTGAGCCCAGAGTTCAAATCTAATTTGGTAAATGGCTGAATTCAGAAAGGAAAGCAAGCATTTGTATGATCTTTATTTTTCTGAATACAGTAATGTTTCTTCATAATATTTTTTTTTCTTTTTTGGCGGGACAAAGAGTTTAGCCTAAAACAGGCTTTCTCAGCCTTCACACTATTGACATCTTGGATCAGATGACTCTTTGTTGCTGGCGAAGGGGAACTTTCCTGTGTATTGTAGGGTTTAATAGCATCCTTGATCTCTACCTACTGCACATAACTAGTGCCCTTCCTGTCCCCAGTATGACTATCAAATACATCTCCAGATTTGCTGAATGTCCCCTATGGAACAAGTCCCACCGCACCCCACCTGACGGGCCTAGAAAGCATGCTAGACCTTTTTATTCTGGCTTGCCTATACCCACTCCCAGTCCTCCTATTTCTAGTTACTGGAATCTTGTCCACTCACCAGATTATTTTTGGATGGGTGGATAAATGGACCTTTCATTAATTGCCAAAATTTCTTCTTCCAAACTATGCTTTTAACATTAGGCTTAATTTTTGCTATTTTTTCCTATTTGCACTTATTTTTATTTATTTTGTTTCTTTTAAAATAGCAAAAAAAGGTTTGTACATCTGTGACTTTTTCCCCATATTTTCCCAGAACTCTTTGTTTTATTTTTAAGTGGGACTTACTCATAAAAAGATTTTTGGCTCAATAAAATTCCCAAGTTCGGCCACTTTATAGGTTAAGAAAATATTCTTTCAAAGTACAAACATAACTGGGAGATGTGAAATACTGTCATTGGTGAAATTAATTTTGTGAGTTAAAAAATTACTGTTTCAGAATATAAGTCTAAACTAAAGCTTTAAAATACTGTCATTCAGTCTTTATGGATGTTACTTATCATCAGTTTCTTCCTTTGCCTTGACTCTCTTAGGAAAAGTGAAGTTTAAAACACATTTTACACAAAATAAATTTTTCTGGCTCTTAGAAAAGAATAGGCACTTTGAATCAGTGATGCTGGATTTTTAATAGGGGGTTCTGTGTGCTGGTGCCTTCTCAGAGAGTCTTGCTGTGAATTGTGAGATGCTCTGTGGGTGGGAGAAGTGACTGGTTTCCTGGCCCTGGTGAATATAAACATTAGAATGAGAGAGAACATGTAAGGAGTTAGGAAACTTTTATCTACTTAAATATTTCCTCAGAGTAAAAGACAAATGAAATTATATGCTATTACATACATCTATATTGAGTCTCTACTTTGTTCTTTCTCTTGCCTCATCATTCTGGGAAATATCTTCTGGATTCTACAAATACACATTATATGTTTCATAAACTTAATTTTCTAAATTTTTCAATTTATTTTCAAATTCTATTTGAATCATCCGGTATTATCTGATATTGTGAAATAATGTAAATTCAGCCTCTACTTCACATATAAAGTTGCAGAGTCCACAGAAAGCTGTCTAAATACATGCTTGGGGTGGGTCTCTGATACCAATTGCTGTTGATGCTGAGAGGCAAGGACGTTTTTTTCTTAAAAAGTGTGTCCTGTGCTTCACGTGTGAAAAAAGAGGCTAGAAGAAAAATTAATTTACATGGACAAATTGTGCAAGAGATAATCAAGCACCTGGATTTTGGTACACAGATCGCAACAAAAGCAATGCAAGCGTTGTGAAGAACATGTTCTAATAAAACCTTGGAAAATCCAAAAAAAAAAAAAAAATGTATCTCTAGAGCCAAGTTAATTAATATTAGGGAAGAACTAATATAATACCTAGAAAAAGCTACCAGTGAGAAAAGTTGTTTATTGCTTTATCTATTTTAATAATTTCATTTTCTTGATCTTTTTACATGTAATTTAAACCCATGTCTTGGATTGGATTCATAGAGAGAGAGCCCAAGACAGCGAATCGGAGCATGTGATTAACTGCAGGAGAACTCTTGGACAAATCTATCAGGAAATGAAGTCTAACAGGAAAGAGGGAGGAAACAAACAAAGATGTGTCCTGAGCTATACCCCAGCCTTGGCCTGCACAGAGGGAGGGTTCTGGAGCATAAACCACACTGCAGAGTTACTCCTCTTGAGACCAGGATAGCCTTATGCCCCTGACTCAGTCAGCCACTGGGAGTGAATGTCACCTGAAGGCAGAAAAATGGAAAGCAGCAAGATTTTACTTGATCATGCCCCAGCTGCCGACTTGTGAGCAAAATAAATTTGAGCGTTGTTTTAAGCCACTGAAGTTCTAGGGTGCTTTGTAATACAGCCATAGCAGCTGGAATACATGGGTTTTAAAGTTAGATGAAATCTCACTCACAAAAAATAACTGTGTAATAACTTTGAAGAAGTTACTGAAATCCTCTGTGCTTTAGTAGAGTGAGTCCTTACCTTATAACATCTTCTTAGGAAGATTAAGGAATGTGTGTAGATGTATATGTACATGTATATGTATTTGTATATGTATATACCATCAGCCCTCCTTATCCACAAGTTCTGCATTGGTGGGTAAAACTAACCTCACATGGAAAATATTCAGAAAAAGAAATGTACGGGTGTGTCTGTACTGAACATGCACAACTCTTTCCTTGTCATTATTTCCTATACAATACAGTATAAAAATTATTTGCAAAGCCAGGCAGGTGGCTCATGCCTGTAATCCCAGCACTTTGGAAAGCTGAGGTGGGAGGATCGCTTGAGGCCAGGAGTTTGAGACCAGCCTGGGTAACATAGTGGGATCCCATCTCTACAAAAAAAAAATAATAATTAAAAATATTTGCATAATATTTACTTTGTATTAGGTATTATAAGTAATCTAGAGATGCTTTACAGTATACAGGAGGGTGTTCATAGGTTATATGTAAATACTACACCATTTTATATAAGAAACTTGAGCATCTTATCCGTGGATTTTGGTATCCACAGAGGGTCTTGGAATGAATCCCCCACGAATACCAAGAAACAACTATACATTTGTGTGTGTGGATTACATTACAAAGTACCTAATAAATAAGCGTAAGTTCCAGATACGGTACCAGACAAGAACTGTTCAACCAGTACAGATGAACCTTAACTTACAATAGGGTTGCATCTGATAAACCCATTGAAAGTTGAAAATATCGTTAAGTCAGAAATTCATTAAATACACCTAAGCTGCAGAACATTATACCTTGCCTTAGCCTGACTTAAATGTGCTTAGACCATTTACATTAGCCTACAGTTGGGCAAAATCATCTAACACCAAGCCTATTGTACAATAAAGTATTGAATATATTACGTAATAATGTACTGAAAGTGAAAAACAAAGGGTTATATGAGTACTCAAAGTACACATTCTACTGAACACTTACCACTTTCACACCGTCATAAAGTCAAAAAATTGTAAGTCAAATCATTGTAAGTCAGTATTATGTGTATTAGAATCTGGATTGATTAATAGAAGTGACTTAGTCTGTCTGAAGGTCCTCTGAATTAACAAAGGCATTTTTATGTGAATTTCCTTCATTTGTCACATAACGACCTTGTGATATTGTGATATAATAGGAAGTATATAGTTGGTCTTCATCTCTGGGTCTTGGCACACAACATTTAAAATCCTTGAAATTTCTTGAGTGATAGGTGTGAGGAGTGTCTTTTGTTGTCCATAATAAATCCCTTTCAATTATATCTGAGTTTATGCTAACAGAGTGACTCTTGATGTGTGTCTAGATAGCCTCAAGATGAAGGGTGGTTGCCATACAATCAGAGGGTTGGAACTTTCAGCTGCACCTCTGACCTCTGGGAAGGGGAGAGGAGTTGATCACCTACGGCTCAATGTAATCAATCATGCCTATGTAATGGAACCTTCATAAAATCTCTGAATAATGTAGTTTACAGAGCTTTCATGATGGCTAATGCATCTATGTGCTAAGAAGGTGGCACATCCAACTCTCAGAGAATAAGCTACTGTGCTCAGGACCCAATCCAGACCTGCCTTTATGTATCTCTCCATCTGGCTTCATAGTATCCTTCACAGAGTCTTTTGCAATAAACTGGTAATGTTAAGCAAAATGTTTCCTTGAGTTCTGTGAGCTGTTACAGTAAATTATGGAATCTGAAGAAGGGGCTGTGGAAAGCCACAATTTGTAGTCATGTCAGACAGAAGTGTGGGTAACCTGGGGACTCACTACTTTCAACTGATGACTGAAGCAAGGGCAGTCTTATGGGACTAAGCCCTTTGTCTGTTTGGTCTGTGCTAATGCTGGGTAGTTAGAGTCAGAATCGAATTGGATTGTAGGACACCCACGTATGATATCTCCAGAGACCTGGAGAATTGCTTGGTGTGGAAAGCACACATATTTGATGTAAAAGTGTTATGAGCAGAGAAGCAGTTTTCCTATGAACCTAAACATAATTCTCTTCAAATAGATGTTACCTTTCAAACAATAACATTAATTTCAATGTTGGTTTATGTACAATATGTACAATATAACAACAACAAATAGATGTTACCTTTCAAACAATAACATTAATTTCAATGTGGTTTATGTACAATATGACTTAGAAGATGTCTAACTTATCTCAAAAACAAAAAAAGTACAATTAACCAAAATGATAGCTTATTGTTAACTTAAATGAAACATATTTTGTAAGTTTCTCTGCTATAAATTTACATCCATCATTTCATCTGACATCACAAAATATCTATGACGAATGATGGTAAACCTCATTTCACAGATAAGGAAAGAGAGACTGCAGTTCAATAGCCTGATCAAGGGTACAATGTTAATGTGTAGCAGAGTGGCAATTTTAAATAACTAAGATCTGTTTACTAAGTTAACATGGTCATTTTAAAGTTTAATGACCTCCCACTGAGTTGTAAACTCAGAATTACAAACTAAGTGTCCATTATTTCAGGCATTACTTCTTAAGTAACTGCAAATTGCTTTTTTTCCCCTTTTACTCACCTTTCCTGGAAGAATCAGTAGATACCCAACTTGAAAATTAGCAATTACAAAATGGTAGAAGGAACAAAAAAGCCATTTTGTGCTATTCCTAGGGTAATGAAAAACAAAGGATACTCTTTCAACTCAAAATAAGGAAGAATTTTTCAACAATCATTGCTGTACAGCATTGCAAGGAACTGTTTGCAAAGGAAACAACTTCAGAAAATATATTTAGTAAAAGCTCCATGAGACTGTATCCTGAAATCCATTGACTACATTTTTTTCTATCTGCCCCCAAGTATTTAAGTTCCAACCTATTTTAGGTTAGCAGAATATTTATGTCAGAGACTTGTGGAAAAGTATATTTTCGGCCCCTCAAATTATTTTAATAGTATTTCATTTATATGTTAACATTAAATATAGTACAAATATATACAAACCTACCCGTATTCCAATGTACTTTAAACAACTTTAAAAATATGTTACCCTTACTCTCCAATACTCTATGTGTGCATGTATTGTTATTTTGCAGTACACTAGGAAATCCTGCCATTTTTAATCTGTTAAAATTTCAGAATTTAATTAGCAAAGCAGATTAACACACTCTGCCTCTAGGACCTACCAATTCTGTGCACTAGACCCTTTTACCATGAATGGTACCAGGTTGATATTTTCATGGGCAGCCAATAAATGTTGTTTCCAGCCTGACACCAGTAATAACTCTCCAGGTTTTAGTTTAAAGACCAGTTTATCATCTTGGCTTTCCATCCTTGAAAATAGGTTGTTAAAGTGAAAAATATAAAGGACCTTTATAGCTCTACTTCCCTCAACTACCTTTATACTAATATTAATTTTATTTTAATTCAATACCATCTTAAACTTATCTTGCACATGATTTGTTCACCAAATTACTATAGTTTCTAGACTGCTAAGACAGCCACAATTCAGAGGCCAGACCCAAGTGGTAAAGGACATTTTGTGTCAAAATAGAACCTGGAGAAATTCCGGCTGGTGGACATACCATGGGGTATATATATCTTAGAAGTAAAGTAGTTATCTACTACTTTATGGACTTCTGCACAATACAGCTAGACATAATAAATTCAGATAAAAGGCAGCCATAGATAACATTTCTAGAGAACTACCCACAGAACCCCTATAATCTATAGCACATAAGCTGAGCATACAAGTAGGTTATTAGGCATAATCTCTACAATTTTAAGTTAAGTGCCCACAGGATCTTAGATGAATAGATGGTGGGCTTAGCAGTTCGGGATGCATTTTACAAGGTGCTGCAGTATTAGAGGCTTAATAATAAACCTTTTCTAAAAGAATCAAATATTATTTATTCTTTGCTACCCAACCTAAAAAGCTTATCAGAGTTATTCAATGGAGAGTCACAAAGACTGACCATTTTCTAATACTCGAGAACATGCTTTAAATTCTTGCAAAATTCTATTTATTTTGGTTGACTGACAGCTATTTTAATTATGTGACTTTAGAATCTTCACAATCGTTTGCTAGGAAAGCAGACATTTGGAAACTGGGATTCTAGTTATATACCTAACAGTGCTTCAAAATCTCTCTGAGATTTACTTTATATATAAAATTAGAATAATCAAGATGATTTTTATTGTGCTTTCCATTTCTATTAACAATGGAGGTGTGTGTATGTGTGTGTGTGTGTGTGTGTGTGTGTATATATACAAAACTATCAGTATTCTAATGTACTTTAAATAAGTATAAAAATTATTTATATACACACACACACTTTCCTGTGACTGGTTTATAAAGAAAATATTTCAAAATAAAATTAAAGAAACATGCTTTGATTAAATATATTTCTATTTTTAAAAATAACAAAAGATAAGGCCAGGTGCTATAGCTCACGCCTATAATCCCAGCACTTTGGGAGGCCGAGATGGGTGGATCACAAGGTCAGGAGATTGAGACCATCCTGGCTAACACAGTGAAACCCCGTCTCTACTAAAAATACAAAGAGTTAGCTGAGCGTGGTGGCGGACACCTGTAGTCCCAGCTACTCCGGAGGCTGTGGTAGGAGAATGGCATGAACCCAGGAGGCAGAGCTTGCAGTGAGCCAAGATCACGCCACTGCACTCCAGCCTGGGCGAAAGAGTGAGACTCCTTCTCAAAAAAAATATATATATATATAAAACAAAAGATAAGCTGACATGGCATTATGAAAAATAATGATCCAAAAAGTTGGGTAAAGCCAACCAGTAAAAGAAAGAATAGTTATTGACTCTATTAATTTGTTCTCTTACTGTAAACAATAGAAAGAAAGAGAAAAAAAAAAAAAACTAGGCCGCGCGCAGTGGCCCATGCCTGTAATCCCAGCTACTCAGGAGGCTGAGGCAGGAGAATTGCTTAACCTGGGTGGCAGAGGTTGCACTGAGCCGAGATCACGCCACTGCACTCCAGCCTGGGCGAAGAGCGAGACTCCATCTCTAAAAAAAAAAAAAGAAAAAGAAAGAAAGAAAAAGAAACTGAAATATTTAAAATGTATATATTAGAGATTGTCATTGTTACTTAAGAAAAAAATAGAATATGAATGTCTGTCTATAATATCTAATTTTTCAGGGAAAACGAATGAATATGGCATTTAGTGCTTCATTGTTATTTTATATTATAGTACTTTATATTAAAAATTAAAAGAAGCAGACACTAAGAGTTTCCTTTATTTTCAATGGGCCCGAACATTATGTATGGTGACGAATCAGAAATGTAATATATTAGTGACTTTCTCTCCTATCTACATAATACAGATTACAGTGCTTTTTTTTTCTCCTTTCACGTACAAAGACAAAAGAAAAAGAAAGTGCTTTTTGCTTTGATTACCACGACACAAAAGTTAAAAGCATGTACATAAATTACCAATTATATTAAATTAATATTAACAATGATTAGTAATTTTTATACTGGGACACATGTAACAAAAAAATAAGGAAAATAAATTAGATGTTTTTCAAGTCTCAATATACTGTTCTCAAATGTAATTCCTCCAAAAATAATGAAAATAGTTTATACATGCATATACAATGTGCTACTGAATATAAATGCAATTTTGCAATGATACTACCAAGTCATGTTCTTTGTAACAATGTTAGAATTTATGCAGCATTTCTATCAGCATGGATGCTGAACTGTTCACCACCTGACCCTTGACTAATTGAGGAGCTGCTACTCAGGGCTTTCCTTCAACTATTCTGCAGTGTCAGTCAGCAAGTTTCCACTAACCAACAATAGCTTGGCCTAATTGGTGACAACTGTAGATTTTCAGATTTTGGACATAAAGTGTTGAATAAGGAGAATGCTAGAAATGTTATGAGTGTGTTCTTCCATACAGATCTAAGGATTTCTTAAGCAAATAAATAACCAGCCTAACTTACAAGTAAATAAAGAGAGAAATAAGCTTAACGCATACTTGATAAATTATTTGCTACTTAGAAGTAAAAATCTTAACCTTTGTCTCTAGAGGTCATGGAAAAGAACAGCTTTGCTCAGATTCCATCTCTGGTCACAGAATAAAATGTACATCTGCATGCCTAAAATAAATATAAATATATACATATGTACACATAATTTTTGAAAAGAAACTATGAAATCTCACTGTTAAAGAGACTGCTGATATATGTACTAAAAATGTGAGCTTAAATTTTCCAAGTGATGTGCTGGCTTTGTAGGGGGCAAATCTCTTTTATAGAATTTTATGAGCCTAAAACTGCAGAATACATAATAGACAAGTCAATTTTTATTCTTGAACTCGTATGTTACATCAAATAACAATCAAAAGCATATTTTGAATTATGAGACTATAATATTTTATACCAGGGTTCTATTGGCCACATAAGCCACTTGCTTTCATTATAACAACCTTTTATGTAATTACAGTCCGATGATTTAGAATAGCATATTAAATATTTGATATCATTCATCATCCACAACCATTTTAATTCTGACCATTGTCTAGATGGATAGATCAGGGAGGAGAGTTGAGATGTAAAACTAAAACCATGTTAAACACTTAGGATCACTGTAAGAGATCAGTGTAAGGAAGCATTGTGCGAGCTTCAAAAAAAGCACTAGACTTCCTGTACAAAACATTTTTAAATGGTAAATCTGACTATCAATTCTCTACAGTGCAATGTTTGCTTGGGAGTTGTAACCTGTACAAATTGGAGTCACCAAGGATGCAATATATTTCTCTGAGACTCAGTTTTCTTTCTGTAAACCGAGGATGCTAATTTCACAATATATAAAATTCAGTCTAGCTAGCTCTGGTATTCTGCTATAGAATCTAGATACACAATCCAGAAATCAAATAGGCTCTTGCAAGAAAACACTACCTTCATTTCTGTGCATGTGAAAATACTTATTACTTCAAGAGAAGGATACTGAGATTTCTTCCTTTCAGAGCTATCTCTTTAAAGAAGGGAATAAATATGAATCACCAAACACAAGATCTTTCCCAAAATCTTGAACCTAATTCTCAGGGGTAATTTATTCATCTCTGCAGTGCTTTCCAAATAGTTATTTAACTGGATGAATATTTCTTGTTCCACCTTTTTTTTTCCCCACAGAAATTAGATTTTTAGTTTCTAAGCCAAGATTTTAAGATCTGCATGAAGAATATGGTGCTTTTTCTTGGCAAACATGGTACATGAAAAAACATTTCCACTGTCTGCTAAAATGAAAGCATGAAGCATCAGAAATTGAAACAAACTCTGTACATTTATTATAATTTAAAACTTTCAATTAGTTTTAGGTACCAACTAAAAATCCTTCATATAAAAAACCTCCAAAATAATAAACAAGTGTCCTATGAATACAAAAGGTATACCTAGAAATTCTATCACTTTTTAATATTTATCTTTGGTTTTATCAAGTAAAACTTCTTACAGTGTTATAATTAAAGTAAGCATGAATATATACAATACATTATATGTAGAAATCTTTATAGAATTTTTATAATATAGAATTCACAAATCTTAAAATATTTAAAAGTTAATTTAGTTAATCCATGTTTATTGAACATTCCTATATTTTATTTCATTTTTTTGATAATACCATGTTTTGAAATTGGATAAATAAATCAAGGAACTTTTGCACTATGTATTATCTGCATACAAAATTTTCAGATTCCTTAGTAGATAATTTTTATGATTGTGAAGCATATTGTCACATTTGCTTAAGCATTTTTAGTTTGGACAAATTGTGTGCTTTTATCATCTCCTGCATTTAGTCTGGTTTCATTTGTTCATTCCCAAAAGTATCTCTTTCATGAAGGTGCAAGCCTAAACAGACTTTGGAATAGTAGAATATTAGAAAGATGGTTTAATAAACCCTGAAAGACTTCAATTCAGGATATTTGTTCTATAAGATGGTCAAAACATTTAAGACTAGTTGCAACTTAAAGTAGTTTTGTTTCAATATTTTATATACAAAATGTTTTATTTAAATGTTCTCTTATCAAAAAGGCATTTCATTAAATTGTTTAAGTGATTTGTCATTTAGAGCTTGATATCTTAGAAACAATGTTTCTTTTAACAGAAATACATATCAAATGTTACCATGATTATGGAACAAATAAGATCCAATAAACAGATATTCAGAAAATATGTAGCAAACTCTGTATGGAGCAAATATATCTGTAATATACAATAAAATGCAGCTATCTCTTTACAGAAGCACTTTCTTTTATTGGAGACATATTGACTAATCCATTTCTATTTTGTTTTGTATCCTTACAGCCCTTTATGTTTGTCCCCAAATTGTTAAGTGCATACAGGCAGACATCCATCAGTTCATTCAGGCCTCCCTGAAATGACCCTCAAAGGCTACCTCTAGACTTTATGCAGAAAGTAATTTTATTTTTTAAAGGAATGGTGATGCTATAGCCATAGAACACTTTTCAGATATCTTTGTAAGATAAGAATCATTTTCCATCAAAACAAATGTGACTATTTTCAATGTACTCACTCTATCTGGGTCACTAATAAATTTTTTTTTCACCCTCTTCTGCTGTCAAGGATAATTAAAAATGATATCGGAGAATGACCTCCATATTTTGTCAAGAAACAACATAGTGTCAGGATAGGATGTTTTACATCTGTTGGTGGAAGGAGAATTGGAAAAGGACAGCCCTTGAGAAAGTTAAGTAATTTGCCTTTTTCCTGGTACCACTGGATTCTTTCTCTGCCAATTTCTAGACACTGAAACTTTCCACACAACTTTTAACTCTCGCCACTTTGGGTAACTTTCATCATTGAAAATATCTGATGCATTGTTAGATAATGATTTGCACATGGTTTCGGACTAGAACAATACTGACATGACTTTAGTCCTGTGATTGGTTGGCAAAGGATATCTTTTCTTGTGAAAAATTCTTGGTAAAATAGGTGGTTAACATATTTTGAAGGACACCTCTTCACTGGCCAAATTTATGGCCGGAAAAAAACTAAATTAAATGTCTTTATGAGCCTTAAAAGCTGTATCATTTTATTACCTGTCTTACTATTACACCGTTTGCTTTTTGATGAATATTTTGGGTAATAAAATATAGATGAATTGCCTATTTCTGATGATATATACTTGCATAAATACACCACATCAGAAATAGATAATATATGTGTGTGTGTTTCTGAATCTTTGGTCTTATTTTCTTTAAATGCACAAGGATGGTCTGCAAAGACTGATTCATCTATTGGCATTAACACCTTGGTCCAAATCACCTTTTTTATAGTTTCCAAGTATCCCATCTGACCTTAGTGACAACTCATTTTAAAAAATGATGAGCATTATGCTGTGTTTCACATTAGAAGTATGGATGCAAAAAGCATATTACAAAGGATGAAAAATGTAACTACATGTTGCAATCTATTTCTTATGTAGGTCATTCTCTTTGATCCTCACTTGAAAGCATTACCATTTCCAGGAGACGTTACAAAAAAATAAAAAGCAATTACCACCCATCTCAGTTAGAGGAACTTATAGTATTAAGGGTTCATCGCATTTTTCACTCTTCCTCTTTTCCCGTCTGAAAAACAGTGTTAGGTGGTCTCAGGCCAAGAAGTTGCGATTTTACTTTTCCATTAGGATTTTTTTCTTTAGCCTTACAAAAAAAAATTCAACTTGGGAGTAGGACTTTTTAAAAGAGTACTAAAAAATAAAGAACGGACACTCACCCTTTTACTGAACAAGGAACTGTAATAGACGATGCTCAGTCTTTCAATACCATCACTGAATACTAAAATGGCATTACTACTTCAGTAAAAACTTTCCATTATCCACAATAGTTTTCCAATTTAAGGAAAGGTTCACAAAACTTGAAATTCAGCAAATTTAGACTGTAGGAATACCCCAAATTTGAATATATATATATATATATATTCAATATATATATACAAATGGAAGATTTCACCAAACTAAATAAAAGCTATGAATCCAAATGGCTTACTTCAAATTATTAAGATACATTAAAATAATATTATTATATATAATTTTAACATTCAAAATAATTTCTACTACATTTTACAAATTTATTCTCTAGGGAAGGCAGAACATTATTATTAGTATTTTATTAATAGGGAAGCAGGAGCCGCAGTGACAAGAATTTTCAAAGTTGCCAACCTGGAGTGAATGGCAGGATTGAAATTAGACATTTGTCTCTTGAAACATAAACCAATAAATACACTATTTTATGCCTAGAAAAATTAATTCATTAATTAATTGCTTAGATAACCAAAATTGGGAACATAATTTTGTAATACCGACTTAGGATGGATTTGTATTTACTTGTATTTTACAAGTACCAGAGCTTTGTTGGTTATTTTGAGACTTGAGACTTCATTTGGAAATCTGGCAAGTAGTCTGGAAATCTTTTGGTCTTAATTATTTTCAAAGAAATCTAAAAGAAAGAAGAAAAGAGATTTGAGAATTCTATCTCTCCCCTCAAAACACCTTATACTTCTAATATCCAATTCTTTGATGGCATTTTCTAACAGTTATGAATCAACTGCAAATATTTTCTCCATATAGAATTGATTGTAAACAATTTATGTTTTAAGCTTGGTTATGTAAATTTTTAATGCATGCAACTTGAACTATTATACTTGGAGAAACTCCCTCTATATTATTCATTTATGTATCCAATTTTGAGTACATTCATAAACTTTTATGATTTCCTGTTATTGAATCTAAGACTGAGTAAAAAATCACACGCCAGTTTTTAATGACTAAATTATTTGAGATATTGTATATGAAAATATGTAGCTCATTATAAGTGTTAAATATCACCTTCCCTATTCGCAAGGGCAGATTGCCAATTTCCTTCATAAATGATAACAATGGTAGGACATGATGTACTAGTACATTAAGGGATTTTAATTTTTTTGTGGGGGGAGGGCAGGGTTGCGGGGCAAATGTGGGGAGGGGAACAGGGTCTCACTTTGTCACTCAGGCTGGAGCTTGGTAGTGTAATCTCGGCTCACTGCAGCCTCAACCTCCTGGGCTCAAGGGATTCTCCGACCTCAGTCCCCTCCAAGTAGCTGGGACTACAGTCACAAGCCACCCTGCCTGACTAATTTTTTTCCTGTTTTTTTGTAGAGGTGGGGTTTTGGCATGTTACCAAGGCTGGTCTCAAATTCCTGAGCTCAGGCAATCTGCCTGCCTCCGCCTCCCAAAGTGCTAGGATTACAGGAATGCACACCATGCCCAGCCTAGGAACTTCAATTTCAAGTGTTCATCTTCGATGTTAACTTCATTTATGGAAATACTAAGCTTGATACCACTACCTACAGCTTTTCCTGGCACATAGAGAGTGCTCAATTATCCGTCGACATCAGCAGATGATATGAAATGAAAGATATCAGCACATTTCTTACTCAATTTTTCTCATTTCTAACTGCTATAATCCTTTCTAAGGTCGGCATTAAATGACGTGGCATATCAGAATACTATATTATGTGCTATGAAAGTAGAACCGAAATACAGGACTAACAGCCTTTATTTTTTATTTGTCCTCAGACATGCCATGCATTACACTTAGAAGGCTAAAAAAACATAATGAGTGGCAAATTTATTTGGAGAGATCTTTTTGATGTCAATCATGAGGTGTTAATCATTGTGTTATATTATTTTCTAAATGATCTTATATAGGTAAAAATTTTTTAAAAAAACTATGAAAACTGTTGGGATCTGCCTCCACAACAAACTAGTAAACCAGTGTCCAATCATTCCCATCACAGGCATGGACAGACAAATCTTAGTGCGGCATCTTACCAGGAAGTAAGTCAGAGAAGGAAGCCAACAATTTCTATTAAACATTCCTGGAAGTCAAGAATATTGTTTTTCATTCACTACCCACTCTTTTGGGATCATTAATATTTTCTAAATGAATAAAGTATATATTTGAATATTTTAAGGAAGGAGACACTTATAAAAGTCATATAACCAATGGTTTGCACATCAAAAAGTCCTTGATGGAAAAATTAGTAAAATCTCCAAGAGAATCACCATATATCTCTAGCCGAGACCAAGGTTTCTGCTGCCCAGATCACTGGGGAGGAAGGGAAAGTTTGTCTGTTTCGAGCCCATTGATCCAATATTGGAAACAAGCTCCAAGTTCGTTATATATTAATATATCAAGCTTAATATGATGAATGTGTTAAAAATGTGAAAAGAAATATCTTAGTCTTATACCCTTAGGGGAGACTAATTAAAATTGATTTAATATTTTATAACAGCTCAAGCAAAAGTGACTTATGGTTAGTATAATAGAAAAGGCCATTTTAGCTCAAAAGCAAGCCCACTTGAAAGTAAACTTCACATGTAAACAGAATTAGGAGAAAACAGTTGTTTTTCTAGCTTAGTGATCAACACAAATCTTTTTATCTATGAAACATGAAGTAGAGAAATATGAATTTTAGAATCTCCCTTGGTTTCATACAAATTTGACTCAAGCGACATATTTGTATCAAATAGACATTAATAATCTTGCCACTTGGGAGTCATGACTACAGTGACACTGTGACAAAAGTTAAAAGGAACACAAAGGTAGATTACAATTTCCTTCTTAAATATCCTTTTCTTCGTGATTGTATTAGAAACTTCACATTTCAAAGATCAACTGGTATACTTGTTTGTACTGTATCTCTACTGATTTTATTTCCCATGGAGTAAAAATCCCTATCCCATAACCAGAAACCATAATAGCATATAATTTATAAGATGAAGATGGAAGATTTCGCCAATCTAAATAACAGTATGAATCTAAATGGCAATTTTTTTAAATCAGAGTTAAGCCAGTTTTTTTTTTTTTTTTTTTTTAGCCTCATGATAATTGAAACACAAGTTTAAGGTACTTCTATATTATTGTAAAAACATAAAACTTATAATGAATCTGGGGAAAAATCTGCAGATTTATGAATTCTTATGTCATCTAGAATTCCAGCACTGCTTTGCAATCACCAATCCTTTATTATATCTCCCTTTCTGATATGCAAGAGTGGACAGATCTCTGGAATTCTTTCCTTGAATTTAATATTACATTTGCTTTTGCTCTTCTCCTTTAGATTGTTTTTCAGTCTCTCTTACTAGATCTTCTTTTATATCCTGAGTTTTCCATTTTTTGTTTCCTATTATTCTGGAATTGGGACTATTTTTTTCTTCTGCATGTTCTTCCCAAAGTATACCAAGGTAGTGGCTTCACTTAACCTCCCAAATCCATATTGGCACATCAGCATCTCTATTACATACCATCTTTATTTATTTATTTTAATTAATTAATTAATTAATTAATTTTTTGAGATGGAGTCTCACTGTGTCATCCAGGCTGGAGTGCAGTGGCGCGATCTCGACTCACTGCAACCTCTGCCTACTGGGTTTAAGTGATTCTCCTGCCTCAGCCTCCTGAGTAGCCTGGACCACAGGCATGCTCCACCACCCCTGGCTAAATTTTGTATTTTTAGTACAGACAGCGTTTCACCATGTTGGCCAGGCTGGTCTTGAACTCCTGACCTCAGATGATCCACCCGCCTCGACCTCCCAAAATGCTGGGATTACAGGTGTGAGCCACCGCACCCGGACCATCTTTTTTTTTTAATAGTAATTGTAGCTAACATTTCTTGGGCACTTACTCTGTGCCAAACCTACGTGGAACGTTTGACATGCATTAACTCATTTAATCTTTCTGTGTATTTATGCATTTATTTGTTATTTGTACAAACGTATGGGATACATGTCAAATTTTGTTACAGTATATAATGTTTAGTGATCAAATCAGCATATTTAGAGTTCCTATCTCCTGAATACAATATATTTTTGTTAAACTACAGTCACCCTACTCTATTATCAAACATTGAATTTATTCCATCTTACTACATGTTTATACCTTTTAACCTACTTATCTTCTTCCCTCCTTCCCCTTACTCACCCTTCCCAGTCTCTTTTCTCCATCTTTCCCCTTTCTGCCTCCGTGTGATCAGATTTTTTAACTCCCACAAATAAGTGAGAAAATATGGTATTTGTCTTTTTGTGCCTGGTTTATTTCACTTAATATAATGACCTTCAGTTACACTTATGTTGCCACAGATGACATAATTTCATTCTTTTTTATGACTGAAGAGTACTCTAATATGTACACGTAAATTTTCTTTATTGATTCATCTGTTTCTGGGAACTTATAATTGAAACACAGGTTTAATGTGAAAGATGTGATTCCACATCTTTCCTATTGTGAATAGTGCTGCAATAAACATATGAGTGCAGGCATTCTTTAATATATTAATTTGTTTTTCTTCGGATAGATAACCACTAGTGGGATTGCTGGATTTAATTGTAGTTCTATTTTTAGCTTTTTGAGAAATCTCTATACTGTTTTCACTAGTGGTTGTACTTGTTGACATTCGCACTACAGCCTGGCCAACATAGTTAAACCCTGTCTCTAAAAAATAAAAATAAAACAAACAAGCAATAAAGAGATAACTAAGAAAAGCTCTAACCTGTAACTTCCCTTCACAATTTTTAACTTTGTTGCTTTTATTTATCTTATTATACTATGCCTTAAAAAGTTGTTTTAGTTAATGTTTTTGATAGGTTCATATTTTCGTCTTTATATTCAAGACACGTGTAGTTTGCATACAACAATTACAGTATTATGTATTGTGTTTTTCTGTGTACTTACTATTACCAGTGGGTTTTACACCTTTAGATGCTTTTTCTTTTCTCATTAATATCCTCTTCTTTCAGATCTGAGAGCTCTCTAGCATTTCCTGTAGAAAATGTCTGGAGTCGAAATTTCTCAGCTTTTGTTTTCTGGAAAGGTCATTATTTCTCATTCATGTTTGAAGGATACTTATGTTGGATATAATATTCCAGGATAAAAGCTTTTTCTTTTCTTTTGTCATTTTAAATATATCATGCCACTCTCTCCTAGCTGTAAGATTCCCACTGAGAAATCTGCTTTCAACTGTATTGGAGCTCCTTTATATGCTATTTTTTCTTCAGCTGCATTTGGGGCTCTTCGTTTATTCTTGACCTACTGGAATTTGATTATTAAATGTTTTGAGGTAGTTTTATTTTTATCTTTTAATTTTTTGAGATGGAGTTTCACTCTTGTTGCCCAGGCTGGAGTGCAATGGTGCTATCTCGGCTCACCAAATCCTCCGCCTCCCAGGTTCAAGTGATTCTCCTGCCTCAGCCTCCCGAGTAGCTGGGACTACAGGCGCACGCCACTGCACCCAGCAAATTTTTTGTATTTTTAGCAGAGACAGGGTTTCCCCATGTTGGCCAGGCTGGTCTTGAACTCTGACCTCAGGTAATCCACCCACCTCAGCCACCCAAAGTGCTAGGATTACACACGTGAGCCACCGTGCCTGGCCTGAGATAGTTTTATTTATGTTAAATCTGCTTGGTGTTCTATATCCTTCTTGTATTTGAATATTAATATTATCTTTCAGTAAGTTCAGAAAATTACCAGTTATCTCTTTGGATAAACTTTCTACCCTGATCTCTGTCTCTACATCCTCTTTAAGGCCAATAGCTTTTAGATTAGTTCTTTTGAAGCTATTTTCTAGATTCTGTAAGCATGTCTTGTTATTTTTGTTCTTTTTCTTTTGACTCCTTGCATATTTTCAAACAACCTGTTTTCAAGCTAATTCCTTCTTCTGATTAATTCTGCTATTGAGAGACTCTGAAGGATACTTTAGTTTGTCAATTAAATTTTTCAGCTCCAGAATTTCTCCTTAATTCTTTTTAATTATTTCAGTCTCTTTGTTAAATTTATCTGATAGGAATCTGAATTATTTCTTTGTGTTACCTTGTATTTCACTGAGCTTCCTCAAAACAGCTATTTTGAATTCTTTATCTGAATAATCATATGTATCTCTGTCACTCTGGAATTGGTCATTAATGCTTTATTTATTTTTTTTGGTGAAGTTATATTTTCCTGGAAGGTCTTGATGCTAGTGGATATTTGTCAATGTCTGGCATTGAAGAGTTAAGTATGTATTCTAATATTTACAGTCGGAGCCTATTTGTACCCATCTTTCTTGAGAAGTCTTTCCAAGTATTCAGAGAAAATTGAGTATCGTGATCTAAGCCTTTGGCCACTGCAGCTGTATGTGCTTTATGGGGAACCACAAGCCCTGTAACATTGTGACTCTTGCAGACTTGTAGTTGTACCATTTTGGTGGTCTTGGATAACATCTAGGAGATTTCCCTGAGTTGCCAGGCAGAATTTCTTGTTCTCTTCCCCCAAACAGAGTCTCTCTCTTTGTGCTGAGCTGCCTGCAATTGGGGAAGGCATGATGAAAGCACTCCCATGACCACCACAGCTGGGACTATGCTGGGTCACCCCTGAAGCCAACACAGGTAGTCTCACCCGATTGCTGTGATGACTATTTCCTAGTTAATACTGATGTTTATTCAAGGCCCAAGGGCTTTTTAGTCAGCAGGTGATAAATCCTGCCAGGACTGAGTCTTTCTCTTCAGTGCAACACGTTTCCTTTTGGTCCAGCGTGGACTCTAAAAATGCCATCCAGTAACTTGAGCCTGGGACCAGGGGCTTTAGGGGTCTGCTTGGTGCTTTATTTTACTGGGACTGAGCTGGTACCCAGGTTGCAAGACAAAGTCATTTTTATTTTTTTTTTCTCCTTTCCTCAAGCAGAAGGAGTCTCTGCCTTTGGCCACCAACACCCTAGGCCTGTGGAGGTTACAGCCTGGTGACTGCTGATGTTTATTCAAAGCACAAGAGCTCGTTAGTCTGCAAGTGGTGACTCCTGCCAGGCCTGGGTGTCTCCCTTCAGGGCAACAGTTTCCATTCTGGCCCAGGGTGGGTCTAGCAATGCCTTTCAGGAGATAAGGCCTGAAATCAGAGACTTTAGGAGTCTACTTGGTGCTTTATTTTACTGTGGCAGAGCGGGTACCCAAGTTGCAAGACAAAGTCCTTTTTACTCTTTCCTCTCCTTTCCTCAAGCAGAAGGAGTCTCTCTCCATGACTGCCACAGCTGGGAATGTGTTGGGTCACACCTGAAGCCAACACAATATTGAGTCTTGCCCAAGGCCCATGGTAACTGCTGCTTGGCTACCACTGATGTTCACTGAAGGCCCAAGGTGTCGTTAGTCAGCAGATGGTAAATTCTGCCAGGATTGGGCTCTTCGCATCAGGGCAATGTGTTTCCTTTAGGCCCAGGATGAGTCTATGTCAGGTGCTATGGCCTGGAAAAGGGGCTTCAGGACTATGCTTGGTGCTTTATTTTACTGTGGCTGAGCTGGTATCCAACTTGCAGGACAAAGTCCTCTTTTCTCTTCCCTCTCCTGGAGCTATGAGCTCCACTGCCTGGAGTTGGGAAAGGGGTGATGTAAGCACTCCCTGGGCTTCCCCAGGTAGTTTATCTCACTGGGTCACATGCACCCCAAGTCCTCTGACTCTGAGCCCAGCACAGCACCAGGACTTGCCCAGGAATTGTAGTCCTTGTGGCCCAGACTGCCTTCCAAGTTGATTTAGGACCCCAGAAAACTTTAGCCTGTGGTGGTGGGGCTAGCTGGAATGTAGACTCCTAACTTCTGGGATAAAAAATTCTCATCTGGGTAGGGATGTTCTAAATGTTCCCTTTATTGGCACCAACTGAGTTCTGCCCTGCATTGCTTTCTGCTGTGACAGGATAGCACCAAGTTTCAGTGCAAAGTCTCATAATTGCTTTGCTCTCCCTCTCCCAAGCACAGAAATTCTCTCTCTGAGCCATGTTGTTCTGCTGAAGCATGAAGGAAGGGTCATGTAGGCGATTCAAGACTGTCTTTCCTACCCTCTAAAGTGCCTCTTTTCTTTATATGATGTTAAAACAAGGTACTGTGATTGCTCATCTGATTTCTTCTTCTTCTGTAGGTAATTTCTTGTATGAGTGGTTGTTCAATTTGGTGTTCCTGTCAGGGGAAAATTGCTGGAGGATTCAATTCTGTCCTCTTCCTCCCAGTGAACGAACCTATTTTTATTTTTAAATATCAATATTTACACAGTTGTCCCATAAATATCTAAAACTAAATATATTGAAAACTATTCACCTCTTCGAAATGCAAATTTCCTGGCTCAGTTACCACATGACCCAGTTGACCAAGCTGTAAATTTCAGAGTTATCTTTGACTCCAAAATCCCAACTATCCAGTCAGAGATAACTGATTCCGAATCCAAAACATCTTTGAGGTATGCCTTTATCTTTATCTCTATTCTCACTGTATAGGATAAACCTTTCCTGTATACAATTGTCTAGTTTATTCCTCACTGTCTTCCTATTTCTCATTCACTATTTTATTTTTATGAGTTGATGCTAAAGTTATATTTTTGAAATTTAAATCTAAATATAGGGCACATTGATATCTTAGAAATCATCTGTTATATTATTTTTATAAGTTCAGTGATTTTCCAAAGAAAGTGCCCTTGGGCCATGTGTTCTTCCCTGGAGCATGGTGATGGACAATTAAAACTTCAACTTAGGTTGCAGTTTGGACAAGAAATAGGGGAAAAATGACCTTCATGCATCACAATATATGAGGTGTGCATCTGAATAAAACCAATCAAATTTGCAATGCTCATGAATGAATTTAAGATAACCCCATGGGAGTAATATCCAGAGTATGTGATTCCAGTGAGGCATTTCAGGGTAAGAGTTTATGCTTGTATTAGTTTCTTGTTGTTGCTGTAACAAATAGCCACAAATTATTAGGATAAAACAACACAAATTTATTAACTTACAGTTCTGGAGGTCAGAATCAGATTGACTGGACTAAAATCAAGGTGTTGGAGGCCTGATTCCTTCTGGAGATTTGAGAGTGGAACCCATTGCCTCATCTTTTTCAGCTTGTAGTGACTGCCTGTATTCCTAAGCTTGTGGCTGATTCTCCACCTTCAAAGCATATCCTCTAATCTCTGTTTCCATCATCACATCCCTTTCTCCTTTTATATAGATACATTTCCTTGTTTGCTTTTTATCTGGACACTTGTGATCACATTTAGGTCCCATTCAGATAATGCAGGATAATTTATCTCAAAATCTTTAATCACACCTGCAAAGTCCCTTTTCCTAAAGAAGGTAATACTCAGGTTCTAGGGATTAGGGCCTGGATAATATGGGAGTCCCATTATTCAACTTACCACAATGTTCCAGCCCTCAACATAGCTTTCCACATACACAAAATATGTGACTATATAGAAAAAAACATGTGTACCCTTTAGTTTTACTAACCTTGCCAAACTACTACTCAATCTTCAAAACTAAGCAAAGGATCACCTCCTCCATGAGATTTCTTATGCCCTTCACTGCATTACAGACAGACAGTCCCTTCATGTCATCCTATTGAACTTTGTATATATTTCGGTGCTATAACTTGCTGGTATATATCTCTTGCTGACCTCTAGGCTTCTTGCTCTTTTTCATCTTTGCAACCTTAACGATAAGCACAATGAATTACCCAAGATACAATAATATAGTAAGATGTAGTAAAGCTTTGCCATAATCAATAAAGAAAAACATAAAATGATTTCTAGAATTTCACAAACCCCCTAGAGGTATGGAGAACCCAGGTCAGAACTTCTGAATTAAAAGAAGATAAAGCACAGCTGGATGGTTTAATATACTGCTTTTACCAGTAATATTAGATGTCAAAAAATACTTTGAGAAAAAAACCTTAACCCAAAAGAGTAAATAACTGTTGACAAATTTTACATGCTGTTTTTCTAAGTCACGTTTTACAATTTTCCACCATAAAGAGAAAGTAATAACAAAAGCCGCTGAACATTTTTACTTTCTATAAACCTAATACGAAGTTAATCTCGGCTGGGCGCGGCGGCTTAAGTCTGTAATCCTAGCACTTTGGAAGGCTGAGGCTGGTGGATCACCTGAGGTCAGGAGTTCGAGACCAGCCTGGCCAACATGGTGAAACCTCATCTCTACTAAAAATACAAAAATTAGCCAGGCGTGGTGGCAGGCACCTGTAATCCCAGCTACCTGGGAGGCTGAGGCAGGAGAATCATTGGAACCTGGCAGGCAGAGGCGGAGGCTGCAGTGAGCCGAGATCATGCCACTGCACTTCAGCCTGGGCAACAGAGTGAGATTCCCTCTCCAAAAAAAAAAAAAGGAGAGGAAGTTAATCTCTTCCTCAAAACCATTTTTATTAGTGTGAAAGCTATCTGTATGTATGAAGGTATTTGTAGAGGTATTTCCCCTTAGAGTCACCGTAGTCTCATTTATTATACTTTTCATGCTCACTCTGAAGTCCTCAAAGTTGCATTAATGGACTGAAAGAGTTAAGCACTTGATGTGCTACCAGCAAGGGATATTTATAAAAGAAAGATTCTAACTTATTATACACAATTCTTTCTAATCTTTGGTTTGTAGTATTACAAATTATCCATTCACAATATCATTTGTCAGCATACTATTATAATAAAGAGACTTGGTAATAGATCATCCTTTCAAATTATGTCAGTGTTTTAAAGCAAAACAAAAACTTCAGTTGTTGCCACCAACATTTATCATCTTTCTGTTCCTGAATATTTTCTTCATGAATAATGGTTAGATATAAAAGAAACAGTATAATCACACAGGCTTGCATTTTACTTGTATATAATAATTGATAAGAATAGCATAATGTCTTAGATGAGGCATATTTTTAAAACAGTGTTTATTCATTCGCTCGTCATGTTAAATATTGCTAGGAGCTCTATTTCTAACACATCTGTGTAACTAATCAACAGCTGTAAGGCTAAAGCAACTGGTACACAATGTCTCCCCTACTGAAAAGTGGCAAACTCCCTTGTGTTAATGATTAAAAATGTTTTCTCACTTCTTCTGTGAGATAATAATCTCGATGTCTTGATAGTTATTAGTCATCTCATTCAGAAAGTAGGATGGAATGAGCACCTAGACACTACATTTTTGTTGTTGTTGTTGGAGTTGTTGTATAAATATTTATCAGGGAATAGTAACAAAAACAACAAAAATACAAAAAACATAGTCCATACATTTCTAATTTTAAAGTGTACTCTATCAGTGCCTAAAATGGAACCAATCAAGATTACATGCTGAAAAAAAAATTAATGAAAGAAAATATTTTTCAAATACTAATTGCATCAAGCTTTTAGCTCAGTTGGAAAGAATGGGTGTTAATTAGCTTTTGATCCCCATAAGGGTAAATTAAATTTATACAAAGAAATCTCGGATCCCTAGGCACAGATTACACCCTAATATCTCAGCTGGTGATCCAGTAAATGCATTCAATTGATCACCATGGGGTTCAGTGTGGGAAGTTGGATGCTTATTGTAAATTCATTACTAACAATGTAAAAATAATTTGAAAAAACTTCCAACTCACAGTGGGTAAATCATATCATTTTCATATACAGAAGAACAAGTTGAAAAAATACGTTTGGCAAAATACAGCAATCAAAGTAACCGAGACTTTGCTTCTGAGTAACCACAATAAAAATCATGTATGACAACAGATCAATAGCCTATTCAGAGACCCTACAAAACAAATTTATTTTAAATTTCAAAAAATATCAAATTACATCTATCGTAAATATTAAATGACTGTTATGAACCTACATTGGAACTTATAGATCTGCGTGTGCAAGCAAACAGTTACTTTTTAGATGCATACAATGTGGATACATAATGATGCATGCTGAGAATATGGACTTTCTTCACTGAACACAATTAAAATTTCACATGTATGCAAAAGAAAAGAATGAAAAATAAGCAGATAATTGGGGTGAATTAATGAGCACCTTATTAATATCAATGTACTCTTTTAACCTTAAAATCATTGGGTACTTCAGATTTTTTTTTATACTAAAATGTCACTTAAAATCAAGTGCTATTTTTTAAATATAATGATCTGTGTTCTTCTTAGGCATATAATGGTTTTCACCTCAACTGAATAGCTTCTCTTATTTAATCTATAAGAATTTACTCACCAATTAAGTTAAGAAGTTTAATAGCTTCTAACTTTTACTCATGATAGAAAAGTCAAGGTCCTGATTAAGCAAATGTGGAGCTGTAATTTGATTCTTCAATTTTTCAAAAGAGAAAATAGATTCACAAAGTTATGTAGCATGCCCCTCATGTAACCACCCAACAGGTTCACGTTGCCTGCTGCCTAGACAGAGCTAATTTATCAAGGCAGGGGAATTGAAATCGAGAAAAGGTAATTCACGCACAACCATCTGTGCGGAAGGCTGGAGTTTTATTATTACTCAAATCAGTTTCTCCTATCCAAGATCAAAGTCTTTAAAGATCATTTTGTAGTAAGGTCTCCGGAAGTGGGGAGTGCTGATTGGTCAGGTTGGAGATGGAATCATAGGGAGTTGAAGTAAGATTTTCTTGCTGTTTTCTGTTCCTGGGTGGGATCACAGAACTGGTTGAGACAGATTACTGGTCTGTGTGATGTTAGCTGATCCATGGAGTGCAGGGTCTGCAAAAGACCTCATGCACTGATCTTAGGCTTTATAATAGTGATGTTATCCCCAGGAGCAATTTGGGGAGATTCAGACTCCTGCAGCCAGAGGCTGCATGACCCCTAGATTTCTAATCTTGTGGTTAATTTGTTAGTCCTACAAAGGTAGACTGGTCCCGAGGCAAGAAGTGGGTCTTTTTGGGAGAGGGCTATTATCAATTTCATTTCAGAGTCAAACCATAAACTAAATTCCTCCACTAGGTTAGTTTGACGTACACCCAGGAATGAACCAGGACAGCTTAAAGGTTAGAAGCAAGATGGAGTTGGTTAGATCTGATCTCTTTCACTGTCATAATTTCCTCAGTTACAATTTTTGCAAAAGTGGTTTCACAAACAGTTACTAGGTGAAGGCGAGATTCAATCAATGAGTGGCCATAGCGAATTTGTTTTTTCTAGTATACCTATCTGCCTTCTAAAGGGCCTTCTTTGTCCCTGTATCTCTCCCCCTCTCTCTCTAGCATTGTGGCAAGCCGTTATCCCTGTGGGTTCTGAGTGAGGCATAAAGATCTGGATAGAATCCCATCTCCATTGCTCAGCAGCTATGTGACTCTGAAGAAGTTACTTATTTCCCTCGATTTTGTTATGAGCAAAATAGAAATGGTAATAATGGTTATCTCACAGAGTTGTGGGAAGGATTAAAATTACATAGTGCCTGTAAAGTATGTAGCACAGTGGCTATCACATATTAAGTACATGACAACGCTAGCTGTAGCTATCACGTAAGTAGGTAATAATGCTAGCTGTAACTATAAACACCCGTGTGAGTTTAGGTAAATTGTTTTACCTCTCTCTAGGCTTTGAGGCCCTCATTAATAAACAAAATTAGTGTAATGTTCTCTTCCATAAGCCTATTACTTTTGCTGTAAAAATAATAGCAAGCAATAATGTAATTATAATTAAGTAAATTAACATTTTAAAAATTCTTCATGGAACTATATTCAGTGCAAAACAATCTGTTTTGTGTCCCCAACTAAGAGGCTGGTTCTTATATTTCAAAATGAACTTAGCCATTGAAAAGAACATTGGAGAAGAAAGAAGCTGAGGTATTTCTGTAAGTATCAAATAATATATTCTGTAAGAGAAATAAGACCTTAGCATGCAATTATTTTAAAGGCTATGTGTGATTAATAGAGTTGTAGGTACTAGAGAGAAGCCCTACTCCTATCCTAGATACTGATAAAACATTGATGAGAAAAAAAGCATATACGATATGCAGAATATTATAACAATGATTAATCAATGAATTGATGGTATTAATTACTTAATATATGAAGTCTTTGCCTTGTGATCACTCTGCTCCACCCACATTGCAAAGATGCTTTCCTAGAAGATGCTGAACAAGCTCCTGCAGTAAGGCCTTTGAATGTGGAATTCTCTGCTTGATTATGTCTTGCTCCCTATTTTCTACAAGTCTTTGCTGAAAATAAAGCTCTGAAAGTTCTTCTCTGATTAATGTACGTAAACTTCTTCCCCAATGAGGTACTCCCTTATCCCCTTTTTCTTTCAACACCTTGATCTCCTTAAGAATATTTTTAAAATCTGTACCTCTTGTCACTGTTTAACATAACATGTATTTTACTTATTTATTGTGTTTATTGCCTCTTTCCTTCTCTTGAAATGTAATTTTTTAAAAGATATTTTCTGTCTTTTATTTCCACTGCAATAAACCAGGGCTTAGAACATTGCCTATCTTGTAATAAATAGGCACCCAGTAAATATGTTAGAAGAGTAAATAAAATGGCTCCAAAATATTGCAAAATAAATAAAAATATAAAGAGGCAGTAGTTATCACCAAGCAGTGTTACTAGAAAGCTGTGGTATAAACATGGAAGAAAAATATGCTTTTAACTTTATTTACTTTTCTACTTTTTGAATCAACAAATTCAATTGCATGCATTCACATTCAAAAGTAAATATTTTTGAAAAAAGGGTGCCTCACAGAAATTCTAAATATTGGATATAATTGAGAGAAATAAGTTGGCTGACCTCAGATTAATCTTCTGCTTATCTTCTTTAAATCAACACTAGATTTTTCTAAATGTTTATAACACAAGTAATTTTATTTCCTTTATTTTTATGGTTTTTATATTTTTGTGAGTGGCTGTTTCTCAAATAATAAACATAAAGAAAATTGTTTATTTTAACTCTTTTGGGTTCTTGAAAAAATCAATTCCTGTGAAATTCCATCTGCGTGTTTTGGCAGACTTTTTGATATCAACATGTTCACTTTTTATTCCCCAAGAGAGTTGGGAAAATGAGCTTTTGCTCACACCTACGTTTTTTTCTCAAGATAAGTTTTCCCTTATACCAAAAAAACATCTCTTTCAATTACATCCAGGCCACAAGATACAAGAAGTAGCAAGTTCATGCCAAATGTATCAAAAGTATTGCAGTGGGAACTTAAAAGTCTTTTTTTGAATCCCTCTGAAGTGGCACTATGCAGGTAATACTAGCCATATGCAGTTATTTAAATTAAAACTGAATAAAATAAAAGATCAAGTTTTAGTTGTACTAGCCACATTCCAAATACTCAATAGCCACATGTGGCAGATGACTACCATATTGGAGAGTATATCACTATAGCACTGCAAGAATGGTTTTCCTGTCCTACCTGAGGCTATGGCAAAAAAAGAATATCAGAAATCTAGAAAATATAAATATGTAAACACATATGGAATTGGCTTTTTCAAAGCAAGAAGTATTCTTTTTAACTGCATCCTGGCCATTCTTTGGTCAAATACTAGAGGATAAAAAGCTGATAAGAGCCTCCCACAGAGTGCTTGCACACATTGTACTTCCTAGGTTTTCAATAAATATAGGCTGAATTAACTGATTATTATTTTATGACAGTTTGTCATGTGCAAAACACTGTTTAAGACCTTTGCAAGAATACACACACAGACACACACACACACACACATCCTCCCAGAAATTATTACTTTAAAGCCATCATTTTATTCTCTATTTTTGAGTCATGTTAATCGAAATTTGTAGAAGGCCATTGTTTTGGACTGAGCTCCTGCACTAGATCCCAATAGACCAAACTAAGGCAGAGCAAATTGAACTGTAAGGAAGTAGGAAAATCCTCAGACAGACAAGTTTTTGCCTGAAAACAGGAGCTTCAACAACCAAGTGGAAAGAACCGAGTCAACTTCCGCTGAAATAATAAGGAAGTCCCTGCTTTAACTCTTACAGGAAAAATAACCTGATGTACCTGGTATTAACCAATTTGCTGTTTTGACTACCTGTTTTCTTGTTCCTACCTTACGAAACCCAACTGTTCGCCTGTGTCCAACATAGCACCTCTCTGTTTTTATATGAGATGCTACCTGATTCACGAATCTCAACTAAAAATCAATAAGATCAATGAACTGAATTTGTCATACTTTGGTTTTTGGATCGTCATCACTTGGAAAGAATATTGAATCAGAATTGTCTGACTCAATTTCACTACATAACTATTTAAAATGAAGAGAAAATTCTACTATGTTGGTTTTAATTCAGGGCACAGGAACATTAGCACACCAAATTTTTTTGGTCATACCAAATTCTTTCATTTCTTCATATGTCTTCCTAGCAGCCTCTGTGCCTGCCCTAATTCTTCTCAGATATGTCACTCTTATTCTTTCTTCAGAATTTAAATCAATTGCCATCCTTCTAGGTAAGCAAGTATCTCCTGGCCTTCTCAGCTCTAGAGACTCATGTAAAATTATTTCATAGCATTGTGTACTTTGCCTTTATATATGAGTTTGCACTTAAAAATTTGATTTTGTTGTTTGACAAAATGCCTACTTTTTTCACTAGAAAATGGGCTTCAGGAAGGCTTGGACTATGACTATTTTTGCTCACCAATGTATTTCCAATAATTGGTAGAAGGTTTACATACAGTACACTAAAAAAAAAAAAAAAGAGAGAGAATGAAAAAATGAATGCTACCCCTACCCCTTCATGACAGCCGTCTCTTTCTACACTCCTGGTTTACTGAAATTTACTTAGGCTGTAGTAATAATTCAAGTGTGTGGGTGGCAAAAGAGACTCATTTTGGATCATTGCCTTAAATGCTTCCTTTCTCACAGCAGATTTCAATCTCCTACTGTTTAAAGATTAATACCACACTGTCAACATAGTGTAGTGGAAAGTATAAAACTGTAGAAATCAGAATACTTCTGTTCTCCCTTATGTTATTTACCTGCTGCATGACCCTAGGAACTGAGCTTCCGTTTTCTAATCTGTGAAATGGGAATAGAACCACCTGTCTTACTTTACTCATACTTAAATAGTTTGTGTAAGGGTCATATAATACAACTGTGTAAAAATAGTTTTTGATATCCAAATTATTATACAGAACTAGAGGAAACATTGAAGCTTCTGAGTGATATGATTCTTATGTTTTCCTCACTCTCTGCCAAATTTAATTTTTCCTCTTCAGTGACTTTCTTTTTATCTGCCTTCAAACACGGAGAACTCTCCTTCACCTCTCTTGCTGTATTTGGTTCTCCATCTGTCTATCATCCCATTACTGTTCTCTCTTTTACTGCCAACTTTTTGCCTTATTTTCTCATCAGATGAGTTATCTGTAAAATCCTATAGTCTTTCCCCTTTCCTTATCACTTTACCAAATCCGTACTTAAGTGGCCTTTTTCATGCCATTTGCTATAGCCATTTTATTATGTTGGTACTAACTAAAGCTGAATTCATGCATTCAGTAGTTTCTCCCAATTGCTGAACATATAATGACAGTGCTTATACAGTTAGATTACAGTTTAATCTCAGTATTGTTTCTAAGTTTCTATTTAAAATCCACATCAAAATAGTTTTTTTCATGTATAAAATGATGTACACTAACATTTGACAATAAATTATGAAGTAAATGATTAGTGCACTTTGAGATAGCTCTTGAGTCACTGGAATGATTTAAGTGAATTTCTAGTTTTGTTTTTTTGTAATAGGAAAAAAGCCACCACCACTACCACCACAAAGAATAACAAAAGCTGATCAAAAACTGTCTTAAAATCAACATAAATCAATATAAAATCAACATGGTCTATTACTTCCCTAAGGAAACTTGCCTATTCTATAGATGTGTTACTAAATATAATATGATACATATCCAATTGATGAATATATATGTGTATATATATATAATTTTTTTCTTAGAAATAGATTTTTTTGGGGGGATTAGCCACAGCACTACTTTTGTGGTCTTTAAGCAAGTCAGTCGCTTATTAAAAACAATATTTATTGACCTCCTAGTGTGTAACAGTCACTGTTAAAAATGTTTATATCCACTGATGGAGTAAAAGGCACAGTCTATCTTCTTACAGTTTATCTGCTTGGAGAGATAATAAACAAGAAAATATACCCATGAAATTTAACATAAATATTCATATAAAAATTCATGGTAGTTGCTACAAACAATACACACAAAATGCAATGATAAAAAATATCATGAGTTAGGTACCCACTAGAATCACATAAGTGGGATATTAACAAGGAGGCTCCTGGAGGAGACCAGACATAAGGCGGTAGTCATGTGTTCAAGAAAGAGGCCAGTAAAAGTGGGGAGTAACTGACCTATTTGAAATATAGTTAGGAAGCAGAAACAATGGGTCTTACAGAAAGATTAGGAATATGGGGTAAAGGAAAGGTAAAAATTAAGGATAGAATAGACATTGCTTAAAAGAAGACATTCAAATAGCCAACAGGTATATGAAAAATTCTCAACTCCTCTAATGATCAGGGAAGTGCCAATTTCCACAATGAGATGAGAAGTCAAATAAGATGAAGACTGAAACATGGATTCGTTTACCTGAAAATAGTTTGTGTAATAAACAACAACAGCAACAACCCCCCACACCCCTGTCTATTTGAATGGTTGAAGCAAATGTCAGATTGTAATGGGATTTTGTGTAAATGCTGAGTGCAAAAAAAAAAAAAAATCCATAAAACCAAAGCCAAACAAAGCCAAACAAACAAAAAAAAATAAACAGCACGCATAGACAAATTTACAAGTCTGTGAAAAGTTTGTGAAGATGAGCAAATTAAAAAAGATCTTTAATGAAATCTTTTTTGAAAGTGATGCAGTTTCACATATTTCTACTGCAAGAGTGGCACAAAGTAATTAGGGTAATTTTAGGTGGGAAATATTTCAACAATTATATACTTCATAGGGAAATATTTCTGTAATATTAAAAGACTTTCATGGGGAGAAAATAAATGTGGCTAATTATTATCCAATTAGCCCGAAGTATTTTCATGGGAAAAACAATATATGTGTAAAATAATTCGTTTATGTGTAGGTCCTAGATATCAATTACAAAAGTGTAATATTTTATACTTTATTTACATAATCAAACTATCAGCATTGTTGTTTTTCATGAAAAAATAAAACTTTAGACCTTTAAAATCTTAATTCATTAAGAGGAACTTGGCTTCTTCTCAGTTTTCTCTCATCCTTAACGTTAGAGAATATGGTTCTGCCACACAATTTCTTCCCTGGTGACCAGGATAGAATATCAGGGCTAATTTATGATAGGACAAAAATAAAGTAAGTTGTTTTAATATTCAAATGGTGACCGTCATTTGCTCTACTATATATTTAAATTCTTTCTGCTGTAATTCAGCCTATTTCTTTTTCTCCTGACATGGTTAAAAATATCTTTTCTAGTCATCAAACTCATGGTTAAAGGCTTAGGCAAGATAGCTTTTGCTGCATTTCAGATCTTCAAAGCATGGCCTCCATCTCTTTGAGATGCATATTAATTAAATAGACTAAACGTTGTTACTTTAAAATGCTCTAAGACTCTTTATCCTCAAAATTAGATTCCCTTGCCACCTCTTCCATGCTCCTTCCATGGCAGTCCGAGGAAATAAAACTTACAACTTTTTCTATCATAATATAAGGCATTGAATTGTTGCACTTCATATCAGAATAGACTTTCCAAATATAGAAACTTTACTTTTGCTATTTAGCCCCTAAAATCAACTATTTTGAAGTGGGTGCAGCCTGGAACTATTACTCAACTACACCTATTAATGGCAGTCTTTCTGTTCTATGGAATAAATAAAACCTCTTTCTTAGCATATTCATAGCCTTCTTAGGTAAAGACAACATTTTTCCAACTATTTCCTTTTTCATGACTGACCATCATTTTTCAGATTTTTCTGTATTCTCTTTCAGCCTGAAATCTGACTTTGTTTAGTTAAATCAGAATCTTGAGGGGCCAGATCCAGTCTTTGGCATTTTTGAAAATTCCTGAAGTAATCCCATTTTGGGAACCTCTGGTAAAGGTCATTTTTGATAATTATAACCTCTTTAAGTAATATTGATTGAATCTCTATACCATGTATAAAACATTTTCACAATGAACCTAAAATATATTATTAAATACATTTTGCTAATATAGAAATGCAATTAGAAGTTAAATGCTTGAAAAAAACCACCAAATATTGGGTGAACAGAATCAGACGCTATCCCAGCTGTGGTTCCCAAGCCTGCACACTCTTCATCCTTCCAGCTGCCTTGTGGCAGGAGCATGAAACTGTTTGCATGTCGTCTTATCTTTAAAATCAAGTTTTCTCAGATCTCAATGTCTTGTCAACCTTATGCGCCTACACCCACACAGCCTCCCATTCATTTACTTTTCAGAATTTGACTCCACATCACCATCTCCAAAACCTCCTATTACTTATTAGACTGAGTAAAGTACACTCATGTAACAACTTGTCCTTTAGACTTATCATTTTAAGTCATAAAAATGTTGATTGACTTATCTCTCTACCTCAGCTAACTGTGAGATTCTTAAGAGTATAAGGGGGTTACATTCGTTTCTGGATCTCCAGGGAGTAACAATCAATGAATATTTATCAAATGAACAGCAGTGTGGCAAAGCCACCGTCTCAAATTTAGAGGCAGAGGCATTCTAAAATCTTTCATTTATTGAACATTATTCTTTTATGAATCCGTGTAAAAATTACATAAGTATATAATTAATGAGGGTTTAAACGTGTGTGTTTGTACGTGTGAATTTTCTGGGCTTCTAAAACATCTTGCAATCACTAGATTTTGCTAGATCATAAGGAGTGAAAGCATAGTCCTGATTCTATTAGCCAGATTCTTGATGCCCAGGAGTGCAAACATTGGGCCACTGCAAGAGGTTTGTGACCCATTTCAATGTAGCAAATTTAGAGTGCTCTATTCTAATACACATTCGGCCAGCACAGGTATCTATTTATCACACTTGGTAATAATATAGAGCTTTGTTTATAGTTATTTTGCAAGGTACATTTCCATAAAGATTTGCCCTTAGTGGATCAGTTTCCTGCAAACAGACACTGTGAAAACCTTGCTGATGTACATCAACTTGTAAACATTCTTCTCCTGCCCATTCTTTTTCCAGCCCTTTATCAGTCTGATACTAGCAACCCCTTTTAAGCAGTGTCAGATCGCATGTTGACTCTGTGATGCACAATCAAAGAGGCATCAACACATTTATTTTCCTTTCTACTCTGATGTTCTACCATTGGAACCTAAATCTCTAGAGATGAGGTATATTCTATCTTTTCCTTCTCTTTTGATTAGGGTGACAGGCAATACATAAGATACAAATCCTTGCTAGCCAGTGCAGCTTTTAAAATGCCTCCCATATTAAATTATCAGATAAACCAATAGCTTTCTATCCTCAAGAGGTAAAGATTTGAACCTTAACATGCAGCTTGCAGGCCACTCAACAAAGTCATTATATAATAGATTTAACTCAAATAAAATTGCTTCCAGAACCCAAGCTGCTAGTTAGCAGATATAATACTCAGCATCCCTCAAGAATATGCTTCAATCAAAACAATGTTAAAAATGAGCGAAGTAAATGAAGATATATTTTATCATTGGGCAGTATCAAAACAAATGGAGCCACTGTTCATTGTGCAATTCATGAGACTGATGCCTTAACTATTGATTTCCTACTCACTGTCATTGTAAGAAGGCATTTTATTTTTGCCTATGTCATAAATCCGACTTTAAACAGTGTAAGAAGCTTTTAGCGAGAAAATTTTACATCTGTTTATGCCTGAAATTAAAACCACCAGAATTGAAAGGAAGAAAAAATAACCAAGGGGGTTTTCAAAAATTTAAAACTCCATCATGCATAAATGGAGCTCATCAAAGAAAGTAATTTCCCTGCAGAAAACACTCCATCTTTTGTTTTATGTAAGTTATCAACATGAATATTTTATTCTCAATGAAACTGCCTTTTCCCCTTTGTGTTTCAAAGTTTTCACATGGTGTCTTAAATAAACAGGCTTCCTTCCTTCCAGCCCACTCTATTATTCAGGTCAGTTGCGATAAAATATCTTCCTTGCCTGCTGCAAGTAGTAATTATAGATTAAGCTTTACTAATTCAATATTTTTTATTCTTAGTATTGTTATGTTTTGGAAACTAGAAACACTGACCTCTTGAATTTTCCTGAAGTAACAGAAAATCATTTGTTTTTTCCAGATTGGAGCACATTATCTAGTGTACCTATCAAATTGGATAGTATATCTTAGTTTATTTTTATTCTTGATCCAAACTATGGCATAACGCCTCCATGGAATGACAGCTCTAGTTGTGCAATTTACTGTAGCCAGTCCAATCAGCCTCACTGGATGCTATAATCATTGAGTCTCATTTGCCTAGTACTGCACTTTAATGGATGGTTTTTCTGCCTGCTCACCTACTGATTTAACATTCAAGTCACTTGCTGTTTCTGCTTGCTCTGACTATACCTGGGGTAACTACATTGTGGTGTAGCAACATCAATTTTTTCATTTGTAAATATATCAAAATAATATTTTATTGTTGTTTACATTAAAGTTTCCAATCAGAATTAAAATGTACTGATAACTATTGATTGAAAAACTAAAGCAAATATAGCTATTATTCCTATCATCTGTGAGTCTAAGAGATAAAATTTAAAAATTAATTTTAACCCAGAATGAAAATGTTTATAATTTTAAGCTTTTGAATAGTAATATGTAAGTTCACTCCCTATGTTTTCAGATATTCAGCTAAATAAGAAGTTGTTGGTTAGGTTGAAATTCCTATAGTTCAACTTAGAAATAATCTTACTTATAAAAGTTTCAAGTTCTCAAGCCCTCATAATTTATAGGCAGAAATGTTTTTCACATTGGTGATAATTTCCTTATATACCAGACCATAATATTCAAATCCTCACATAACCATTTAACATCTCAATTGTATAACTGAAGAGAGTATTCATAATTTATTTGATATTAAAAATTACTCTGATTATAGTGGATGCTGGTAGAACCCAAGCTGAATATTTGCAAAGTAATTCTTTTCAAAGGAGAATAATGAAAATGGAAAGCACTATGCATTCTTTAACTTCTGCATAACTTTATATAGCTTGTATCTTATAGCCATCTAATCAAAAAATGAAACACTGAACAATAATAGGCAAACATCAGTCATATCTGTTCTTGCTAGATTAGCTTACTCTTAAACAAAGCCCTATAAATAGGGCAAATAGTCAATGATCATAAACTATGTCAAGGCTGAGTTTTTGACAAATATGACTTTCAGCTTCCTTCAGTCTCTGGTTTCAGTATAGCATTGCCCTTTAAAAATGCAACCATAAATCAGTAGCATTACTTGCACAGTAATGTAAAAAATGACAAAAACTATAGCATAACTCACATAAATAGAATGTTATGCTAATACTCAAATCCCTCACTCAAGGCAATAGAATTTAATTTTGAAGCAAGGCAGTCATTTGTCCTTTCCATTAAGCACATTCCAAAAAAAAAAAAATAAGGTGATTAAACCATATTGTCCCTATTTTATCCTGATGATCTACCATTATAAATATTTTTCACCACCTCTTAGCTCTATCATTCACAATATAAATATAACAGCAGCTAATGTGAAGAAATAATTTTACAAGTAACTAGATTTTTTCCTAATGTTATATTTAGGGCTGTTCAATAAATTATAACTATGAAACCCCATCTTTACTCAATCTTTAAATGTAAGTTGTACATTGGAGACATTTCAATTTAATTTTTCTTAGTAACATCTACCATGTGGTTTCTTTTAAGGATAAGAGCAGTGATTTATTAAAATGTTTAAAGCAGAATAAAAATTTAAGAGCTTTATAAAATTTGCTTTTGAATCATTAAAGACAGTTCAAATTAGTTATAAGGTGTATCATCTATAACAGGTTTTACTAAGAGAAAATGGTTTGGAAAGCTAAGATATTCTCACCAAAAAATGAAAACATCTTAAAACTATGGGAGAAATAGTATTCCTTATCAACATTTGCTTCATTAGGATGACTTAAATTTCAGCAAATACATTTTAAATGATACAATTTGATCAGATATAAAGGGTTATAAAATCATCTAATAAGTTTAGCTTAATTCTTAGTTGGGCTACTAATAAGTACTCATGCAAGTCTGGCTATGAATAAAGTACTCAAGCACAATAGGTCAATAAAATTAAATGTAGGCAAATCATTTTTATTTGAAAATCTCCATAGCTGTCTTTAGTCTTCAGACATGTATACTTATTGGGCTCCAAACAGATTAAACAATTTTTAAAAAACATAAAAATGTGGTATTCCCTGTGATCAATTGTTTCTAAGTAGATTTAAGTTTGGGAAATTCAAAGCTAAGTTCAGATGCAATAATTAACTTTATTCGTGTTATTTGTAGTTTAGCTATAGCTCCTCACTCTGATATTCATTACTTTTAAATTTATCGTCCTTTAAATATGAATTTTAATTTATATATTTTAAAGAAATATTTAACTTCAGCACCCACCAAAGGATATATATAAATTTTACCATATAAACATAGCTTTAGCACTCATATCTCTTATAAATTTTTTCAAATATTTAATGTTTCACAAAATACAAATATTTTTTCTCATGTAAATTCAAGTGTACCCCCAAACAAATATTAGAATGTTCATAAAATTTGCATTATATTTGTTTATATACAATAGTACAACAAATGAAGAAGTGAGGCAACTGTTAAAGTAATTTAGGCCAAAACACACACATACTTTCATTTAATATAAGTGTCAGATTTGAAAAATTTCGGTTTATTTTTTTTTTAATTCTATGTGGAAGGTGTGCAAAGTGTTCTAAAATAACTAAAGAAAAATAATCACAAACACTTTTGAACACATAACCTATAAAAGTTTAGATTAGCACAATTTGCAACAGATTATTATAATTGATAATGCGCAATTATTACTTGTGATAAATAGGAGGCTGTTGCTCTACCATTAAGGGTTTACATTTTACGAGAAAATAGTATTACAAAAAGTGAGGCCAACAGTAATTAAAAGTGATATTATTGACATAATGATGAAGTATCAGGAGCCAACATTAATAGTTTATATCTATATTGACCTACAATTAAGCATGGATATTTGCTAAGTACATTTTAACATTTAATGAACTGTTCTACACCTAAATTTTTGTAGATTTCACCATTACTTTCTACGCCAATTGCTGATATCTTACTCTATTTCTATGTGTGTTGCCTTATAGTTGAAGTATTACATTGTTTTAATCAGGTCTTTTTTGTTAAAGATAGGATAATTGTTGGAAAGAACTAAGAATTCTGAGTGAATAAGGCCTAAAACTCATTGTAAGTGGAAATAAAGAATAAATACGTTTTTGTCAGTGCTAGAATAAGCTGTCACTGACATTCTCCTTGCATAAAAGATAGCATGAAGAATCACTAGTTTTTTGTTTGTTTGTTTGTTTTTGAGACTGAGTCTTACTCTGTCGCCCAGACTGGAATGCAGTGGTGCGATCTCAGCTCACTGCAACCTCCGCCTCCCGGGTTCAAGAAATTCTCCTGCCTCAGCCTCTGGAGTAGCTGGGATTGCAGGCTCCCACCATCGTGCCCAGCTAATTTTTTGTATTTTTAGTAGAGACAGGGTTTTACCGTGTTAGCCAGGATGGTCTTGAACTCCTGGCCTCGTGATTTGCCCGCCTCGCCCTCCCAAAATATGGTGATCACAGGCATGAGCCACCATGCCTGGCCAGAATCACTAGATTTTTATACTCTATGTCACCAGCCCTGGTAGACCCAGTATTGGGCCTATGCAAAAATGAATAAGCCAACTAAGTATATAACTTTACTTTGGGGAAAATGTCTAGAAATATTCCACATATCCACCACAACTAGTTACCAAATCTTTTTAATTCAACTGGAATTAAATTCGTAATTTCATTGAAAGCATCACTTTGACAGAGCCAGTAAACTAGAAATCGTTGCCTCATTTGCAGAGTAAGCCGAAAAACCCATAAAAACCAAAAACAAAACAAAAGTACATTTATCTCATGGAGCAAATAAGAATTGATGATTTAGTGGAGTAAGTATCTTCTCTCTTATTTTTCTATCTGATGGGTTATCAGATTAATCACTGTTAGCTTAGAAACAAGAAAAGCAAAACCTAGAGAGACTGAGATATAGAAAGAAAAAAGATAGTGAAGATGGTTCCCAGAAGACACCAGTATAGAGATCAGATGTGGTAGAAGCAGGTTATACCCTCTTTAATTCTGAAAACGATGCCACACCTAAGGAAGAGAGTCACCCTGTTAATGATGATAAAGATTAATATTTTGGCACTCTCATTTTAAACAATTGTCTCTGGAACCTCTGCCATCACAGTCACAGACACTGTTATCAAATAAATTAATTTTCAAATGAATGTAACCAACATTGAATATATACATACTTTAAGTAGAGTGGCACCTATTACATCAACAAAACTAAGTCATGCTATAATATTTGATAGTATGATTCTTATCTTAATTCAATTATCAATTCAGATTTAATACTAAGAATTTCTTGCAAGATGCTTTGTAATAAAAATATTTTAAAAGACATTCACAGTTGGGCATGGTGGCTCATGTGTGTAATCCCAGCACTTTGGGAGGCCTAGGTGAGTGCATCGCTTGAGCCCAGAAGTTCGAGACCAGCCTGGGCAACGTGGTGAGACCACGTCTTTACTAAAAATATAAAAATTAGCCTGGCATGGTGGCACATGCCTGTAGTCCCAGCTACTTGGGAGGCTGAGGTGGCAGGATCACCTGAGCCCAGGAAGTCAAGGCTGCAGTGAGCCAAGATTGCACCAGTGCACTCCAGCCTGGACAACTGGAGTGACATCCTGTCTCAAAAAAAAAAAAAAAAAAAAAAAAAGAAAAGAAAAGAAAAGAAAAGAAATCACAAATATTTGCTCTTTCTGACCTTTCTTTCAGGAAAATAGGAAGAGAACAGGTAAGAGTCTCTGCAGCTCAAGCCTCTGTGGCTACACTGTTGGCAAAAAATGGAAAAGGAAATCTGATAGTGGTAATGAAAGATACAGTCAGGGAAAGGATGTACCAAAAAAGTAAGAGCAGTGCCGAAGCATAACAACAAATAACATCAACCAGGACCTGTTTCATGGGCAGAGACCTACACATTGCACAAGGCCTCACACTTACAAGGGTTCCACGCTTGGCTCTGCTGCTGCCATCATGAAATTATGAATAATTTTTGAACAAAGAGTCGATATTTTTATTTTTCACTTAGCCCCAGTCCTAGAACTGGCTTAAGTAAAATGTGTTTCCTAAGCAAAGAGAACAGGCAAGTTGAGAAGTCAAGAAGAGCTCAGAAACCACAACAGGAAGCCTTCCAGAAAGGGAAGAAGGCTATTTAGAGATCAAGGCACAAAGAGGGGGATTTGTTCACGGTATTTGCTGAAAATGGTTGTTCTGAAGATTAAAATTTTAGATAAGTGCCAGGATTCATGGATAGGAATATGAACAGAAACTATCAATAGGAAATATATAGGTGAAGAGATGATTATTGGTACTCCTCAAAATTTTAAGGGAGATTTTTAAAGAAGCGTCATTTCAAAGACTAACAGGTGCAACACATTGCAGTAATACTAATTACAGAGTCACACTAATTAACAGAAGCACACCATTTCAATGAGCAAATAACGTTTTATCAAATATAATGAAAGTATATCCAGTTGTTTGATAGATTTTTGGCATTTAACTTTCAGAATGGAGCCCTGGAATAGATAGAGTCTACTTTAAAATTTCAAGGGGAGTTACAAGGTAGTGTCTTCAGTTTTTCTTTGACTTTGTGTAAATCAAACATGACTATAAAATTTTAGTAATTTCTTTGAAAATAGAATTTTCACTTACATTCTACATTAATATATGCTTTTTATTTCTGATAAGGTTTTATAAAATTTCTATAGAGGATCATCTAAAAAAATAGTTCTTGCAGCATCTCCCATTTTCACAAAAACATTTCTACATAAACTTCTCTACTTGGAGATTTATTTACGGGAAACAAAAAGTAGACTAACACGTCAAAATTATGTTTATGAACAATTTTTGTCTTAAAATTACTCAGTGCTGTAGTTTAAAAGAATTCTCTGTCAAGTATCAGAATGTGTTGGAAATGAAGATGATTATAATTTTATTCTAAACAATAAATAGACTGACATTACATTAAGGCAAAGTGCCAATGTAATAGAGTTTAATATCGTTTTATCAGAAAAGAAATTTCATTTACAAACACGTAATGTACAGGCTAAACCTCCAGTTCAATAAAAACCTAAGGGAAAAAATGAGGTAGCATAAGAAATATGTTAAATATGTTAAACCCACATGTTAAACCTAATGATCCACCTGTTTGCATGAATGTAGTGTTGGTTAACTGTTAAATATAAAAATCCTACAGAAGATGTAACACTTCCTATTTTGCTTCATCCCTGTCCAAAATATACAACCTGGTTTTGATTAAAAATAACTGCTAAAAATAAGACAGAAATCCAAGTAATCATTTATTTTGTTACTCTCTATCAAAAGTGCAATTACTAATGGCAAATTGAATAAATTATTTTCTCACTAAAAAGATTGTATTCTGGATCAATGGGTGGATGGATGGTAGGACTCTAAGAGCAAGGAACCTCTCTGAAGGGCACAGGTTTTGAAACTGAACACATACTTGAATTGTACCTGGAACATCCTCAATTCCTGCTTTATGTTGGAAATTTATATATCATCTCAAAGTCTCAGATTTCATACCTAAACAACAGGGTTCATAAGCTCAGATTATTGCAAGAAATAAGATTACCTGGAACATAATAAATGTTGAATAAAAATAAATCTACATTGGCTTATAAATATAAATCTACATTGGGTCTGATTGCAACAGACCCCCTACCTGAAATGGAATTTTATAAGAAAAAATCTAAATGATGGCATTTAAAAGGCTAGAATTAATTTCAATTTGATATGTGAAGAAATATAGGGTTATGAAAGAAGTAGAATATCTAGGAGAAATAGTCTGATTTTATATGAATATTTGAATTATCCTAAAGTAAGTGAAAACTGGGATACTTCAGACAAAATTTTAGACATAAGTAAACTCCACATGTTTCGACTTAGATAAATGATCAGAAATAACTATGATGGCTACAGCTTGTGTTCATTTCCCCATGCAAAATTAGAATAGTCCTTGCCCTTATCTCTGTCATATGAATATTATCATATAACATGCTTGAAAGCACTCTGAACTATTTGAAAGGTTTGACACATGTGTCTGTGTACATAAGCTCCTCTTCCTCCTGAGGGGCTATGGGATTATTTGGATGATTTCCTCAAGTGGTGTTCCGGGACGGGCTCTCTTGGACTCTTTACCATCACTCTAATAACTTCGTTGCTGAAAATTACTTCTTGTGTCTGGTTCTCCAGCAGTAATGATTAAATAGCTCACATAATTCAGAATCATGAATTTCAATGTTTTATTTGGACTCTATCCATGTGCAGAAACTTATCTGAGTGAGACCAAAGATATCTTTATTTATACTATAATAAATTGCTTTACCCAGTAAGGTCAAATTACTCTCCTTGTGGCATTACCTTGAGTACACTTAAAGAATTAAATAAATCACAGATGACTTTTTTCCTTTCCTCCATTTATCTGATTGAAGTCACACCTCATTTAAAAAAATCATACTTTGGAAGTTTTATGAACTCATCTGAGTATGTCAAATACAGATTTTGCCAAAGTCAAAAGATCCCTGTTAACAAGCATGGAAGCCTAGGATATTGACGATTACTTCAACAAGTAATAATCAAATTCCAACACAGTATAAAACAATGTATACTCTCTTGATGTTAAAATCCCTGAAATGCCTCCCTTCCTCTTGATTTGGACCATGTTATAAGACCAAAATTTTCTTTTTAAGGCACTAAAAGCTCTTAGGTGCTTTACAACGAGGTTTATAAAAGTATCAATTCCTCAAATACATAAGAAATAATTCAGATATCACAAACACTGGCAACCTTTCTTTTATTATAGCCATGATAATCAGATCATTGTCTCAAAAGAATTGCAATGACATTCCTTTTTTTTTTGCATTGTTTTTGTTCCAGAAAGTAGTATCCAGAGAAATCCCTGATATTATTCGCCATCATCTTGACATATTGCTACTTCTACACATAGAAATATTTGCATCATTGACATATACTTCCATAGACTTGCTAGCTTATTTCGTTTGACATTGTAACATCATATCCGTGGGTTTATATTATAAGAATCTCATGAGAATGTCAATGACATAAAATTCCATTATGTTGGAGGCGAATTAGTGACTTTAGAAGAATATTGTGAAAAATGACTAGATATTTCATTTCTGGAAACCTTACTTTATTAAAATGAAAAAGACTCTAATTATTTAAACTAATTTCTATATGATTTTCTCTTTTTAAAATATTATTTTTCATATTTAAAAGATAAACTTAAAGTAGCAAAATGTGCTGGCTAAAATAATTGGGTATTTTTTTTGTCTTGGTATCTTAATTTATTTGACAATTTTAATGGCAATGTTACTCAGGCCAGAAAAGGCAGGGAGGGAGGTTGTCTTCACTTGTCACTTGCTGCTCCAGCATACAGCTCCACAGCATGAGTACAGAAAAATCTGGTAGGGATTACAGCAGAGTATTGAAATCTTAAGCCAAATACTATTTCTGTTACTAATAAATTAGAATTCACTAGGTTGATTTAAAAGCCATCTGGGGTTTTTAAAACTCAAGTACTTCAAATTTCACAGTAGATAAAAGGGCCCTTTTCTTTTATTTATATTTTTATCTTATTTTATTTTAATTCCATTTTGAAGTATGACATCCTGTCTCATCCCTTGGTTATACCACGGGACAAGTTATTTAGTGACAGCTACAGGAATAGCCTCCACTGCAGTTACTTTCATTCACAGCATGAAGGAAAATGAGTTGGATGCTTTTCAGTTGACAGGGCAGAACTAAGAATCTTTCAGATGTTCCCAATTTTTTATGCTGCTAGCCAAATCATTTTTATTCTCCTTACTGATATGGATATTAATGTGTAAGATTCCCTAGAGTCTCTTGCTTTTATGCAAAAGAAGGGCTGGGTGTTTTGCGAAAATGGGATGCTATAGGAGTTTTCTTCCTGACTTTATGGAGTTTAGAAGAACCTCACAATCATTTATAGCTCAGCTGACAGGGGCACAATGCACATTACTACTCATCTGCTCAGTGATTTAAAATCATCACCTATTGGCGATTATTGCTGATATTAGCTCAATTATTTTGTTAGATGTATTGCTTATAAAATATATGTATGATGAAGACAAAAACCTTTTGTAGATTTCTAATCTTCTTAAATCTTTTTTAAAAACTGGAAAATTTCCATTCAAGGACAAGTTCAGTTCTCAGTAGTGAAATGATGGATGTGCTATTTTGATAACAAATTGTTGTTATTTGGGCCTTCCGGGTGGAAAGTGAACAGCTTTTGTAATCAGGCAGAAATGACAGGGAATTGTAGTCCTCTATTTATTAGCTGGGAGACATCAAACAATGGAAGGAATAGAATCGATTTTTAGGATAACTTTGAGAATTAAATGAAATAGTTCCTACACAGCTGTGATGGTTAATTTTATACATCAACTTGACCGGGCCTGGGGATACCCAGACAGCTGGTTAAACATTATTTCTGGGTGTTTCTATGAGGGTGTTTCCAAAAGAGATCAGCAAGTGAATTGGTGGACTGATAAGCATCATCCAGTCCATTAAGGACCTGAATGGAACAAAAAGGAGGAGGAAGGTTAAATTTACTCTCTATCTTAATGCTTGAAGTGGGACATCAACCTCCTGCCCTCAGACATCAACCTCCTGGCCTTCCGACTCAGACAGAAGTCTACATCATTGGCTCTCTGGCTCTCGGGCTTCGAACTTCACCACTGGTTTCACTGTATCTTCAGTTTGCAGATAGCTGATGGTGGGACTTAGCTTCCACAAACACGTGAGCCAGTATCATGTGTGTATATGTATATGTGTGTATATACATATTTCATACACACACACACACACACACACACATACATCTTTTATTGGCTGTGTTTGTTTGCCGAACTCTAATACAACAGTACCTAGCAGGGGCCTGCCAGACATGTACAAAACTATCTCCATTCATGAACGTTTGGATTACCTTTTTCACAATAGTTCCAAGAAGAACACGTGTCCATTTTTGCAAATAACAGTTTTCTCAGTAATTAAAAGAAAGTAAGCTTCCTACTTTAAAGCATCTAGATGGTCTAGATATTATAGTCCAAGTCTATTGTGACTCAGAATTTGAGTGGGACTCAAGCATCAGTATCAACATTTTAGATGCATTTTAAAGATTCATTTATTCACGCTTGTCTTCTAATTGCTCTTCTAACCTCTTCTTTTGGCATTCCTAAAACTTTGTCCCCATTGAAGAGGAAGCATGTGTTTCCAAGAGTTGTCTATTTTTATTACCTATAAGTTTGCAGAAAAGATGGAACAAGAGTGAGACATAGAAAAATACTTTCTCAGCCTACATATATGGTGAGAGAGGTTGTGTTCACAAGGTTTACTTTATTTTATGTTAGTCATTTTACCCAAAATATTTTCTTAGACACTATTTTTCTTTCCTACTTATTGATTTGAAATACATTTTACGTGATTAATGTTTTTTATAAAATAATGTTTGTTTTGTTCATAAATATTTGCCTTATGAGTTATGTGAAAATGGATCTAATTTTTGGAGGACTGAGAAAAATTATATTTTTCAGCTAAATCAATAAAGACACTTTAATAAACACATTCTACTTTAAAATTAATAATAGTGTTAAGTGGCAAGCATAAGTAGTATGTAAAGTACTCAAAGGAGAAAAATATATTTTCTTGGCTCATTGCTGCCATCTGCTAATGAGCCAAAGAGTTTGTGTGAAAACATATTTTTCTGTCTCTGCTTGCAGCTCTTCCATGTCTAGGAGTCAACCCGAGAAGAGATTTAATAGATTACATCAAACTCAGGTGCCTGTGTTATTTGATTTAACATATAAAATATTAAATATATATACACATATATTTATCTTACACATATTAGATGTACATATATAATATACAATTATCATATATAATACATATAATATATTCTTTCCGTTAGAATGCACTGTTGAAATAAAGCCTAGAATTTAATTTGAAGTCTTTTTATATCAGTCATTATAATTTTTATATTGCAATAACCAATAATTTTCTGTATTTTAGTAATAGAGTGACACATAACACCATCCCTTCTCACACGAAATGCCCACCAGGTATACACTGTAGGCTCTTTGTACTGTCATTGTCTTCACTCTCAGAATCAGGCTGACAGAATAGCCCCACCTGGAGCATTTCAGTGGTAGAGAGAAAAAGATGCTGACTAATCTCGTAACGACAAATACTCAACCTAAGGTGACACTTGTCCTTAAAACTTATTGGACAGAACTAGTCACGCACATTAGACAAAGACAAGGAAGATAGGAAGTGAAATCCTTACATACACCCAGCAGAACTGGGCCATTTGGAAAATGGGTCTAGTTACTATTAAACTATAAACTAAGTTGTTACTGGCAGCAAGAGCATCTTGAACACGTGTATTTACTCAACAGCTGCCACAGAGCTTGGCACTAAGAAGTACACAGAAAATAGATACTGAGTGAAGAAGATTATTGTTAAAAACAAAACTGAATGTCAATAATTTTTAAAAGCTATCCTCTCAGTAACCTTAAACTACCTGTTGAGGAAAGATTGAGATTTGCATTACACAGACTCAAATCAAATTGGCTTGTGCTTCATGGCAAGTTGTAATCAATAACCTCTAATTCCTTATTTTTAAAATGCAAATGAAACCACCTGCCCTAGGGTAGAATGCAGAAGTACTTTTTAAACTGCAATATGCTTATAATATTAAATAGATCTCATTTGTGCCATACAGAGATGAAGCCACGCAAGAAAATCCAGCTGGGATAAGTTTATAATCCAAATAAAAAATCAAAATTGCAATTATAAGCACAGATGGAAATATACAGCTCTGGATAGTGTCACTAAGTATAAATCCAGGAACAATTTTGAAGCAAAAAAATATTGATTAGGGAACACAGATTTCCTCAATTGGACAATCTGGAATGCCTGCCCAAATTCCCTTGATTTTTCCCATGACTTGCCTGCCAGCATTACATGTCATTTTGTAGTCAGTTCACTGACACCCTGTAGCACAGTTGAATAAATAAATCAGTAAACAAAGAAAAATATGCTGAGGCATGCTGTCACTTAAGAAATAAATGTAGTTGACTAGAATTATAGAGAAAGGAAACAGGATATAGAAGTATAAAAAGAAAGAATGTGTGAGTGATTAAATGTGAGGTCGCGCACAGGGAAATGTAAGACAAGTGAAGGAAGAATTATTACAATGGAGACATTTAGACTAAGATGGACAAGGTCTGTGTTCAAAGTACAAATGTCTATAATTTTTTAAAGCAACCTTTGTTTTAGGTAACCCATTAGGTTCTATAAAGCTAATGACTAACCAACTCCAAAATAGAAACTATTAGAGAATCCACGTATAGGAGCTTTGACGTTCAGCCATACTACTGCTATGCTGAGGACTAGCAATATTCCTTGGAAAACTGGATTGCATTGCCCGCTGCTTTTATATCTCATCTCACTTGGGCATGTATTTGATATTCAGAGAAAATTTAGGGTAACTAATGAATGCTGCAAGCACAAGTGAATATTATTTTCATGCAGATTTTTTGGCAACTGCGTAAAATATTTGGAGAGAGCAACCCAACATCAGAAGCACGGTTGGAGGACGGAGGCTTTGAATTCTAATCATATGCCCGCCTCTAGCTCCATACTTAATCTACTTGGGTCTTCCCTCTGTCTCCTGGCTGCACCGTCTGGCTAACTGAACTGAGAGTTCTCATTGTATATGTTATCTGACAATAGAATAGTGATCATTTAAAATTCAAGTAAAGAACTATCAAAGAATTGAGTCATAAATCAAAGTCCCTGTTTTTGTCTTATAGACATTCTGAACTTCTAAGTAGCTGTTGGGCATTTCATTTACTTTCTAGATCCCTTTAGAAGGCAAAAAGATATAGCTAAAATACACAGAGAATTTGAAGCCAGAAAGTATTAGGCTTTGTTCTAGGCATGCTGTTAAGAAGAGGGGTTGAACCTCTGATTATAAAGTTTTAAGTTTTATGCAATTGCCGGGCTCTGCTTCTAGCAATTACTGGCAGAACTAGAATGAATCACTTCATGTCTCTTAATGAACGGTAGTTACATCAAATTTTAAAAGAGTATAACAAATATTCTGTGCTGTCTGTGGGATTATATGAGTCATTCACTTAAACATTTTATGTATTGTACAGCAATATACAAGCATAAGAAAATTTATCTAACTTTAGCACATGGTTTCAAAGAAATAATTCTAGAAAATCATAAAAATGCCCAAATATAGTAGTATTTTTATTATTTCCAAATGAATAGAAATCTCACATTTATCTAAAATATGGATGCATGATCATTGCATAGCAAATGCTTTGACAAATACACTGATGGTTGGGTTCACTAAGGAAGGTGAACCTTGATGTTAAAATGGTTGGAGATCAGTGGTGTAGGGAGTCCTTGTTGTATATACCTTAACGCTGTGGAAGTTGATTATACAAATTGGTTTATTCTTGTCATACTCAACTAAAAAGAGAGTTGAGGCTGGGTGCAGTGGCTCACACTTGTAATCCCAGCACGTTGGGTGGCTGGGGCAGGTGGATCACTTGAGGTTAGGAGTTGAAAACCAGCCTGGGCAATAAGGTGAAACCCCGTCTCTACCAAAAATACAAAAAAATTAGCTGGGTGTGGTGGTGCACGTCTGTAGTTCCAGCTACTCAGGAAGCTGAGGCAGAAGGGTTGCTTGAGCCTGGGAGACGGAGGTTGCTGTGAGCAGACATTGCACCACTGCACTCCAGCCTGGGTGACAGAGTGAGACTCCATCTCAAAAAATAATAACAATAAAAATAAATAAATAATAAAATAAAAATATAAAAATAAATAAAAATAGAGTTCAGAAGCCACTGGTGAAAAGCATCAGGGCACAAAACATCGCTTCAAATATGTAATTCTATAAACCTAGCAGCTTAAACTGCCCGCTGTAACCTGAAACCAGTTTTAAGCAATAGCTACTGAAACAACCTGCTGCAACTCTAAGAACAGTTCTGTCCACCACCATCACTTACGAAAGAGAGCTTGCCAGCTCCTCAAAACCTTGCTAGTGCCAGGACAGTTTCTCAAAGAGCAATAAATAACATTTCTCCTCTTTGGTAAAATGTCTAATCTTCTCTTTGTCCTTCAGACATACCAAAGACCACCTGGTTTGTATGTATGCCCCAAATTGTAATTATTTCTCCCCAAACAAAATATGTTAATTTTAGAGATTTATCTCTATATTTTACTTGACTTTGACAACTCTAACATATTATTGAAAAATATGGACAATCTATGAGATAGCAGGAGAATAACTTTTATATGCCTCCTAATGTTTATGCCCTTTTTTTGAAAAGTGTTTAATTTCCTGGCATAAAACTTTTAGGTTCATATTCCATTTCAAAGATGGTTTGTCTTGTGTTAACTATAACAATATTTAATATTTGTCTCAATAATGGAAACATCCACAGAGATAAACTAGTTTTTGTGTAAGCTCCTTCATAAGGAAAACCATAGCTAACATTTATTACATTCTTCCTATTTCCCATGTACAGAATTAAGACTGTGTGTGTGTGTGTGTGTGTGTGTGTGTGTGTGGTTTTATTTGAATAAGAGTTATGTAATGAGGTAAGCAGAGACTTGTTTAAGGTCACTCAATGCAGATGTTTTGTCTCCAGTGCCTTATTCAGTTGACTAAGAAACTCCATACATAACACAGTACTTTGGTGGCTAGCCAGCAGGATATTGGCGTATGTCACAGATTTAAAGAAAATAAAAAGAAAGAATGGTTTTTCATATGTTATGGTATGCCTCAAATAAACCACAATAAAGTGCCAAATAGAAGGTGAATGTTCACTTTGTGGAATGGATTTTATAGAGAGGACAAAGGGCCTCAATTCATATTCAAAGCAAAGCACACATTTTCGGAACAGTTAAATGCTGATTACTCTTCTGCAATTCTGTTTTAATTAAATACTACCATTAAGCACCACACTAAATAATGTGCTAACATTTCAGTTTGCAGATAAGATATTAATCTGAGGTTCACCACCACAAAAGTGTTAGAAGATCGGACTTAGAAGTCCAGTGGTTTTCACAGGACTGTCCCACCACAACTCTGTGTTTCTAGAGACATCTGCACCTCAACTGTGTTCACCTACAACTGTGATAAGCCAGCCTGTCTCAGTACTGCATATACACAAATTCAAATGAAGAACACGAGTGATTAGAATTATGTAAATGGAAACATGAGTTCTGTCATTCTTTTGGCTCTGACACTACCGGTTTTGAGACATAATACGCTATAAACAATGACACTGCAGAAGAACAGAAAGTTTATAAGCAACCCCTCATCGGACAGATTATAAACTGAAGTTTGGAGAATTGAAAGTGTTTTCAAAAGATCACACAGTTGGTGGCACAATAAGATGACATCCCAGCTTTGAGCAATTCATGTTATTTTTACGGGTATTAATTCGTTCTGGAAAACAAAAACTTGAACAAGATTACTACTTAGCTACATCTCACACAAAGGGCTGTAGGTATTGTTTAAAGTTTCAAATGAAAATTATATGTATACAGGAAACAGTAATCCAAGAGACTTAGACTTTACAGTTAAGCGACCCACCCTCTCAGAGCTGTGGTTTCCTCATATTACGCAACTGTGTGTGTGCGTGTGTGTGCACACATGTGAAAGTTCACAGAATATAAAGTTGGTGGAGGTATCTTTTGATCAGCATTTCGAGAGATCTTTGACTGTATAAACTTAATATACTTCATATATACTATTTGTTTAGAAGACACTGATATAGTCAGTTAAAATATAAAACTTTACAGAGACAAGAAGTCAAATTCTTTTTACTACCTTGCCTTAGAATAAGTAGTCATCAGAATTTTATGGTATGGCAGACTTCAAGGGAAGATTAAAGTCTTCATTTGGTTATTTATCACATGAATGCCCAGTAAGCATGAACATAATCACAAATTATATATTAATCTATAAAATTAGAATGCTAGCCTCCTATTAGTTACTTAGCACATTAAGCAATTATTAGATCTATGAAAGAGTCAGTTTCTTCATCTGTAAAACTGAAATATTAAAACCTCTGTTAGGACTTCCTGAGAGGCTAACCAGAAACAGTATATATAAAATACTCAGGATAATGCCTTCTGTAGAGTAAACAGCAATAAATGTAAATGTTATTACTACTTTCATCAATTACTATACATTGAAATATTATATGTTCAATTTGTTTTACTGTAACTTGAGTGAAATGTAAGCTTGATGTCTCTTTTGCAATTAAGCCCGAAATCCATAGTAGGAACATAGAGATTAAAAAGCAGCAGTATTGGAAACAAAGTATTTCAGAAAAAATAATGAGAATCAAAAATATACACACTCTTATGAGGCAGATGATATACTTTTGAAAGAATGATGAAGAGCAAAAACATAAGAATAAAGAAAAAGTTGTATGGAAGAAGTTATTTATTATTAGGTTGGTGTACAAGTATGTGTGGGTTTTGCTACTAAAAGTAATAATAACTATTTTGTATTTCCTTCAAAAATAAAAAAGAATTTTTTGCTCTAGGAATGTCGGACCTCAAAGTTTTCTTCCTCTGTTTCTAAATTTAAAACCATCATTGTGTGCAATGACAGACTCGCTCCCCAAAGTTTGTATTATCATCATTATTATTGTCAATAACATCTTCTAAATATCTGGAGAAAGCAAAAACAAACATAAACTGTAGCTCTATAAAGATGCTCTTTGCATATCTGTACTCAAGTTTAAGCAGTATAAATGACAGTCATATTAAAACAAAGCAAAACAACCAAAGGTAGAAAAATAAAGACACTTGTGTCCCAAAACTGAAAAGAGAGAGATTTTTTTGAAGGGTTCATAATTTAGTATTGTTGAAGAGGTTAACCATTAAGATCCACGTCATAAAAAAATCCATTTCAATATTACCTTTTCAATTCCATTTGGCTGAAAATAAATAAATGAAAACTGCTGTTTGTTAAGAATGTCCATTACTTCAATATATGTGTAAATTGAATGATGGGAAAAAGCTTGCAGTAGGGTTTCAAGAATTGAGTAATTTGCATTCTTATATTTCAGGGAAAGTTGATTTAAGCAAAATATTAATGTGACAAGTAACTATGAGCTTGGAGGTAGAAGAGCATATTAATGCACTGATCTTATTTCGCTGAAGGAATATGACACTTCTGGACAGCTCAAGAGATTGGCTGCAGTATATGGAAGGAAAGAAAGGCAATCACTGAAGCCACACTGTGCTGCTCTATGACACTCAAGTCATAGCAGACATTAATAAGTCACTAGCTATTTTCACATGCTTGTCATAACCTTCGTGTCACAATTTCAGTGAAGAGGCAATATAAGACAAAGAACTTCAGGGAGAGAAAGTTAAAGCAAGCCTGTCGAGGATCGGCAGGCCCAAATTTGATCTGTCTTCTGTTTTTCTCACTGTTCCCTGAGAAGCTTGTGTCAATCTCACTTGGCCAAATTTTCAAACATGGCACCTAATTTGGGAAGTGTCTGAACACAATCAAGTTGTCACAGCCCATCTTGTGGGCATTCTGACTTTCTGGTAATGATACTAATTTGGAAAACAAAAGTTAGAGTATTATGCTTTTATTAGCTTCTATGAAATCAGAATTGATATTTTGCATTTTAAAGTTGTAAACATAACATATCTTAAGTAGTGCTCTGAAATTAGTAAGACCCTTAAACTAATATCAGTTCTTGTGTATGTCTTTGTGATGCTCTCAAAACAACTGATGGGAGGTTTATCCACAGACTCTTTAGTCACATATAAATAATAAATAGGAGATTAAAAGCATAGCAAGTGCTATGCAGAAATCAATATGTATCAACCACTAAGAAATTTTAAAAATATTAAGAGAAAGAAATTAGGTAAGTCCTGTGTATATTTATGATACTAATACTGCTTATTTTCTTATTTGCAGATCTGGACTTACTGCTGAAATTTGCATTAATGTTACTAAGCCATTCTTAAGCACCTAGATCATCTTCATGCCTTTAATAAAAGTTTTAATCAAAGTCTAGAAAGAGATTAAAGGTTACTTCATTAAGCCTAGGCATATAGAAAATAGCTACACAACACTGTGTAAAGAGAGAACAGTCAACACACATTTACAGTAATTTTTAATCTATTTAGGTTTTCTACAACAGAATAGTTTATATTAAAACATTTCCTACCAAAAAAGAAAAATAAATTTGGAATTAGTTTTTAAATAATTATATCTGTTTTTCTTCCTAATTGCATCACTTATTTTTGTTACAATTGCAAGGATTTCTTTCGCCTTTCATTGAACACAAAACATATTAACTAAACTAGTATCAGCAGATTTAAAAATGTATATGCATACATATCATGAGCATTTATATTTTAATTGTATTTTTAATACTTTTTGTGAAATAGATACAAAAATACATGCACCCTTCAAATTGTATTCTCCGTATGTTTCAGTTCCAGTTTAGGTTTGTCATCTGCATAAATGTTCTAAGGACCCAGGTTTCTTTTGACTGTTTTTACTCTATAACCCCATTGTTCCCATCTAGTTGTTTGAAGCTGCTTATTCTACCAACCCCAAGAAAGGAGAAAGAGAAGAAATAAAGAGGAAGCAATAGTCTGTTAAGGAGTTGGCATTGGATTTGTCTGTTTGGCAGCTGCTTATATTTTTTAATACTAAGCAGAACTTTAAAATTCATATAATAATTCTCTGAGATGAATTTTTTAATACTGATTTTCTTTTCTGTTTGTTTGATTTTTGTTTCCAACTTTTAGGTTCAGGGGGCACATATTCATGTTTGTTACACAAGTAAACTAATGCTGTGGGGTTCTGGTGTACAGATTATTTTGTCACCCAAGTAATGAGCATATTATCCAATAGGGAGTTTTTCAATCCTCACTCTCCACCGACCCTCCAACATCAAGTAGGATCTTATATCTATTGTTCCCTTCTTTGTGTCCATGTATAATCGATGTTTAGCTCCAGCTTACAAAACAGAATAGGCAGTATTTGGTTTTCTGTCACTGTGTTAATTTGCTTAGGATAATGGCTTCCAGCTTCATCTATGTTGCTGCAAAGGACATGATTTTGACTTTTTTCATGGCTTCCTAGTATTTCATGGTGTATGTGTACCACATTTTCTTTATCTAGTCCACCATTAATGGGCATCTAGGTTGATTTCATGTCTTTGCTATTATGAACAGTGCTGTGATGAACATATGCATGCATGTGTCTTTATGGTAGAATGATTTATATGAACAACTTCAATAAAGCTTCAGGATACACAATTAATGTACAAAAAAGGTAACATTTCTATACACCAATAACATCCAAGCTGAGAGCCAAATCAAGGATGTAATCACATTCACAACAGCCACAAAAAAGAAAAACACTTGGGAATACAGCTAACCAGGGAGTGAAAGATCTCTACAACAAGAATTGTAAGACATTGTTGAAAGAAATTAGAGACAACACAAACAAATGGAAAAACATTTCATTGTCATAGACAGGAAGAATTAATGTTGTTAAAATGGCCATATTGCCCAAAGCAATTCATGGATTCAGTGATATTTCTTTCAAAGTACCAATGACATTTTTCACAGAAATAAAAAAAAGAACTATTCTGAAATTCATATGTAACAAGAATAAAAAAGCCCAAATAGTCAAAGCAATACTAAGCAAAAAGAACAAAGCTACAAGAATCACACTGCCTGACTTCAAACTATACTACAAGGCTACAACAACCACAACAGCATGGTACAGGGAGAAAAACAGACACATGGACCAATCGAACATAATAGAGAACTGAGAAATAAAGCTGCTCACCTACAACCATCTAATCATCAACAAAGGTGACAATAACAATCAATGGGGAAAGGACTCTGCCGAGTCTGTCCTGCAGACTCTGGCCGAGCGACAGATGAAAGGAGTACTCAGACACAGGTATCCAGTGAAAGAGCAGGCTAGGGGACTGCTGGCACTGGGGGCTGAAGAGAGTTAGCAGCCCCCCATGGCAGCGATGTTTGCATTTATTTAGTAGAGGTTTAATGACAAAGGCTTGGAGCAAACACAATTTGTGGGTAATTGACAGAGTCGACCCCTGAGCAGAGAGCAGTCCTGCATGTGATTGATCACAGGTTGGTTTCTGGAGACTGGAATAAACAAATTTATCTAGATAAGTTCCTTTACATTCCCTTGTTATCTACCCTTTGCTCTCAGGCTCCCGATAAGAGAATCTGGCTGCCTTCAGCCCAATCCTCTTTTGAAGCTTTTGCAAAACCTCCCGGCCTTCCAAGAATGTTCACATCTTTCCTTTTTTCTTATAATTTCTCGCACCACCTGACCGATCTCTCACAGGACTCCCTTTTGCTGGGATAACTGGCTAGCCATATTAAGAAGATTGACTCTGTACGCCTTCCTTACACCATACACAAAAGTCAACTCAAGGTAGGTTAAAGACTTAAATGTAAAACCTAAAACTATAAAAACTCTTGAAAAAACTTAGGAAATACTATTCTGGTCAAAGGCCTTGCAAAGATGTTATGACAAAGCCTCCAAAAGCAATATTAACAAAAACAAACATTGACAAGTGGGACCTAATTCAACTGAAGAGCTTCCACACAGCAAAATAAATTATCAACAGAAAATGTAAAACCTAAAACTATAAAAACTCTTGAAGAAAACCTAAGAAATACTATTCTGGTCAAAGGCCTTGCAAAGATGTTATGACAAAGACTCCAAAAGCAATTTTAACAAAAACAAAAATTGACAAGTGGGACCTAATTCAACTGAAGAGCTTCCACACAGTGAAATAAATTATCAACAGAGTAAATAAACAACCTACAGAATGGGAGAAAAATATTTGCATACTATGCACCTGACAGAGGTCTAATATCCAGAATCTATGAGGATCTTAAACAAATTATCAAGCTAAAAACAGACAACCCTATTTAAAAATGGGCAGAAGACATAAGCAGATACTTCTCAAGAGAAGACATTCATATGACCAACAAGAATTGGGAAAGAATGCTCAACATCACTAATTATTAGATAAATGCAAATCAAAATCTCAGTGAGATATCATCTCACACCAATCAGAATGGCTATTACTAAAATGTCAAAATGACAGATGCTTGTGAGGTTGCTGAGAAAGGGAACATTTATACACTGCTGGTGGGAATGTAAATTGGTTCAGCCACTGTAGAAAGCAGTTTAGATATTTCTCAAAAAACTTAAAATAGAACTACCATGCTACCCTGCAATCCCATTACTGGGTACATACCCAAAGGAATACAGATCGTTCTACCATAAAAGCAGATGCTTATTTTCTATTAGTGAGAACATAGTAACATGTGAACAGACAAGGAAAGCCAGGAAATATAGTCTCCACCTGGATTCCCATGGCTTATGCTAAAACAAGATTGGAAAGGGGTGGTGTGAGAATAGGTACTAGGGAAAGTTAGCAAGCTTTGCTGTATTGATGCATTTTCTTTTTTATTTCAATTTATTTTTTATTTGACAAATAAAAGTTGTATATATCGTGTAGAATATGTTTTGAAATACATATACATGGTAGAATGACTGAAGCCAATTTGCATATGTATTACCTCACATACTTTCGTGGTAAAAAATACTGAAAATCTACTATCTTATCAATTTTTAAGAATATAATACATTGTCATTGACTATAGTTACCATGTTGTACAACAGAGCTCTTGAATTTAGTCCTTTTCTCTAACTGAAACTATGTAACCTTTGATCTACATCTCCCCAAACCCCGAAAACCTCCAGTCCCTGGTAACCACAATTCTACTCTCTACTTCTGAATTCAATGTTTTTAGATTCCACATATGAGTATGGTACAGTCATGCATTTCTTAACAACAGGGTTATATTGTAAGAAATGTGTCCTTAGATGATTTCCTTGTTATACAAACATTATCATCTACTTACACAAATCTAGATGATATAGCCTACTATACTCCTAAGCTATATGGAATGGCCTGTTGTTCCTGGGCTGCAAACCTGTATAGCATGTTACTGTACTGAAGACTGTAAAGAATTGTAACGGTGTAAGTATCTGTGTATCTAAACATAGAAAAGGCCCAATAAAAATACGGTATGAAACATTAAAAAATGGCCTAACTACATAGGGTATTTATCATGAATGAAGTTTTCAGGACTGTTGTTGCTCTGGATAAGTCAGTGAGTGAGTGGCGAGTGAATATGAAGGTGTAGAACATTATTATATAACACTTTGCAAACGCAAACACTGTACACCTAGGCTACACTGAATTGATAAAAAAATATTTTCTTTCTTAAATAATTAACCTTAATTTACTGTACCCTTTTTTTTTTTTTTTTTTTTTTTTGAGACAGAGTCTCGCTCTGTCATCCAGGCTGGAGTGCAGTGGCGTGATCTCGGCTCACTGCAAGCTCCGCCTCCCAGTTTCACGCCATTCTCCTGCCTCAGCCTCCCAAGTAGCTGGGACTACAGGCGCCTGCCACCACGCCCGGCTAATTTTTTGTATTTTTAGTAGAGACAGGGTTTCACCGTGTTAGCCAGAACGGTCTCGATCTCCTGACCTTGTGATCTGCCTGCCTCAGCCTCCCAATTTACTGTAACATTTATTTCCACTTTAGAAACTGTTATTTTTTTTTTTTAAATTTGATTCTTGTAATAACACCTTAAAACACAAATACATTGTACAGCAGTAAAAATATTTTCTTTCTTTATATTTTTAGCCTATATACTTTTTCCTATTGTTTATTTATTTATTTTACTTTTCAAATTTTTTTTTGCCAAAAACTAAGAAATAAACACACCCATTAACTTAGGCCTACACAGGGGCAGAATCATCATCACTGTCTTCCACCAGTATATCCTGTCCTACTGGAAGGTCTTTAAAGGAAATAACATGCACGTGGTTGTCGTCTCCTAGGATAACAATGCCTTCTTCTGGAATTCCTCCTGAAGCACCTGCCAAGGCTGTTTTACAGTTAACTATTCTTTTAATATGTAGAAGGAGTATGCTCTAAAATATTGATAAAAAGTATAGCATATTAAATATATAAACCAGTAATACAGTCATTTATCTTTATTATATTATGAATTGCACATAACTGTATGTGCTACTATTTATACTGCTAGTAGCTTAGCAGGTTTGTTTACACCAGCAACACCACAAATATGACAACAGTGTGCTGTACTACGATGTTAGGATGGTGGCTACGTAGTCACTAAGGAATAGAGATTTTTCAGCTTCATTTCAATCTTATGGGAACCCATCCCGTGTGTCCACCATTGACTAAAAGATTATGTGGTACGGGACTATATTTGTTTTCTGTCCCTGGCTTATTTAATATAACATTTAACATAACATGCTTCCTATTCATACATGTTGTATTAGTCCATTCTCACACTGCTATGAAGAAATACCCAAGACTGGATAATTTACAAAGAAAAGACTTTTAATGGACTCACAGTTCCACATGGCTGGGGAGGCCTCAGGAAACTTAGAATCATGGTGGAAGGAAAAGTAAACATGTTCGTCTTCACACAGTGGCAAGAGAGAGAAGTGCCAGCAGGGAAAATGCCAGATGTTTATAAAACCATCAGGTCTCACTCACTCACTATCACAAGAACAGCATGGGGGAAACCTTCCCCACGATCCGATCACTTCCCATTGGGTCCCTCCCATGACATGTGGGGATTATAGAAACTACAATTCAAGATGAGATTTGGGTGGGGGTACAGCCAAACTATATCATATGTTAACACAAATGGCAGGATTTCCTTCTTTTGTGGCTGAATATTATCCCACTCTGTGTATACACACCACATTTTCTTTATCCCTTCATATGTGGAAGGACATTTAGATTGTTTTTGTATCTCGGCTGTTGTGAATAGTGATGTAGTGAACGTGGGTATATCTTTGAGATGCTGATTTTGTCCCCTTTCGGTAGCTACCCAGTAACTGGATTGCTGGATCATACGGTTTTTCTATTTTTAATTTTTTGAGGACCCTCCATACTGTTTCCATAATGGCTGTACTAAGTTAAATTCCCACCAACAGGGTGTGAGGTTCTCCTTTCTCCACATCTTCTCTAACACTTTCTGATTAGAAAATTTTAAAATATCCATCATTTCAAGTAAATCCGTAAGTACTTTGAAGTTGAGAGTTCCTAGGCATTATTACGCTTTTAAGTTAGTACTGCTTAAAACTCAACCTGGTGAAGAATCCTTCCTCTCTGCGGCCTCTCGCTTTATCAGAATGAAAGCAGTTATGAGCTCAGATCCATTGCATGTGTTACACAGTCCATAATGGTAACGGTAATAAGTGACAATATTGCACACCTTTTTGAAAGGAACTGGTCAGTGACACTGCACTTTCTGAACATTACATGGCAAACAAAGAATTCCAAATGATTTATAATTAGCAGTAGATTGTAGCATGGTAACAGAATGGAGATTAGAATGCAGAATATATTTGATAAGATCACAGAAAATATCAAATCATAATCCCATAATAAGAAAATATGAATTCTTATTTAATTCACAACACAGCAATATCCCCATACAGTGCAATTAAAACTTTCATATGTAATCATTCTGACTTGCCTTGGATGCAAGAGTCTTACATGGATCTGCTGTTGTGAAAAAAAATAAGTGGAATTAGTGTGGGTTATAAAGGTATAACTTTAATTTATGAGATTAAAAAGTTTGTAATTTGGTTTCTAAAATCTTTAGGCTCTAGATTTGCAAGACCTGTTCAATTTATTTTTATAAATTTTAAAAATATTTGGCAAATAATTGTTAAAGGCTTAGTTTAACTATTGAGGAAATACAATTTGCTTACTTGAGAAGGGTCCCAATTTGCGAAAATCACTATTTATAGTTGACGGAATGGCAGGATCAAAGGACGAATACTAATTACCCCAAGGTAAAGAACTTGGATATAAATAGGTTAATGTATATTTGTCCACAAAGCAGATGGCTTTATGGTTCAAGAAATGGATTGTACAGTGGACAAATTGTCAAGGATCAAAACGGTATTCAATTACTCAATTGCTTCTTGCATGCATTCTTTTTTCCTCTGACAGAAACAAAGAATTTAGCAGAGGGAATAAAATAGTCTATTCCTCAATGAAATTTAAATCCTGGAGAGAAATATCGAGACAATAAACAAATAATTACAATTTTGATGAATGTCATGAAGGGAGATACAGAGAAATTATTAACTGAGGCATTCTATCTACTCTGGGGAGATTCACAAAAAATAAATGAGATCTTAGTTAATACATAAAGCATGATGTAAACCTACTTATGTGTAGAGGTAGTGGTGGTGCACAGGAGTCCTAGGAAGAAGGATTTCCTGTTTTAATGTCTCAGTATGAAAAAAAGTAATTCCATTTGCCTGAAGCATAGATAAGAGAGTAGAGAGGAGTGAGAGATGAACTTCGACATGTGTAGAGACAAAATTTTGTAGGATATTTTTTTTCCATACTAAGAACTTGGTACACCTAAACAATGGCAAAGGGAAATTATTAAAGGGTTTTTGGTAAGGTGAAGGTGTAATTAGACTTGCATTTCTAAACAATGACTCTGTAAACAGGGAAAAGTGCAGTTTAAAGAAAGATTGGATCTGAACTATAAAGAAGGCCAAGGGGCTCTATCCCTAGTTTGGGCAGTAAAAGGCAGTGGGTGTCTGGCTTACAGCAATGGCAATGGAGGTGAAAAGAAGTTGACAAAATGATGGAGAGAGTGTGGATCATTAACATTTGGTGAATAACTAGTAAGTTAAATTTTTTATTAACACAAAATAATAACATTTGTTGAAGGAGGAGTAAGGAATAGAGAAGAGTCAAGGATGATTCCAAAACTGCTGACTTCAACAACTTGGTGTATATAATTATCATTTAATATGTTTTAAAACAGCAGAGGAAGGATAGGAAGGTGGGAGAGGGTTATGAAACCATTAGTTTAAATTGTGTTTAAGACATCAAAGTAGAACCATCTAGTAAGGCAATAGACATATAATTTGTAGTTCAAGACAAGTTCTAGATTGAAGATAAAAATTCAAGGGTTCTCAGCCTATCTTTGGCAGCTGAATCAACGACAGTGGATGAGATTACTTAGGGAGAATATTAATGGACAACAAGTACACATTAAGAAAAGTTAAATCAAGACATAGAATTAAGTGAATATTCTTTCACTTTACTAAACAAAGTTATTCACATACTTCTCAATTATTAGCATATAACTAGGATCAACAAAAAAGTAATGATTTTTAAATAATAGTTACTGGTTTCAAAGACAAAATCAGCTAATTTAAAAGTTTGAAGAATTATAAAATATAACAATTAAATAATATAAAATTACTTAGTAATATAAATAAGTTAATTAAAATAAAAATGCCCTAAAGAAGACATTGAATATAACATTCTAGGACTATAAAAATGATTATGTGTCCTAGTAACAGACTGTCTAGTTAATGACACTAAATGCCCCTTATTAGATAATAAATTAAAAATTATTTAACTAAAACCTAATTGTTATTCTGCATGTGACTGTCTAGAGATGCTCAAGAAAGCTCAGGTGAAAATCTGAAACAAAGTTTCAGGTTGTATTGAAGTGTTTTATTGGGCACAATAGTTCTCATAATAAGAAAATAACAAGGCACATGTGTACATTTTTGTAGGAATTAACTTTCTCTCTTTAAGACTCGTCTTTACTCCTCTTGCTAATACTTAGAGATACTTTAGTTATTAAGTTCATGATCCTAAAAAGGTTGGTAACTTTACCTTAAAAATTAATGTGAAATAATCTTGTGAGAGGCGAAAAGGATAATAGAGTTACAAGACCTACATTTACATCCTGACTTTACTATTTACTTAAATTTTGTGAACTTCAGTGATTTCATATGAAAAATAGTTATAAAAAATACTTCTATTACTGTGCAAACCAATTTGTGAAGAATAAAAAAAGATGAGATAAGTGATTTTATTACAATATTCAAGGCAGCTTAATTGCTCCTTGGAATTGGATCATATAAATAAGGAGCACTATTATCACAAGTTTCAAGGAGAAAAATAAAAAGGAATCTATCTGTGACATAATAAATTTATTCTGGGGCACTCAGGAGTAAAGAAGAAAGGTCCCAGCTACTAAGCCACCAACAATACTTCTTGAAGACAGCCACACTGACATCAAAGAATAGTATTCTCCTCCATTTTTTACACCTCCACGAAGGGGAAAAAAACATGAAGTAAGGCATAACAGTGGGAGTATAGTACACTTGCATAATTGAAAAGTAAATATTAAAATATCATATGAATGTCCTTGAAATGTTGAAACTCTGAAGATCTAGGAAGTATCATTTTAGGCAAATGTTAGCTTTGGAAATCTTACATACAATGTAATAGTTGAAGAATCAGTTAAATATCCGTAATGTAATGTTTTAAATTAAATTAGTCTTTTATTTTTATAAAATTTATTAATCTAATAAGTAAAACTGACTTGGTTTTCTAGGAAGATGACTTATTAACATAATCAGCAATTTCTAAGTTAATTTCTCCCACTTGACTAGTCATTGCTCACGCTGGTATTTTTTTCTATGCAATATACCCTTGGCTTTTTCAGATTGGAAGTCACAGAGTTTAAAAGTTTAAGTAACTAGTTGTCTTGAAACTTTTGCTATAATTTTACATCAATATTTAACTCGACACTACAGACAAGCACCCTTACAAGAGCTATATGCAATGTGTGACAAGCGTCTGCAGTATATTGCAAACACAAGTGAAATTAGCTTTCATTTCTCAAAGAAGTCATTAAATAGTAGATGTGAACAATATAAATTACTTCCTGTCATCTTTTACATTTGATCAGTTGAAAGATCCTTTCTAAAACGTGGGGAAGAGGAAAGACACTGGAAGTGTGACACCCCTTTATGTTCAATTTGAAGATTTGTTCAGTTTTATATTCACACTACTTTCTGATGGTCTGTCTTTTCAAAATGGGATTCTTTTGATAGTCAAGCATCTTATATCTTATTCCTCTAGGCTAAGATCTCTATTTTCACTGCCTCCCTTGGAAAATTAGAATTTCTGTCTTCCACAATATTAAGTAGAGACTTTTTAAAAGTGCTTATGACTTGACAAAAAATGCATTAGTTGTGAAAACTGACAAGAATTTGTGCTTGTGGAGACAGCAAGAAGCAGCAAAGCCTCTATTACTAACATATTGCTTTTTATTATAAAATATGAGTCCCATTAGTTTTGGGCTACAGCCAAGTCTCTTCTCATAGTTTAAAAAGGAGTTACCTTGACAAGATTCGACTTAAATCACATCTTGATCTATATTATGAACACAAAAGAATCCTTTCTGCATTAAAGTGACAATAAGAGTCTGATTTATAATCCTAAAGCAAAGAAATTTGAAGTAAATCAAATGACTTAGCACTGGTTCCTAGGGTTTTTTTTTTTTTTCAAGGGTGTGAAATCTAAGAGGGAAAAAAGAATAAATGTTACACCAAGCATTCCGTCTGTATACTCAAGGTATTATGTGGGTATATTAAGCATGCATTTTCAGTTTAGTGAATTTCAAAGAGATAATTCGAAGTTAGATAACTGTCTTTTCAGAACTACAATGTAATTTGTGGTGTTTCTGTAATTTTGAGTGTGCCTTCTTCTTCCTTTTTTCCTTTCCCTTCCCTTCCTCCCGCCCTCCTTCTGATCCTTCCTTCCTTCCTTCCTTCCTTCCTTCCTTCCTTCCTTCCTCCCTCCCTCCCTCCCTCCCTTCCTTCCTTCCTTCCTTCCTTCCTTCCTTTCTTCCCTTTTCTAGAAGCACATTGTGGAAACACATGTTTCATAATCTTAAATACTCTCCAGAAAATTTATTTCTGGTTAACTCAGGTTAACCACCTAATATTTTCCTACATATCTAAGCATAATAACCGCATGCAAAAGAAAGTATCTCTCCAGAACAAAAAAAAAGAGACAAATATTTATTTATTTAAAAAATATTCAATCAGTATCAAAAACTGTTCTGAGTGCTGGCAAATGAGATGAAATCCATGCCCTCATGGAACTTACATTAAGGGTGAGTCGACCATAAACATGACAATTATATAATATTTTTCTCCTGTGTAGGAGAGTAGATCAGAGAATGGAAGAAAAAGATGGGGCCATGATATTGGGGGAAAACTTTTGAAAGAAAAAATTATTAAACTGTGCTTTCGGGGTATAGTGGGGGCAAATACACTCTAAGCTGAAGAAATGCCATGAATAAAAGCCTGTCCTGAGGAAGTATGAAAAAAGAGCAGCTCAAGAAAGATGGTGAAGAGACGTTATGGAGTATTAAGCCAGACATTTGGGATATCCAGGGTAAGTGCTACTTAGACATAGTTTTGAAACCATAATTCAAGAGTTGGGATGACGTTCTCTGTAAAAATACCAACCATCTGAAAAATGATGAGTATGGACAGTAAGAATATCTTCATTCTTCCTCAGACACCACATTTCACAGGCAAGAGGAGAAGTGAAACTTCATTCACTTTTTTTTCTTTATTTTGGTCCTCGGACATCCCCCAATCTCTCTAATATGCACATGGATAAGTGCTCTCTAAATACTGACTTAGTAGAAATAACTAAAAATATTACAGTAAACTAAATTCAATACTCTTAATATTTAATAGATTGATATGCAAAAAATTTTACATACTAGTAAAATCAGTAAATATTTTTGCAAAATATTGGTAACACTATAAGTTTTTTTGTTATTTGTTGTTTTTTTTCTTAGAAATGTTTAGAGGATGATTTCTTGGTCAGCGCTCTACTAAAAATCCTATTACAATTTAAAAGTGCTTAAATAGTTTCATAAGCAATATAATATGTTTTTAAATTATTAATGCTGTTTCTATGTCTTATTAAAATTAACAAAACAAAAGTTAGTATTTGAATTAAACTGCCAACACTATTCTGCAGTGGTACTACAACTATTTTTCTTGTGAAAAATCTAATATGATACCTTTATTCTAAATTACCATGATATATATAGAGTTCCACATGTTTACTTGCATCAAAGAGACATAGGAGACCTTTACTTTGCTACGGTATAGTTTTTTTATCATGGAAATATTATGTTAAAGTTAACGAAAAGAAATACAAAGAAACTAAATTATGAATAACTGTGTTTTGTCATTATTTTTAATGGAAAAAACTGCAATTACTTTTGCACCAAACTATCAGCAGTCCTTTATACTACTACCAATACAAGTGTATATTCGAATGGACATAAAACACAGGAACTAATTAGGATTGGACCCAAATTCTCAATACAAGGATTAGGACTAACTTTTGTTTTACTTGTTTTTAAACAATAAACAGGGAGCCTTTCTCATGTTTACATAAAATCAATAGATTTTACTTAAGCAATCAAGTCTACAGTGAAACAACAGTTGAAGTAGAAGATAATTTTTAGGTGATGAAACTCCACACTTTTCAGGAAGCATGTTTTATAGATTGAGCAGCTAAGACTCCTCCATAATTTTTTAGTGCCAGAGCTGAGACCCCATCCAGCTCTTACCTATAGTTCAGGGGTTTATCCACCACATCACACTGAGTGATATACCTTGGAACTGCAGAGTTAGAGTGTTTAACGCTGTGATGATGACTACAGTAACATAGCTTTTACCAAGGACAGCCCAACATGATAAACCATCTCTCTGCCATGAACATTTTTAACGCAACTCAGTGAAGGATTCTGCCTTACCTTTGAAGGATTCTGCCTTACGTTATGCTACTAGATGACATAGGTATTATGAAGAGAAAACCTGAAGAAATATACAAATATAAAAAAATGAAATTATTTCCCTCAAACACATAATAATAACTGTAATATCATAATTATAATAAACTATGTTTTAGTGAGAAATTATCTAGTATTATACAAGCAGATGAAGGAGCCTCAACTGGATTCAAGACTGCTTTTGACTGTTAGTTTAACACTGCTACAGCTGAGTCTACAAGCCACCAGCTTAATTGATTAATAGTCAATCATGTGTCAAATAGTTTAACCAAAATTGTTGCTTGACTTAGTGTATTAAATAGTTGATTGAGGGAGAATAATTAAACTTGTCAAAGAATATAATCAATTACTTTTTCATGAAAAATATACATATCTCTAAGTATTTTTAGTAACTGTAAAGTAATACAAATAAGACTAGACTTGAAAGTAGAAGGTAAGGTTGAATCCAAGTTCTATCAATTCCCAGCTAAATGTCTTAAGCTAGGCTGGTAAAGTGTTTGTCAAGTGCGGTCAGCCTTACCTGACTTACACGCCACAAGTTTAAGAGATTAATATGATAACATATTCTAAGTTGCTTATAAACAAAAACATAGTATATTTGCATTGGAGGCTATATGAATTGATGAAAGACATTGAAATAATCAAGGGGCTGGCAAAATGGCTGAATAGGAACAGACCCAGTCTACAGCTTCCAGTGAGGCCAATGCAGAAGGTGGGTAATTTCTGCATTTCCAACTGAGGTACCCAATTTTTCTCATTGGGATTGGTTAGACAGTGGGTGCAGCCCACGGAGGGCAAGCAGGAGCAGGGTAGGGTGTTGCCTCACCTGGGAAGTGCAAGTGGTCTGGGAATTCCCTCCATTAGCCAGGGGAAGCCGTGAGGGACTCTGCCATTACAGACAGTGCTATCTGGCCCAGATGCTATGCTTTTTCCAATGTTTTCACAACCCGCAGATCAGGAGATTCCCTCAGGTGTGTACACTACCACGGCCCTGGGTTTCAAGCATAAAACTAGGCAGCCATTTTGGCAGACACCAAGCTAGTTGCAGGGGTTTCTTTTTTCTTTTCTTTTTTTTTTTTTTTTTGGTACACCAGTGGCCCTGGAACACCAGTGAGACAGAATCGTTTTCTCCTCTAGAAAGAGGGCCAAAGCCAGGGAGCTGAGTGGTCTTGCTCAGCAGATCCCACCCCGATGGAGCCCAACAAGCTGAGATCCACTGGTTTGGAATTCTCACTGCCAGCACAGAAGTCTGAAGTCAACCTAGGATGCTCCAACCTGGTGGGGGAAGGGGTGTCTGCCATTACTGAGGCTTGAGTAGGCAGTTTTCCCCTCACAGTGTAAAGAAAGCCACCAGGAAGTTCGAACTGGGTAGAACCCTACACAGCATGGCAAAGTTGCTGTAGCCAGACTGCCTCTCTAGATTCCTCCTCTCTGGGCAGGGCATCTCCAAAAGAAAAGCACCAGCCCTAGTCAGGGGCTTATAGATGAAACTTCCATCTCCCTGAGACAGATCACCCAGGAGAAGGCACGGCTGTGGGCACAGCTTCAGCAGACTTAAACATTCCTGCCTGTCGGCTCTGAAGACAGCAGTGGATCACCAAGCACAGCAATTGAGCTCTGCTAAGGGATAGACTGACTCCTCAGGTGAGTCACTGACACCCATGCCTCCTGACTGGGAGACACCTCCCAGCAGGGGTAGACACACACCTCATATAGGAGAGCTCCAGCTGGCATCTGGAGGGTGCCTTTCTGGGACGAAGCTTCCAGAGGAAGGAGCAGGCAGCAATCTTTGCCATTCTGCAGCCTCTGCTGGTGATAACGAGGCAAACAGGGCCTGGAGTGGACCTCCAGCAAACTCCAGCACACCTGCAGAAGAGCAGCCTGACTGTTAGAAGGAAAACTAACAAACAGAAAGAAATAGCATCAACATCAACAAAAAAGACACCCATGCAAAAACCGTATCTGGACATCACCAACATTAAAGACCAAAGGTAGATAAATACACAAAGATGAGGAAAAGCCAACAAAAAAGGCTGAAAATTCCCCAAACCAGAATGCCTCTTCTCCTCCAAAGGATCACAACTCCTTACCAGCAAGGGAACAAAAATGGATGGAGAATGAGTTTCGTGAACTGACAGAAGTAGGCTTCAGAAGGTCGATAAATAACAAACTCTTCCAAGCTAAAGGAACATGTTCTAACATAAGGAAAGGAAGCAAAGAGCTGAGCCTTGATAAAAGCTATAGGAACTGCTAACTAGAATAACCAGTTTAAAGAAGAACATAAATGACCTGATGGAGCTGAAAAACACAACACAAGAACTTCGTGAAGCACGCGCAAGTATCAGTAGTTGAATAGATCAAGCAGAAGAAAGGATATCAGAGATTGAAGATCAACTTAATGAAATAAAAGGTGAAGACAAGATTAGAGAAACAATAATAAAAAGGAATGAACAAAGTTTCCAAGAAATATGAGACTACGTGTAAAGACCAAATCTACATCTGGTTGGTGTACTTAAAAGTGACAGGGAGAATGGAACCAAGTTGGAAAACATACTTTGGGATATTATCCAGGAGAACATCCCCAACCTAGCAAGGCAGGCCAATATTCAAGTTCAGGAAATACAGACAACACCACAAAGATACTCCTCGAGAAGAGCAACCCAAAGACATAATTGTCAGATTCACCAAGGTTGAAATGAAGAAAAATATGTTAAAGGCAGCCGGAGAGAAAGGTCAGGTTACTCACAAAGGGAAGTCCATCAGACTAACAGCAGATCTCTCTGCAGGAAACTTACAAGCCAGAAGAGAGTGGGGGCCAATATTCTACATTCTTAAAGAAAAGAATTTTCAACCCAGAATTTCATTTCCAGCCAAACTAAGCTTCATAAGCAAAGGATAAATAAAATCCTTTACAGACAAGCAAATGCTGAGGGATTTTGTCAACACCAGGTCTGCTTTACAAGAGCTCCTGAAGGAAGCACTAAATATGAAAAGGAAAAACCAGTACCAGCCACTGTAAAAACATATCAATCTGTAAAGGCCATGGACACTATGAAGAAACTGCATCAACTAATGGGCAAAATAACCAGCTAGCATCATAATGACAGGATCAAATTCACATATAACAATATTAACCTTAAATATAAATGGGCTAAATGCCCCAATTAAAAGAACAGATTGGCAAATTGGATAATGAGTCATGACCCATCCATGTGCTGTATTCAGGAGACCCATCTCATGTGCAAAGACACACATAGGCTCAAAATAAAGGAATGCAGGAATATTTACCAAGAAAATGGAAAGCAAAAAAAGCGGGGGTTGCCATCTTAGTCTCTTATAAAACAGACTTTGAACCAACAAAGATCTAAAAAAGACAAAGAAGGGCATTACATAATGGTATAGGGATCAATGCAACAAGAAGAGCTAACTATGCCAAATATATATGCACCCAATACAGGAGCACCTAGGTTTATAAAGCAAGTTCTTAGAGATGTACAAAGAGACTTAGAGGCCCACACAATAATAGTGGGAGAGTTTAACACCCCACTGCCAATATTAGACAGATCAACGAGAAAGAAAATTAACAAGGATATTCAGGACTTGAACTCAGCTCTGGACCAAGCAGACCTAATAGACATCCACAGAACTCTCCACTACAAACCAACATAATATACATTCTTCTCAACACCACGTAGCACTTATTCTAAAATCAACCACATAATTGGAAGTAAAGCACTCCTCAGCAAATGCAAATGAATGGAAATCATAACAAAGAGTCTCACAGTGCAATCAAATAGAACTCAGGATTAAGAAACTCATCCAAAACCGCACAGCTACAGGGAATATGAACAACCTGCTCCTGAATGACTACTGGGTAAATAATAAAATTAAGGCAGAAATAAATAAGTTCTTTGAAACCAATGAGAACAAAGACACGATGTACCAGAATCTCTGGGACACAGCTAAAGCAGTGTTAAGAGGGAAATTTATAGCACTAAATGCCCACATGAGAAAGCAGGAAAAATCTAAAATTGACACCCTAAAATCACAACTAAAAGAACGAGAGAAGCAAGAGCAAACAAATTCAAAAGCTAGCAGAAGAGAAAATGTAACTAAGATCAGAGCAGAACTGAAGGAGATAGAGAAACAAAAAACCCTTCAAAAAATCAATGTATCCAGGAGCTGATATTTTTAAAAAGATTAACAAAATAGATAGCCCACTAGCCAGACTAATAAAGGAGAAAAGAGAGAAGAATCAAATAGACACAATGAAAAATAATAAAAGGGATATCACCACTGATCCCACGGAAATACAAACTACCATCAGAGAATATTATGAACAATTCTTCGCAAATAAACTAGACAATCTAGAAGAAATGGATAAATTCCTGGACACATGCACCCTCCCAAGACTAAACCAGGAAGAAGTCAAATCCCTGAATAGACCAATAACAAGTTCTGAAATTGAGGCAGTAATTAATAGCCTACCAAGCAAAAAAAGCCCTGGACCAGATGGATTCACAGCCAAATTCTACCAGAGGTACAAAGAGGAGCTGGTACCATTCCTTTTGAAGGTATTCAAAACAATAGAAAAAGAGAGACTCCTCCCTAATTCATTTTATGAGGCCAGCATTATCCTGATACCAAAACCTGGGAGAGACACAACAAAAAAAGAAAATTTCAGGCCAATATCCCTCATGAACATCACTGCAAAAATCCTCAACAAAATACTGGCAAACAGAATCCAGCAGCACATTAAAAAGCTTATCCACCACAATCAACTTGGCTTCATCCTTGGGAAGCAAGGCTGGTTCAACATATGCAAATCAATAAACGTAATCCATCACATAAACAGGACCAATGACAAAAACCACATAATTATCTCAATAGAGGCAGAAAAGGCCTTCAATAAAATTCAACAGCCTTTCATTCTAAAAACACTCAGTAAACTAGGTATTGATGGAATGTATCTCAAAATAACAAGAGTTATTTATGACAAACCCACAGCCAATATCATACTGAATGGGCAAAAGCTGGACACATTCCCTTTGAAAACTGACACAAGACAAGAATATTCTCTCTCACCACTCCTATTCAACATGGTATTGAATGTTCTGGCCAGAGCAATCAAACAAGAGAAAGAAATAAAGGGTATTCAAATAGGAAAAAAGGAAGTCAAATTATCTCTGTTTGAAGATGACATGATTGTACATTTATAAAACCCCATCGTCTCAGCCCAAAATCTCCTTAGGCTGATAAGCAACTTCAGAAAAGTCTCAGGATACAAAATCAATGTGCAAAAATCACAAGCATTCCTATACAACAATAATAGACAAACAGAGAGCCAAATCATGAGTGAGCTCCCATTCACGATTGCTACAAAGAGAATAAGATACCCAGGAATACAACTTACAAGGGTTGTAAAGACCTCTTCAAGGAGAACTACAAACCACAACTCAAGGAAATAAGAAAGGACCCAAACAAATGGAAAAACATTCCATGTTCATGATGGGAAGAATCAATATCATGAAAATGGCCATAATGCCCAAAGCAATTTATAGATTCAATGCTATTCCCATCAAGCTACCATTGACTTTCTTCACAGAATTAGAAAAAAACTACTTTAAATTTATATGGAACCAAAAAAGAGCCCACATAGTCAAGACAATTCTAAGCCAAAAGAACAAAGCTGGAGGCATCACGCTGCCTGACTTCAAACTACGCTACAAGGCTACAGTAACCAAAACAGCATGGTACTGGTACCAAAACAGAGATATAGACCAATGGAACAGAACAGAGGCCTCAGAAATAATGCTACACATCTACAGCGGTCTGATCTTTGACAAACCTGACAAAAACAAGGAATGGGGAAAATATTCCTTATTTAATAAATGGTGTTGGGAAAACTGGCTAGCTATATGCAGAAAACTGAAACTGGACCTCTTCCTTACACCTTAAGCAAAAATTAATTCAAGATGGATTAAAGACTTACATGTTAGACCGAAAACCATAAAAACCTTAGAAGCAGTCCACAATATTTCTTGACAAGATGTCACCAACAATTTTTCACCAATCTTTGATGCTAATTCTGTGAGACATTAGAAAGCCAAAATAAGGATAATGGAAAAATCAACATGAAAACCTTAGTTGTAGATTAAGTAAAACCAAATAGCAGCCAGGAGATATGTTCTGGGGAAACTGAAACTACCTGAAATTTCCATTTCTCCACTGTATTAGGAATTTGAGGACAGAGGTCAAAATTTTGTGGAAATAAAAATAAATAGTAACATGAATTCCACAGTGCTGATTCCATAGTCACTTGTATTTCTATGAGAAATATAATGCATGGGTTGTTTTTTTTTTTATTAGGATTGATCTTTATTTTTATTTTTAGTTGTTTGAATGTGATATAGTAAATAGATGATCACATTAGGTAATGATTTTGAGGAAGTAATGTTCCCAGCACCTAAACTATTCCTGGATCTTGGGAAATTGTGATTGCATTTCTTCATTTTTAGAATACAATGAACCAAGTTACTTAAAAACAGAATATATGCTTTGAAATGTTTTGTGTACAAGAGTGGGCACTGATGGTTATAGCTACAAATCACAGTTCCATGTTTGTTAGTCACTATTTGAAATTATCCAAATTCTCAAACCAAATTTCAACATATGCTTTTCTTACACACAAAAAGCAGAATTTGATTTTCATCTTATTTATCAAAATTTTACTCCATTGTCTTTACGTTTTGCAAGCCAAATATCAGGGAGGTGGGGAGTTATGCATTTTAAAATAGCTTTTAAAACTAAATGTTAAAATAATCTCAAAGCATTTGATTGGATTGTAAGCAATAGCTCCCAGACTGAGTCAATCTAAATTATTAAAAATAATAGCTTTCATTTGCTTTTCTACTTAAAACAGTGTGGTGTTAGAGAGTGGAAATGTAGTATCAAGTCTGAAGAAGGCAATTTTGAAAACAGAGGCACTCCATCTATAGAAAAATCTTCTTTTTGTTTAAATCTGAATGATTTTATGGATGCTGAAAGTTTTCAAAAGAATGTAAGTTCACTTTGGGAGGCTGAGGCGGGTGGATCATGAGGTCATGAGATCGAGACCATGGTGAAACCCCATCTCTACCAAAAATACAAAAAAGTAGCTGGGCGTGGTGGCGGGCGCCAGCAGTCCCAGCTACTCGGGAGAATGGCATGAACCCGGGAGGCGGAGCTTGCAGTGAGCCGAGATCACGCCACTGCACTCCAGCCTGGGCAACAGAGCAAGACTCAAAAATAAAAAAAAAAGAATCTAAGTTAATGGCTTAAAATAAGGACTTTAACAATATAATAACATACCATGACTAATCATTTTTTTATTCTTGTAAATAAATCATCTCGTAACTCATGAAAGTAACAGATATTGAAATGGCAACTAGGGAAATAATTTAAATTCCTTAAATTATATACATAATATTAGCAAAGTGACTCAAGATTGGATTATTGGGCCACAAATGTAATTGATAAACTAAATACATGTGGGAAGTTATTGCTCATTTGATATAAATTATTTTATTCCATGATATTTCTAAATAAGAGCCAAAAGAATTTATTAAAAATTTGAATTCTACTGCTAACCATGTTTTTCTTTTTAGATACACTATTTTTATCAATTTAAATTAAATTTTAGGTAAAGAAAATATTGTAAAACTTGATTGAGGGTTTTAAATGACAGAAACAAATTATTTCTATGAACAATAAACACTTGGTATGAAAAAAATCAATATGTAAACTTTTAGTTCATGTGTAAGCAAAGTACGTTAACAATAATGCTTTGGGTGGTGTTTAATTTTTAATGTAGTTTATTTGTTTACATCAGTAAAAATTACTTCATCTTATTTAAATTTCTTGGTCGTGAAATTGTGTTTTTAATATGTTTACATGATAGTTTAAAAGAATTTGTCAAATTCACATAGTTTCTACATGATTGGCAATACTGCTTTTATTGCTGGTACTTAATGAGAGCTTTGGATTAGATGTGTCAGAAGTACCTTCTAATTAAACAATAAAATAGAAGAGTTGATTGTAGCTGAATGGATTTTGTTAAAATATTTAAGATTTTCGTTTCAAAGAGTTATATGAAGACTTACATGATTTAATAAGTGTAGTTCTGGTACAAGGAAGAAAGGAATAGAGAATAGAAAAAATATTTTCTTACCCTACGTAAGGTTACAAATATTCTCACTGCTATATGCTATATTTGTTTTGCTTGTTTGAAGTGTCTGTACCTCTTCCTCTAAACTGCTCTTGTCTAGTGTTGCTTCGACAGATAATGCGTTTTTATTGCCAATATGTCACAAAATGTCATTACATTCATCTTGGTATCATAATACTTTGCTGAGTGAAGCATTAAAAAGAGAAGGAAAAGGGAGCTTAGAATGGAGTGTAGACAGTATCCATTGGTTTATATAGATTACCTGATGTAGTTACTCAACTGAAGAAGAAAGTATCTTCTTGGGGATATTTTTTTTTCCCAAATTTTTAGGGCAATTTTAAAAAGTGATAGACTCTTCTTCTCTAGTTTTTAATTAAAACAGTAAATTCTCAGTAGCTTTCTATTCATTCATTTGCTCATTCATTTCAAAAATATTATTGAGTACCTATTTCAAAAAGGCATTTTGCAAGATACTTATTATAAGAGAAATGAAAAGAGCTTTCACATTTCTGGTCCCCATTGTGTAGGTAGATGGTAGTGACATTAATCAAGGTAGGGGATGCAAGAAGGGGAATAAGAATTTTTTAGCAATGCTTTTCTTCGACCTCTTCCTCTATTTAAAACAGTTTGCTTGAGAGCCAAAAAAAATATAATAAATTAAACTTGTTAAGTTAGCTTGGAAGGTCTAAAATTATATTTTTCTTGAGTTTATTTCATAAAGCTTTAATTATCAAGATATTTATGGATTTCCTCCCTCTTTGTTACTTGTAAATTTCTGTAGTTTTGAATGAGCCTGAAACTCCAAAATGAAAATCCGTATGTAACCAGCAAAAGTCTGGCTGCTCACCACTTTTAGAAAGAAGCCAAAATAATAACAGATGTGATAAAAAAAGAGAGCAAGACTTTTTATTTGTGCCAGCAAGGGGAAGAGCAGAAAACAATTCCATTCTTCAATTTGTAGAGGGAATGCAGAGGTTTTTAGAGAAAGGGTCGCAGGTCGGTGCTACGAGGTGCCAAGTGGTGTGGCTCACTCAGATGGCTCATCTTGAGTTATTGTTCCATCTGGTGAAAGGGCTGGCACCATCACGGGTCCTACCAGGTTGTAAATTAATTACAGTCAATCTTTCATTTATTTATTTTTTTTTTATTTTGTTGTTGTTGTTGTTGTTAAGATGGACCCAGGCTGGAGTACAGTGGCATGATCTCGGCTCACTGCAACCTCCGCCTCCTGGGTTCAAGCGATTCTCCCGCCTCAGCCTCCCGAGTAGCTGGGATTACAGGCATGAATCACCACGCTCAGCTAATTTTTTGTATTTAGTAGAGAGAGGGTTTCACCATGTTGGGCAGGCTGGTCTCGAACTCCTGACCTCAGGTGATCCACCTGCCTCAGCCTCCCACAGCGCTGGGATCACAAGCGTGAGTCAAAATGCCCAGCCAATCATAGCTAATCTTGTAATCAATCTTCAGCTGGGAGTTGGTTCCCACATTGAAGTAATCTTACGTTGGAGAGAGAATTCAGCGGTGTCTGGTCCATATCAGGATCTGACCCTTGAAGCTTCTAAGGAAATATATGACTATATAAGTGAGTATGGTGTGTGCTTAAAAAGCATCTAGGTAAATAAATGTGCATAAGTCATGGGAGCATAATGTGGAAAAGAGAAGGGAAAGAAAACATTTTGGGGTTGTAAGGTTTATCTCAGAGCTACATCTTGAAACTGGGTTGGGGGTAGGTGGAAAGGGGAAAGGAAAAAAAAGTTTGAAAATGCAGTTTGAGGCTAAGCTGCTAAGCTGTTCAGTTACACATATATTAAAGGAAAATATTTTACCTGACCCTATTCCAAAAAAATTAAAGACACACTATGAAAAATATTTTTCCCTGCAGATACTTTTAATTTGCTCTCCCATCTTAGTTAATTTTCTTCGGTACTGTCAGATTCTAGATCTTAGGAAAAAGTTATTTAATCTCTTCAGGCTTAGATATTTTTTCTTTCAACTTTTGTAAGACATATAATATTTACAATTACAGTAGTACACAATTTAATGAAATTGTTTAAATGTAGTAGTAATGCTCATAATGTACAGTAGATTTGCATTAAACTAAACATATCTCCCTTTTATTTCACTTGGTTACTAGAGTTGTAAGTAAGGGACACATCACACTAGAATAACTGAACTTGATCATAGCATAAAATGTGCCTCCACAGTGTCTTGTGCATATAAAAATGTAAAATAATTTATTTTTCTTTCAATTTGTGATATACTTTAACATATAGATGGTGCTTAATCTCTCTGACTCTCTCATCACTGAAAGAATATGAATCAAGGGCACTATGAGGCCACAGTACCGGAAGACAGACACTTTAGATACAAATGAAGATTAAATCTTCCTATATTCGCATAACGGGACCAATTTTAATTCCCTCTTTTAAACTGTGCTTTATAGCTGATAAAGGAAGAAGGAGAAAAAGAAAGATCAGGAGAAAGAGATGGAGGCAGAGGAGGAAGAGGTGGAAGAAAAAGGGGAGGAGGAGAAGGAGAAGAAGAAAAAGAAAAAGAAGAAAGCACTTGTAATGCGCTGATTTTCAGGCATCACTAAATTATATTTAATCCTCATTAGAAAATGATATTATTGTAACTTAAAATGATAATTAGTATTGTAATATTCACTATATGCTAGAAATGTTCTAAGGAATTTACATGTGTTAATTGAATGTAATTTTGCAATAGTTATGAAGTAGGTACTATTGTTATTCTCAATGCTGTAGTCATCATAATGCTATATTGCACAGTATTCATTAAAAGTATAGACTCGGCCGGGCGCGGTGGCTCAAGCCTGTAATCCTAGCACTTTGGGAGGCCGAGGTGGGCGGATCACGAGGTCAGGAGTTCGAGACCATCCTGGCCAACATAGTAAAACCCTGTCTCTACTAAAAATACAAAAAAAATTAGCAGGGCCTGGTGGCGGGCGCCTGTAGTCCCAGCTACTAGGGAGGCTGAGGCAGGAGCACGGCGTGAACCTGGGAGGCGGAGCTTGCAGTGAGCCGAGATGGTGCCACTGCACTCCAGCCTGGGGGACAGAGCCAGACTCTGACTCAAAAAAAAAAAAAAAAAAAAAGTGTAGACTCTGAACTTCCTCCGTAGGACAAGAGAAATAAGCAGGCATTCCCAGGTATGACTTTTCTTTCTGTTATGCAATCTTATCTTTCTTATTGTCTCAATCTTTGCAGAGGGTCACTGCTCATTTATTCCCCAAAATGTAAAAACCCAAAGACTGTGTGACTGTATCAGACTTATTGAATTGTTGAGCTACCAAAAGAGAAATAAAACATGGAATGGCAAAGTTTTATGCTAATGAGCATAATGTTCATATTAATGGCTATTAATATGACTGTCTTGGGGAACAACTGAAAGGGAAAAAAGTAGATCTTTAAAGCAGACGTGCTTACGTATACATTAATTCCTAGCCCTTTGTAATGTCTTTAGCTATGCCACCTATGGAAATACTGCCTCCTTCTTCAAAATTCCTTAGCATTGAATCTTTACCTGTCTTTAAACCCCTAGGGTTGTTGCAGTTCAAGCTCACCCTTAGGCATGAATGTATATGCTGCAGTTTATTCTAAGTTATTCAGCTTAAGCCCTTCAAGTCTAGCTCTTTGAATTTTCTCTGCCAAAAAGGTAGATATGCAGGCTCGTTCTTTTTGACTGTAAGTTAACTAGGACTTAACACAAAGCAAGTAAACACTTGTGCATGGGTACACACATTTCTAAAGGAAAAATGTAATTCTCAGGAATAGGACTATGACAACTCATATTAAAAAAATTCTTTCTGTATTGTATACATTTAAGGTGTATAACATCGTCTTTTGATATTCTTAACATACACATACATAATGAAGTGATTACTACAGTCAGGCAAATTAATATATTAATCATCTCATATAGTTACCCTTTTTACAGTGGAGTACCTAAAATCTACTCTCTTACCAAATTACCAGCACATAATAGTATATATTAATTATGGTCCTCATGTTGTACATTAGGTCTCTAGACATATTCACCACCATAACTGCAACTTCATAGATTTTAACCTATGTCTTCCTATTTCCCGCTGTCTTTCACCACCCCCCAACCACTACTTTACTCTCTGCTTCTATGTATTCAATCTTTCTCTCTTTTTTTTTAATTCCACATGTAAGCGAGATCATGTAGCATTTTTTCTTTCATTCTTTCCTTTGTGTCTGGCTTATTTCACTTATAAAAAAGTCTTCTAGGTTCATACATGCTGTTAAAAATGGCAGGATTTCCTTTTTAAGGCAGAATAATATTCTGTTATTTATATAACATTTTCTTTATCCATTTATTCCTTGATGGGCACTTAGTTTGTTTCCTTATCTTGGCTGTCGTGAATAATGTTGCAATGAACATGGGAGTTCAGATGTCTTTACAAGGTGCTGATTTAATATCTTTTTGTATATATTCAGCAGATGGATTGCTGGCTCACATGATAGTTCTACTTTAAATGTATTTACAGACCTCCATACTGTATTCCACTGTGGCTGCACCAATGTACATTCTTGCCAGTGGTGTACAGGGTTCTCTTTTATCTACACCTTCACCATCACTTGTTATTTTTTGTATTTTTTATAAAAGCCATAAAGGAAAGTATTTTCTAACTGCAGTGTAGTCTGTCCAGTTTCTCCTGCCCACTGCTGAGATAGAATTTGATGTTTTATAATAGTAATTATTATTAGCAATGGAAGCTTATTTCTGTTCGTCTTTCTTTCTTTACACTGAGATTTTTAGGTACATTAGAATATATCAAAAATCAAAACACTAGAGATATCTATCCTTTGATAACAACCCCTTAGTTATACAAATATTTAAAATTATTTTTTAACTTTTTGGGCCATTTCGATTTCTCTGAGAAAGACTCCTGTGGTAAACCTAGTTTATGGGAATTAAACACTGTGAATATCCACCATATTTTCAATCAAGAAGCCCACAGGTATTATGGGAGAATTTTCTTTCACATACGTAGTTTTACAAGGCATGCATCTTGTAGAGCTATTTTTTGTTGTTGTTGTTGATTTATTCATTCATTCATTGGAGTGCTGGTTAAAGTAAATGGTCTAATTTAATGATGCTAAGCTAATTCCGACAAGGCGAGAAATTCTGCCTTACCTTTCTTTGAATGCTTCAAAATAGCTGGCATGTTGCTTTGCATATAGTAGAATTTTAATGACTACTTATTCATTAAAGGATGACCCATTGCCAGAATTTTGCTCTCTGAGGTGTCAATGTGAGTTATTGATGACTGTGAGGAGACATGAGGGAAAGAAACAAGGAGATAGAATTGAGTGTACTCATTAGCTGAGTGGATATGGACCCAAAGAAAGAAAAAAGACCACAAGCAATACGAAAGTTTTAAAAATGAGTGCCTGGTAGGGTGGTGATGCCTGTAACCAGAATGGAGCATGAGAGGAGAAGGTTTAAGAATTGGGGAAGATGGAGCACATCAAATGTTGGGTACACAGAGCTTAAGGTGTCAACTATCACCCATAAAGAAATGCTTGGCATATAAAAGTGCTCACCAGGCCAGGCGCAGTGGCTCACGGCTATAATCCCAACACTTTGGGAGCCGAGGCGGGTGGATCACTTGAGGCCAGGAGTTCAAGACCAGCCTGAGAGACATGGCAAAACCCCATCTCTATTAAAAATTAAAAAAAAAAATTATCTCGGTGTGGTGGCATGAGCCTGTAATCCCAGCTACTCAGGAGGCTGAGGCAAGATAATCTCTTGAACCCCGGAAGCGGAGGCTGCATTGAGCCGAGATTGCACCACTGCGCGCCATCCTGGGCGACAGAGTGAGTCTCTGTCTCAAAAACAAAACAAAACAAAACAAGTGCTCACCTGAATTTTGTTTAAATGCGTGATAATAGCACATAGAGTTGGATTCAGTCCTTGTATCATTCGCTTATTGGCAGTGTGATTTCAAACAAAGCAATTGTTTTAGTGGCCATATGTTTTTGTGTTAAAAAGGCAGTATTCAAGTGCATGAGTTCTAAGTACCTTTCAGCTTTAATATTTGCTTTTCTATATGACCTTCACAGCAAATTGATAGTGCACAAATAATTTAAGATATGCAACTTCAGAACAGAGGGTTTTAAAATCTCACCTTGGTTTAAATAACACAAGTCCCAGTTCTATATCTAAAACTCTTGGGGCTAGATGTGTTAATAATTCTAAATTTGTCAAGTTTTATAAGGTTAATTTGATGCATATATTGTGTATTGTGTAATTCTCACAGTAGGATCAGCACTTCACATAGTAATCAAACCTTAATATATATGCAGCAAAATGTATGCATATCACTCTAAGCTAGATAAACACTATAAATAGCAATACATTTATTCAGGAAAGGTAGGCTACGTTAAAAAAATAGTTTTCCAAAAGATTTGTGATTTTGATGCTTTTTGGATTTCAGAGTTCTGGATGATAGACTGGGTACTTGTAGTGTAGATTCATGATACATTTAATAAAACATTGTTTTTAAAGATCTTAGTTCTGTGCAAAATCTTATCTAATTTTCTCAAATTTTACCATTAAAATATGTTAGCGTTAGATACCAGTAAGAGAGAATGTTTTCTGTTCACCTATATAAACGTGCATTAGCAAAATGCAGAATGGAAGCTATAAAAATATCTTATAATCCGCATACAATGACCTTTAAAATTAATATTAGGTTGGTGCAAAACGAATTGCATTTTGCCATTCTTTTGGTTAAAACCACGATAACTTTTGGACCAACCTAATAATATAAATTGTGAAAGTAATAATGAAATCATAGTGTAAATATTAGCTGTGGAATGCACATCTGGTTAAGATATGAATATCAATAATATTATGACATTTAAACACATGAATAGATTTTAAAATCTATGCTCATTTTAGACACAGAAATTCCCAAGCCCACAGTTTTCCTCTCTTACTCAAAGTGTTCTATTCCTGAACTTCCTTGTTTACCATGCAGCTGCTACTATCCCCTTGTACATTATTAATCAATTATTTTCTATCAGGACAAATACTTGTATATAAGGACCTTTTTATGCAACTTTAAAAAAAGATACAGCCTAAACTTTGGGCGTAATAGAGACCTGGCCATTGCTAATAAATGCCAATTGTTACTGTAAATACATATGAAATGAAACAATTAAATATATAAAATTGTTTAAAAACCCACCCTGTGGAGTACTGTGGAAATCACTGCAAACTCAGGAACAAATACCACTGGATCTAAATAATAATCCCCACAATGGTTCTTGGAGTTCACAACACACAGAACTACTAATAATTTTTTCGTTTGAGCAATCCAATTTTCTCTTTATTTTGCCACAATTTCTATGGAAGTAAGTTAGATCTAAATAAACAATTATTTATCCAGTTATTGCATGTTGATGACGCATAAAACTAAGTTGTCCTCCAAAGAGAAATAGTATCAGAACGTAAAATCTAGTTGAAGATGTTACAGATAAAGAGTGATTTTATTATTGCTCTGGATATAAATGAGAGTAAGAATAATTTTTAAATATATGAAATCTTATAACTGATAAATTTAAAAGTGCTGGTTATAAAATAAATAGATCTAGCTGAACAAATAAAAAAAGTTTGCTGCCAAATAATATCTTAATTTACAGAACATAAAACTATACACCTAAGCTCTGGAGTATTTTAGTTTTTTTAAAAGAAATTTATGAGGCAAATATTAGTTTTTTGTTTGTGTTTTTAGTAAAAGACTTAAGTCACAAAAAACAAGCTAAAAAGCTTAAATGACTTTCTGAGAAATGCAATATATATTTACCTGAACATGATAAGAAACCAAGATATTATTTTGACATATATGTGTACTTAAAGTTAATTTAAGCATATTTATCTTCCAAAGAGTAAAATCATAAGAAAAAAAGTATTTATTCAAATAGGAAAGCCAGAAATTGAGGGCTATAACTTAACTGTCCTAGATGTCATCAAAAAAGCTGTCAGAAAACTCTACTGATCTAAGATAAAATATTTTCTTCAGTAAATGTTTTAGTTATGTAGCCAGATTTTTTTAGATTCAGGGTTTTTATACCGTAAAACAATTGTTGTATATTAAAAATATTCTTGGAATTATTTTTGCATATCTGAGATAGTGTATTCCTGACTGAAGGAAGAAACCAACTAAAAGTTTCTTAGCATGCTTTCAACTCTGGATGATTACAATTCCATTTAGCCTTCAGATATTAACTCCTCAGTATGATATAAAAGCTACATCTAAAAATCTAAGTAAGTAAATCAGAATAAATATATTGAGAAGTCAAGAAGCTTTTATTTTCAATGGTATAACCTAACAGTCTTTTATTTAGCATCTGAATGGTACCTGGCATAATACTTAGAATACTATAGACATCAATGAAGTCTGATTGCATGCAGAAAATATACTTGGTCTCAATCAGAGTTTAAATGTCAATCTCCAAAATGTAATGAGTTTCACAATCGATTCATCATGGAATTGTCCAGAAACAATAAGTGTATAGAAAATTTGCTGTATACTGTCCCTTAAACAAGGGAGTTATATGTTTCATGCAAGTTGGTTCTTTTCCTTTAACTTCAGAGATTTTTTGTAAGATAACATCTCTTCTGAAGACAGATTGATAATAACTTATGACTCTGAGGTCTTAGGCCAGTCTATGATATTATTGCCAGTTCAAAGAAAATTGTCTTTTGAATGACGTGCAATCTAACCTTCAACACTAATCATTTAGTAAGCCTAGCTAGTGTGGAGTTCAGATATTAAGAATACCCAGATTATAGATGCTATTCTTTTAACTCTCTCTTCTTGAAAAACCAAATCTATGCTTTAAGATTCATATCGAAACTCTATTAAAAAAATGAAGGGCGAGTCAATGAACTTTCATGTTTCTATATAGAATTTATACCCCAAATACAGCAAGAATAAAACTTAGAAAAATATTATGAATGTTTTATGGTCATTCAAAATCTATTTAATATAGTAAAAAATAGCCTATGTTTTTACAAGGTGGAAATATTGTCATTTATACAGCAAAAATATATTTTTGTGTTTTAGTCAGTGTTTATGAAAATCTTGCAAAATTGAAGATGTATAACCTTCCATCTAGACACTTGATTTAAAAATAATATTAAAGTATCACTTCACAGAACAATTTTTCTCACTTGCATATGCATGTGATGATGGCAGATGGAGAAATGTCTAATGAAACTACTGATTAAAGACCAACTTCAAGGGTATTTGAAAGAAAGATACTTTAAAATATATAGATCTTAAATATTTTAATGTCTATTTCCAAAAGAAATCCAAAAGTCTCTGTCGTCTCATGTTTTCCTTGAAGAGAAAGCTCTATTTTAATAGGAAATATGCATAAATCCTTTTTAATGGTTAGTATAATTTTCTTCACAAATGGAATGATAGAATTCTGACTAGTATTATATTTGCTTTACATTTCTTTTTAACACCCGTTTAGCCACAAATATCGGCAAACAAAGCTATTCGTATTAACTAAAACATTTCATCTACAACTTCAAATATTTTTTAGATGAAAATTCATCTAAAGGGTTTGCTTCCTTATTTTAAAAAGTATTAACATTTCCCTGTTAGCTTATTTCTTTATATCTTGCTTGATTGCTTTATTTTCAAGAAAATGTCATACTACAAAGAGTACAATTACCTTCAGTAAAGAATAAAACATCATGAGGATAAATTGCAACTGTATCAATAGGAATTGGTAACTAGTATAGAAATATGATTCTTGCCCAGGGCAATAGTTAAGGTTGAATTGAGTTGATAGAACGAAAATCCAAAGCAAGAAAGCAAATCTGAATTCTTGTTAAATATTTTTCGGAAATAGAATTGAAAACAAAATTTTATCCCCAGTTCAGAAATCCTCTGCAGAAAGGTAGTAGAGAAAGAAAACCTGTTTATCGTTGTATATGTAAACATTGCACTAGACTGTAATGAGCATCACAGGAAATCTGCAAGGAGATTATAAAAACAGAAATCTCACTCTATTAATAGATAGCCAAGAAGATACAACCCATTACCTACATGTTTTCAAGATACACAATAACTAGCTCTCAAGTAAGAGGACTTGAAAACATCATTTGTCATACCTAACCCATCCTAACTTTACCTGGTAATTAAAATGACTACCTGTGTTAGCCAAATAGCTTTACCTGAAAACATACATACACACACACCACACACACACACACATCATTTTCTTATGACAGTAGGTAGTTTTGCAACTTGGGGCAAGGTGATCACCATGAAAGTTAGGTTCCTATCCATCCGCAGAAATTGGCAGATAGGGGCGCTATTTTCCTGGATGGTTGTATGTTAAAGAGATTGCTCCCAGGCTCTTAAGAAAGACAGTATTGGGTCATAAAAGGCCAACAAAGGCCTATGTAGTCTTCAAAAGGGTTTATATGCATTTCAAAGAGTTGAGAAAATACACATTTTTTTTCAAGCTAAGATGCTCTGAAAACACAAAGAAGAGATAAAAATCTTTCATTTCCAACAACAAAAATCAAACCTCTTATTTTTAGTATGCATTTGTCCTAACAATACAAACTACTAAGATTTATTGAAAATAAATCATTTAAAGAAAAGTACTGATTTTTTAAGAATTATTAAAATCTCCACCATGATCAAGTGGGCTTCATCCCTGGGATGCAAGGCTGGTTCAACATACACAAATCAATAAATGTAATCCAGCATATAAACAGAACCAAAGACAAAAACCACATGATAATCTCAATAGATGCAGAAAAGGCCTTTGACAAAATTCAACAACACTTCATGCTAAAAACTCTCAATAAATTAGGTATTGATGGGACATATCTCAAAATAATAAGAGCTATCTATGACAAACCCACAGCCAATATCATACTGAATGGGCAAAAACTGGAAGCATTCCCTCTGAAAACTGGCACAAGACAGGGATGCCCTCTCTCACCACTCCTATTCAACATAGTGCTGGAAGTTCTGGCAAGGGCAATCAGGCAGGAGAAGGAAATAAAGGGTATTCAATTAGGAAAAGAGGAAGTCAAATTGTCCCTGTTTGCAGATGATATGATTATATATCCAGAAAATCCCATTGTTTCAGCCCAAAAGCTCCTTAAGCTGATAAGCAACTTCAGCAAACTCTCAGGATACAAAATCAACGTACAAAAATCACAAGCATTCTTGTACACCAATCACAGACAAACAGAGAGCCAAATCATGAGTGAACTCCCATTCACAATTGCTTCAAAGAGAATAAAATACCTAGGAATCCAACTTACAAGGGATGTGAAGGACCTCTTCAAGGAGAACTACAAACCACTGCTCAATGAAATAAAAGAGGATACAAACAAATAGAAGAACATTCCATGCTCATGAGTTGGAAGAATCAATATCGTGAAAATGGCCATACTGCCCAAGGTAATTTATAAATTCAATGCCACCCCCATCAAGCTACCAATGACTTTCTTCACAGAATTGGAAAAAACTACTTTAAAGTTCATATGGAACCAAAAAAGAGCCTGCATCGCCAAGTCAATCCTAAGCCAAAAGAACAAAGCTGGAGGCATCATGCTACCCAACTTCAAACTATACTACAAGGCTACAGTAACCAAAACAGCATGGTACTGGTACCACAACAGAGACATAGGCCAATGGATCAGAACAGAGCCCTCAGAAATGATGCCGCATATCTACAACTATCTGATCTTTGACAAACCTGACAAAAACAAGAAATGGGGAAAGGATTCCCTACTTAATAAATGGTGCTGGGAAAACTGGCTAGCCATATGTAGAAAGCTGAAACTGCATCCCTTCCTTACACCTTATACAAAAATTAATTCAAGATGTATTAAAGACTTATATGTTAGACCTAAAACCATAAAAACCCTAGAAGAAAACCTAGGCAATACCATTCAGGACATAGGCATGGGCAAGGACTTCATGTCTAAAACAACAAAAGCAATGGCAGCAAAAGCCAAAATTGACAAATGGGATCTAATTAAACTAAAGAGCTTCTGCACAGCAAAAGAAACTACCATCAGAGTGAACAGGCAACCTACAAAATGGGAGAAAATTGTTGCAATCTACTCATCTGACAAAGGGCTAATATCCAGAATCTACAATGAACTCAAACAAATTTACAAGAAAAAAACAAACAACCCCATCAAAACGTGGGTGAAGGACATGAACAGAAACTTCTCAAAAGAAGACATTTATGCAGCCAAAAAGACACATGAAAAAATGCTCATCATCACTGGCCATCAGAGAAATGCAAATCAAAACCACAATGAGATACCATCTCACACCAGTTAGAATGACCATCATTATAAAGTCAGGAAACAACAGGTGCTGGAGAGGATGTGGAGAAATAGGAACACTTTTACACTGTTGGTGGGACTGTAAACTAGTTCAACCATTGTGGAAGTCAGTGTGGCGATTCCTCAGGGATCTAGAACTAGAAATACCATTTGACCCAGCCATCCCATTACTGTGTATATACCCAAAGGACTATAAATCATGCTGCTATAAAGACACATGCACATGTATGTTTATTGCGGCACTATTCACAATAGCAAAGAGTTCGAACCAACCCAAATGTCCAACAACAATAGACTGGATTAAGAAAATGTGGCACATATACACCATGGAATACTATGCAGCCATAAAAAGGATGAGTTCATGTCCTTTGTAGGGACATGGATGAAACTGGAAAACATCATTCTTAGTAAACTATCGCAAGGACAAAACACCAAACACTGCATGTTCTCACTCATAGGTGGGAATTGAACAATGAGAACACATGGACACAGGAAGGGGAACATCACACTCCAGGGACTGTTGTGGGGTGGGGGGAGGGGGGAGGGACAGCATTAGGAGATATACCTAATGCTAAATGACGAGTTAATGGGTGCAGCACACCAACATGGCACATGGATACATATGTAACAAACCTGCACATTGTGCACATGTACCCTAAAACTTAAAGTATAATAAGAATAATAATTTTTTAAAAATCCTATAAAAAAGAATTATTAAAATCAAACTTAAAAAGCAAGTTTACTATGTCCCTTAATTCTTAAATATAAGTAAATTTGAAATTATATTCATTATTTCCACAAGAGATGCTGTAACCACCCAAGGGGTTCATCTTGCCCGCTGCCTAGAAAAAGCCGATTGATTCATCAAGACAGGAGAATGGCAATGGCGAAAGAGTAATTCGCGCAGAGCCAGCTGTGCTGGAGACTGGAGTTTTATTATTAGTCAAATCAGTCTCCTGGAGCATTTGGGGACAAGAGTTTTTAAGGATAATTTGGCGGGTGTGGGCCCGGAAAGTGGGGAGTGCTGATTGGTGGGGTTGAAGATGAAATCAAAGGGGGTCGAAGTGAGTTCTTGCTGAGTTCTGGGTGGGATCACAGAACTGGTCGAGCCAGTTTATCAGTCTGAGTGGTGTCATATGCTGCATCGGAATGCAGGGTCTGCAAAATATCTCAAGCACTGATCTTAGGTTTTGCAATAGTGATGTTACTCCCAGGAGGAATTTGGGGAGTTCTAGACTCTTGCAGCCAGGGGCTGCATGGCCCCCAACCCGTGAGATATCCAGTCTTGTAGCTAACTTGTTAGTCCTACAAAGGCAGACTGGTCCCCAGGCAAGATGGGAATTTTTCGGGAAAGAGCTATTATCCGTTTTGTTTCAGAGTTTAAACTATAAACCAAATTCCTTCCCAAGGCCAGTTCGGCCTACACCCAGGAATGAACAGAAAGTTTAGAGGTTAAAAGGAAGATGGGGTCGGTTAGGTCTGATCTCTTTCACTGACGTAATTTCCTCAGTTATAATTTTGCAAATGTGGTTTCAACGCTATTCTTAATTTAAACACTGTCAAAGTTATTCTGTTAGGGATCCAAGGCTCCTTTGCAGTTTATGAATTTTCCTTTACCATATTCAAGAAGACTTATGCTAATGAATTATGGGGGGAAAAAGAAGCCATCCCTTGTAATTATTGATTTCTGAGATTTGAACTGATTAGTAGTTCCTTTGGGGAGAAATCTAATCAAGTCTTAGAGATTCTGAACTGAATAGGATCCCCAGGATTTATCTCTTTTTTAGGTACCTTGCTGATCAAAGTGAGGTGAGACCTTCAGTTGCTAATGAAAACTGAAGAAATATTAGATATCTATGAGTTAATTTCATTCTTCTTACAAATAAAATGGCAACCCAGATTATTTAATGGATTTTTCATAGATGAAACTATGACTAGTACCTACATTTCTTAACTGAATAATGTTTCCTCATTATACCACATTGCCCCTTCACAGACTTTCATTCCTGATAATACACTCATCCCCATTATCAAGTGATAGGGTCTAAGGCCCCTAGCGGACGCCTGAAACCCCCTGTAGTACCGAATTCTGTATATACTGTGTTTTTTCCTACACATACAAACCTAGAATGAAGTTGAATTTATAAATTAGGCACAATAAGTGATTAACCACAATAATAAAATAGAACAATTATAACAATATAGTAAAATAAAGGTTATGTGATATGGTCTCTCCCTCTGTCAAAATAATGTACTGTACTCAGACTCTTCTTCCTGAATCTGTGTAGCCTTGCCTTACTTCCAATAACTAGGTTGGTGTCACTCATTTCAGGGAATTCTTTGCTGATGTCTGTGTACATTCAGTGCTTTCTGGAAGAACACCTTGCCACCAATTGGAACACGTTGTCCGTTCATGTCTTCTCCCCACAGATTTAATGCCCGTTCCATCTTTAATCACTTATCATGCACTTTGGTTTAACATTTGCAGTTTGAAGTGTGATAGCAAAACTAGCAAAAATTTTTTTATTCTTCTTCACAATTTTATAGATAGAAGATTCTTACTAAGGTTCTTAGCAACCTCTGCACAGGATTTTCTTTTTTTTTTTCTTTCTTTCTTTCTTTATTAAGTCAAGAAGTTTTGGACGGGCATGGTGGCTCATGACTGTAATCCCAGCACTTTGGGAGGCTCAGGCGGGCAGATCACCTGAGGTCGGGAGTGCAAGACCAGCCTGGTCAACATGGTGAAACCCCATCTCTATAAAAAACAAAAATACAAAAATTAGCCGGGCATGGTGTTACATATCTGTAATCCCAGCTACTTGGGCGGCTAGGCATGAGAATCCCTTGAACCTGGGAGGCAGAAGTTGCAGTAAGTCAAAATCGCACCACTGCACTCCAGCCTGGGCTACAGAGCAAGACTCCATCTCAAAAAAAAAAAAAAAAAAAAGGAAAGGGAAAAAAAAACAGCTTTTTACCTAAAGGAAGCACTTTAAATATTCTCTTCAGCACTCCAAATTGCCAGCATCATCACTCTTGCACTTCGGGGCCATTATTAAGTAAAATATAGGTTACTTGACACAAACACTGCAATACCACCATAGCAGACCTAATCATCAAAAGGGCTACTAAGTGGCAAATGAGCCGGGAGCATGCACATGTGGCTACACTGGACAAAGGGTTGATTCCTATCCTGGGCAAGACAGAGTGGAACAGCACGAGATTTCATCACACTACTCAGAAAGGTGTGCAAAGTAAAATGTATGAATTCCTTATTTCTGGAAATTTTCATTTAATATTTTTAGACTGTAGTTGACCATGAGTAACTGAAGCAGTAGGAAGCAAAACCACACATATGGGAGAATTACTGTATATCTCTTAACTCCTCACATAACCCAAAATGGAATCACAAGTTTAAGGCTCAATACATTGAAATAATTCTGTAGAACTGAATAATATCTTAGTATATTCTGTGAGAATTTATTCAAGAGTTTTAACATATTTTTTCATTCTCAGAATTTTCCCATTAGTTAAAATTCTTAGAATTTCTCTCCAGAATTTATTATTCCTTTTTAGTTTTTATAATCTGCAATGAGTTCAGAAGCCATGACCTTTGAAGTATATGCAGACTGCCTAGCATGCTTTAAATTTTAAGGCATATTTAATATTATATGTTATTATATATGCATGTGTATTTACATAACATATCACTAGAAACATCAAAGGTTATTTATTTGGAGAAGGGTGGAAGGATAAAAGAAACAGTGAAAACATACCAAAATAACTTTTTTCAATGCAACAGCATTCCTCTGGGTCTGTATTAATAGTGCAGCACCACTGGGCCATAGCTGGCTGCAGTGCTTAAGTGAGGGTACGATATGGATTTGCTAAAAGTACTTCAGTTTGAAATGGAGGTTCTGCAATTCCTAGTTATTGATGGTATAGTTTGTAACATTATTTTTATTCAACCCTGACCAATGGAAAATTAAAACAACTTTGATCACTTTGGAAATTCTAGGCTTGGCTTTTCATTTGTAACTATCAATTATTTAAGGAATAGTTTAAAAGGGCTCTTGGAGCTCTTTTTTTGGGGAAAATTACAGTAATTTAGGTAGCAAATGTGAATGATCTCAAGTTTGTAGTTCCATATGGAATAAAAATGCCTTATAAAACAGTCACATTGCCATCTACTGACAGCTTTTTATAAAAGAACCAACTTTTTCTCGTTAGCCCAACTGACTATGCACTTAAATGATCTATTACTTGACATGTGGCCGTATAAAAAAGGGGGAGCATAGTTATCCGCTACTCAATACATCTGCTTGAAATAATCTCACCATTCACAGCAACCATTTCAAGCTATTCAATGTTTCACTTTTATATACTGCAATTAGATACATTTATTAATGGCATTATTGCATACTATTTCATAGCTGGTAAAACTGTTTTTAGGAAAGTGACTACAGAGGGTATGTTAATAAATCTGCCCTGCCTGTACAGTACATAGGGACTTGCTAATAGGATTTTCATAATAACAGCATTCATCTCACAGCAAATTTTATAATACCAACCACTATGTAACAGCAGTGTTGTTATTACATTATGTGAAAAATAGGATTTGTGTTAAGGACATGCATTATAACCTGAAACACAAAAGAACAATGGTACTTGAAGTATTTGTGGATCAAACCATTTTCATTCACATCTTTTTTTTGGAAATTTTTTTGCTTCTGCCAGAGTTGATATAAGAAACACATCTAGTGCTGTTATAAAAAGATCAAAAATTTACATCAGTACTCCCAATGAACTAGTAGCTCTAGAGGGTAGCATCCTGATAAACAGTAACTATCATCCTATGGATGGTAATAACCAAGTCTTCCCATAGGTAGTAATAATCGTCTCACATACCAAATGCATTTCACTTCCCAATTTAATTCTGTAGAAGTATGTTATTAATTTATCTTTCTTCCATTTTCTAGGATGTGGAGCTTGCAATTAAAATTTAACTTTAAAGTACAGTATTATCTTTCCACAAAAGTCTTGAGTACTTATATCAGTTTTTCAGATAACCACATGCTGTGCATGTTTTACAACTTGAAAAAAAAAAGAAAAAAGGAACATATACACATTTTGGCCAGTCATAATAATAGCTTGCAAATAATTAATACACAAAAGCTGAGCTATGACCCTTTTGTAACAATAACTATGTAACTCAGTTGCTCATAGTCTTCACAAACAGCAGATTTTTTTTAACCTAAAATTGCTTAGAATAACTTAAATATATTTAAAATTGATTCAGGAGATATATAGTTAGCTTATTGTTTTACTTGTTTTTACTTGAAATAAATCAGTGAATGGAGAACATACAGTAGAGCAGAATTGAAAGCCATCCACTATTAAAGTAGGGCACACCATCATGTATTTTGTCATAACTGGCTCTACCTGGATTTATTATGAAATAGAGTGAGTTAAAGGTTTCCTTGACTGAGGATCCAAGAAAGCAGAACATTCTGCTCTGAGAACTCCAGCTGAGTTTGAATAAGAAATCATTCAAGAATAGATGAAAGGCCTAGATTTTGCTGCCTTTCAACTAGTTCTAAATTAATGTTAAAGATTTTTCCTACATTTCCTGACCTTGCAAAATAGAGTATTTTCAAATGATAATGCGGTTATAGCCACTATTCAAAAAATGAAGATAGAAAGATATTTAGGCTTTCCTTTCCCCCCATGCAATTCACTTAAAATAATGCAAAGAAATATGTGTCGATTGTAGAACAACTCCATTAAAAGAACTATGATTTTGTTTCATAGGAGCTGTATAATGAATTTTTGTGCTTAAACCGTATTTTTTTTACTTTATACTGTTTATTTCATATTAAAACTACTATAATTGCAATAAAAAGTATTATTTTAAATTTAATATGACAGTTAATCATAGAAGTAAAAATACAAAGCAAATTAAAACAACTGGAAATACAGAAAATTTTACGGTGACAGAGAGAAGTTTGAACTGGTAAGAGTGAGGGGGTGGCTTTGATTGGGCAGAAGTCAGCCCATAAAAACTAGAAAGGATCTATGGGAGCTCTGCTTCTGTTTCTCTCCTGAAACTACATTAAAACAAAAGGTTCCTGTCCTCATCTATGACTATTCAGAGCTCTGATACAAGTATCTTCAAGAACAAAATCAGAACAACACAGAAATCCTGTGCTTATGAGGAGCTGACAAAATGGGGAATAAATTTGGAAAGCTACTTTCCTATACCTTCTCCTTCAAACTCCCTGATTGGTGGATTAGTATCTATTGCAGAGATCCCCGATTCTAAAGCTAATTCTTCTTGGGAGTCAAAGGGTGAAACCATTTACCTAAGGATTTGTTTAATGGGGTCAGTCATTATCAATGGCTTATTGATAACTGGGGTTTTCCCCTCTGGGGCTCATCCATCCACCATTCCCCCAAAATTCCTTTAGCGTTTTGGAGTTGACACTTGATTTCTGACTTTCCTCTGTAAGCATTGACAGAGTTGCTTTTATTCCTAAGGGAAAATAAACTCCTAGATACAAATAACAAGACACTTGAGAAAGACACTACTGGTTTTGTCAGAAGTAGAGTTATTAAAACATATTTATCAAGATTTAAAACTAGCCAAATAATAAACTAAAAAAGAAATGGGAAGATAATATAAAAATGCAGCAAGAGTAGGAAAAAATACTAAATAAAGAATATATCATATACTATAGATAAATAAAATAGGTAGAATTAAGTTATATGGCTAGAGATGAGAAATGTATTAGTAAATGGGAAGATCAGCTCAAGAAAACTTCTCAGAAAGAGAAATAATTTTAAAAATGTAAAAGATTAAAAGATAAGCTAAGAAATAGGGAGATTAGAAACCAAAGTGCTAATATTTAGATAACATATTTATTTCAAAAACATAAGAAATAAAAATGAAGAGTAATAAATACTCAAAGTAATAATGAATACACATTTTCCAGATTATTTGATGTCCCAGTTTGAAAGGGCCCTGAAAGTTCTAAAGAGAAATGATAAAGAAAAACCCATACTTATATTTTGTAGGGGAATTATAGAATATCAGAAAGTGAAGCAGGCTTAAATAGAAAGACTGCAGGATAAGCAAGCCTCAGGGTGTGAATGACATCAGAACCACAAGCAAGGTGCCAAGAGTTAGGGCTGGTAATTATGTAAAGAAAAATTATCAAAAACACAAAAATAAGGTCAAGAGAGTACGGAAACATTGTTTATTAAACTCACTCAAAGATTATTTAATCATGTAGGGGAATGTATTTCTGTTTGAATTTTACTATTAGAGTTCAGACTTTCAAAGTTATACATTAACTTCTTATTGTTTGATAAAGATGTAAGGAATATTCATTTTAAAAAGATAATCTCCAACATATGGTTTTTACTGTTCTGTCAGGCATTAACCAATTCTATATTTAAACTTTAAAATACCTATAAATTCCGAGCTCCTCAAAATACTTTTGGAAACAACTTTACCCTGTTCCATGCTGAAATAAAACCAGACATGATTTTTGCTTAGTAATTTCACATCAGATATGGTTACATATTGTACCATTTCCATTGTATTCTCAGTATTAAAGCAGTTTTTAGAAGTGGCAATAGTGTAATTTTTGAATATCCATTTAATTACACATACATGCCTTCAATCATTAATTAGTTAATAAATCTTTGAGAAATATCCATTTTATATTTGTATTTTGGTAATTCTAACTTGTGAAAATTATGCTTTGACACCTGGGATCTGGAAGTAATATTTTGTAAGAAAAGATATTTACAGAGACCAGGCACAGTGGCTCATGCCTGTAATCCCAGCACTTTGGGAGGCCGAGGCGGGTGGATCACGAGGTCAGGAGATTGAGACCAGCCTGGCCAACATGGTGAAACCCTGTCTCTACTAAAAATACAAAAGTTAGCCAGTCATGGTGGTAGGCGCCTGTAATCCCAGCTACTCGGGACGCTGAAGCAGGAGAATTGCTTGAACCCAGTAGGCAGAGGTTGCAGTGAGCCAAGATCGTGCCACTACACTCCAGTCTGGAGACAGAGCGAGACTCCATGACAAAAAAAAAAAAAAAACCAGAAAAGACATTTACAGAATCTTTTGTATGTCTACATCTTCCATAACCCAGAATATTTTTCTTGAAAACAAGATCTATGGGGATGATATTTGTACCCTCTACATGAATTTGTAGAGATTAAATACAATAATACAGATAGAGCACTTACCACAATACATGGCTGAATAAGCACACAATAAATATCAGTGATTGTAACTTTCACTCTTAAAAATGACGAAAAGAAATATGTAACTTAGCCTAAAAACCATTTATGTGACAACATAGACTTGGAAAAATTCAGACACCTGTAGCCAGAGAGAAAGCACATGGTTTTAGACACCTCTGTGGCATATTTATGTTTTTTTCTGCACCTATGTATAATTTGATATCTAATAAAAATAATATTGAGTGTGAATTGTTTATTTATAGTTGAACACTTTGAAATTATCCAGTTAAATATCTGTCAGGCACCAAAAGGAACGTGATATCTGTTGTCTTCTTTATTTTCTATTGAAGTTTAACTGTATTAAGTAATTTCTCTGGCTGTTCCAGAAGAGTTTTCATTCCTTTGGTTTGCAAATTAGATAGTTGGGAATTTTAAAGGCTTATTCTTTACAAAAAAGGAAGAATTCAAGTTTTCAGAAAATACGAAGAAATCAGAATTGTAGCTAAAAAAAATACAGAGTTAAAGATTGCATTAGCTTTAGGAAACTTACCAGGTAGATATCAGAGTCAAAAGGACAATCTAAAGAAGAAGGTTCGCTTCACATGTTTTTATTTTTTGAAGAATATTTGAATCCTTTGCTTCTCAGATAACATAACTATTGTGTTTATTCAAATGTATTTTTTTCGTTCAGGTTAAAATGTATTAAGGCCTATATGTGTAATTAAATGGATATTCAAAAATTACACTACTGTCACTTCTAAAAACTGCTTTAATACTGAGAATACAATGGAAATGGTACAATATGTAACAGTAACTGATGTGAAATTACTAAGCAAAAATCATGTCTGGTTTTATTTCAGCACGGAACAGTGAAAATTTTTAGTGACTAAAAATTGAACATTAATAAAACCAGGAAGGAACTCAAAGAACAGAGGAATAGACTATAATCCTACTTTTAGATGAATAGATTATATGATTATACATTGACATAGGTAATACATGCATATAGATGTGTATATATATGTATAAATACATAGATAATATATGTATATTTATGTCTACTATTTGTTTATTAATAGATACAAGATGGAATAAGATAATTAGGGTTGCCATCCTTTTCAAGCATGTTCTTCCATACTTCTACTCTCATCAGGTGAAAGTCTACTTTGATTTAGATAAAACATTGAATGAAAGTCTGAGGAAAAGTAATTGTCTTTTTGATGCAATGAAATTTTTTGACATACTAGGTGAAAACATTGGTCAGCAAAATTGGGCCACATTTCAGAATAAGCAACAAGAAAACAGAACCAAGATACAGGCATATCTTGGTGGCATTACCCTTTGGTTCCAGGCCACTGTAATAAAGCAAATATTGCAGTAAAGTGAGTCACACAATTTTTTTTGGCTTTTCAATGCATATAAATTTTATGTTTACATTATAATATAGCTTATTAAGTGTGCAATAGCATTGTCTCTAAGATAATGTATATACATTAATTTAAAAATACTTTATTACCAACAAATGTTATTGGGTATCTGAGTTTTCAGCAAATAAACTTGTTTGCCAGTGAAGCATCTTGCCTTAATGTTGACGGCTATAAATGACTGATCAAGGCAGTGGTTGCTAAAGGCTGGGGTGGCTGTGGCAGTTTTTTAAAATAAGACAACAGTGAAGTTTGCCTCACTGATGGACTTTTTCTTTCACAGAAGATTTCTCTGTAGCATGCGCTGCTGTTTGATATCATTTAACACACAGTAGAACTTCTTTCAGAATTGGAGTTCTTTCAAATCTTGATGCTGCTTTATCAACCAAGTTTATGTAATATTCTAAATCCTTTGTTTTCATTTCAACAAAGTTCACAGCACTGTTACCAGGAATAGATACCATCTCAAAAAACCACTTCCTTGCTAATCTATAAAAAGCAACTCCTCATTCCTTAGTTTTATCATGAGACTGTAGCAATTTAGACACATCTTCAGGCACCACTTCTCTTAATAATAATTATCCTGCTATTTCCACCACATCTGCAGTTACTTTCTCCACTGAAGTCTTGAACCCCTCAAAGTCATTCACCAGAGTTGGAATCAACTTTTTCCAAACTCCTGTTAATGTTAATATTTTGACCTCTTTCCATGAATCACAAATATTCTTAATGATTCCTAGAATGGTGAATAATTTCCAGAACATCTTCAATTTACTTTGCCCAGGTCCATGAAAAATGACCGTCTATGGTAGTTATAGCCTTAAAAAAGGCTATTATTTTTTAAATAACAAGACTTGAAAGCTGAAATTACTTCTTGATCTATAGGCTGCAGAAAGGATATTGTGTTAGCAGGCATGAAAACAATATTACTGTCCTTGCACATCTCCATCAGAGTTCTTGGGTGACCGGGTACATGGTCACCGAGCAGGAATATTTTGAAAGAAATCTTTTTCTTTTCTGAGTAGTAGATCTTGACAGTGGGTTTATAATATTCAATAAAACATGCCTTAAGACATATGCTGTCATCCAGGCTTTGTTGTACCATTTATAGAGCACAGGCATAATTGATTCAGTATAATTTTGAAGAGCCCTAGGATTTTTGCAATGGTTAATGAACATTGGTTTCAACTCCAAGTCACCAGCTGAATTAATCTCTAATGAGAGAGTCAGCCTTTTCTTTGTAGCTTTAAAGCCAAGCATTGACTTCTCTTTTTTAGTTAGGAAAGTTTGGATGACATCTTCTTTCAATAGAAAGCTGTTTCTTCTACATCAAAAAACTGCTTAGTGTAATTACCTTCCTCAATGATCTATCCTAGATATTCTGGATAACTTGCTGCAGCTTCTATGTCAAAACTTGCTGCTTCACCTTGCACTTCTATGTCACAGAGATGGACTTCTTTCCCTAAACCTTATGAACCAACCTCTGCTAGCTTCCAACTTTTCTCCTGCAGCTTCTTCACCTCTCTTAGCCTTCATAGAATTGAAGAGAGTTAGGACCTTGCTATGGATTAGGCTTTTACTCAAAGGAATATTGTGATTGGTTTAATCTATCATAATCACTAAATCTCATGTTGAAATGTGATCCCCACTGTTGGGAGTGGGGCCTAGTGAGAGGTGTTTTGGTCATGGGAGCGAATCCCTCATGAATGGCTTGGTGTCCTCCCTGCTGTAATGAGTTTACATGAGATCTGTTTGTTAAAAAGAGTCTGGCTCTCCCCACTTTCTATCTTGCTTCTTCTCTCACCCCATGACATGCCTGCTCCCTCCTTGCCCACTACCATGAGTGCAAGCTTCCTGAGGGCCTCACCAGAAGCACATGCTGGTGCCATGCTTTTTGTGCAGCTTGCAGAACTGTGAGCCAAATAAACATCTTTTCCTTATAAATTACTATATTAGTCCATTCTCGTGCTGCTATGAAGAAATACCCGAGACTGGGTAATTTATAAAGGAAAGAGGCTTAATTGACTCACAGTTCCGCAGGGCCAGGAAGGCCTCATGGTGGAAATGGAAGCAAACACATCCTTCTTCACATGGTGGCAGCAAGAAGTGCCAAGCAAAAGGGAAAAAAAGCCGCTTATAAATCCATGAGATCTCGTGAGAAATCACTCACTATCATGAGAACAACATGGAATTAACTGCCCCCATGATTCAGTTACCTCCCACCAGGTCCCTCCCACAATAGCTGGGGATTATGAGAACTACACTTTAAGATGAGATTTGAGTGGGAACACAGCCAAACCATATCAATTACCCAGCCTCAGATATTCCTTCATAATGCAAAATGAATTAATATAATTACTGATCCCAGATGATCATAACAGATATGTTAATAATGAACTATCTAAAATATGGTGAGAATTACCAAAATGTGACAGAGGCACACAGTGAGAACATGCTGTGGGAAAAATGGCACCTATAGACTTATTAGATGCAAGGTTGCCACAAACCTTTAATTATAAAACACGCAGTATCTGTAAAGTAGAAAAAAAGGAAACAGCAATAAAGGAAGTATGTCTGAATCTTTTCAACATTATAGTTATGACATCACTTGTGTATGGTGACCAGATTTAGCTCATTAACTAAAACCTCACGTGGCAACTCTTAAAGTGACAGAGAAAGTAACTGCTGCCAATTGTAGTCAATCCTAGAAGAACATTTTTGTGAAGGTCATAAATATGCTTCACATTCTATTTCAATGACTTATATTTATATTGTTATTGTATTTGAATTATAATTCATTTGCATGTCCTCCATTGTCAAAATGAATTTCAGATTTTAGATAGGAAAAACGGAAATTACTTGCTGTGGAAAAAATAAATCTTTAGTATTTAATTGGATGTATAATGATAATACCTGTAAAACTAATAGCAAAATTCAAATATGCTTTTATTGAAAAGTTCTTTAGCACTCGCTGTTATCATGTCTCATTTTCTCTGACGTACTAGACCTAAATTGCCACTTATAATGTGTGATGAACATACAGAAACTTACATGTTGCCTTTTGTTTTATCTAGAAGCAAGTAGATTGTACAAATAGGCTTGATTGCTCTGTGATAGAAAATGTGACCATCTGTAACAATTCATATTGTGAACTTATTACATAGATAATTATTATGATTAGTGTTACAATTCAGCAATCAGAAATCTGTACAGGATCCAAAGGAACACAGCAGGATAATACTCTATCTAAATGGGCTCAGGAAAAATGCAATTTATTTGACACACTCCACAAGAGAGGCAGAATCAATTGGACATATAGCGTAATCATTTTTCTCTCCCTCAGCAGGTTGGCACAGGAGCCAGCATCATGCATGGAAGGGAGTTTGCCATACAGAACCACTGTTATTGCATCTGCATGAGAATAGATCAACCCTTGGGTACACTCAAAATATTGCTGGAGTTCCCTTTATTCAGACAGGACAGATTTTCCTAAAGACACTCTCCTTTTATATCACACAGGACACATATTTCACCTTCAAGTGCTATCTTTATATCACTCACTTAGAAAATTAAACCTTGTCACCTCTCTAACTCTACTTGGTTTCAAGTGCAGCAATAACATTTAGACTAAACTATATATTTTGCAAGAAAAATCCATCCTCCCTCCTTATATTCTTTGTGGCTGGCCTGTGAAGTATTCTTTGAAAACCAGTGAATCGTATTCTGAGAATTATAAGCTTATTTAAAAATTTTTAACACTGAATGGTCTTCTGAGCTTAAAGACATGATAGCTTTTTACTACCATGCTGATAAAATATGTAATTGTTCAATTTCTAAAAAGCTGTTGTATTGTCTCTAGTTACTCCACATCTGCTACATTAAACAAGATATGACAGAAGGGAACTTGGTAGGAGGGAGAGACGGGGAAGGCAAAGGAGTCCTAAAGACATGCAGGTGGAAAGTTGTTATCCCAAACATCTGGACCTATTTACTAGGTAGTTGTTACCCTGGGATAGATACATGTTCTACTTACAAAGTCCCTTGGTAGAATACAAAATTTTTTAAAAAGGAATGTCTTATTGCATAAATACTCAAATATGAAAATATTAACTTTCAGAAATAATCAAATATGTAATCGTTAAGATGGAGCATCATTTGTTTCCACTTAATGGAAAATTGAAAGGATATGTAAGTGTTCAGTACAAGTTTTTGAAGAGATATTTCAATATTTATTTTTTATTTCTAAGCTCTGCAATCATAAACAAATGACATTAAAATAAACAGAACTTCATTATATACCATTCTCTTCAAGACATTTTATACGTATTTATTGTCTATTTTGTGCCACATATTCCAGGCACCATTTTATTAAAATTATTTATGTACTTAAAGAGTGAGTGATTATATATCATGACAGTTCTTGGCTTTCCTTTTTTCTTTATAGAGCATATTAATTTTGAATGCACATCATGGCACACTTTTTATAGGTATAAAAATAACTGACAAATGCAAAACATGACTGCTTCCATAGCCATTTCCTTTCTCCATTTGGAGGATACTAAATATAAATGTGTCTTTTGTTTTCAGAAATATTCCATCTATTCACATTTTCTTTGGTTTTCATTTTTATAAAAATCATACTACTGTTGTTGAAAATAGTATAAATCTTGCATCAAAGCAATTTTCTTGTTTTTCCATATTCCAGATTGTCAGTCTCCAGAGTTAACCAAATTCAACATTTCTACCTGTTTTTTCTTTTACTTACTTTTGTATTTTCTAAATCACATGTGTATTCTTTCTTTAAGTATTTAGTCCTACATAATATTTATGGGCCTCCTAAAGTGGAAAACAGAAGAGAAAATTGGCCTTTTGTATCCCACCCTCTTCATGCCAAAGCACATATACATAAACACATGCACAAACCTATGCATATGCATACACACACACACATTCATACATGCTTTCTTCCAATAGAATTATATAAGGGCTTGATTAAGTTAATAGTTAATCTTTGCATTATGTGACCATGTAAATATTATTTGTAGCTAAGCTAAGTAAAATATTCCGTATAGTATCACTACATTATTACATTTTATGTATTGCTCAACTCTTTATTGCCCTGGAGTTAATTTTTTCATTTGGTTCTTTTCCAGCATGGCCATCAGTAGTTCATTCTCAATCAATCTCTAAGTATCTTTCTAATGAATCGAAACACATTCACATAACTCTTCAGTTTAACTTTTTCTTTGAGACATCCCTACTGAAGTCGTCTGTACTCCAGCTTCAATCTGAACTGTGTGCTTTCTAGAATCATTGCTCACTGGTCAACCTGGGACTTTCTTCCCTTGACTATCAAATCAGAAATTCCTTTCATTCTTCTGCTGTGGGAAGGCCTTCTTTCCAGGGTCCTCACTCTTTCTCTTTCTTGTTTTTCTCATGCTACTAAACAGAGCACATACTCCAGTAGCTTCCTGTGAATGTGCATGTGCATCAAAACCATGAGGACATGAAAATCTTTTTCTTCAACCTTCACAAATCTTTCATAGTCTGGCTAAATATACACCATCTTGCCTTAGAATTTTTAAGACACTATTTCACATTCTTCTAGCTTCTAGTAAGAAGTCTGAGGACATTTTATCATACGATTTTTTGTAGGTGACATGTTTTCTTTATTCCCTCTTTAAGAATTTAGGAACTTTATACCTATTGTGAATTTTTAAGATGACTGTTTTTGGAGGTGTTTTTAAAAATCATTGCTCATAATAATCTTTGTATCCTTCCGAAAACTATTATTCAGTTATGAAACATTTGCTTAAATTTAAAATATAAATTTACTTCCTTTTTTGTTTATTTTTCTGGAATTCATGTTATTAGATGTTGGTACTACTGCATGGATACTTTTAATTTGGATATATTTTTTCTAGTGTATTTCCTTGTCTTTTGCTGTTTCAGTTTCCTGAAAAATCTCCTCAATTTTTATCTTTATACGCATACATGAAGATATTTTATCTATATAGCATTCTCTGTAAATTTTATTTCCTCTGAATTCATTTATTTTTTCTTTGTTAAGACTTCTTTTATGTAAACGCTTTCATCAAATATCTGATTATTCTTGTTCATTTGTATATATGTAAGAGGGAGGGACTAAAAGGACTTTTCAACTACCCTTACTTACAAATTCTGAAACTAAATGAAATGAACATATTTTGGACTACCTAATCCACATTTTGCCTTTTGTAAGCTTTCATAGTAAATATATTACTGAACGTATTTTCTGACATGAAGAAATAACTCTAGTGGAGACAAAAGAAGCATGCATGATTAAACACCACATAAGATGAGATGAAATAAATACAATTTTCATTTTGTTTTGTTTTTGTTTCTTACCAGTTGGGAGCGATTAGGTGCTAATCTGGAGTGCAAGTTTTCCTCTTGCATCTGAATATAAAAAATAGACATCAAAAGGACTATTTTTATATTAAGATTTATGCATAAGATGACCCTTCTTTATATAAGAATAATAAAACAGTGCACAGAGTGATCTCTGTGATTGACTTTCTATCATTCTTGCTACACTAAATGACTTAAGTCTGCCAATATGGCAATCTTATTCCCCTTGGCAGTGACTTGTTTAGCAGTGAGCATACAAAGGAACAAAAGTCCTGTGTGAAGTTTCAATTCTTAGATAACATGAGATGAGATTGTCTCTTCATCTGGATATTTTCATATTTTGATATTTTATCTGAATCTGCAGTCTTCCTGCATCCATAAGGACAAAGCCAAATCAACATGGTAGAGAAGATAAGTGAAAAGAACCTCATATTTTTGAGTACCTCACTGGACCAATGTGTCAAAAGTCCTGGATTAATTGTACATTACTATTGTATTAGATAATAAATATTATTTTATTGAATGAATTTGGGTCATGCATTCAGCTACAGGCATTTCAGCTAACACAATAAATTGTTTTATATTTAATATAAAGAATGTATTCTCAAAGGACAACTTACTATAAGATAAAAAATATAGGAAGAAATTAAAATACTTATACTACTAAGTAGAAATCCCATGCTTGCTTTCAATGTAAATAGCAAAGGTCCATTCACATTTTGTGGTACAATAAAACTAATTTAGTTAATTGAAGAGGTGGCTATGAGAGTGTTTCAGGTTACGACAGTGTTTCAGATTGTACATACATTTGAAAATAAGCAACTGAATGAGGTTTCTTTCAAAAAATTTTAAAAATGCAATCCTGTATATAAAATTTTAGAGGAAAGATTTTTAGATAGCAGGATTATTATAAAAGTACATTATGTTAATGTTTTAAAAATAGAGCCATTTTATTTTGTCTTATTTAGTGCCATATAACTATCTTTAAGACCCTATTGAAACATGGATTATTTTTGTCAATATTTAAAGTGATTGCATTACTGCAATTTTAAATTAATACAAATGTAAAAATTAAAATTAATTTTATGTTTAAATTTTTCAAATGACGCTTATGAATATTACTATACTTAATCTCAAAAACATTCTACAATGAAATAAGAACATATTATTATGATTGATATTATATAGATCAAAAAAATAATGCAGGAAGAAATTAAAATACTTGTACTAAGAAGAAGAAATCCCTTGTCTCAAGCCAGGTTATCTGGTGATCATCTATTTCAAACTTGATAAGCTTCTATGATGGCCTCAGCACATTACAATTATTATGACTAAAATACTCTTTTCAAAATAAATCTTCATATTAAGGACAATATTCTGCCCTCTGTTTGCTTCCCCATTCTCTTTTCAGGTTTAGATTAATTTTGAGAGAGAATCTGAAGGTGGATTAGATAGTAATCTAGCAAAAACTATTTAAAATGGCACAGGTTTTGATTACGGTAAATAGATTACTTTAAACAAAAACCCTATATTACTCTTAGTAACAAAATCACAGAGATTAGCATAGTAGAAATACTGATTCTGTATCCAGGAACCTGTCATCTTGAGGGATTTAACCATGATAAAATGTAATGCCAACCAATTTGGAGTTTTACTTAATATCTTCTTCCTATCAAGTGGAAAATACAGTTTTGTGGGGGAAATGACACTAAGTATGTCTTTGTATAATGCAATATACACTCTATCCGTAATGCTTTTATTCGAACCACAGGATGCCAATATATAATCATCTTGGGCCTACAAATGGCAATTTCATCTGACCCAGTTTGATATTTTTTGATATTTATTTTTACTAAAAAAATCTGAGAAAAAGACAGAGTAAGATCAAATTATCAGCTTAATTTACACGCATTACACTTTTAAAAATAATTCTTATGTACACAATGACTAATTTTAATTTGAAATATTTATATGTCTCACTAAAGGAAGACTCATGCCATAGAATCATAACCATAATTTAAAAAAGCTACTTAAGTACATTTTTTTGTATGGATGACAACGTCCCTATTAGAATGCCACATCAAAAGAGTATTTTGCAAAATTTTATATGTAACAGTAACATGACAATGTAAGAATGCAAATATTTACTTTATGCTATAACATCATCAAATCCACAAATAACATATTTTTAAAGAATTAAATGAGTCATAGTGAAAAGAATCCAGGACAATGACAAAAACAAATTCAGAAAACAACCTTTCAATTATGGTCTAGATACTAAATTTTTCTAATATTGAAGGCAAAACCTTTTCCTACTGTTCAATGCATTCCTAATCTTCTCCCAGTGCCTGTGCTTTCTATTTGATAGGCACTTTATAGTGTTCCTATGTTTTATATCAAAATATGATTATTCTCTTAGTGACTCATGGTTAAAGAAACTCAGGGAGGGAAAAGCCTACAGAACCAATGCAGATTTTAACAGTATATTTGAAACTTTACAAATTATAAACTTATACCCTTTTATTTTACTATAATAATATTCATTTTATAGTGCTTTATGTTTTACAAGGACTTTGATTTATATTACAGCATCTCATTTAGTGTTTTTTGTTTTTGTTTTGTTGTTGTTGTTTGTTTTTTTGTGCGACTGGGTCTCACACTGTCACCCAGGTTGGAATGCAGTGGCATGATCATAGCTCACTGCCTCCTCAAACTCCTGGGCTCAAGGAATCCTCCCACGTCAGCCTCCTGAACAGATGAAACTACAGACACATATCGCCACGCCCAGATAATTAATTAATTTTTTTTTTTTTGTATAGGCAGGGTCTCGCCATCTTACCTATGCTAGTCTCGAACTCCTGGGTATTTCTATGTTTTTATTTTAAGGTTTTACATTATACTTGACTGAGAACTATAATAAAATTAGTTTTAAGAAACTATTCAAAATTCTACACAGAAAAAAAAGGAAAGAATTTTCCTTTACTATTTATAAACTTAAGCACAAAACAAAACCTGTAAATAAAATAAATATAATTTCATGTTTATATGTAAAACAACGTTAAAGATACTCCTAGTTGTAAATATTTTAATTACACCTTTATTAAGATTAATTCACATACTATAAAAGTTACCCTTTTAAAGAATACAATTTAGTGGTTCATTGTATATTCAGTTGTGTAACTATTATCAATATCTAACTTCAGAATTTTTTAACACCTCAAAAAGAAATTCCGTGCTCATTAGCAGTGCATGTTTGTAATATTTTTTAAAGAAAAAAACAAATTACACATACTTTGTTTTAAAAACAGAACCAAAATGAAAACTTAGATGATTTTTTTTCCCTTGGATGTGCTTCTAGAAAACTATACTCAGCAGTTTTGACTTCGTGCTTGGGAAAAGACTTCCAAGGGATAATATTATCATAATAAATTCTCTGAAATGTTTTATATGATCTGGACTTGAGATGTCCACCCTAAAACTGTCTTCCTTCCATGTATACAATGAATGTGTAATTAAATGCATGAATGTCTCCAATTCCTTACCCTTTCTACATCCAGGGGTTTTTGCCATACAAATGTGTAGTGCCCTCCCACTCAGGCCTCTCAAGTACCATGAACTTGAGTTAGTCAGTCATTCTATTCATTCACTTACGAATTAATTCATGCTGTACATATTGGCTGAGCACCATAATATATGTCTACTATCATAAATAATGTGCTGCTCGTGGCCAGGCAAAGTGGTTCACGCCTGTAATCCCAGCACTTTGGGAGGCCGAGGTGGGCGGATCACAAGGTCAGGAGTTTGAGACCAGTCTGGTCAACATAGTGAAACCCCATCTCTACTAAAAATACAAAAAAATTAGCCAGGTGTGGTGGTGTGCACCTGTAATCCCAGCTACTTGGGAGGCTGAGGCAGGAGAATTGCATGAACCTGGGAGGTGGAGGTTGCAGCGAGCTGAGATCGCACAATTGCACTCCAGTCCAGGCAACAGTGCGAGACTCTGTCTCAAAAAAAAAAATAATAAAATAATAAATAAATAATGTGCTGCTCATATTCTAGAATTGAGAATATCATTGTTCTGAAAGTATATTCTAGTTGAAAGACCAATAATACTAAAAGATAATAAAAATAAAAATTGGTAAGTGTTATAAAGAAAAATACAATCAAGCTAAGCAGGGAGGTAGTTGGGAAAATTCAATTTTAAACATGTTGGCTAGGAAGGCTTCTCTGAGAAATTAAAAATTTGACACAAATTGGAAGGAAGCATAACAATGAGGGAGGTGACATCTAGGGAAACAATCTGAAGAAACAGTAAGCACAAAGAACCTGATCAGGAATGAACGTGGTTCCTTTGTGGAATTGGCAAGAAAACCAAAAAGGTATTAAGTGCCCAAGAACATGTTGAAAGTTCCAAGCTTTCTAAACACAATTTCCTACTTTGAAAGAAGAAATGACTGGATAACAGAGAGTTTCAAACATTAAAGCAAATAGTCAATTTGAAATTACTTGTCCTTTTTAAAAAAATTTCTGTTTAATGCTTTAAGAGTGCCAATCTCCTAACAAGTATCTCAACATTCAGATCCCATTTTTCACTACACTGATTATACTGCCAATCTCATTTAAGATATTTGACCACCCAACATTTTAGGCAAAGCAATCTTGAATGCCATGTTTACAAAAGAAAAGTTAATTACTTTATCAATATAAATTTTAGACTTTTGAGCAATAATTAACTCAATTATTAATACAGCATGTTCCTGTGTGTTTTGATGTATACATACTAACTTTTCTTAACTTTTACATTCAGAGGTGCAAATGAAGGTTTGTTATATAGGTGAACTTGTGTCATGGGATTTTGTTGTACAGATTATTTCATCACCCAGGTATTAAGCCTAGGACTCATCAGTTATTTTTTGGTCCTCTTCCTCCTCCCACCCTCCAGCCTCTGAAAGGCCCCAATGTGTATTGTTCCCCTCGATGTGTCCATGTGTTCTCATCATTTACCTCCCACTTTTAATTAAGAACATGTAGTATTTGGCTTTTTCATTCTATGTTTGTTTGCTAAGGATAATGCCCTCTAGCTCTGTCCATGTCCCTGCAAAGGACGTCATCTCATGCTTTTTTATGGCTGCATAGTATTCCACAATGTATATTTACCACATTTCCTTTATCCAGTGTATCTAGCCTTATCAAAATTATGTCTATATTCCTAATATGACCAATTCCAAATTCCTTCCAAATTTATGGAGGTAGCACTAAAGGCAAAACCTCAGAAAACTACCATCTACTAAGGCAACAATCAATCTATTTCTAAAATCAAAGGAGACCTCTTAACTATAACAAGTATAGATTTGAAAGAGATAATAATTCAAAGTTAACATATTTTGCCACAAGAAATACAACACTCCTACCGAAAGCAGTGTAAATATCTTCTTTCCTACCTCCCTACCCTTTCAAAACCATCAAAATAGAGAGTTTCATATTCTTTCATCTTCCCTCTGGGCCAAAGATTCTGGAACTATACTAATCAAAACTTTATGCCACAGTCTTCTCAGCCATGTGGCTAACGTTTTCCAAATGGCCAATGAATGAGTCTAAATAACCATTCATACCCTCATATATCAATTTGAATGCATTGATTCTTATAATACCACATAAAGAAGTGGGCTTATGTTGTAATCTTAGGAGGTAAAATCTCAACAATTAAAGTTCTATGGGTAGAAAAGTAAAAGGGACCCTGAAAGACTTTTTGACATTAACAAAACTTCAAATTGTCAGAAAACCAGTATATGCCTTTTTGCTTTTTTGTATCCCACCTCAAACTTTAAAAATAATACATTAATTTATTTCTGTTAGACTATGTACATTGATCTATGAATTATGCAGGGCAATCTGACCTCAAATACAGATTTCGGAAGAAGAGTAGGTATGAGTAAAAGACTGTTGTGAGTGCTGTCAAGATAGTCAACTTATCTATTGGTATATGTCTGGTATGTAATCTCCTCTCTTCTAATAATGAATAGAGGGAAACAAATGCATTTGCCTAAAGAAATAAAGAACAAAAGTAAGAACTATAACCCTGAGAATGGGCTTACTTCTGGAAATTATTTGCCATAGGAGTCTAAGGAATATTAGAATGAACCGCCAATTTTAATGCTACAATATATAGTGCTGCTTCTAGGACTTGTGGCCAGACATCTTTAAGCTATGCTGGAATGGGAAGAATTCTGGGTGAGAGATAAGGCAGAAGGCAGGAAAGCAGAAACAGCAGAAGTGACGCTTACATTGTAGGCAGTGAAAGGCAGAGCTGACACTGGATATTCTGAAGAGAAGTTTCTGGGACACTTTAGAAAAACCTCAAAACCCTTCTTTGAAGACAAGTCAAAATCTAAAACCAATCAAAAGTAGAGTATGTCTATAGAAGACAAACAAAATAAATTCAAACCAAAAATAACTCGTGCTCTTTGCCACATGACTTGGTCAATGAGAACAAAAGCAATAATCACACGCATACTTCAGGAAAACCTTCTTCCCCCAAAGAAAAGAAATGAAATTTTCTAGGTTAAAATGGCTCATATTAGATCACTCAAATTAATTTTCATTTCGGTTAAATGTGATGGACTAAGCACAAGTTTCTACTTCTCTTCACAAACAAAGGGACATTGAAATAATAGACAACTGGACAAGAACAAAAGAGAGAATGAAATTATCGTGCTGGAAGTTGGAAAAAGGAAGTTGCTTTTGTCCTTTCAGACAGCTACAGCAAAATAATGGGTAATTTATAAACAATAGAAATTTATTGTTCACAGTTCTGTAGGCTGGAAAATCCAAGATCAAGATGCCGGCAGATTCTCTGTCTGGTGAGGGCCTGTTTTTCATAGATGGTGTCTTCTATGTGTCCTTACATGGGAAAAGGAGTGAACAAGCTCTGTTGAGCTTCTTTTGTAAGGACACTGCACCTTATGAGCTGAACCAACCAAATTACCTCCTAAGGCCCCACCTCTTAATATCATCACCTATGGGGTTAGGTTTCAAAATAGAATTTGGGGGAGACGCAAATATTAAGACCATAGCATCATCCATCACAGATTTTAGATTTACTTGGAAAGCAGAATAGATTGAATAGTTGGAGAGTGAGCTGAGGAAACCAAGATAATACTTCTAATGGTCCTTCCTGGCAAATCCCAGAGAAGTAAAACATCTAAAACAGCCACTTAGCAGAGATTCCTTTTTTCCCTCAGTTTTCCAGTGGATCACATATTGTCTAGATTATTTGCTTTAAAATAAAAATTTCTTACTATAAATTAAGAAAATGTTCTGGACTTCATACTTTGAAAATTATTTTTTAGTAGTTCTAGAATGGGGCCCAGTTAAGTGTATGTATCTACATTTCTCAGGTGACTTTGAAGGACATTCTGGCTATGAATTGTTACCTTCAAAAGTGGTTGTTGTTCTTACTGACAAACTCCTATTCTGAGGTAAGCCAAATAGTGATTCTCTGCATATTATGCAAGTTTAGGTAATAGCACAGGTGAAATGTTTTATTTAATAAATCACTTTTATGTTGTCCATAGTTTAGAAAAATATTTAAGTATGTAGTTTAAAATAGTTTGTGTTCAAAGGCTTTTCATAAGAAAATGCTCATTACATTTTTGTAGTAGTTTGCAAACATATTTATTTTTCATCCTTAGTTTTTCTCTCTCTTCCTCTCTCTATATAATATAAAATATATATAATTTATATTTTATATATAATAAATTTATATGTAAAATATGGTATAGTGATCTCTAAATACAAAAATTATATATAGGTATATGAATTACATGTTAAATACAACTGATATTACACATATAATTGTATATGTATATACACAGACACACACACACACACATATGCACAGTACATATAATTTCTGTAGAGATCACTATACCAGATTTTCTGGAGAAGAATTTGGTGGTATATGTCTATAAATGTATATCTTATGTGAGAATTTTACTTTCTCAAATTATACAATTGATCCAAAAATTAAATATCAAATCTGCAGAGATGGTGATCTATATATCCAAAAAACCGTAGTTGATTTAGACATTTTTTCAAATGAAAAACTAAAAGAGAAGTTCAGTTGAACCTATTTTTTTAAGTTTTAAAATAATTTGCCATATTAATGAATTAGTATAAGATACGTAATATAATACAAAGATTGATGGGAGTAGGTATTGACAGGATTGTAAGTTAATAACAGCTTTAGCTTTCTTCATACACAGCAAAAAGAAAAAAAAATAGAGCTTAAACTCCTCCTTCTTCCCTGTCATTCTCCATAAAACCCGCACATACCCATAAAATATGTATCAACAACAAAAACATAGATCCAAGGTGAGCAATCCATTTCAAACCATAAAGGAGGATTGGACCATTAAGTTGTATAATTGGAATTATGGTTAAGACATAAAGTCCTATGCATTGTTATTTTCTATTCATTATTAGTATGAATTAAAGAATCCTCCTAATCAACAGAAATTTGAATTTCATTTTGATGTTTGGAATTCTTTATCTTCCTTTAACTGCTGTTCACAGGACTCAATCAAGGATATCTTTTTGCAGTGATGTTACTGATATATATTTCACAGTTGAGTGGAAAATTCTAAAATAGCCAATACATCATTTTGCCCTAGATTTGGAAGCTAATAAAACGTGGCTACAAATGAATAATTAAAAAACCAAATTACCCAATCACATCCCTAAATGTTTCTTTCAGTTCCCCAGATGGTTCCCCTACAATTGGCTTCTTGTGTATGAGTAATGAAAACCAAGATTTGTGTTTACTTCACTGACCCTGAAAACAAAAACTCTTATAACCTTTATTCTGAAAGCATTATAGACAGTTGGTTTTATGGAAACATTCTTCAGTGTTTCAGATTTGGGAAGTACTACAATGCTATCTTTAATAGTAGGTTTTCCTCAACAATGTTGGTTTAGGACAATACTTTTCTATCTTGAACATGGATAAGAATCACTTGGAAGGCTGGTTTAAAACCAGATTGCTAGCCTCGACCTGTGAGTTTCTAATTGACTAGCTCTAGAATGGGGCCCATAAATTTGTAAACATTGAGGACCACTGGTTTAGGATATGTGTCCATTAATTTATCAGCTGAAGTTACATATATATAACTAATACTAATAATAAATAATAATATTCATTATTAATATAATTTATTATTATTAATATTAATAATAAATAAAATAATAAATAACAATAATAATAAATAACATAATATATATATAACTAATGAAAAACAACTTGTGCTGATTTGAACTGTGTTTATGTCTCCAAAAAGTCAGTTTCAGAAAATGTCAACATATGGTTCCATATACTCATATTTAAAATAACAAATTTTATATGGATCAGTGATCCATATAAAGTCCCTCTCTCATTTATTTTAACTACCACCCCCCATTTCTATTCCCCGACTTCCCATGTGTAACCTTCCTAATATGTTTGATACGCATCTTTTTGTTTGTATGTATTTTTAGAAAATGTTTATTGTTTTTGTGTGCAAAAAAAATTAATAAAAAAATAAATAAAATAAAATAATAAATTTTATTTCTAGTAGCAACTTTATGTTATTAATGTCTCTTGCTTAAACTGAAGTAAAACTGTGAATATTACCAATGCTATTACACTGAGAAGTAAGAAAGTATTTTAGAAGAGCAAATTGCTAGTTTTTAACTTTCTTTTTAATATATATATTTTTTTATTATACTTTAAGTTCTAGGGTACACCTAATGTAAATGACGAGTTAATAGTTTTTAACTTTCTGTGCATTTTTTGGCTTCAAATAAAATCTTAACAACAATAGTCTCCTTGGGCTTTTCATTGACATCTTTTAAAGTAATTCACAGGCTAAAGAATGCAGAAGTTAATCATTTTGACGAATTTGTAATTAGCTCTACCTGTATTCCAGAAGAAATGGTCAATATTACCATTTGAAGAGGCCAGGCTTAGATCCAGCAACACTTCGAGAACATCCGCAGTTAATTTTTGACATTCAGTGCTTGTTCCTCACTGGAAAAGCTAAAATTCTCTCATTCAGTCACAATTTATTAGAAAATTTTTTTAAAAATAGAGAAAATAAACATCTCTTTTTAACTTTTTAAAAAATTTGGGTGAAAAAAGTGTTTAAAATCATGTAAGTCAGTTATTATTGTTAAAATTACTACTGAATCAGTGAAAGATAATTCCTGTCATATGTGTTCAATTTTAAGAAAATAAAAAATTTCCCTTGCAGATTAGTTTTCTAACACATTTGACATACTTAAAGTAGAGCTGAAATGTTTTGAAATGTGAAATCAATTTACCTTTAAACAACTTTTAATTTGATTTTCCTGTCAATTCAGAACACCTGTTTTGGGATTTGGTTATACCAAACACTATTTCAGAGACTGAGGAAAACATCAGAAAAACAAGAGAATTTCATTCCTGGGGAAGGGGTGTATATTTTAGTAAGAAAAAGAAATTCAACTTAGGACAATATTATATTTCCTCAATTCTTCAACATAGAGTATGAGATCCCATAAATAGACTCTTGTCGACCATCCCTATTTTATTTTATTATTTAGTTTAGTTTAGTTTAGTTTTTCAATGTTCATTTTCCTTTAATGACTCCCATAACCCTGAAGGGCAGATGCAGGCAGGTAGAAGATGGCAAGAGATATTCACTTGACGATCTCGTCCTGATTGAAGGCTTTGCCCATATTCTGGAAGCCCTCCTCCCAGGAAAAGTACGCTCCAACCAGGGTCTGGGGCTCCTCGCTGCCAGGAGCCGGTTTTTGCCGTGTGTATGACTGGTAGTCCATCTGCCAATCTGGACTCAGCAGAAATGCAAGCTCCTGGCCTCAGAAGCCCCAGACTCCAGAAACAGAGCTGCTGTTGTTGGTTCCAAAGAGGATGACACTGGCAAAGGCATCTTCCTTAGCTTGTCCAGTCGCTTGAACATTCCAGTGATGAGATTGCAAGTCATAAAGGTCTGAGTGAGTTCTTTAGGAAAGCGATATTGTGAGTACCACAGGGACCAGCCATCCTTATCAACGTGCTCCCAGAAATAGGGCAGCGCCACAGAGAGTGTGTCCTCGTTGGAGTACTTGCGCTTAAATTCATCCAACACAAAGGAACTCTTGAGTAAGTGAGCGAAGAGGTCTTTGACCTTGAGCTCAGCAGCCAGCACCTGCTCACATTCGTCCATCTCCTCCTCAGGAGCAGGGGCAGCCGCCTTTTTCTCCTCCTTCCGCTCAGCCTGGGGCTACTGTTTCTTTTCCCGTGAAACTTTCCCTTTCCATGGGGTGTCTTTTTCAGGCTGGCTTTCTGCAAGCTTTTTAGCATCAAACTGGGTCATGTTCTCAGACAGTTTCACCTTCCCTAAGACAGCCCGGAATTGTGGCTGGTTAATGCAGGTGAGGAACCAGCGGTTGGTATTGGGAAAGGCCCGGCAGGAAGAAGGCTCCAGAACCTGCTTATAGAGCCACAACAGGGTGCAGAAAACTGCGATGTCAGCCAGACGAAGAATCCTCGTCTTCAAGTGAGCATCCAGCAGCCCCAAAATTCGCCTCACCTCCGCCTTTGCATTCTCAGTAGCCTGTTTGTTGTGGTGCATGATGCCCAAGGTAGGGAACACTGAGGTACTGGCTGGGGGCACTGCATTGCTATCAGCAGAGCTCACCCACTGCATCACCTGGGCTACTGCCTATGGAGTACTTCCCCACCGTTCCTCATTGCTCACATAGTAGGCAATGACATTGCTTTCAAACACACAAAATCCATCTTCACTCTCAAATGCTGGAAACTTGCTGGCAAGAAATTTGCGAATAAATTCGGGGGTGCTATTGGTTTGGCCAGAGTGGAAGTAAGGTAGTGCAGAGAGCACGCGTACCTGAGCCCTGCTGTACTGAACAGCGATGAGGGCCTTGAAGTCCCTCTAGTTTTTAGGATGTGTGTAACAGGGTCCCAGCTACCATGGTGATTCCCAATTTAATATTTTAGTGTTAGGATAATTTTGAATTTATAGCAAATATACAATATAAAAATATAAACATATAACATATAAAAATATGCAACATAGAACAGTCTATAGTGCTTTCTGGCATCATATAGAACTCCAAATAGAAAATCAGTGAATGAAAATATTTCTGTAAAAATGGAAAACATTGCTGTAGTAAAATGCTAACATCCTAAAAATTAATTATCTCTTTCACAATCAGGTGATGAATTAATCATGATGATTCTGTTGCATATTTCTACAGGAAAGCACACTAGATACATGAGTGGTATAACTTCTGAAATCCCCACATATTCAACCTGTACCCCAAAGCCTTATTTATATCTTCACTTCCTCTATATATTCACAACTCTACTCTTCTATCATTTTCTTTAATCTGATTACTGTCATGGTCAGTGACTGCCTGAGGCCGGTACAAGGGTAGTTAAAGAATTTACTAAGACAGTAATGAGTTTAGAAACGCAGATTTATTAGCGAAAGGAGGAGACACATTGCAAGAAAGCAGTGGGCAGTAGAGCAGAGGGAAGGCTGTCTGCGACAAAGCAGGGACTTGATGAGTATTTCAAAGGGTCGTTGCTTGAGCTGAATGCTTGAAACAGGATGTTTGGGTGCCGGTGGGCAGTGAGCTGAGTGCTTGGGTTTGATGTTTGGGTACAAGTGAGCCATCTGCAATTGGCCCAGTTTCTTGAACATTCACTCCCGTGTATCCCTGTTTCTTTCCTGCCAGCTAAGCCCATTTATTAATTTTCATTTAACTCTTTTGGGCTCCACATTCCCCTACCCTCTCCGACAAAATAACAAGGACAAATCTTAGGCATTAGGGCAGAGGTCTCATCTTCCAACTACTTTCCGCTGGCCTGGGGCATAGAGCTGACTCTACCTACAGTTGTTGGTGGGTCAAGGGACATGGACCACTGTCTCTGGTTATGGGATTTAAAAGGTTGGGCACACCTGGAAGATGGGTCTAGGAGAGAGAGCATGTTTCTATGGAACTGATGTCTAGCAGAGTCTAAAGGAGACTCTGGGGTCTCTGGGGACAATTCACTGATACCCTTGCATCATCAGAAGCTTGGTGTGAAACTGCAACATTCTGGAAAAAACAAATTTAACCAGTAAGTTTGAAAGACAAGGGCTGGAAAGAAGTAGCAGTATAGATGCAATTGGTCCCATAGAGGGACCTCCTAGAGCCTCCTAGAAACTTCTTTAAGAAATTAGGTATTTGAAAGTGGTTTTCTTAATAATCAAGTGGCCTGTTCCTGTACTTCCCTTCGTTTTTGTTGGATTTTTCCTGATTGATTTACATAGAAACAACATTCTTCCTGAAGAAACAGGCATGTTCCTGCTTGGGCTGCTGTGAGTAGATTAAGGGCTCATCTATTTTGTAGGACTACTCCAGCAGGAGGATTGATTTGTTGATTCATTGCATTTAATGTTTCTCTGATTGTGTCTAGGAATTTTGCAAATTCTTGGGTAAAGAGGAGCTAAGGACAACGTCTGTAATTCCTGCCACTGCAGCACCAGTTATACTTAAGCTGGCAAGAAAGGAAATTAGGTGAATGGCCCTTTCATCCCAGTATATGGGAGACCACTGGAGGCCTAGCATTGGCATTAGTTCAGTTAAGTCGGCAGTATAGAGTTGGGAGGTGTGGTTACATATCCCAGAGAACAAGCAGGGATATATAAGCATTAGTTACACAAATAAAGTGTAATCCTGATTTTCGGAGCAGTACTGTGTTAACTGAGATGAGGCCCAAAATGGTGGGAATTTGGTCAGATTTGAGAGTGAAATATAGTATAATTTGGTAAGGAATATTTTTATGACTTGTTTGGCTCTTTCTACTTTCCCCAAAGATTGCGAGTGCCAGGATGTACGTAAGTAATATTTAATTTGAAGAGCTTCATTTACTCCCCGTGTTATCTAAGATATAGAAGTGGGGTCATTGTCTGACTGTAGGGAACAAGTTAGCCCAAAATGGGGAAGTATCTGGTCCAAAAGGGCCATGATGACTTCAAAGGCCCAGTCAGTTTTTTTGGGAAAGGCTTTTATCCATCCAGTGACAGTAACTACAGAGACTAGCAAGTAAGCATGTGTGTAAAATCTAGTTGCCAGTCCTCCCCTGGCAGAGTCCCTCATTTTTGAAGGGGTTTAAGGAGAGGGGCAGGTTTGTGGGCCCCTCTCCATTAGACTGAAGCAGGGCATTATTTGGAGAGAGTTGGAGGGTGGACAGGTCCTTAACAAGAGCCCGTCCAAACAAGTGTGGGCTATCTCTAAATCCCTGGGGAAGGACTGGCCAGGTTAACTGGTGAGAAACATAGGTGGAAGGGTTTTCCCATTCAGAGGCAAATAAGAATTGGCAGTCTGAATGTACTGGAATGAAGAATAAGGCATTTTAAAATGCCAATACTGTGAACCAGGAAGTGCCAGAGAGAATTTGCCCTAAAAGGGTGTAGGGATTGGAAACCACTGGGTGTACAGGGATTACTGTCTCACTGATGGCCCTTAGGTCTTGTATCATTCTGTGTGTGCTATCCGAGTTTTTAATGGCTACCATCAGAGTTCCATGGCCAGTTGCAAAGACTTAATAACCCCCTGACCAAGAATTTTTCTATTAGAGTCTGTAGGCCCATTTGAGCTTCATGATTTAAGGCATGTTGTGGGATCCTAGGGAAAATATTAGGTATTTAGATGAATTTTTACAGAGTCTGCAAACAAAGAACTTGCTGGAGTGGAGAAATTCCATACCTCTGGAGGAACTTGTAAAAGGGAGGATTTTAGGACATTGAGGCATTTGGTGGGAGGAGCTAGTAATACCAATATTGAGCAGGCATGCTCAGGGAATTTAACACTAGTTTGGAGTTTGTCACTATATCCCAAGTAATGGGATAGGACAGTAGCTTGGTAGAACCTGGAAAGAGTGAGTGAAAACATTTTTCCCCAGGGTGCATACTAAGGGGAGATAAAGTGTCACTGCTGTGGCCTGCCATCTATGCTGGTGAGAAGGATCAAGGACAGAAAGGTAAGTCCAGAAAAACTAATTAGGGCTGAATAAGTAGCTCCTGTGTCAAGTAAAAACTCAATCTTATTCCCTGTTTTATCTAGGGTTACCAGAGGCTCAGCCATAGAAATGGTAAATACAGGGGCCTGGCTGGCCTCTGAGCCCCATCAGTCATCTCTTTCTGCTTTCTCAGTCCCATCAGCTTCCTCATAGTTGTGGAACAGAGTTAGGGGCATTTGCCATTGCTGTTCTCCCAAACTGGCTCCCAAACTGGGTTGCTGGTTGTGAGATGACCCTCCTACACGAAGAAGAGAGAGGCAATCCATTTCCAATGCCCCACTTATTTGCAGTAAGTAAGAGATGGTTGAGGAGGGTTTTGGCAGTTCTGGCTGATATGCCCTGTCTGATTACAGCAATAGCAGATAGCGAGCTCCTTTGTGCCCATAAGGCTCCATGCTGATGGCTGGCCGGGGGCCCTTAATACAGGCAGACAGTTTGCAGTGGCAGCAGCCAGGTAGTGAGCCTGCCACTCATCTCTTTCTCGATCCTTCCTATCCCATTCAGACTGTGATATTTCCTCCCATTATTAAAGGCCTTGAAGGCCACGTCCAGCAAGATGGGAAATGGTGTTTGTGGTCTTTGGTCTAGTTTCTGGAGTTTGTGTCTAATATTTGGAGATACCTGGCTGATAAAACAAACAAACAAACAAAAAACAGCCAAAATAGCTATGCTTTCTGGGCTTTTGGCATCCACATTAGTATATTTTCTCTTGGCTCCAGCCAGCTTGAAGTGAAATAGAGCTAGGTTTTCATTTGACCCCTGTGTTACCTCTCTTAGTTTGGCTTAGTTGACCAATTTTATGGCAGCCTTTTTCATGCCTTCTGTTAAACAAGTAATTATATGATTATGGCATTCCCTGCCAGCATTTCCCTCTTGGTAGGTCCATCTAGAATCAACATCAGGAACTGCTGTTCTCCCCAGGCCAGAATTCTAAGGGCTCTGGTCATGAACTTCATCTTTCCACCATTGAGCTAGAGACAAAATGTGGGACCTTTCCTCATGAGTACAACATTGGTAAAGATAATATAAACATCCAGACAAGTGAGATCAGAGGAAACAAAACATACTCTGAATTCTTTTATGAAGTGAGAAGGGTCCTGGCCTTGGTCCTAAAGGAGCCAAGTTTACCTTGTATCTGATAGAAGTCCAAAATGGTGAAGGAACGTGGACTCTGATTGTTTTTAGAAGTGGTTTGCCACTTCTCAGAGTGGCAAAACTTTTCCTGGGCCTGAAGTGGGATAATAAATGGTTCCCTATCCAGTATGTGAGCGGAGAAAAAGGTTCCAGGTAGGGGAGAGGGAGAGAGAAGGAGGTAGAAGGTGGAGTGGAAGGAGGGGAAGGCATAGGAGTAGATACACTGTTGGGGAGGAGGAAGAGGAGGAAGGTGGGGAGGATCTTGACCATGGGAGCATGAAAGAGGGTACACCTAAAATGTCTGGAGTCAGGAGAGGTAAGAACTTTGCTAGGCACATTCAACAGTTTCCTTGAAGGTCTGCGTCCCAACCCCAGGGACATAAAAGCCTGGATAAAAGGAACCTCAGGCCATTTGGAGGAATTTTGACAACACAGATTGAGTTGCAAAAAGTATTAAAATCCAAAGTCCCATTCAGAGTCTAGGCTAATTGATCTGAGAGTTTATCAACAGGTCAAACCACATTACACAAGAAAATTAGGCAATTCTTCTTGAGAGTCTGAGGGTGAAATTTGTCCCAATGTTTTAGGATGCAACACAGAGGTGAGTCTGAAGGAATACACAAAGTTTGCCCCATGCTGGTACTGGAAAATGATGAGCCACTGGAGGCTGATATCTGCTAGGGACATGAAGCGCACTTTCTCTCAAGGCATCCTGACAGGGGAAAGGTTACCACTCAAGTCCGCTGGGGTACTTCTGAGATGTCCTTCCTAGAGGGGTATTGCACCTATTTGGAAATACCTCCCGGCACTGGGGACAATACCGCTGGGGCCTTACACTAGATGGCCTGTCCAGGCAGGAGGTATGAAGGTGAAGGGAGAACTCAGCCCGGAACCAGCCCCAGGAGAAGGGATGGGAATGGGGAGACTCATCACTCTGAGGCCACTGGCGATCACCTGATTTGGGAATATTTGGAGCCGGAGGTCTGGCTGCCTTTATGTGAGAATTAGAGGAAGAGGAAGAGAGGGTTTATGTCACCCGAAATGTGTTTGGATTTGCCCTAGAGGATCTGCTGCTGCTAATTCTGCAACATGCAGGGATTGGAGACCTCTGACCAGAAAGGATAGGAAACAACCTTTTTCCCTTCTGGAAGGCAGCCAGATGTTTGCCCTTTGGCCTTCAGGCAACACCAGGGAGCTGCCCTGGCCAGATACCACTAGTTACCAGAGCACTACTGCAGGTCGGCTGCTGTAAGTCTGAAAAAAGAAAATGAACTTAGGTCCCTCACCTGAGTGGATGGTGGTAGTCAGACACTTCCATGCAGACACCTTTCAGTTTCACCAGAGTATAGCCCTGGCCATAGACTGTCAGTTGTTTCCATCTTGGGTGCTGTCCACAGAGGATCCCCAGTGGGAAGACAGAAAGGAAGAGGGGAGAGAGTCTCCTGTAGGGAGAGAGATTCCCTGTACAGGTCACGAAAATGTCATGGTCAATGACTGCCTGAGGCCAGCATGGGTGGTAAAAGAATTTACCAAGACAGTCATAAGTTTAGAAAAGCAGATATATTAGAGAAAGGGGAGATATATTGCAAGAGAGCAATGGGCAAAACAGCAGCAGGAAGGTCTGCGACGAAGTGTAGACTAGAGGAGTTTTTAAAGGGTCATGCTGCTTGGGCTAAATACTTGAAACAGGATGCGTGGGTGCAGGTGTGTGGGGTATCAGTCAGAGTGGTGGGAGAAGCTATAGGGAAAGGAGCAGGCCTTCTGAAAGGTTGGAAGACCCTGCATAGCTTTGGGGGAGAATAAGCTGAAGGCAGCTGTTCTCCTACCCTGAGGCAGAGGGAGAGGAATAGGTACAAGGGATTGTAGGGGGATTTATCTTAAATAGGCTTGTTTACTTTTGTTGTCCAGAAAATGACCTTTGATCATCCACATGTGTGACTGCTCCCTGAAAGGGGCAACAATAATGTTAATTACCCACAGATTGTATTTGCTCCAGGCTTTCAGCGTTGTGTGTGTATTGAATAAACAGCTCCAGCTGTTTGAGGCTGCTCTTTTCTTCAGCCACTAGTGCCGGCAGCCCCCTAGCTGCTGTTACACTGCATACCTGTGTCTGAGTCCTCCTTTCATCCTTCTCTCGACCAGGGTCTGCAGGATGGACCCGACACAGGTGGGCCATGAGCTGAGCACTTGGGTTTAATGTTTGGTTGCAAGTGAACCATTTACAGTTGGCCCAGTTTCTCAGAACATTCGCTGTCCTCTATCCCTGTTTCTGTTCCTGCCAGCTAAGCCCATTTTAAATTTTCTTTTAACCCTTAGGGTGCCACAATTACTAATAATTTAACCAAAGAGTTAAATTTTTGGTTCTCATTAACAAAATACATAAATGCTAAGTGATAAAGCACTAAAACTTCTTTGAAAACTTCAAATATAGAAAAAAATGGTCTGTCTTTATACAATGGTACTTCCACTACGTTGACTAAAATAGTTTCCTCAGCCACCTGACAAATCTAGAACTGATATATCCACTCTGTTGAATGTTAGGCCATGGTACAGTTGGGTTGGTAATAAATTTGTTTGGTGTAAAAATCCCCTCTGAAGCTTTTTATGAGCCAGTGGATGGGCCTTTTTAAATGTAGAAATTGACAGAGCCACTGCTTTCCTGATCAGATGTGCCTTTATTATAATTCTCTCCTAGTGACTCCTTAGATATAATGTAACTTTTATCTCATACCCTTTGCATTGCTGGGATTGGATTTTTTTTTTTCTGTTTTGAGGAAGCTGTGTGTGCTTTACTCAAGGCTGCAGTTGATATCTAGTTAATTGATACCACCTTACAGGACAGAGGTCAGGGCCTCACCTTCTACCCACTGATCAATACTGCCTTTCCATCCATCAAAATATATCCGTAAGAGACAACGAATAATTCAAGTTGCTGTGGCCATGCATACTAAATGTGGCTTCATAAAATCTACCTCTTTTATTATCATTTCTATATGTTATCTCTGATTTATAACTTATTTTTAAAAACAGTTTTACTGGTTAAGTAATGGACTCAGTTTCTCTAAAGTTTTCAAAACACTCAAAAGGAAGTTTTGTATAACTTCTGGGTGGAGTAATTTCAATTTTGTTAATATCATAGAAGCCAAGAGAGAAAATATAAGGGCAAAGTGCACAATAACAATATCAATCAGATTATTGATCTCAATCATTAGAAGTCTATCAGCCAGCACCTTTCTAATGGTGCAACACATATTATATATTTAATGAGTCTATATTTTCCAATATCCTTTATTTTTTGAACCATTCCTCACTCTGGTCTACTCCTTATATCTTACCAAATAAATGTATAAAAATATCTAGCCTTTTTCTTCTTAATAACAGATATGTTGAATCTATGACTTATACCTCAAATCAACCAAAATGATGAGTTAGTGGGCCTCCCACGTGGTTCCACTGTTATCTTTGTTTTATATTTTGCACGAGTGTAAATCTTTCTCCAATTATAGTTTTTGCCATTGCTACTCATGTTTGACATATTGCATCTTGTCAGCCACTTCTACTCCATTCAAAGATCAAAGTCCCATACACTTTTGGAAAACTTTTTGAAATATTAGGCAGAAGCATTTGGTACCTTATATAGTTTGGATATTTTTCCCCTACAAATCACATGTTGAAATGTGATCCCCAATATTGGAGGTGGGGCCTGGTGGGAGGTATTTGAATCAAGAGGGTGGATCCCTCATGAATGGCTTGGTGCACCCCTTGTGGTAATTAGTTCTCTGTAGTGAGATTTTATTCTTTTAGTTACCAGGAGATTTAACTCTTAAAGAGTCTGGCACCTCCTCCTTGTCTCTCTTGCTCCCTCTCTCACCATGTGACACGACTGCCCCCTGTTCATCTTGTGCCATGAGTAAAAGCTTACTGAGGCCTCACCAGAAACCAAGCACATGCTGGTGCCATGCTTATACAGCCTGCAGAACCATGAGCCAAATAAACTTCTTTTCCTTATAAATTACCCAGCCTCTGATATTCCTTTACACATTAAGTTCTTCCACTAGGAAAGCTTTCTAACTTGTATACTCATGTTGAATACTTTTAGGGTGGACAAGTTGTTCCTCACTGTCAGTTCATAAGCCAGTGTGATGAAAGGAGCACATACATTGCATCAGAAAACTGAACCGCAGTTCAAAAATTCATATCTTAATAGGGCATTGCAATTTGCAAACTTCCTATTTCCAGAAGTCCAGAAGACTATGGTAGGTTGACTTCAGTCTTCACAGGAACATATACCATCACACTTTCTGAGCACATCCTATGAGTGCACACTTAAAGCCAGTAATAAGCTGCAGAAAACTACTGCTAATGATGTTATCTCAGCTGAAACTTCCGTGGAGACTGCTGCTGCTTTAGTCTTCTCTTGATTCTGCAAAGTGGCATGATCCTGAGCATATGCTTCCAGTTTATCAGCTAAGTCTGTTTCTGAGGAACTCTTGCTTTCTTTGATGGCGGCTTACCTGTTATCTGAAGTCAGGCCAAAACTCTTTGGAATTTGATGAATACACTCTTGAACATGAAACACTGCAAGAATATTTTGTTTTAGAGTAGAAAACATCCTGTAAACCAACTATTTCATGCATAGTGCCAGCAGCATTGCCAGATTTGCCATCTGTGTAGCAAAAGTTTGTCTATTCATGTTTTATGATTAGAAGATTAAAAGGTAAAGGAGCAACTTCTCACTTTCCTTCACCAGAGCCTGAGCTATGACTTGGGTCCTCACTATAGCCACCATATAATTGTCAACCCTCCCTAAGTGAATCTCTTCTTTTCAGATCCTTTCAGTTATTTGTCAAGACTGGAGAGAAGATGGTTGCCTTAGGTGAAAGTTTTAATTTAGATGACTTTTAACATCTTTATGACTCAAATCCTTTATGATTTCCAACAGAACCTCAAGGATAGTTTGTTCATGCTTCCAGGACCACCAAGTCCTTTTTCTACCCTTAGTCTGACTTCTCAGGAAGGCACAACTCCAGCAAAGCTCTGCTGGATCCTTCTCCATTCTTTTTATTTTAAAAAGCAGTTTAATCACATGGATATGCTATTTATATTAGAAAGATATTGCATTAGTTATCTTCTGATACACAAAAATTTATCCTAAAACTTAGCTTAAAAAACATTCTTTATCTCACACAGATTCTGCAGGTCGGGAATTTGGAAGAAGCTTAGCTACTTGTCTCTAGTGGTAGGTCTCTTATAAAGCTGCAAATAAGCTATCTGCTGGAGCTGCAGTTATCAAAAAGCTTAACTAGAATCGTGGTATCTTCTTCCAAGCCCTCACATGTAGCTGTTGGCAGTAGGCCTCAGTTTCTACTGATACATAAGCCTAGAACATATAGATATTTTGCAAATATGGATATAAATGTGATGACATGAAAGTATTAATAAAGTTGATGTGGAGAGAAATTAGTGAATTTTGTTTTGACAATGTTAAGTTTCAGGTAACCATGAAGAACTCAGTTATAGTAGATATTTGGAGATTTGACACTGTTTTACATGGGAGAATTCAGAGATTGGGATGAAGATTTTGGTATTTTTATAGTCATGAACTATACAGGGCAAGGAATATAGTCTCAAAACAAGAGGTGGGAACTGAATAGCGCAGGAACAGAAAAAAATATATATAAGCAAAAAGATAAAAAAAGACCTTTCATGAATGAAAGGAAAAAAGATAAATCATTGCATTATGGCTCATGAAACTATGGGAAGAAAGTGAGTTCAAAGAACAGGTTCACAAACATCAAGAAGATGAACACACACACACACACACACACACACACACCCCCTCAAATAAGAAAACTGGTTCCTTCTCAAGCCAAGATTTTGTGATTTAAGTACTATCCTCCTTTGGCAACATGGGTTCCCTACAACTGGGATTAATTTTTATGAGGCTTTTACTACCAGCTTTTTTAAAACTAAGTTATCCAAATTTTTAGAGCATTAAACACCAAACTTAAGCAGACACTGGATCGTGTAGTGTTCACCTTCTTTCAGCATGTCACTGTCTTTAGCTACAAAGCTGATTGACATGATTCCAAATGGAAAAAGCTACGGGAAACCGAATATAAAGGAAAAACATTTGACTGTAGATTCAAAACATAAGAGAGAAGAAAATATCTGAATAAATATACTTCTTAACATTTATTGAAACAAGCTAAGATACTAACAACATGTTTATTTAAATGTCATGTGTCTTTTTATGCTACATTACAAGAAACTATTTACTTGATCATTTTCTTACACAAAGTCACCTTGCAGAGGCATGTCGTGAAGTTCTCTCTCCTTCTGCCCATGATACCAGTTAGTGGTGGAGTGTCTCAATCACCCATTTCTCCTCACACCCAGACTCTCAGGGGATTACAGGTTTGGGAGGATGGGGTGAGGAGTTCCAGTCCAGGAAAGGGACTAGGAATCTGGGCAGTTGATGCCTCCTCAGCTGGAGAAGGAGCAAATGAGGAAGAAAGTCATCCAATGTCTCAAGCTGACCAGATATCTCAGATGTGTCAGAGTACGTTACCCCAAACGTGGCCATGTGAATGTGAGTCGAGAGGCATGAAGAGAAGAAATACAAGAAACAGTGCAGTGAGGGTAAGCAAGCACTGCAGCAGCTTGCTTGATGGCAGAGCCAGGACATTACATGGCACCACAAGCCAGGGGACCCAAGTGAGAGCAAAAAAGAGGATGGGAATTGTGAAAACCTCAAAGGATTTCCATTAACCCCTCGCCCGCAACAGCATCCCCTCCCCTTAGGCCACGATTCAAAGGGCTGTGACTCCAGCCTTTTATTTACTGCTTTTTCTGAAATTGATGTGGCTATAGCAAATGGTGATTTACAAATAGTAACAGCAATAGTAAACTGGATCAATTAGGAGTTAAAATCCTGATTCAGCCTCTCATTAGCAGCGTGGCTGGGATAGGCTCTTGACTTCCAAATCTTAGTTTCCTTAACTGCAATACATAAGGTTGATCCTATACGTAACTATCTTTTGGAATTGTAAAATGTAAGTGAGATAATTGCCTTTTATTGAATAATTTGTAAGTGCTTTATAAGCCTCATCGTATATTAATCTGTGCAGCACCCCATGAGTGGGTTGTTTATAGAAAGTGGAGCTAACAGGGAAGATGGCTAAGATTTCTGATACTACAAAACTAGAAAATTACAGAGCTGCTCTCAAACTCAGGTATACTTGGTTTTGAAGTAAATATTTTTGACCCCTGCCTGTCAAAAGGTAAACATTTAAATGTTTCCTGCTATCATTATTAATATTAAAAAATGAAAACTGGAAAAATACAAAATAACTAATGATAAAAATAATTACTATTATCACTGTTCTAATAACAATACATATTTATTGAGTACCAGTATATGGTCAGAGCCTTTGCATATATCATCTCATTCAATTGTGAAACATCGTTTATTTATTTATTTATTTTTGAGATGGAGTCTGTCACTCTGATGCCAGGCCGGAGTGCAGTGGCACAATCTCTGCTCACTGCAACCTCCGCCTCCCAGGTTCAAGCGATTCTCCTGCCTCAGCCTCCTGAGTAGCTGGGACTACAGGTGTGCACCACCACACCCAGTTAATTTTTGTATTTTTAGTAGAGACAGGGTTTCACCATGTTGGCCAGAATGGTCTCGATCTCTTGACCTCATGATCCACCTTCCTCAGCCTCCCAAAGTGCTGGGATTACAGTAGTGAGGCACCGTGCCCAGCCATGAAACATCTTTGTGAGACCAGGAGCATTATTATTCCATATTCAAAGATGAGCATACTGAGGTACAGAATGTTGCAATAACTTGCTCATGATCACATAGGTAGTAAATGGAGGAGTGAAAATCCAGACCATGCCAATGTGACTGGAGAATCTGCAGAAATGAGCACTCATCTATACTGCCTGCCCCCACTTAATCCAACTTCTCTTTCTTAACCAGGTTCTTACATTTTTCTGTTTCTGTGTGTGTGTGTGAGAGTGCATGTGTGTGCAATTCAATTGTATTCATACTAAAATATTCAAAACTTGTATTCATAATGTATTTCACATTTTATGCTGCTTTTTTCTTCCAGTGTTCTAAGTTTTTCCTATATTCTTTTTCAATTGCCATAATTATATTTATTTTATTCATGAATAACATTATATACAGTAATGTTCTAAAATTGTGGAAGTATTCTTCTATGATTGGACATTTTATTTAGCTTGTATTTGATTTTTGCCTAACATAAATAACTCTACAATTTATTTTTATAGATATGAGCTTTATGTTAGTTATCAAATTATTTCTAAGCTAAATTTTCAGAAGATGAATTGTTACATTAAAGTATATGAAACTGTTTATGACTTCTTATACATAATATCCAATACTTCACTGAACTTTCACCACGTTCTCCAATAATAGCGTCAAAAGAGAATATAAAGAAAATAACTGTAAAAAGAAGAAATCTCATTTTTGTTTACATATATATATAGAGAGAGAGAGCGAGAGAGAGAGAGAGAGAGAGTCCAAATGATGCTTCAATAGCCACTGGAATGTGCACGGCTTGAGAGTGTGCATACAGCAGAAATGATGAGTTATGGAGTTCCCACAATCATTTCTGTACCCCGAGCCCCAGCAACACATGGAAACAGCTTGCCAACGCTTTCTTGGATGCAGAGGCCACTGAACAGCACACCTAACCCATCCCAAAGTCAATAGGGAACACTCAACCTTGGGCTCATTAACATTGTGCCATAACCAATAGAGCTAATTTTCCAACTAATGCCTCACAGCAGATACTTAGTAAGTTCTTGTTTCCCATCTTTTGCTCAGTCTCATATGCCCACATTCTCTCCCGCTCCTCAGAGTTCCCGATAGCCTCAAACTTCAAATTTTACAAACCATTTTTCATTTTTCATAATAGCTTCACAAAGATCTGACTCTTTTAAAGATCTTTTCATTTGGAGAATATAGGATTTTATCAACATTTTCTGAGCCATTATTTCTCTGGATCTATCAACTTTTTGTGTCATTCTACCTTATCTCTCTCTTTTAAAAAATTATTTTTAAATAATTGTATGTATTTTAGAAGTTTAACATGACGTTTTAATATACATTCATATACATAGTGAAATGATTACTGCAGTCATGCAAATTAACATATCCATCTCCTCACACAGTTACCATTTTGTTTCTTTTTTTTGTGGCAAGAGCACATGAAATCTCCTTTTTTTTTTTTTTTTTTTTTTTTGAGACGGAGTCTTGCTCTGTCGCCCAGGCTGGAATGCAGTGGCGCGATCGGCTCACTGCAAGCTCCACCTCCCGGGTTCACGCCATTCTCCTGCCTCAGCCTCCCCAGTAGCTGAGACTACAAGTGCCCGCCACCACGCCTGCCTACTTTTTTTTTGTATTTTTAGTAGAGACGGGGTTTCACCGTGTTAGCCAGGAGGGTCTCGATCTCCTGACCTCGTGATCTGCCCGCCTCAGCCTCCCGAGATGCTGGGATTATAGGCGTGAGCCACCGCGCTCGGCCAAAATCGACTTTCTTAGCAAATTTCTAATGTGCAATACAGTATTTATTACTAACTGTAGTCATCATGCTGTACATTGAATCTCTACACTTCATCCTACGTAACTGCATTTGTGCCCTTTGCCCATCTCTCAATTTTTTTCCCACCTCCTTGCCTCTGGTAACTACAGTTCTACACTCGCATCTATGTCTGACTTTTTTAGATTCCACATTTAATTGGGATGATGCAGTACTCTTTTGTGTGTCTAGCTTATTGCACTTAGCCCAATGTCCACCAGTTTCATCCGTGTTATTGCAAACGGCAGGATTTTTTTCATCTCTCTTGAATTTCTGAATTTACAGTTGATCCTGAATACTACAATCTTGGACAACATTTTATATAGTGAGCATATGGAAGAAGTGTGTACTTTGACAACTGAGTTTTGGTATTGGTCTTCTAATAGTTATTTTTTGAGGTATTTTTTTTTTCCTTAGTTGAGGCTTTGATCTTTTGGAGCACAAGGAAGCTGCTTTCCTGATTAGACGTTGTGGTCCATTGGTAACATTGGTAACAAAATTAAATGTAGAAACTTTCTTCATGCCCTGTTTATTGCCTTTATGTTAAATGTAGTGTTGAATTGAGAAAAGGGTTTTTAAATGTAATTGGAATAAGAGAAGTCACATTTTTAAAAAAGAAGGAAGAGGGTCCCTTAATGCTTACTGTGATGCCATTAAATTACAAGATAAACCAACAGGCATAAAAAAAGTTTTAGGATTTTTTTCATTAGATTTGCCATGCTCATTAGTCTTTCAGTTAAGACTTTGCTTCTGTCTGTTTTACGAAGATTTAGTTACAGTTTATAGAAGTGAAGAGGAAGTAGGAACTGATGTGGGAAATTGCCTTGCTAAGAACCCTGGTTTATAGTGGTGATAAACATAAGTCAAAGAGTCCAACAATCTTGAAATTGATTTTTATGCAATGAACAGATGGCGAGCCACATAAAAAATACTTAAAGAGTAAATACTGTAATATGGAGAAATACTTATGCTACTGTGTTAATTGCAAAAGGAAAATATACACTTTTACAACAATTAGTTCTGTATGAACAAATATTTATTGATCCTACTATGTGCACAGTACTTTGTTAGTTGCTAGAAATACAGTAATGGTTAAGACAGAGAGTTGTTTTTTTAGAGCCTACAACCTAGTTAGGTTTGTGTGGGAGTGGGAGGCTGCATGCGGGCAATTAAACAGATATTTACCGGAAATGTTTTAAGTCCTAGAAGGGGGAAGTTGCAAGCTGCCTTGGAAACTACTGTGTGAAAACAATTTTAAATCAAAGAACCAGGGAAGGCTTCTAGGAGGAAAACCTCATAAAATGCATTTCAATTAAATTTTAAAAATGGGATGTCAAGCTACTACCTGTGATTATGTCTAGGAATAAAACTATATAGAGCAGATCTCATTTTTTTTCTATTTTTCTCTATGTTTCAAATTGGTACTATTTAGTGGAGATAGCTTCTATAATGGGAAAAATAAATTATAGATTAAGATGACAAAATAACAATAAAAGGATATAAGTTAACTTAGGTACAAAGATGTTAAAGAAAATAAAGAACAGGAACTTGCATAGGAAGAATTTCCAACAGATCTAAATTATGTACTGGTTAAATGTGTACACCTATATGCTCATATTAGGCAGCAGGCCAAGGTGCAACAAGATACTTCGATATAATAGGATGTTAAAATAACTCCGAGATGGAGAAAATCAAGAAGCCAATTGCCACTCTTCACAGCTGTTCTCAATCAGCCTCTCAGTCCCTCTCTTTCTCTGTCAACATATTTAGTATCTACTATCCACATGATTCCTTTTCATTCTTCTCTGAAGAGTGAAGTTATGTGCCAATTTTGTTTATTTATTTATAATGGAACTTTTTAAATAACCCATTTTTATGACATATTTGTGATATTTAGTATAGAATAATGTGCGTAACTTTTTAGAATATTAAAATTTTCCCCAAATACTGGATGTACTTAAAGATCTCAAGGATTAATTTATACTTCAAATGCTACAATAAACAAAATAAACAGTAACTTCCCAAATGAGAATTGTATGATGACAAAATATTCTGTATCTATACCACATTTTATGCCTAATATATAGTAGATTCAGTAAATTAGTCTTAATGACTGATGAAACAAATGAATAAATTAAAATATTGCTACATATAGACTAATACTTTCAGCCAGACAAAAATTTACTCCTTTAACTTCAAAATACTCATGAGTCTGTTGTTATTAGTTCACTCAATAAAATTGATGGTAAGGATGTGAGTACAGTTATGTTCATTGTCTATAATTATGTAAAAGATGCCTTGTTGTATTACTTTTAAAACACTGAAAAGATACTTAGGTGAAAACTTTATTTGCTTTGAAATCATAAAAGCATACAGAAAATAATCAACAATTTATTTAATAATTTTAGAAATGTTACTTTATTTGCACATGAAGTAATGAAATTATCTTCAAAACCAGCAAATGGGTGAGTCCCTCCTTGTGGTGCATACAATTCACCTGAGCTATGGTCATGCACTTTATAAGTAAGTGTTTACCTTTTCATTTGATCCCCTGAGAAATGAATGGCTAATATGAATCTCGAAGTCAAGATAGTATCAGTAAAACTAAAATCAAGAATAAAACACTAACTAGATTAGTGGTGGAAAGAACTCAGAAAAGAGAAGAACCTCAGTTATTTAACACCCTAATGGGTGGTTAACTTATCATCATAGAGAAGTCAAGCAAATCTTTGGTAAAATTAGAACCATCATCATAGTAAAAATGAAATGGATTTTTATATTACCAAAGAGCATTAACAAAGGATGCTCATATTTTATTAATTTTGGAAACTCATACAGTCAATACTAATTCTTTAAGGCATTATTAATATTTGGAAACAGTGTGATTTACTCTCTCTGTGCATGTAAATACATATATATATATGTACATGGTTATTTAGATAATAGTTTTTTTCTAATTTGAAGTGTTCATTTGAGCGATATAGTAATCAAATTCAACAATACTTCAGAGTTGTGTTTTAGGTCTAAATTCAAATATTAAACTATACCATTGCAGTATCACACAAGAATATGAGGAGACTTCAAAAAGTTTGTGGAAAATAAAATTTAAAATACAAACATAAACTGAATTTCGTTTTTTTTTTTTTTTTTTTGAGACAGAGTCTCGCTCTGTCGCCCAGGCTGGAGTGCAGTGGCGCAATCTCGGCTCACTGCAAGGTCTGCCTCCCGGGTTCACGCCATTCTCCTGCCTCAGCCTCTCTGAGTAGCTGGGACTACAGGCGCCCGCCACCACGTCCGGCTAAATTTTTTGTATTTTTAGTAGAGACAGGGTTTCACCGTGGTCTCGATCTCCTGACCTTGTGATCTGCCCGCCTCGGCCTCCCAAAGTGCTGGGATTACAAGCGCGAGCCACCGCACCTGGCCAGGAAGTTCTATCAGAACATGTAGTCTACCAGAAGCAGATACTCCAAAGGATTTTCTTTTTAGAATCCACAATGCATTGCTATCTCATATTCAATCTATTGGTCAACTAATTACTGTTAGTAATTTAATATAGCATGCTATTAATTCTTGCATATTGCATATATTGACAATAGAATTTTAACTATAAATGTAATACTTTACATTTCAATTTATATTAAATTGAATTTCACTGTTTGAATCCAGCAAATATATATTATTTTAATCTTAACTGTTGCACTGAATAAATTTGTGATTCTTCTTTGCATTAGGTTATCTGCAAATCTGATACATTAATAAAAGAAGGAGCAAATTAGTCTAGACTGCTGACTCCCTTCCATAACCCAGCTCTAGAAATGCTATGGAATTAAAAAGAAACTCTGAAAAACTAGAAAGGCTACAGAAAATCCTTGGGGAAGAGTTGAGACAAAGTGCTCCCAGGCAGTGGAGGGCAGATTAGCTTGAGAGAGTGAGAAAGAGGATTTAAATTATATTTTTCTTTTTTTGCCACACTGCCTTTGGTGGATGATTTTCTGGGTTTATAACACTAATACAGGATACCACTAGAAAAAATGGAATCCCTTAATGTATTAAAAATGACACATTTTGAGTAAGTGTTTTTCAGGAAGGCAATAAAAATTCTGTATCATCAACATACTTCATCATGTAAAGACACTGCTCTAGGCACTGAGATTAAAGCAAAAAATAAATAAACAGAAATCTTGCCCTCATAGAATTTATATTTTGATAAATAAATAATAGTGACACATAATAGTGCCTCCTATAACATGTTAGACCTGGTTCTAGGTGCTTTTATTTACCTTTGCTCATAGAACTTTTACAGCACCCACATGAATTCAGTGCTAGTGTTATTAATATTTCCCTTTACTCATGAAGATCTGAAGGGCAGAGGAATTATGAAACTTACCTGAAGTCCCATAGTTTGTGAGTGTGGTGGAGCCCAAGTTCCAACTGTGCAGTCTCCTATGGAACTATGCGTGGAACTAGAAAATAAGTTGATGAGTTATCACTTATTCCCATTAGAATAACAAAAATTAGGCCGGGCACGGTGGCTCACGCTTGTAATCCCAGCACTTTGGGAGGCCGAGGCAGGCGGATCACGAGGTCAGGAGATCGAGACCACGGTGAAACCCCGTCTCTACTAAAAATACAAAAAAAAAATTAGCCAGGCATGGTGGCGGGCACCTGTAGTCCCAGCTACTCAGAGAGGCTGAGGCAGGAGAATGGCGTGAATCCAGGAGGCGGAGCTAGCAGTGAGCTGAGATCGCGCCACTGCGCTCCAGCCTGGGTGACAGAGCAAGACTCCGTCTCAAAAAAAAAAAAAAAAAAAAGAATAACAAAAATTAAAGAGGGATGTCATCGCATGTTTCCTAAGAAGTAGAAAAGATGATAACTCTAGACTGATTAAACTGGTTCAGCCATTTTGGAAAGTCATATTGGAAGTTTTAGAAAAGTTAAAAAAGTGTGTTCTGTGACCCAGTGCTTGCACTCTAAATTTCATGCACAGTTCTTCCATGATGTTTATCATGGTGGTGTAGGGGGGTGCAAAAAGTTGAAGAAACCCTGCCTAAACCTAATGTAATGATGAATACAATGAAATAAATTCTGTTAAAAGCAACAAACTGGAGGTACATTTAGCAATAATAAACACACTTCAAATTCATGGTGAGTAAGTATAGTAGAAACAGAATAAAGCATTCTTTAGTTACCTTAAAATACTTACAGACACGTAGATATTTAAGGGATTCATAAATATTTAAGGGTGTATTTCAAACATCTCATAGAGGGTGAATGGAATGAAAATGGAGATGAAGGAAGCAGATATAAGTAAAAAAAAAAAACACAGAATGGATTTTCACAGATTGAGAACAGTAAGCTGTGGGCCAAAAAACGTGACTAGCTCTATTTTGTATGTGAAGAATAAATAATCAATCAATTGATACAGTCATATGGGGAGCCAAGATGGCCGAATAGGAACAGCTCCAGTCTACAGCTCCCATTGTGAGTGACGCAGAAGACGAATGATTTCTGCATTTCCAACTGAGGTACCAGGTTCATCTCACTGGGGATTGTCAGACAGTGGGTGAAGAAGAGTGGGTGCAGTGCACTGAGTGTGAGCTGAAGCAGGGCAAGGCAACGCCTCACCCGGGAAGCACAAGGGGTCAGGGAATTCCCTTTCCTAGCCAAGGAAAGGGGTGACAGATGGCACCTGGAAAATCGGGTCACTCCCACCCCAATACTGCACTTTTCCAATGGTCTTAGCAAATGGCACACCAGGAGATTATATCCCATGCCTGGCTTAGAGGGTCCTACGTGCATGGAGCCTTGCTCATTGCTAGCACAGCAGTCTGAGATCAAACTGCAAGGTGGCAGCGAGGGTGGGGGAGCGGCGCCTGCCATTGCCAAGGCTTGAGTAGGTAAACAAAGCAGCTGGGAAGCTCAAACTGGGTGAAGCCCACCGCAGCTCAAGGAGGCCTGCCTGCCTCAGTTGACTCCACCTCTGGGGGCAGGGCATAGCCAAACAAAAAGCAGCAGAAACCTCTGCAGACTTAAATGTCCCTGTCTGACAGCTTTGAAGAGAGTAGTGGTTCTCCCAGCATGCAGCTTGAGATCTGAGAATGGATAGACTGCCTCCTCAAGTGGGTCCCTGACCCCCAAGTAGCCTAACTAGGAGGCACCCCCCATTAGGGGCAGACTGACACCTCACACAGCCAGGTACTCTTCTGAGACAAAACTTCCAGAGGAACGATCAGGCAGCAACATTTGCTGTTCACCAGTATCTGCTGTTCTGCAGCCTCCGCTGCTGATACCCAGGAAAACAGGGTCTGGGGTGGACCTCCAACAAACTCCAATAGACCTGCAGCTAAGGGTCCTGACTGTTAGAAGGAAAACTAACAAACAGAAAGGACATCCACACCAAAACCCCATCTGTACATCACCATCATCAAAGACCAAAGGTAGATAAAACCACAAAGATGGGGAAGAAACAGAGCAGAAAAACTGAAAATTCTAAAAATTAGAGCGCATCTTCTCCTCCAAAGGAACGCAGATCCTTGCCAACAACAGAACAAAGCTGGATGGAGAATGACTTTGACGAGTTGAGAGAAGAAGGCTTCAGACTATCAAACTACTCCGAGCTAAAGGAGGAAGTTTGAAACCATGGCAAAGAAGTTAAAAACCTTGAAAAAAGATTAGACGAATGGCTAACTAGAATGACCAATGCAGAGAAGTCCTTAGAGGACCTGAAGGAGCTGAACACCACGGCACAAGAACTACGTGATGAATGCACAAGCCTCAGTAGCCGATTCGATCAACTGGAAAAAAGGGTATCAGTGATGCAAAATCAAATGAATGAAATGCAGCAAGAAGAGAAGTTTAGAGAAAAAAGAATAAAAAGAAATGAACAAAGCCCATAAGAAATATGGGACTATGTGAAAAGACCAAATCTACGTCTGATTGGTGTACCTGAAAGTGAAGGGGAGAATGGAACCAAGTTGGAAAACACTCTGCAGGATATTATCCAGGAGAACTTCTCCAATTCAGCCAGGCAGGCCAACATTCAGATTCAGGAAATACAGAGAACACCACAAAGATACTCCTCGAGAAGAGCAACTCCAAGACACATAATTGTCAGAATCACCAAAGTTGACATGAAGGAAAAAATGTTAAGGGCAGCCAGAGAGAAAGGTCGGGTTACCCACAAAGGGAAGCCCATCAGACTAACAGCTGATCTCTCGGCAGAAACTCTACAAGCCAGAAGAGAGTAGGGGCCAATATTCAACATTCTTAAAGAAAATAATTTTCAACCCAGAATTTCATATCCAGCCAAACTAAGCTTCATAAGTGAAGGAGAAATAAAATCCTTTACAGACAAGCAAACGCTGAGAGATTTTGTCACCACCAGGCCTGCCCTACAAGAGCTCCTGAAGGAATCAATAAACGTGGAAAGGAACAACTGGTACCAGCCACTGCAAAAACATGCCAAATTGTAAAGACCATTGAGGCTAGGGAGAAACTGCATCAACTAACGAGCAAAATAACCAGCGAACGTCATAATGACAGGATCAAATTCACACATAACAATATTAACCTTAAATGTAAATGTGCTAAATGCTCCAATTAAAAGACACAGACTGGCAAATTGGATAAAGAATCAAGACCCATCAGTGTGCTGTATTCAGGAAACCCATCTCACGTGCAGAGACACACATAGGCTCAAAATAAAGGGATGGAGGACGATCTACCAAGCAAATGGAAAACAAAAAAAGGCAGGGGTTGCAATCCTAGTCTCCGATAATACAGACTTTAAACCAACAAAGATCAAAAGAGACAAAGAAGGCCATTACATAATGGTAAAGGGATCAATTCAACAAGAAGAGCTAACAGTCCTAAAAACATATGCAACCATTACAGGAGCACCCAGATTCATAAAGCAAGTCCTTAGATACCTAAAAAGAGACTTAGACTCCCACACAATAATAGTGGGAGACTTTAACACCCCACTGTCAACATTAGACAGATCAATGAGACAGAAAGTCAACAAGGATATCCAGGAATTGAACTCAGCTCTGCACGAAGCAGACCTAACAGACATCTACAGAACTCTCAACCCCAAATCAACAGAATATACATTCTTCTCAGCACCACATTGCACTTATTCCAAAATTGACCACATAGTTGGAAGTAAAGCACTCCTCAGCAAATGTAAAACAACAGAAATTATAACGAACTGTCTCTCAGACCACAGTGCAATCAAACTAGAACTCAGGATTAAGAAACTCACTCAAAACTGCTCAACTACATGGAAACTGAACAACCTGCTCCTGAATGACTACTGGGCACATAACGAAATGAAGGCAGACATAAAGATGTTCTTTGAAACCAACAAGAGCAAAGACACAACATACCAGAATCTCTGGGACACATTCAAAGCAGTGTGTAGAGGGAAATTTATAGCACTAAATGCCCACAAGAGAAAGCAGGAAAGATCTAAAATTGACACCCTAACATCACAATTAAAAGAATTAGAGAAGCAAGAGCAAACACATTCAAAAGCTAGCAGACGGCAAGAAATAACTAAGATCAGAGCAGAACTGAAGGAAATAGAGAAACAAAAAAACCCTTCAAAAAATCAATGAATCCAGGAGCTGGTTTTTTGAAAAGATCAACAAAATTGATAGACTGCTAGCAAGACTAATAAAGAAGAAAAGAGAGAAGAATCAAATAGATGCAATACAAAATGATAAAGGGGATATCACCACCGATCCCACAGAAATACAAACTACCATCAGAGAATAGTATAAACAACTCTACGCAAATAAACCAGAAAATCTAGAAAAAATGAATAAATTCCTCAACACACACACCCTCCAAAGACTAAACCAGGAAGAAGTTCAATCTCTGAATAGACCAAAAACAGGCTATGAAATTGAGGCAATAATTAATAGCTTACCAACCAAAAAAAAGTCCAGGACCAGATGCATTCACAGCCGAATTCTACCAGAGGTACAAGGAGAACCTGGTACCATTCCTTCTGAAACTATTCCAATCAATAGAAAAAGAGGGAATCCTCCTAACTCATTTTATGAGGGCAGAATCATCCTGATACCAAAGCCTGGCAGAGACACAACAAAAAAAGAGAATTTTAGACCAATATCTCTGATGAATATCAATGCAAAAATCCTCAATAAAATACTGGCAAACCGAATCCAGCAGCACATCAAAAAGTTTATCCACCATGATCAAGTGGGCTTCATCCCTGGGATGCAAGGCTGGTTCAATATATGCAAATCAATAAATGTAATCCAGCATATAAACAGAACCAACAACAAAAACCATATGATTATCTCAATAGATGCAGAAAAGGCCTTTGACAAAATTCAACAACGCTTCATGCTAAAAACTCTCAATAAATTAGGTATTGATGGGACGTATCTCAAAATAATAAGAGCTATCTATGACAAACCCACAGCCAATATCATACTGAATGGGCAAAAACTGGAAGCATTCCCTTTGAAAACTGGCATAAGACAGGGATGCCCTCTTACCACTCCTATTCAACATAGTGTTGGAAGTTCTGGCTAGGGCAATCAGGCAGGAGAAGGAAATAAAGGTTATTCAATTAGGAAAAGAGGAAGTCAAATTGTCCCTGTTTGCAGATGACATGATTGTATATCTAGAAAACCCCATTGTCTCAGCCCCAAATCTTCTTAAGCTGATAAGCAACTTCAGCAAACTCTCAGGATACAAAATCAATGTGCAAATATCACAAGCATTCTTATACACCAATAACAGACAGAGAGCCAAATCATGAGTGAACTGCCATTCACAATTGCTTCAAAGAGAATAAAATACCTAGGAATCCAACTTACAAAGGATGTGAAGGACCTCTTCAGGGAGAACTACAAACCACTGCTCAATAAAATAAAAGAGGATACAAACAAATGGAAGAACATTCCATGCTCATGGGTAGGAAGAGTCAATACCGTGAAAATGGCCATAGTGCCCAAGGGAATTTATAGATTCCATGCCATCCCCATCAAGCTACCAATGACTTTCTTCACAGAATTGGAAAAAACTACTTTAAAGTTCGTATGGAACCAAAAAAGAGCCCTCATTACCAAGTCAATACTAAGCCAAAAGAACAAAGCTGGAGGCATCACGCTACCTGACTTCAAACTATACTACAAGGCTACAGTAACCAAAACAGCATGGTACTGGTACCAAAACAGAGTTATAGACCAATGGAACAAAACAGAGCCCTCAGAAATAATGCCACATATCTACAACTATCTGATCTTTGACAAACCTGACAAAAACAAGAAATGGGGAAATGACTCCCTATTTAATAAATGGTGCTGGGAAAACTGGCTAGCCATATGTAGAAAGCTGAAACTGCATCCCTACCTTACACCTTATACAAAAATTAATTCAAGATGGATTAAAGACTTAAATGTTAGACCTAAAACCATAAAAACCCTAGAAGAAAACCTAGGCAGTACCATTCAGGACATAGGCATGGGCAAGGACTTCATGACTAAAACACCAAAAGCAATGGCAACAAAAGCCAAAATTGACAAAAGGGATCTAATTAAACTAAAGAGCTTCTGCATAGCAAAAAAAATTACCATCAGAGTGAACAGGCAACCTACAGAATGGGAGAAAATTGTTGCAATCTACTCATCTGACAAAGGGCTAATATCCAGAATCTACAAAGAACTCAAAGAAGTTTACAAGAAAAAGCAACCCCATCAACAAGTGGGCAAAGGATATGAACAGACACTTCTCAAAAGAAGACATTTATGCAGCCAAAAGACACATGAAAAAATGCTCATCATCACTGGCCTTCGGAGAAATGCAAATCAAAACCACAAAGAAATACCATCTCACACCAGTTAGAATGGTGATCATTAAAAAGTTAGGAAACAACAGGTGCTGGAGAGGATGTGGAGAAACAGAAACACTTTTACACTGTTGGTGGGACTGTAAACTAGTTAAAACATTGTGGAAGTCAGTGTGGTGATTCCTCAGGGATCTAGGACTAGAAATACCATTTGACCCAGCCATCCCATTACTGGGTATATACCCAAAGGATTATAAATCATGCTGCTATAAAGACACATGCACATGTGTATTTATTGAGGCACTATTCACAATAGCAAAGACTTGGAACCAGCCCAAACGTCCAACAATGATAGACCGGATTAAGAAAATGTGGCACATATACACCATGGAATACTATGCAGCCATAAAATATGATGAGTTCATGTCCTTTGTAGGGACATGGCTGAAGCTGGAAACCATCATTCTCAGCAAACTGTCGCAAGGACAAGAAACCAAACACCACATGTTCTCACTCATAGGTGGGAATTGAACAATGAGAACACATGGACACATGAAGGGGAACATCACACACTGGGGCCTGTTGTGGGGGTTGGGGGACGGGGGAGGGATAGCATTAGGAGATATACCTAATGTTAAATGACAAGTTAATTTGTGCAGCACACCAACATGGCACATGTGTACCTATGTAACAAACCTGCATGTTGTGCACATGTACCCTAAAACTTAAAGTATAATAACAACAAAAGAATCAATCAATTGATCAAGAAAACCAAATATTTTTAGTGAGAATTAAATAGAAAATATGTATCTATTTTTCCCCAAAATTCGACTGTGAATTTAATGTTTTTTATTTTTCATAATTCTTTTTGCCTCTAGTTCCACTTCCATATTTTTAAACCATCATAAAAAGCTGTGAGGGTTAACTGAATAACTAGAAAAAATTTACAGAGAATGTGTAATTGAAATTATTTTAAAAACCACCCTGCATCACTCTGAACATTTTTATGGCAATGTAAATTCTCTTCATTCAGAAAGCATCTTTTAATATTTTAATTAGGATACTGTGTTATGTGAAAGGAACATCCGATTTTAGAAATGCAAATGAGGGTATGCTATGAAACAAAAATGCAGAATTAAAAAGGTAATATGTAGTTAAACAACCAGCTATGAAGAGAGAGAATGCTGAGATGAATCAAGGAAATAACCTGATTTTTGAAATGAAAATTGTACTCTTATTTTTCAAATTTAGCAATTTGACAAGGTTAGTGACAGTTTTAATATATTTTTAACTTACAAATGCAATAATTATCTTTGTCTAATAAACTTAATATCTATCAACGAGCATGTATTTATTGACAGTAAGTAGAAGCAGTCACTGCCCCTGTGTCTGTTCCCTACAGCACCTCCAGCCACCTGAGTAGGTGAAAACACTGTATTAAGTTACTGTCTCCACTTCCATCTTTCCCCCATTTTCCCTTTTGCTCATTGCTACAAAACAAAAAAGACATTCATTGCAGCTATATGAAATATAGCCGGATTTTACAGTTTTCCCATTTTAAACCTGAAGGAATTAAGTCTCTGAAAGATTAAAGAACTTGGCCAGTGACTGAGGTGGGACTGAAATCAGATCTACAGTCAAAGCCCATAATCTCAACAACTAGACCACACTGGCTTGGGACTGTGGGCTTGGGGGACTTCCTTCTTCCTAGAGGATAATTTTGACCACATCTTTTTTTTTTTTTTCCAAAATTAATGTTTTGTTGTTTCTTTGTTGTTGACAGGAAAATAAACCTATCTAGAAGAAAAACTTCAGAAAAGCCATAAGCCTTTCCTCAATCAGGTGAATAACTGTAAGAACACATTTTTCAGGAGAGAAATCTTATGAAACAGGGAAGATAGAAGAGGAAGAAGCCATAGAAGTAACAAAGCAGGTGAATAGAGAGCTAGGTGGCCCAAGACAGAAAATGTTTCCTGGAATGGGCTCATATTGCCAGCAAGTGTTGGCCCTGCAGTTCCCCATATCTGGAGATATGTGGCTGTGTTCACTCATCAATGAAAGTTTTCATAACCAACCCTATGACCACTATCCAGGCCTCATTGACTGAGGAGGACAAGAAATACTAGAACATAATAATGAAAATATACTTTGCAATTTGAAGAGAGATGGACCCAAACAAGGGATTAAAGAACCACACATTTAACAAGAAAACTATTTATCATCCCAAGTTTCAGGTTCAAATTCGGAATTGTTTTCTCTCAGGTCTACTGCTAAAATCCATGGTTAAACTCCATATTGCATTTTGGATTAGGCAATCAGAAACAAACAACTTACTTACAGAGGAGCTACTTGTAAATATGGTAAAGTCTTACATGTACTATATGGTTTATGATGAAACTGAATAGTGTAGCAAGTTATATCTGCCCTTTAGGGTCATATAGACCTTGTCAAATTACAGAGCCCTGGGAACTCATATTATTTATCTGTGAAATAATATTTACAACATACATCTCATAGAATATTTTGAAGGTTAATTTACATGTTGCAGATAAATAAAGTGCTTTTCACAATACTTGGCCCATATATAGCAAATGGCCAGTGAGCATTGCTATTAGTAACAGTAGTGGTAATAGCATTAAGTATATGAAGCAAGGGGAAGAAATCACACAGTGTATTTTCTGATTCAAAGGTCTTTCACCAATAGTAAGAGATAAGATATGTGTAAAAAAATTGAATTAATTCACATGGCATTGTCATTGAAGTCTTCAGAATGAAGGAGTTCCTCAAGTGAGAAAGGCCAGAAAGAAGACTGAGTACATCTTGGGTATTGCTCAAAGTTTGAAAGGAGGGGACCAAAACAGAACGAAATTTTAGAAAAGAAGGTTTTAAGCAGAGGTAAAAAACAACAAACCACAGCTAGATGAAAAGGACTGAGAAATTAAAAAAGCACCAATGGTTTTTAAAGTAGCTGGTAATTTCATTTGTAATTAACTTGTATAGAATATTTTTGTAAGCGGGATACAAGTTAGGAATGTAAAAATACTAGGTTTTAGGAATATTTTAGACTGTGAAGCTAAATAATAAAAAGGAACTGTCTTTGCCATGTACACAGCTGGATAAAACATGCAGGGTAAACTCCGAAAGAAGACAGTTTAGTATGTGTATTAGTCAGGGTTCTCTAGAGGGACAGAACTAATAGGATAGATGTATATATAAAGGGGAGTTTATTAATGAGTATTGACTCACACAATCACAAAGTGAAGTCCTGCAATAGGCTTTCCGCAAGCTGAGGAGCAAGGAAGACAGTCCGAGTCCCAAAACCTAAAAAGTGGGAAAGCCCACAGCGCAGCCTTTTGTCTGTGGGCAAGGTCTGAGAGCCCCTGGCAAACCACTGGGGTAAGTCCAAGAGTCCGAAAGCTGAAGACCTTGGAATCCAATGTTCGAGGGCAGGAAGCGTCCAGTACAGGAGAAAGATGAAATCTGGAAGACTTAGCCAGTCTAGTTTTTCCAGGTTCCTCTGCCTCCTTTTATCCTAGCTTCACTGGCAGATGATTAATTTGTGCCCACCCAGATTGAGGGTGGGTCGCCTCTCCCAGTCCGCTGACTCAAGTGTTAATCTCCTTTAGCAACACCCTCACAGACACACCCAGGATCAATACTGTGCATTCCTCAATTCAATCAAGTTGACACTCAATATTAACCACCACAGTATGGTTTATAGAATATTAACTTTCCTTAGAAGTTAATTCATTACAATAGAATTTGTGGTAATATAAACTGAAAAAAAATCAACGTTTCACAATAGATAAATGAACAGATGCATTAGAGTATATCTAACATCAGACTATTATGCAGTCATTCATGTAATTTTGTTACAATTAATGGCACAGGGACATTTCCAATAACAATATAACATAAAAATGCAAGATTCAAATGCATGTGTGTGTGTGTGTGTGTGTGTGTATACACATCCCACACTGTCCAACACTTTATATGTTGAAATGCAAGATTCAATGCATGCATATACGATCATGCACATGCAAGCAAAAAGAGTGGCAAAAAATACATTAAAATGCTGTCAATGTGTTTCAAGATTATGGAGAAATGTTGTTTTGTTCTATGCATTTGTAAACATTTTCCAAGTTTCTACATCCATGCCTTACTTTTATAATATTAAGAAAAGAGTATTTAAAAAATAATTAAATTCTACATGTACAACATGATGCCACTGGAAATGGCTATATGGAAACTATGAGCCAAGAGCAGTGGCTCATGCCTGTAATATCAACACTTTGGGAGGCCAAGGCAGGAGAATTGCCCTCTTGGAGTTTGAGGCTGCGGTGAGCTATTATCAAGCCACTGAACACCAGCCTGGGTGACAGAAAGAGAGATCCTATCTCAAAAAAAAAAAAGATATTATGTTTTTCAAACTTCTGCTCCTGTGACTAACATTGAATAATATTGGGCAAAAACAGTTCTTTACAGGCACTATGACCAATAGCTTCAAAATCCCCTGTATTAAGCAACGCTAAATGACCTACATAGTCAGTACAAGGGTAGCTTTTTAAAAGCAAAGATGTAGGGTGATTCCCTGAAAAGCAGATCCCATATGTAAATGGGGTGTTTAGCCTCACCACTGGTGTGAATGTAGTATAGATAGAAGTTGCTTCCGGTTGGGCGCGGTGGCCACACCTGTAATCCCAGCACTTTGGGAGGCTGAAGCGGGTGAATCACCTGAGGTCAGGAGTTCGAGACCAGCCTGGCCAACATGGCGAAACCCCATCTCTATTACAAATACAAAAAATTATCAGGCATGGTGGTGGATGCCTGTAATCCCAGCTACTTGGGAGGCTGAGGCAGGAGAATCGCTTGAACCCAGGAGGCGGAGGTTGCAGTGAGCCGAGATTGCGCCTTTGCACTCCATCCTGGGCAACAAGAGGGAAACTCCAACTCAAAAGAAACAAAAAAACAAAAAAAAAGTTGTTTCCTGTTACTCAGCATACCTGTCCACATACTTCCCACTCACGCATGACAATCAGCAAAGCCCTTTATATGATGGAGGTGCAGAGATGCATATTCTATTGAAACCACCACTACAATATTCCCAAAGTAACAATTTGTAACTCAATCCTATTAATTTTTACTTCAATTATTTAGCTTCATGTGTATCTTCCACATTGAAAGGGAAAATAAATTTCTCTGGGCCCAAATTTTATCACAATAAGAACAATTAAATATCTTATAAGCTCAGTCTTCCCTAGTGAGTTATAAACAAGTTCCTCTTTCTGAGAAGAAAATTAAATTCTTATTGCATCTGGAAACTCTTGCTAAAATATTTTATTGCTGCTGTTAGGAGGTTTAGAATAATGAAGGCAGTGGTAAAGTAAATATACTATCTCCATTTACTGTCTCTTTAATTGTTGAATTGTCCATTTTAGCACTAGTTTCATAGTTTATTTCATGTCAGTTCATGAAACAGAAGCTGGGGGTAGTGTGTGCTATTGGAACCACACAACCCAAAAAGCAACTAAGAAAATATGAGATCATCTCAAATGAAGCACACTTATTTTTAATTTCATAGCAGACATGCTTACAAGATTCAGCAAATGTTAAGCTCTAGCTATCAAGGGAGAAGCAGTAGAACTTGGTTTAGACTGGGTAATTAAGGGAAATAGAAAACAGCAAATGTAGAGAATACTTAGCTAAAGAATTATTGGGCACATAAATTGCATATCTTCCTGTTTTTTTCCTATTAATTGAAATTTTACTGAATTTGAAGACAAATTAGAATGCCTCATTCAATTTCACTGCAAATATGTCATTTTCAATACCAATAGTCCTTCAAATTAATTCGTTCAAATTGTGTGCAACATCCACTTTGTGGATGGCATTTACACTAAGGCTGTTAGTGGCAGGAGCTTCTGATCCAATAGTCTAGGTCTTCAGTGAAAAGAACCTGCAGTATTTTTAGCAGTCACTTTATCCTAATATAGGGCATTAACATCTTTCCCGACTTAGGGGAAAAATGTTTTCCAATAAATCAAAGCAAAAGAATATTAATAGTTATTTGTGAGCATTTGTGTTCCCTGGTAGTGATGTGGCCCTAAGTAATTCTTCAATTGCATCACCATTGGAAGAAAAATATTTGATAGACAGATAGGTAAGCAGCTAGACAGATAGATAGGTAAGTAGATAGATAGATAGATAGATAGATAGATAGATAGATAGATAGATAGATGATAGATAGACAGATAAATTTCCCTTTTTGCTGGAAAATAAATTATAAATCCATAGAGCCTAAGTAGAATCACTGATAAAATTTAGTAAGTATTTAATGTTCATCTTTTTCATGTGAGTTACAGCATGGAATAGAAAGATGAGTAACTCACCATCCTTGGCATCAGAGTGCTCAATTATATATCTAGTGGGGGAAAATGAGGGAATAAACATAAAATTGATTACATTTTAGAAAAGATTAATCATGGGTGACACGATTCCTGTTACTCAGTATACCTGTCCACACACTTCCCACTCACACATGACAATCAGCAAAGCCCCTTATATGATGGAGGTACAGAGATGCATATTCTATTGAATATATCAAAGTATTTCAGGGAAAAACTTAACAAAGAAATTCACATGATCAAGAGACTATATATACATATATATTTATATATACAGATTTATATATATACATATATATATACAGATATATATATATACACATATATACAGATATATATATATACACATATATATTTATATATACAGATATATATATATACACATATATATTTATATATATATAGTTATGACACTGGAAAAAGTTCTAATAGAGTTAACGGCATTTGAAGTGGACCCCAAAGGTAGAATAGCAGAGAGGCTGCACCTTAAAAACACTAATCAGAAGTGGGGTAATGCTGACAAATTAAGAGACAGGAGAAATAAACCTGAGAATTACATTTCGAAGGATTTTTCAAAGAAAGAATTAAGAGGCTCTGCATTAGAGGAAATGGTCTAAAGATGGAAATATAAGAACAAAATATTCATATAGAAATAGAATTTGCATTGTTAAATATAAAAAAGTAAAGGAGGGATAATAGTCAAGTTCAAAAATCTAGATCCATATTAAGAAATAAAAAAGTCTAGAGGAAATGAATGTTTTGGGAAATATTGAGGTATGAAAATGAATTTGCTTTTTCACCTGCCAAGTTTCAGCTCCTTGCAGATATCCAAAGCTCATTGTCAAGGAGACTGAAATGCTGGTCTAGAGATAAACTTTCAGGATTCATTCATACTTAAAGCATGGAAATAGATGAAATTTTTGAGAAAGTAAGTCCCACAGAAAGGGTAGGTTTAAAGAGAGAAGAAAGATCTTTGAAAAGTAAACCTAAGGAACAATATCTGTTAAAAGATATTAAACTATGATAATGTAAATCAATGTGATTCCCATTTCTGCTGTCCAGCAGTTACCAATAAAATTGTAGTTTTATTGATATTCAACTCAGTGTGAGACAATTCAATGAGGTTTGCAGTTTTATTGAGAATTTCATAGCCTGTGGAATGTCCCTCATGTGATGAAAAGTATTGGAATACAATTTTGTATTACTGATGGGGCAGCTTTTATTTTCTTCTAACTAGATAGCAATAAATAAATGCTAGCACTTATGTAGCATATTATGGAAACATAAAAACTTGAGATTACCAAGCAAATTTTTGTACATCAGGCAAATTCTTATCCAAATGACAGTAATTTTTAATTGATCGGATAAACTATTCTTCATTCTTGTTTTCTTAGGATAGATCTAATTTTGTTTCCTAGATCATAGCCTAGGCAAAGTGGAGCTGGGTGACTGTGTCCCTTTCATGAACAAAAGAATTGTCAAAGTTTGTCATCTTGTCTCATTAATGATGAGACATTATTCATAGTTAAAACACTAATATATGAATAATAGTGGTAATAAATAATAACAATAATAATAATAACATAAGCCATAATGCCTTCAAACACACTAGTTTGGATACAAACAAACTGCAGTGGCAGTAAAATTCTTCCTTGAATTTTCCTCTCCAGTAAGATGTCTGTGTACGTACTAAAGCCAGTTCTCTTACCATGGAGTCTACTAGTTTTCTCCTCCCTCCATCTATCGTGTTAAGTCATCACATCTCAACAGTGGGGATCACCTATTGTTATCTATGGTTGCTGAACCATAAGCCTCCCCTGCTTTTAATTCACTTGCAGACTGTTCCTGCTTCATTCTCAGGCTGCTGGGTTTTAGAAGTGTCTAAAAAGTGGGAAGAAGGAATCCTCATTCCCAGTGTGACGCACTCTTATTATCTAAGCAACAAAATACTGCAGCCTGTATTTTTATTTTTTTAAGAAAAGCCTCTTCTAAATTTACACTATTGAGACTACAGTCCTCTCTCCCTAATACTCAAGCTTATTGGAGCTAGGAAGGATGTTAATTTGGGTGTCAACACTTTCAAAGCAAATTTCTACATTCTGTACCCTGTCTCACAGTAACACATCATCTCCAATGCATGCCTCTCTTCACTCATAAGGAATTTCTTTTCCTCCTTATTAAAGTGCTCTTAAATGGCTCATGGAGAAAAAAAATTATTTCTATAAGGCCATCTTACTAGGCCTTTAAATTAAGGGTAAAAATCTCAGGGTGAATAAAGCTTAATGTTAAAAGCTGCAGAAAAGAAAACTTGTTTACATCATCATCATCACTATTACCATTCTTACTGTCATTATTGATGACTGTGGTAAAACGGATTAAGGTTCTCAGCTCTTCACTACCCCCACCCACTCACTGTAATAGGATTACATCCAAACCTTTTGTCTCATGACTCTTGCAGGGCCTTGTAGTAGAGTAAGTGGAATATTTATCCTTATGCAGATAACTTGCTTTGGTTGGTGGGATGTTATTTAATGGGATGAAGATAGAGGTAATGAATATACTTGAATGATCTGTCTTGGCTCCTTGTGTCTTTGTCATCTGTGATGAGAAGAATATGTTGGGTAGAGCCATTGGTTCTGGAATGACAAGCTTTAACTTGTAGCCTGGATCCATGCCTAGCTAACTCCATCAGAGCTCAGCATTGCCAGAGCTGGCCTGTAAAAATGCATGAGCAAGAAATAGTGTGGTAAGACACTGAGATTTTAGAATTGTTTATAACGCAGCAACACTATAGAGAAAAGCATACTTTAAAAAACAACAAACAATTGAACACTGCTGCCTAGCTTTTCAAAACCAGACCTAAGGTCTTAGATCAATAAGTAAGTAAATAACACAAAGAAAAATTATAAAATACATATCACAGAATGAAAAACCTTTCTGCTTCCTTACAATGAGTTGAGTTGAAAGGCTGGAGTTGTGACTGGGACACTTCTAGAAAGAGAAGATGGAGAAAGTCCTTTCCCTTTCCATCCCCTCTGCAAAAAAAAACCCAATTAATTTGTGTGCACATTTTGTTGGTTTGCCTGGAGACTGAAAATAGATATTGCATGCATGATCCTCAGATAGCACAGGAGGATGTAAAGTATGAAATAGATGTGTCACACCCCACACAGTGTATGGTGAGTCTGGAGCCAGGCTAATTGGGTTTATATATTAGCTCGTCTACTTATTAGCATGTGTGATCTAGCCATGCTGCTTTAGAACTCAGGGGGAAGAGAATCACAGAAATGTAGGGAAAGAACCATTCTCCACACCTCTATCCCTGATCATCAAATAGCTTTGGCATCGTGAAAGGATTATGTGACCACCATTGGAGAATGTCATTGCCTTGTGGAGGCACATATTCAAATGAAGGGTGTGAAAGGCAGAGAAACAAATAGATCTCCTTGACTGAGAGCAAAACAACACAAGGTGATATGTCCTTGAGCACATGGGAGACCACCTGCTTTACAGTCTCAGCATTAACAGAGATTTTAGGTAAAGGGCAGGTGCTGCTACCGAGTAAGTAGAACCTCAGAGCTTGTGAAATTCATGAATTGATATTAATGTGTGAAGCCTTGAAAAGATGTAGTACACTATATTTATCCTTGAATAAATTTAATTCATTTCGACAAATATTTATCAAGCATTTACTATGTGTGAAGTGTTATTTACGAATAAGAATGAAAGTAGCAGGCCTAAAGCAGTATAAATTATTAGTTTAAGCTTTTAAAAATAAATTTCGGATGGCTTGAGATTGGAAAGCATATTTATTTCTTATTTCTTCATTCTTGGTTTCAGTCTTGATTGACAGAGCCCTGGATTAGCAGCACATGAGAGGCTCGTGTTGTGGTGACGTTCAGTCTTAATTGGTTATCTCAACACTGATCACCTATTGGTTCCACCTGTACAACCTCAGTTTTCTTGACTGGAAAATGAAACAATTATCCTAAACTACCCTTGAATTATTATTTTCCCTTGATTTAAAATTTCATAGTTGAACTCTAGGATCTCAATTCCTTAGCTTTATGCTTGTATTTCAAATACCATTGGAATTTTTAAATGCCATAAGGCCAGTGTAAAGAATGCAAAATGGTAGTTTTGAAAAGTAGGTAGACTGAGATTTATCAGTTATAGTAATCCAAATGTTAATGCATTTATAAAAATTATCATGTTGGATTATCATAATTCTACATAGGATTAATGGAGAGAAGGGTCTCAAATAAATTAGCAAGTATATCATTTGCACCTTTGCATTGTGTTACATGTACCCAAGGATCAAAGTGATAGCCAAGAAATGTGCTCAGTGAAGAGTTAAGTTTGAGTTTTCACTATAAAGTGAAATAGCCATTAAAGCAGGTCTCAAATTTGATTTTCTTGATTTTGTTAAAGATTTTTTGTTTCCCAAACAGCACAGCAGACACTGGAATGGAAAAAACTTAAAAAAAAAAACCAAAAACTAAAAAACACTTCTTTAGCATACCTTGAATGTGACTTAGGCAAAGTAGGACTTATCAGCAGTGTATAGGTAGCCTGAATCTAATGCCACCAGAAGGTCAGAAGGTGTTTAACTATAGGAAAGCTCTAGCTGGTTTCCGTTGGTCAGAGCACCTTGGGTTATTGTTAACCCGATTTAACATAGTCTCCCTCAACAACCATGCTTGACTCATTTTGTTTGTTTGTTTGTTTTAAATAAAGCTGTATATTAGTGTCAGAATAAAAGCATCTTTACTCACATGAACTAAACCTGTGGCATTTTTACTTGATCTACCCAGGTCCTGAATCAGAATTATTATTTTTGTATGACTACTAAGAGATGCGATTGAAAATAGAAAATCCCCCCATAATCCCGTTATTACTAAAACTGTGAGCTGTTGTAAATATAATGAAAATAAATAATTTATATTCAAAGTAAAACTTCATCTATTCTAAGCTTAACATATTGAACAGAATACATCAGAATAAAAGAATCACTGTTATGTAATCAGTTTTTCCTTCTGGAAAGAATATACTTTACTTTTTAAAGTACTTTACTTTTTAAAGTAAGCCATTTCTAATCTATATATAGGCAATGATTTAAAATTTTAATTTTTACCTAAACAAAGACGTTAATTGTACCTGATTTTAATTACATTGGGAATCACTTAGACATGCATTCTCTGTGAAAGAAAAAATCAATAATTTGGGAAACATTTTCATTTCTGTAGTTTCTGTCATATAAGTGGAGGATCCCAGTAAGTTTGGAGGGCCAAAAGTATCTTCTCATGTTCCCTGTAATTCAATCTTATTTTCTTTCTCATGATTTGTTTGGCTTCTGGAGGGTTTTTTTTTTCTTTTAGCCTTGTTGATTGACAAGTTATTTCCTTTTAATTTATTGACACTTCTGTGGCATTGCAGGAAAAAGGTTGTGTTTGTGTGGGTGTGTGGTGTGTGTCTGTGTCTGTTTCCCAGTAACCATATTATTCATAATATTTGGCATAAGTGTCCCAAAGGACACATACTTTATAGCAAGCCAAAGTAGTTTTTATTTTAACAGAAAACATTCAAACAAAACTCAAATATCTCAATCTACATGTCCCTTGTCAGCTGAAGGACCAGTATGTTTCCCTGAGGCATTTTTACTCCATTGTTTCAGGTTAGGGCTAAAATCTAATGGCACATTTCATACTATGTGGAAGATACTAGTTTCATAACATCTATATGACTTTGATTAACATTGTTAAGAAAAAAATGACTTAGGACTTTTACAGGGTAAATATTTAATAACCTTTTAAACAGATGACTAAAGGTACCATGCTATAAATACAGAAAGAGCCACTCTAAATATTACATTTTATTTACTTACCATACACAGACTAGAAGAACCAATACCAAAAATATCTAGGTTTGCCAAAAGTATTTCATTTCTTCATTTCTTATGGATGTTTTTGGATAAAGTCCTAAGAGAATCAAAACACATTTCACGCCAGTCTCCATTTAAGGATAAAACTATTTCAAAAAAGGTGATAGGAAACAAGATATAAAATCTCTAAAAGCATTTATCAACATTGAGGATACAAAATATAAAGAAGGGGATTTTTATAGATGTTAGTTGGTACACTCATGAGTCATACCCCAGTACCCTTAAGAATGAGGGATGAGATGGTATCTCACTGTGGTTTTGATTTGCATTTCTCTGATGGCCAGTGATGATGAGCATTTCTTCATGTGTTTTTTGGCTGCATAAATGTCTTCTTTTGAGAAGGGTCTGTTCATGTCCTTTGCCCACTTTTTGATGGGGTTGTTTTTTTCTGGTAAATTTGTTTGAGTTCATTGTAGATTCTGGATATTAGCCCTTTGTCAGATGAGTAGGTTGCAAAAATTTTCTCCCATTCTGTAGGTTGCCTGTTGACTCTGATGGTAGTTTCTTTTGCTGTGCAGAAGCTCTTTAATTTCATTAGATCCCATTTGTCAATTTTGGCTTTTGTTGCCATTGCTTTTGGTGTTTTAGACATGAAGTCCTTGCCCACGCCTATGTCCTGAATGGTATTGCCTAGGCTTTCTTGTAGGATTTTAATGGTTTTAGGTCTAACATTTAAGTCTTTAATCCATCTTGAATTAATTTTTGTATAAGGTGTAAGGTAGGGATCCAGTTTCAGCTTCCTACATATGGCTAGCCAGTTTTCCCAGCACCATTTATTAAATAGGGAATCCTTTTCCCATTGCTTGTTTTTGTCAGGTTTGTCAAAGATCAGATAGTTGTAGATATGCGGCATCATTTCCGAGGGCTCTGTTCTGTTCCATTGATCTATGTCTCTGTTGTGGTACCAGTACCATGCTGTTTTGGTTACTGTAGCCTTGTAGTATAGTTTGAAGTCAGGTAGCGTGATGCCTCCAGCTTTGTTCTTTTGGCTTAGGATTGACTTGGCGATGCAGGCTCTCTTTTGGTTCCATATGAACTTTAAAGTAGTTTTTTCCAATTCTGTGAAGAAAGTCATTGGTAGCTTGATGGGGATGGCATTGAATCTATAAATTCCCTTGGGCAGTATGGCCATTTTCACGATATTGATTCTTCCAAGCCAGGAGCATGGAATGTTCTTCCATTTGTTTGTATCCTCTTTTATTTCATTGAGCAGTGGTTTGTAGTTCTCCTTGAAGAGGTCCTTCACATCCCTTGTAAGTTGGACATCAGTTAGAATGGCCATCATTAAAAAATCAGGAAACAACAGGTGCTGGAGAGGATGTGGAGAAATAGGAACACTTTTACACTGTTGGTGGGACTGTAAACTAGTTCAACCATTGTGGAAGTCAGTGTGGCGATTCCTCAGGGATCTAGAACTAGAAATACCATTTGACCCAGCCATCCCATTACTGGGTATATACCCAAAGGACTATAAATCATGCTGCTATAAAGACACATGCACACGTATGTTTATTGCGGCACTATTCACAATAGCAAAGAGTTGGAACCAACTCAAACGTCCAACAACGATAGACTGGATTAAGAAAATGTGGCATATATACACCATGGAATACTATGCAGCCATAAAAAATGATGAGTTCATGTCCTTTGTAGGGACATGGATGAAATTGGAAAACATCATTCTCAGTAAACTATCGCAAGGACAAAAAACCAAACACTGCATGTTCTCACTCATAGGTGGGAATTGAACAATGAGAACTCATGGACACAGGAAGGGGAACATCACACTCTGGGGACTATTGTGGGGTTGGGGGAGGGGGGAGGGATAGCATTAGGAGATATACCTAATGCTAAATGACGAGTTAATGGGTGCAGGAAATCAACATGGCACATGGATACCTATGTAACAAACCTGCACATTGTGCACGTGTACCCTAAAACCTAAAGTATAATAATAAAATAAAAAATAAAAATAAAAAAAGAACGAGGGATGGGGGTTGCTTCATTATTTGCCATTTGGAGAACTTAAAATACGCTCCTTGCAGTTTGGAGATGCAGTAGGCTGGCTTCTGACTTTTGCCTGAAAAGCTGATATGGCAAATGTGGGCTGGTTTCTTGCTTTGAAGCTGCACAAAAAGAGGTGCAGTTGTGGGGCAGCAGAGTCCACAAGAGCAAAGAGTATATAAATGTTTTCCATGCACAAGACTGTAGAGCCAGGGTCATCTTACATCCTGTTTGAGATGGTTCCTTGAAAGGGAAACAAAAACAAAACAAAAACCTCGAGAAAAAATAAAGAAGTTGAGGGATGTACAAGATGAGAAAAAAAGTGACTGTCCTGAAGAGACATTCATTTGCTCTGTCCAGGGAACTGCAGCAGAGAAAACCTCAGGGATAGGGTTAGAAAGAGCCATTCCCCCTGGATCATCACACTAACATCGATGAATTCAGACTTTTTGCGCCCTCCCCTTATCCATTCTTTTGGCCCATACTTCACATTTAGAGGAGGTCAGAAAATACCCATGAGGGAATATCTAAAAAAGTAGAGGGGATAAATCAAGGAGGAAAATATAAACTGGAACTCACGTTTGAAATTTTTATTCTACATAGGACTACATTTTAAATTTTGAATTGTGACTCAAATTCAAAGTACTAGAGGACTTTTGCCATCTTAAGAATGATGATAAAAGTCATGGAATCTGCATGAGTTTTCATCCAAAAGGAAGGGACTAAAATAACTCCACATAGTGTATTTTAAGTACAAAAGGAAATAGAAATAAAATTGCTTGTGATTTCCCCTACAAGTATAACCAGTTCAATTACATTGAGAATTCAAGGGCTGATGCACTTATTAGTAACAAATAAGTCAAAATTAAAAGCAGAATTGATAGTGACTCATCAGGTAACAAAGAACTAAAGAGGAAGTTTTAGCTATAATTACTTGAAGGGTTTTTTTTCCCTTCCTCCCATTCATTTTTCTTTCTCTTCATAGTTTATTTCTATCTTAGAAGAGGAATATTCTGCTTTATGTCAGTCAGCAATACATTTCAGAGAATCAGATGTTCTGTGCCAAAATGTTAACTGGGTACCTATTTCCTAATGTGTGGGAAAAAAAGATTATGATACATTACATGTCAATTCCAAATTCCAAAAGTTGTTCCATCATAAAATTGATGAGACTTAACCTTCAAAGTCCTTCACTTGCAGGAACCCCTTCCAAGATCCTGGGAAGAAACTAGCAATGAATATTTGTAATGTTCATAAATGTAAGATAATTTTATAATATTTTAGTTAAAGGAGACCCCCTCAAATATTACAAGCTGCAGCTCCTACAAAACCTAGACCCATTCTAACAGAACAATCAACTTATTTCCTAAATGTAAATAAAATATGGAAAACCCCTATGTAGAAGGATGCTTGGATGTGAAATGATTAAACATTGTTTCCTAATGGTCAAACAATTCGTATAATTAGTGCAACAGTTGTTTTTGTGTATAGAAATATCTATTCTACTAATTTTTTCATTTACTTGTTTTCTTATTCATTATTTCCTTAATACTTTCTTTTTCAAAAAAAAAACTTCTACTTCATGTTCAGTGGTACATATGCAGCTTTGCCTTATAGGTAAACTGCATGTCTCAGGGGTTTGGTGTACAGATTATTTCATCACCCAGGTAATAAGCATAGTGCCCAATAGGTAGCTTTTTGATACTCTCCCTCCTTCCATCCTTCACCCTCAAGTAGACCCTAGTGCCTGTTGTCCCTTCTTTGTGTCCATGTGTTATTGTTTATGTCCCACTTACAAGTGGGAAGATGTGGTATTTGTTTTTCTCTTCCTGAATTAGTTTGCTTGGGATAATGGCCTCCAGCTCCATCCATGTTCCTGGAAAACACATAGTCTTATTCTTTTTATGGCTGCATAGTATTCCACGGTGTGTATGTACCATATTTTCCTTATCCAGTCTACCGCTGATGGGCATTTAGGTTGATTGCATGTGTGAACAGTGCTGCAATAAACATATGTGTGCATGTGTCTTTATGATAGAATGATTTACATTCCTGTGGGTATATACTCAATAATGAAATTGCTGGGTCAAATGATAATTCTGTTTTAAGGGCTTTGAGAAATCTTCACACTACTTTATACAATGGCTGAACTAATTACATTCCCACCAGCAGTGTATAAGCATTCCCTTTCCTCTGCCACCTCGCCAGCATCTGCTCTTTGACAAAGTCAACAAAAACACGCAATGTAGAAAGGACTCCCTATTTAACAACCGGTGCTGGGATAACTGGCAAGCCATATGCAGACGATTGAAATTGGACCCCTACCTTTCCCCATACAATCAACACAAGATGCATTAATTTCTAAATGTAAAACCTAAAACTATTAAAACCCTAGAAGATAACCCACAAAATACCATTCTACACATAAGACCTGGCTAAGATTTCGTGACAATAATGCCAAAGGCAATTGCAACAAAAAAGAAAATGGACAATTGATACCTAATTAAACTAAGGAGCTTCTGCACAGCCAAAGAAACTATCAGCAGAGTAAACAGCCTACATAATGGGAGAAAATATTTGCAAACTATGCATCCAACAAAGGTCTAATATCCAGAATCTATAAGGAACTTAAACAAATTTACAAGCACAAAACAACCCAATTAAAAAGTGGGCAAAGGACATGAACAGACACTTTTCAAAAGAAGACACACATGTGGCCAGAAAGCATGAAAAATGCTCACATCACTAGCCATTAGAGAATTGGAAATCAAAATCACAGTGAGGTATCATCTCACACCAGTCAGAAAGACTATTATTATTATTATTATTAGAGATGGAGTCTTGCTGTATCGCTCAGGCTGGAGTGCAGTGGCTCGATCTCGGCTCACTGCAACCTCCACCTCCCAGGTTCAAGAGATTCTCCTGCCTCAGCCTCCCAAGCAGGTGGGATTACAAGTGCATGCCACCCATGGCCCAGCTTATTTTTGTATTTTTAGTAGAGACGGGGTTTTGCCATGTTGCCCAGGCTGGCCTTGAACTCCTGACCTCAAGTGATCTGCCTGCCTCCGCCTCCCAAAGTGCTGGGATTACAGACGGGAGCCACCACGCCCAGCCGGCTATTATTAAAAAGTCAAAATAATACTTTCTTGACTTGAGGGGGGTGTTTATTGTATAATACTCGGTTAAACTTTGAAAGGCATTCTGGAAACACCTCAGGACAAGTGCACCGGGCACAGAATAGCTCACAATGAGTATGACACTGCAATGGCTCTTAGAACCAGAAATATCCCCAGTACATGTCTCCTTTGTTGATGCATGCTGCTTTTTTCAAAATATCTACATGTGATTGTCATGTATTACTAATTATAATTAAAACGTAACTTGAGTACTTACTGTACACTGTTTTCTCAAAAATGATTGTATTTTGGCCTGGCACAGTGGCTCATGCCTGTAATCCCAGTATACTGGGAGGCCTAGGCAGGAGGGTTGCCTGAAGCTAGGAGTTCAAGACCAGCATGAACAACTATGTGAGACCCCATCTCTACTAAAAATATTTAAAATTAGCTGGGTATGGTGGTGCAGGCCCATAGTCCCAACTACTCAGGAGGCTGAGGCAGGAGGATTGCTTGAGCCCAAGAGTTCAAGGCCGCAGTGAGCAATGATCACACTACTGCACCACAGCCTGGGTGACCCTGCCTTTAAAAAAAAAAATGATTGTATTTTGTTCTCCAAATGCAAATATAAAATTTCCTATGTAAACATCAGCTATAAATGTATTGACAGTTAATGCATCATATAAAGTTTAAATAAGAACCAAAAAACACTCTACTGGGAACAATGTAATGGAGAGATAGATGTTGGGAGAATTTACGTTACTTTTCAAAATTGCCTTGCAGTTGAACCTCTGTGGCATCACTAAATAACAATAGTGACAACAATAAAAATAATAACAATAATAGCCAGTGTTTGGCTTAACTAAACCTTCTCAAGCATGATTTCATTTAATGTTTTCAACAATCCAATAAAATAAGCATCATTATATCCATTTTAGAGATGAAAAAACTAAGAGGTTCAGTAATTGATTCAAGCTGACACAGCTCATATGTGACAGAGCCAGAAGTCCACTGCATTTAGTTCAATTTTTCAACAACTATTTAGAGAGCATCTCCTCGACACAAGACATGCCAGTTTGTTTTGCTTAAATTTTATATCCTACAACATTCACTACAGAGATTTACTTCTTTGTCTTACAAAATTTGCACACAAGTTTTGTGTCAAAAGCTTTTTCTTTGCAAATAACAGGTTGATGGCATCGACCTTGCATTTCTGATGGTAGCAAAAACCATCACAAACCTTCTGGAGAACAGTATGAGAATATTTGGTGAAATTAAGCATGTGAATACCACATGATACAAAACTCATGCTCTTGGCTATACATAATGGGAACTATGTATCACTTAGAGTAAATGAACTAGTTATACATACAACTATATGAATACATCAAAACTTAGTGTTGAGTAAAGCAATGAAGAAAGAAAATATTACAGCACAATATCACATATATAATTACACATAAAACTGGAAGAAAATATTAACTTCAGAAACACTGGACATTTTTCAAGAATATGCACAAATTCAAAGAACTTAAACTGGCCTCATTATATGGTTACAAAAGAAGGAATTGGAAATAGGTACTGGGATAAAATAAGGAAGAAATTGTACATGATGTGGTGATGACAATGTTGCACAAACTGAGAAATATTAATAATTAAAATAATTGATCTGAGTTCCTGGGAATTTTGATTCAACGTTATGATCCAGAAAGTCCATGCCTGAGATCAAACACCACTCAAGAGTTGGAATACAAAGCAAAATAAATTCAGCATTGCATCCTCAGAGCAATGAATCACCAAAGACAGTACCCTCCAGTCAGTAGTCATCACTGAGCTCACTTTATCAGGTTATTTATTCAAGTAAGAACATTTAATTAAATTCTCACTAGAATAGCTAGAAGTCATAAAAAACACAGGTGTACTCATAACAAACCAGTGTATTGAAGTATAGCTTGCCTATCCTTATAATTTAGTTAAAATAGAATTTCTCAATGTAGTTTGCTATGAAGCAGAATTCAAGAGGTCTCCTGTAGTATTAATGTCTAATAAACAATTCTCTTCCTCAATATTTCTCTCTTTCTGTCTCTTTGTTTCGGTCTCTCTCTATATATTACCGATTTTAATTAAAATATAAACATTTAAAAAAATTATTTGATTATCTTCCACTAATAATTAATGATAGAGAATGTTTACAATTGCTGCATGCCAGATGTTGCTGTGTGCCCTATTAAGGAGTTTAAATGAGATACTTAATTCTCAGTTTACTCAGATTGATTCTATTTTCATCACCAGGTATCACATACCAGCACAGACTTCCCTGGTAGGTGACACATGGCATATTTAAAAAACTTACATTCTAGAAGTTGATAATATAGTTACGTGAATCAAGTGCTGAAATCATCTCATATTGATGATTAAACCCTTTATTTCTGTATATGGCTTCTTTGTTAATTTTTCTTCTATTGTATTGACCAGGTCTCTCTCCTTTATATCCCTGTATTGCCCTGTGCAATACCACCAACATCATATTCAGCTCTATGCTGCATTGTATTTTTCTGTTTATGCCTATCTTTACCATTAGACTGTGAGGTTCTCCGAGGTGGAAACTATCTCTTGAATATCTTTATCATGAGGAAAAATAATGTAGTAAGCTCCTGTCTACTATATTTTTTAAAAGTAAGAAGGGGGATACAATTGATATCTTCAAGATACATTCTCATCTAGAATGTATCTGAATAAGTAGCTAGTGCATCAACTAGGTGAAATAGACCTTAACTTTATTTTCATTCACCTGAGGATAAGTGAATGCAGAAAACCTCATATATTTATAGAAGTCTATTAGAAAAACACATTTCAGTAGCAGCATTTTGGTTCAAATTGGTTTCTTTAGATGCAAATTATCAGGGGCCGGCAGTCTCATCATAGCTGAGTATTAGTGCTTGGTGAGTTTATATGCTCTCACTTTTGGAAAGGGAATACTTTTCAGGTATGAAAACCCTATTTCCAAAAGCCCAAGTGGATTGGTTGTGTGAAAGAGATAACCCTGCAGCTGCTTAGTCGGTGGTAATGCAGCCATCATTCCTCTCAAAATGCAAGGTATAATAAAAAGCTGCAAATGTAGAGTGTAATATTCAGCCAAGGCTTCATGAAACACAATTCCTACTGCATTAATATCCAAACCCAGTTTTCTGTTGGGAACTTCGTGCTATGAAGAGTGCCAATTCATTTCCTATTAAGAAAGGCATCATGGATACAGCCAGACAATAGCTTGTTTCAGTCTCCTTCAGGACTAGCAATTACCTGTATCCTTGAAAAATAGAAGGAACGGCATGTGGAGGGTCAGCAAGAGTGGACAGCTGGTCAATCCTCTGGGCTGGAACTACATAAAGGCTCAGCACTGCTGTTTCAATGTGGAGTGTCAATAAATTGGCATTTAATTGAACACTATAAACAATGTCACTAGTACAACTATGTTGTTAATGATTAACCCTAAAGTAATCAGATGCTGTCTTCTGGTGACTTCTTAAAATGTCACTTATCCAAGAGCTGTCCAGGGGGAACTAAAGAAGATACCAATGCTAGAAAGGAAAAAAATCTACCGGTATAAAATTACAACCTTACGTCTTGCTTGTCTCACTTGTAACTGCATTGGTACAGAGTCTACGTAATTTCACTTTCAATGACTTCCTAAATCAGTAATTAAAATACAAATAAAATTCAAAGATATTTGAAATTCTACAATTATTTGCTTTGAATTTGATTTATCTTTGATAAAAATACATTGATGATTTGAGATACCCGTTAAATTTTAAAGTAACCTTGAATGGTAGCTACAGACTTTGGGCTATCTCTGCCTGCAATGCCTACTCCCTAATCACTCACAATCCCTCCATAGCTGCTAACCCTGAGGTTACATATGTGTTTCCCAAAATATACACGTATTTGCATCAACAATTTTGCTTTGTATTTGTTTGTCCATTTGTTAAATAGGGGGGTTTTATGTGAATTGTTTGATGACCCCAATTTTGACCAGAAAACAAAACAGTATTCAGAGAAAAGGTTTCGATCCATGTGGATGTGGGTGTGTGAGCAAGAGGAAGGTGTGATGAGTCAGAAGGTCAAAGCCAAGGATAAGGAGAGTTAAAAGCAAGAGAAAGATGGCTTAAAGACAGGCTGAATATCTCTGGAGAGCTGGTTCAGGAAAATTTCTGAGTGAATGAGAAACACACTGTAGATATTTAAGATACGCAGAATGTCTCCAAAGAGCTGGATCAGGAAAATTTCTGATTGAGGGAGACACAGTAATCAGCTTAATATATCAGACACCCTTCTGGTTATTTCAGGAAAAGACCAAATTTTATGTCTAGAAAACTGTCTAAAATTGATGTTGCCATGTCCTCTTTATCCAAGAGAACTGAGAAAGATTGCTGTGGAGTGATGTCAGTCCCTTTCAACTTACCGAGTAAATACTGATTGCTTACTTTGTGCCAAGTATTGGACTAAACACTAGAGGTACAATTATGGACATTGTCCTTAAGGAGCTTATACTTTGTTGAAAGAAGCAGGTGATGGCAAGATCTTTTGAACATTTTTAAATAAGAAAGAAATAAGTACAGGGTGCTTGGGGGCACAAGGAAGGAATGCCTGTGTTAGTCTAAAGAGAACAATTCTTCTTATGGGAGTGACATCCAAAGGGAGACTAGAAGGAGGAATCAGGAATCTGCCAGCTGGCAGGGAACGGGACAGAGATGAGGGGCAGAAGAGTTTTCTAATCAAAGCCCTAGAGACGAAGACACTAGTGCTAAAATACAGAAGACCAGAGGGTGAGAATAAGAGTCAGCGAGTGAGCAAGCGAGAGAGAGATCAAGAAAGGTTCTGGACATTTCTACTAAGCAAAATAAGGTAGAATTAAAATATGTTAAACAGAAATGCTACATTTGTGCATTAGAAAAGTGACATTAGCTACAGTGTGGGGAAAACTAGAAGTATGGATAAGACAGAGAGCAGGGAGACCAGTTAGGAAAGTAGCTATTGCAACATTCCAGACAAGAGATGATGGTGTCCTGAGCAAAAGTGGTGATAATGGGAACAAGGAGAAATAGAAGCATTTGAGACATACTTAGGAAACAGGAGTGGTAGACCAAGACTGTGCTTAGTGCCAAAATGGGACTAAGTTGGTAGAGAAGCAAATAAACTAAATCTAGGAATGTCCTATACTGTGTAATTATTTTTGTGTAGTCATTTTATATAGTTTTGCCCAGTTTCTTCCAATAATATATTCAAAGATGTTTCAATTATAAGAAACAGTAAAAGAGAATATTGCTGGAATTATAAAAGTGTAGGGATCCAGTGTAAGAGAATATGATTCCTTTTTCAGGCTTGATGTTGGCAGAATTTATAAGCAATGAAATAAGAAGCCTTACATGAAGCTGATCTTGACAATTTGCCCTGTGCTTAAAATATTTTGATTGGAATCGTTGCATACTATTCTTACCTATTTCAAGTCAGAAAAAATCACAGTCTTATTAGATGTGCATCACAGCATACAACTAAATCCAAAGAAGATTTCTGACAAATCACTTGAAGTACAAGTCCTGAAACATCCTTCTGGCAGAAGAGTGTGTTCCGTATAGTGGTAGAATTATCGTTCCGTCCCTGGCCAACTCAGCTAATGGACCCATTAGCTAACTTTTCTGCAGTCCTGGAGGTGAAATCCTGGCTTTCCAGTGTGATGTGTAAACCACAAATTACTCTTCCTCTCAAAAACTATTCCTCTTTAAGATTCAAACCAGCTCTAACATCCTCTACAGATATCTTAGCTGGGAAAACTCAGACTTCACTCTTGACAGCCTCACATTCCCCAGGATTCACATATCTCACTCTAACTAAACATGAACCCGATTTCTTCTTGGAGAACAGAAAAAAATCTCACTGAAAAAGAGTCATTTTGGTTTCTCTTCTTTATGCATCTTGGATGATTGTTCTCTTGAGACATACTCCCTCAGTATCCTCAACCCCTTCCTCTTCTGTGATCTTCTCATAGTTTGTGGTTTTCTGAGGGCTGGTGGGAAAAAACAAGTCAATGGGAAATCTCTGACCAAACCTTTGCCACTCGCTGAACATCTCTTTCACAGCCCTCAATCCACTGAACTGTCTGCTATACCAGAGTCATAGAGAATACTCAACATATTAGGGCTCTGAAATTTGAAAAGTTATTTATGAACAACTGAGCTTTTATGAATGTTTTATTGCTCTTTGGATAGTTAGATCTATGCAGTCATCTTGAAAAGAGAAATTTCCAAAGGCTCCAAAAAAGGAGAGGAAGAGGGGATTGGCGACTTACATAAAAGTTAGTTTCCAACTTCTCATTCCCTGACAAAGGTATTTGCTGAACCCAAAGATGGCATCCAAGCAGAAGACTCAGCAATAACAACAAAACTTAAAGTTAAACTCGTGTTTGGCAGAGAAGCATCACTTATAAATTATAAATGAAGACTTACTTGTATGTTTACATAAATAATGGCAAGCTGAAAATGAACAGAACTGCACTGCCTAACACAAAAAGTCAGCCCACTTGCTTCATTCGGCATCATCTTTTGTTCTGCACTTGCTGGCTACTGGGCTGTAATTAATATTTAAAGATCATTTAGGTAATATAAACTAAATAATTATAAAGTTTTATGTGTTCTACAATATTGTAAGAAACAATTATTCCACTAAGTTTTATGACAATGAATTCCATGACTTAACCAAGTAGTGAGTTCCTTTAAAAAAAAAAAATACCTCGCAAGGACAAAAAATCAAACACCTCATGTTCTCACTCATAGGTGGGAATTGAACAATGAGAACACACGGACACAGGAAGGGGAACATCACACACCGGGGCCTGTTGTGGGGTGGGGGGAGGGGGAAGGGACAGCATTAGGAGATATACCTAATGTTAAATGATGAGTTACTAGGTACAGCACACCAACATGGCACATGTGTACATATGTAACTAACCTGCATGATGTGCACATGTACCCTAAAACTTAAAGTATAATAATAAATAAATAAATAAATAAATAAAAATACCTCTTGTAAAAGAAAACAAAGCAATGCCTCTTTCCATGAGATACATGAACACATACACATACCTTCTCATTTAAAGATAATTAACACTGCCTTTGTTTATTTCTCTGCCCTTTTGTCTTATAATTCACAGACACTCTTGACAGAGTTTGCCCTGGTAATGGCTGACTGTTCTTTTTGATATAATCACTCTCTTCTCCTATGGACATGCCAATATCTTCTGTGATTAGCAAGGGATAGCCCTGTCTATCTCGATTAGTCATGGATGCTTAGCAGTTCACTACATGCATCACCACTAATTGCAGAAAAAGTATTCATCTGGCCTCCTTTCCTTTTTAAGTTTTCTTTTATCCCCAAACAAAATAGGCAAGTAACCCTATCCCTATGAGATGAACTGGCATTCGTAAAATACACTGTGCTTCCTCATAATTATTATTTGAAAAAATATTACTTTGAATTATCTTGGCTGTTTTTAATGAAAATCAGGCCACAAATTTAGTAGCTCATGTAGTCCCTAAATTTAAGCTGCTCGTGTTCTTTTGAGGTAGCGGCTATAGGAATGAGTTAGGGAATAATACCATGTCACGGGTGAGGGTGGATGTTTAAATAAGTGTTTCAATATTTTTACTCTGAATCTGTTCCAAAATCTTATTTGCCAGTTAAACATTTACAATGAAAGTAGGAACTAGAGTGCAAATTAACAGAATACATTTAACAATAATAACACATATTAAATCAAGTAATTATTATAACTCATAGAGATACTACCCCATAACGCTCAATAAAGCATTTATTTTCAGGTTCTTTAATCATATTTTTGGCCAATATTATACTTTCTAGTATAATAATGACAGTTATGAAACTTTAAATATTAGTAATTCAGGAACTAATACAATTTATAAAATATAGGTGATGTTCTTTGAAGATTTGCTCAATCAATATTATCAATCTTATCTCAATTTCTAACTTCATTTTCTATTATTTGAACAAATAGATTGTGAATAATAACTCTGGAACATTAATTAAATGTTGGAAGTTCAGAACGAAATGTTTTATTGCTACATCTGAAAAAAAGAAAATAACAAAAGGATAAGATCAGAAGTGTGAGACTCACAAAGGTCAACCTCACCTTGTGGTTAATAAAATAATTAGCACAGGTAAATGCAGAATAGCAAGTTACTGTAAGAACTAAGAACATTTTATATAGCTGTAAGTCAGCCCCAAATCAGGAAGTGTGACCTTTGAAATAACTGACAATGGATGATTGAAAATGCCAGAGATGGGGGTCAAGGTTGGGATAGTTGAGAAAAGTACAGCATTAAGCACAGGGAACTAGTACTTACTGTCTAGGCACTCTCCTTAGACTCAAAACCACAGTGTAATTTAACTATTATTAGTCTTACGTGATGCATAAGCCTCAGCATAGTCACCTATGGTCACAACTAAGCAGTAGTGAAATTAGGCTTATCCTCACTTCTTTGTGAGTCCAAAGTCCTTGTTCTTTTTACTGCACTAGGATGTCTCCCAGCTCAGGATGGGTGCTAGGCTGGAGACAAACTATGGTTAAGGAGAAAACAGATAAAGTCAAGTAAAAAATGAAGTCAAAATTAGAACTGAAACTGTGGAAAATGATTCTAAAAATGAAAACCAAGCAATGAGGAAAAAAGAATTTGGAAAACCAAGATTTGGAAATTATTTTCTCCAGAATTTTAACTTTAAGTAAGTTCTCTTATGAAATCAGGTAATCAGAAAAAAATAAAAACAAAAAACAAAAAACACTTCTTCCCAGATATACTGTTTAAACAAGTTGAATGGATAAAAGTTGGTTTGAAACCCTCAAAACAAATTTTAATAGTCAACAAAAAGAGCAATGTAGTCCTCTGTGGCAAAAACAGAGTTAATTTTAAACACATGTAGATGTGATCTAAATAAAATCGAGAAAGGAAAACAGAAATGTTTTTAATGTGCTACATTGAAAAATATCTGGTGGAAAATTCAGTAAGTGAATAAATACAAATGTGATGTTGCCAGGGCAATTGTCACCTGGTTTGCAGTCTCTGTCTTCTTCAGCCACATGAAAAATCCTATTAATTTATTTTTCTGAAAAAGGGAAGAAAGAAGAGCTTCATAATTAAAGCCTCACTCAAACTACCAAAATCAAATTATGACCTTTTGCATGTTTAAAACCCTAAAACAAATGGACACTTGAAAGAAAACTGACCACCACGTTTTACTTTAAAGGGAAAGTCTAAAAATATATATACAACCAACAATCACATAAATAACTTCCCACACGTTTAAGGAACTATTAACTCTGACAAGATATAAACTAATTATACTTAACCAGATTATATTATAGGATTATACTATGTAAAATCATGCTTTATAAAATAAAGAAGAAGTGGCATGGGAAGACCCTATGAGCATAAAATATAACTGCCCAAGGGTGACAAGGATAGAAAATAAAGGTGAAAAATGACAATATCCACTAAAATTAGTTTAGCTCCTTTCTTATTCCATTGTAGAAACCTGAATTGCTTATTGGTATGTGCACAATGATGAAAATAAAAATAGATTAAGCAGCCTGGAATAATGCCAATCATGTATTCTCATGAAGTAGCAGTTCTAGCATTTCACAGCACACAGATGACTCGCTGGAGACTGCAGAGGTAGCTCTTTCACGGAGACAGAAAGAATGAGTATATCCAGTATGGTTCTGCCACATCAGCAAAACTCTGAGCTTGAATCATGAAGCTGCATATGCATACTGAGAGAAAAGTTAAATCCTGGCTAATAAAGTGGCTTTGAATCCAGACAATTAAGAATTGAAATTCCAACTCTGCTATCTTTAAATAAATGTTACTAAGATGACTTTTGTGCAATCATCTGCGCCCATTTAAAGTGTACAACTCAATACATTTTGGTAGATACACCTGTGAAACCACCTGCACGATCAAGATACAAAATAATTTCATCATTTCCAAAGATAGATCATGTCTTTTCGTAGTCCGTTCTTCCTTCTGTCCATATCCAAAGTCAACAACAGATCGACATCAACTTTTTGTCATTCTAAATATCCTTGTATTCGCTGTGCTTGTGTATATATGGAAGCACATGGTATGTACTCCTTTGTGTTTGCTTCTGTCACTCAGGATAGCGAATTTTAGATTTATCTCTGTTGTTGCCATTGGCAGTACCTTCTGTTTACTGCAGAGTGGTATTTCAGTGTCTACTTATGCCACTTGTGTTTCACCTGTTGATGGACCATCGAGTTATTTATACTTTTTGGCTATTGTTAGTAAAACTGCCGTCATCATCTGTATATGAGTCTTTTTGTAGACACATGTCCATTTGTGTTGGATAAAGATCTAAGAATTTGATAGCTCGTTTCTCTAGTAAATATCTATTTCACCATTTACAGAAACGCCAGTTTTCTATAGTTTTTTTTTTTTTTTTTTTTTTTTTTCCCACCAGCAACAGTGTATGAGCATTCTGGTTGCTCTACATCTTCACAGGACTTGAAATTTTTCAACCTTTTTAAGTTTGACCATTATAATGTGTGTATAGTAGTTTCTTCTTGTAAGTTGAATTTGCACTTTTTCTGATGAATAAAGATGTTGAGCTTCTTTCATGTGCTTGTTGAGTATTAGTATATCTTCTCTTTTGAAGTGTCCACTCAAAACTTCAAGTTATTCTATAGACTTGTTTTTCTGTTGTTGAGACAGAAATACAATTTGACCCAGCAATCCCATTACTGGGTATATATTCGAAGGAATATAAATCATTCTACCATAAGGATACCTGTATGCATATGTTCATTGCAGAGCTGTTCACATTGGCAAAGACATGTAATCAACCTAAATGTCAATCAGTGATAGACTGGATAAAGAAAATGTGGAATATATACACCATGGAATACTATACAGCCATAAAAAAGAATGAAATCACGTCCTTTGCAGGAAGCTGGATGGAGCTCGAGACCATTATCCTTAGCAAACTAACACAGGAACAGAAAACCAAATACTACATGTTCTCCTACAAATGGGAGCTGAATGATAAGAGCACATGGAAACAAAGAGAGGAACAACAAACGCTGGGGCCTTTCAGAGGATGAAGGCTGGGAAAGGGCAGAGGATCAGGAAAAATAACTAGAGGGTACTAGGCTTAATAACTGGGTGATGAAATAATCCCTACAGCAAACCCCCATGACACATTTTTACCTATGTAACAAACCTGCACATGTACCACTGAACTTTAAAGTTCCTTTTAAAAAGAATTCTTTAAAGTATTCTAGAAACAAATCCTTTGTCAGCTGTATGTTTTAAGATTATTTTCTCTCAGTGTATGGCTTTCCTTTTAGTTTTCACTATATTATTATTCAAAGAACAAAAGACGTAAATTTTGATGAAGTCCAATGTGTCTACTATCTTTTATTGTTCATGTTTTCTGCTCCTTATTAAATAAATCATTGCCCACTCCAAGGACATTTTCTTCCACATTTTATTCTAGAATTTTTATAGTTTAGCTTTTACGTTTAGGTCTGTATTCCGTTTAAGTTATTTCTTTGTGTATGATGTGAGGTGAGCATTAATGTTTATCTACTGCTTCCCCTAATCTCTCCCCACTATGCCCAGTTGTTTTAGCACTACTGCCTGGGAAGAGTTTTATTTAATCATTGACTTTTCTTGCTACCTTTGTCAAAAATCAATTTGTCCTATATAGTGAGTCTTTTCCTAAAGTTCCTATCCTGTTTCATTGATCTATTTGTCTGTCTTTATACCAATACTATGCTGTCTTGGGTTGTTCTCTGAGTGCTATAATAGCATTGGTAAAGTCATTTACTACTTTTGCATGATTATCTACATTTTATTCTAATTTGTGTATTTTGAAGCTTTTTTATTAGGCCCATAAACATTTAAGTTGTTATGTTTTATCATGCATGATACTGTGTTTTAATTGGTAGAAACTGATCTTTGTCCTATAAAGAATTTTGTTAGATGCCCAGTTAGTTTGTCAAACATAGGTGAGCAGGCCTATTTTCCTGGAAGAATAATTTAGTATGTTTAGTTTGGCTGTTTGTCTGTAGTGAATTTGCCAAAGTTATTTTTACCTCTTAGAATATAGAGCTGGCCATGGCGGAGAACGTGGGGTGACTTGCATCAGCTCCACTAAAAGAAAAGAAACCGAGATGTATTCAACCCTTCTTTCTGAAATGCAGCAATGGAGAGATCATTTGCCATGTAACAGAGTGGCCATATATTAAAGCCCAGATCAAGGAAGAGCATAAACAAAGAGAACCACTTAGCTCATTCTAGAACCGAATCAAAAGGAAGAGAAATATATGTTTATGTGACCCATCTTGCTTGGGGTTAACTTGCATTCTGGGAACTGACTAAAGTTGTAAACTTAAACAACTGATCACTAAGCATGTTGTGCAACCTTTGGGTCTAATGCCTATCAAATTAGTGATTCTAGGCCCCGACTAGGCACACGATGTATTCAAGTTACTGTACTACACTATATTAAAAGTATTTCATGTCTTAACAGACAAATCTGATTTTCAGATAAATCACCCCTTGAGCCCAAATTCACTTATTTGTCAAATAGTCACTCAGCTGGAGATATTCAAGTACCACTAAACCCTTGATTCAACCCACTTCAGAAACAGCATGTTGCTGATATCAGTGTTCTACTGAAACCTGAATCTCCACAAGCTTGTACTGACTCTAGCTCAGGTTCTTTGTTAGCCATCATAGAGGGGCCTAATACCTCAGGAGGTAACTGAATGAGAAAATCGAAATTATTTTAGCCTAAATATCCCTGGCCATGGCCAAAGTCCCCTTTATTGAGTCTAACATGGAAAAAGAGTCTACTTTCCTTCCAAGGCTTATGACCACTTGTACAATATGTCACCCCTGAACCTGTGACTTCTACATTAGCAAACATGCCTCCTCAGCTGGTATGCTTTATACATGCAATGCTCAGTTTAAAATAGCAGCCAGCCTGACATTGCTATAGGCAATGAATGGAGATAGACTCAGGCAAGAATAGATGCTTTGAGCTGAAGACATGCTGTCTCAGTGAGAGAGGAGATCCTTAGATTTCTAAATGGAAAGTGGAAAGAGCCAATGTGAAGCACAGGATAGACTCTTAGACTAAATCAGCTTTTACCTTGGATGAATAGTTTGACGGTTATATTCTGTAAGCTGATCAGGACTATTTATGTATACCTTAAATCATGAAGTAGAACACTCCTGTTACAAAGACACATAAATGCACAATTTCTCCAACTACGAGATTTATATAACTTAAAAAAGTAATATGGTTGACAGAATTTGTTGTTTATAAAACTAGTGACACTGAAAATAGGGTTCTGTGGAAAAAGTGACAAAAATAGATTTAAATAATGTTTTTAACTGTAATAAGTCTTCCAAAAAGCATTTGCTTCTAAAACAAACCAAATTTATCTCCATTAAAAACCTGCCTAGGCAAGTAAGTCTTATCCTGAATCCCTTTCTTTAATTGTTCAGGAAATATTGCTTTGCTATCTATCTGCTGATCTAGTGATATGTTTATTCAAACTATACTACTTTTTAAAGTTTGCACACTACATGTACTGGTTTAAAATTTAATACCTTGTTCATTTACATTTGGTTTCTTTTTTTTTTTTCAAGCCACAAGAAATGCTTATGCTACCACTTGGCCCTTTCACAAATTATAGAAAATATAAGGTCATGTTATTAGGGTTTGGTAGCTTGTTCTAATACTAAGAGGCGAGAGTGCAGATGGGTTTGCTTTTGCTACACTACCCAAATAAATGCATTCATGTAGTCTATGGACAGGAAGCAATAATTTTTGTTAAATTATTAAATGTTATTTTATTTTTTAACTTAGTTTAATGAATCAAAGATATTCATTGAGTATTTAAAATATGTATTTGGCTTCTTCTATGAGCCAGGCACTGGGCTATGTGTTAGGAACATACTAATGAATAGAGATACATAGTAGTCCATTTAGGATCACATTCTTATGGTGATAGACAGATTATAACAAAAAACCCCAGATACTAAAATATAATAGAACAACTGTAGTCAGGATGACTTCCATCATGAGGTAACCCCAGATCTTAGACTTAAAAGGTAAGAAGCAGCAAGTCCTAAAAAGAGGAGAGGAAATATTCTAACCAACAGCAATAGTGGGAGCAAAGCCAGGAAGCAGGAAGAGCTCAGAATGTTCACGGAAGCAAGGAGAGACAATGTGCCTTGATATATTCAGTAAGTGCATAAGATGGGGTCAGAGACGTAGGAGGGACAGGATCATTCAAGCCTTGTAGTAAATGAAATGAAGTTCAAGGGGCATTTAAAGTAGCACTAAAATAAAGAATCATTAAGAAGAATGGATTCTATGAGCTGGGAGGCAGGGCTTAGAAGACAGTGCTCTGGGTAATAAGATCATATTATGGTGATGCATATGAAGACAAGTGAATGGTTTAAAGACTTATTTTAGTAAGTAAATGGATACTTTTAAAGGGCATAAATAGATGAAGAAAGGGGGCAAAACTAAGGCTTATTCCTGTTTTTGGAATAAGCTACTGGAGGGATGGTAGAAAACTTTAATGGGATGGCTGTGTCCCCACCCATATCTCATCTTGAATTATAGCTCCCACAATTCCCATGCGTTGTGGAAAGGACTTGGTGGGAGGTAATGGAATCATGGGGGTGGGTCTTTCCCCGTGCTATTCTCATGATAGTGAATAAGTCCCATGAGATCTGATGGTTTTATAAGGGGAGTTTCCCTGCACAAGCTCTCTTCTCTTCTCTGCTGCCATGTGAGACATACCTTTCACCTTCTGCCATGATTATGAGGCCTCCCCAGTCACATGGAACTATGAGTCTATTAAACTTCTTTCTTTTGTAAATCGTCCAGTCTTCAGTATGTCTTTATCAGCAACGTGAAAACGGACTAACACATGAGATTTGAACAGTATAATAAGCAAAGGGCTGTGAGGTGTCAGGAAAAGAAGAGCCAGTTTGGAACATATTAAGTTAGAAAAATGTATACTGTATATCCATGTGGAGATAGCAAGAAAGTATTTAGTTTTTTGAGGTGGGGCCTAGACATGAAGACTTGGGAGTTTTAGTTTATAGATAATATTTAAGCCATGGAACTGGAGGACATTATTCATGGAGAAAGTTGATTTGGTAGAGCAAAGAATGCCCAGGAACAATATTTGGCGAACTCTAACATTCAGATCATCTATTGCTAGATGAACCAAGAGTAACCAGCAGTACCTTTGCTGAAAAATAAATAAAAATCATTAGTCGACCACACATTTACATGGTCTAATCTTCAACAGCATGTCAATTGAAATATATATCTTAATGTTTTTTCTTTTGAATGGGAGTTATTATCTCCATTTTTAAGGAATATTTAAATCTGCTTTGGACACTCTAGACTTAGATATTGGAAAATAATATAAGTACAAGCCTATACACAAAGAATTTCCCTATAAATTCTTTTTTACATCCCATTAACAGAAAAACAACCATGATAGTGACAGGTTTGGGGATAGTAAATACTAAAAGGGACAACAAACTAGAGATATCTATTCAGCTCAGTATGATCTTGGACAATAAAAAGTTTCCATTTCTATTACTAAATGTGTATTTCTAAATCAGGTGAAGAGATCTATTACTAAATGTATATTTCTAAATCAGGTGAAGAGAAATTAGACTTCATATTCACCAACTGTGAGAATTTATTCCTCCTTCAATCCCTCCATTCTGATGTGAGAGCCTTGAGTGAAGGAAGCCAATGAAAAGCTGTCTTGCTCCAAAGACAATATAAGCATTAGAAGGGGTACTAGTAGAGGCTGGGTTTCTAATCAGGGAGTGGCCTCCTATAGGATACATCATCATTTTCAGATGAAAAATTCAACTTAACCTCCTAGCATATGCAGGGAAGGTTTGTCTGTGCCAATGTTGTTTAATCCTTTTGTACCAGGGTAGTTATTAATAGCATCACTTTCACATGTGTCTGGGTTTCCATGATAAATTATATGGTCACCCAACAAACATCCCCACTTAAGAACAAGCCAAACCAGGCAACAAGGTGTGCATCACAGCCAACTGCAGATAAAGAAGTCCTTAATATCACCTCCATTGCTAATAATATTCATTTAGAAGATTAACTCTTTCTCTCCTTTTGACCACTGTGTCTCCTCCTCCAAAGGAAAAATTGGCTTATAGTATTTGCATGGTGCTAAATTCTTGTTCTTTAGATATAGTAGGGGAGATGTAAAAGACAGTGATTGAAAATCACTTAAGCCAGCCCAGAAGTCCTTGTTCTATGGCACTGAACTGATGGGAAAACTGAAGGTTTATGTTAACTTACCTTACATAATACAACTGTGGAAAAGTTACAATGTGAACATAATTGTGATTCCCATACCTGTGCTTCCAATCACTCCACTCTTCAGTTATCTAGTTTACAGTCAGATGGGGAGTGGAGAGGCTGACTGTAGCACTACTTTAATGCCATCTGTAACACCAGACATGTATCTATAACAAAAGTACAAAGTGAACTCCCCGCAAGTTGAGTTCTGACTAGGGGATTCAAAAAAGTCATCTCAAGTAGTTGATCATTAGTTCACTAGTTATGGACAGAAGGAAGTGACAGAAGAAAAGGAACATTTCAAACTAGGGAAATTACATTATTAGATTTGTGGAGGCATGAAAGTGCAAGGCAGGTTGAGATTATAGTAACTAAGTGTTGATAAAACTTATGATGCAAGATACATTAAAAAGGAACCTGGAGGAATAGGATAAAGAGATCTTGCTTACCATATAAAAAAACATTTTATTTTATTGGACACTTTTGAGATTTTTGTAATGATTATTTTGGTAGCATTCTGAAGGGTGATTTGGAGAGATGGATTATCAAGTAGTAAATTAAAAAGCTGTTTTACAAAGGTTGGATAGCACCTAACCTAGGGGTTAGATAGAACTAAACACATTTGAGACCTTTTTTAATGTCACCTAAAAATAAAATAAAATAAAATCGGCAAGCACTGAATTAAATGATTGGTATAAGCATTCTGTTTGGACAAAGTTCTACCAAAGCATTGGCCTTGTTCAAATATTTTTGAAAAGACAGATGCCCTCTAGAGAAAAGTAGGCTTGTGCTACTTGGAAAGTCGAATCTCCCACCTACAGAAATAAAAGAAGGTAGGTAATGGAGTCAACCCCTGATCTTCATAACAGAAAATTCTGAGATCTTTCTCCCTAAATGTGTTAACTCCTTTACTTTCCTGGTCCTTGTTGCTTTCTCTTCACATCCTATCTAGCACAGGTATTTATCTCTTGTTTCATGATCATATTCTACCAGGAAAAGGTTTTTTTCACTTAGCAAGAAGTGGTACACACTTGGAGAGAAGCAGAGGATGTAGAGCTGGATTGAGTGTGGATACTGGCTGTCCACTGGGCACATTCACAATCTGAAAGGCTCTTTGATCTTGATGGGAACTTCTATTTGCTGCGCTGCAGCAAATCTTTTTCTTCCATATACTAGGACATCAAATTTTTCTTATTTTTTTCCCCCTCTCAGTGTGTGTTTTGAATGGTTTACCTCATCTCCAATTTCCAAGTAAGGGCTATGATTGTGTACATCAATCTGCATATCAAACCTTTTGACCACATACATTTGGATTCAGCATCGAGGATATAACCCAATTCTGAGAGATGTTAACACTCTCTTAGGTTTAGCTGGGAATATAAGACTCTTTCTCTGGCTTTTGATGAGTATTTGACTGTGAGAACTGCTATAACCACACCAGAAATGTCTAGAGTTGCTTTACGTAGCCCAACCATGGAACCACCTTGAGGAAGGCAACAAGATAAATAGCTGAAACGATTTCCATAAATCGATACATAAATGTTTTTAAAGGAAGCAAAAAGCTAGTATGTGAGTGCAGGTAATGTCTTCAGAAGCTGTGCTATCATCTACCATGCAATAACACTTTTCTAAGGCATGTTTCATGATTTTTTTCACGTCTAGATAGGCAAAAAGACAAAAACTGGCATATATCAAAGATTCTGGAAAGAAGATCTGGAATTGGAGAAGTCACAGCTTATCTTAGTTGGGTTTTCTGTTTATAAGACTTGCAAACTTCCAGCAAAATATTTTTGTCTCAAGATGTAAAAATTACTATATGTCATGAGCATCTGAGTGACTCGTAAATGCGTGAAACCTCATATATTAAAGCCAGTAATACTACTATTTATTGCACAAGGGATGTAATAACTACACACCTGAGGTCAATAACTGTTTCTCTTTTTGTCTAGCTTACGTTTCTGATTTGGGCTCCCCCATAGTACAAAAAAAAAGTAAATATTATTTAAATAAAAAATGTCCATGCAATTATTTTACAAGGTAGTAAGTAAAGAGTTTTTGCTTTGGGAAATTTGTGCCCTCCCACTCTATAGTCAATCATCAAAGGAATGGATCCCCAGAGAAGAGAGTGGACAGTTGTCTACTCTGTTTTTAAAAGGATATAAAGAAGTTGAAATAATTACATCTTGACAGGTAGGAGACTAAGCTCCTAGAGCTGACTTAGTTCTCAAAAAGGTCTTGGAGAGCTTAAAAATGGAAAAAACAATCATAATTTCTAAATTCCAGATGACCCAGTAGAAAATTATTTCTACTCCCTTCTCAGCATTTGCAAGAAACTTAACCTAGAAATCCTAGAAAAAAGGCTTTAAATGTATAGATTTAGAGGTAAAGACACTAAACTTCTTTCAAAATGTATGATTATTTGTAGGGAAGTGAACATTTCCAAAGAAGACCCTAGATTCACAATACTTAAAAACAGGGACATCTATCTACACTTTGGGTCTGGAACTTTATATTATATATGGTATAACAATCTGTATGAATGCAATGTATTTCATATTGTAAAATAGTACATATAATATACAACAGTTCATCTGTCAAAGTTACTCATAATCAAAAAAGCAACCCACTTGTTTAAAGTAAATTGTTACAATGGAAAGTTGCTTTAATGTAATAATATTGATAAAAAAGAAATAGGACTGTGAATTCCACTAAGAAAAATTCAGCATTTATTGAGTCATTTTAATATACTAATCATGGGTCTAAGTGTTTTCTGAGTGTTACTTCCTCGGATCCTTATTCCAACCCTACAAGTTAGGTATTGTTATCATCCCCATTTTACAGAGGAAACAACTGAGATACAGTGGGCTTAAGGATTCTGTTTAAAGTCACATAGTTAAGAAGCAAACAGAATGTGAATTTCTTCCTCAGAGCCTGTACTATTTCCCATCATGCTATAATGTTTTGTTAAGAAGGAGTTTGACTATTTTTTTTCATTTCTAAATAGGTAAGACAAGACCTGGCATATATAATAGATCCAGCTAAGAGGGTTTGGAGTTTGACAAGTCTCAGTGTTAACAGGAATATCACTATAAAAGTATTGAATTTGGGCTGCTCCCTTACTGCCTAGCTGGATAATGTAATGCTGCAATATAGGCGACCTTTGTCTAACAGATGGTGACAGATTTTGAGACAAGCTTGAAGGAAATTAAAAGCCAGCAGGTAAATGTTGTTCCTACTAATGATAAAAAATGTTAAGGTCATCTAAAAAAGGCTTCTGTCTTTATTAAACACTGACGCTGATTTAAGTGGCCCTACCACTGACTCCCTTGGCTTCTAGAAAAGAAAGTGTGCAATGGGTTTTCATTTTCTGTCTTCTCACTTTCTTTCACCAGAATGGTTCCGAAACTTCAGCATGTATCAGAATCACCTGGAGCACTTGCTAAATCACAGATTTCTGGGTTCCATTCCTGGAGTTCATGATTTAGTAATATGAGAATTTCTTTTCATAATAAATTCCCAATTTATGCTGATGGGGAGTTGCTTGTCTATAGACCGTACTTTGCAAACCACTGCCCCACTCCACTGTACTTCAAAATCCTTCAAAGAAGTTTAGAAGGTGCTCATCAATGTATCTACAATTGCTCTTAGCACAATGTCTGACATACATGTATCAAAACAAGCAAGTAAAAAACAAAAAAACTTATGAACAGGTTGGTGCAAAAGTAATTGCGGTTTTTGCCATTACTTTTAATAGCAAAGACAGCAATTGGTTTTGCACCAACTTAGTAACAGTATTTTCAAATATAAACCTTGTGAGAAAAGGTACTTCTCTTTATTCCTTTCTTTAACAGAAAGTAATTTTGACATAGTGACTCACAGTGTGAAGTGTTGTAAGAGATTTAGATAAATATTCTTAGCAATGTGATTCATAATAACCGATAACTGGAAACAAAGTGAATACATTTTGATATAATCATATAACAAATACTCTACAGTAATAAAAATAAACTACTGCCACACATACAAGAAGGATGAATCTTATAAACATAATGTTGAGCCAATGAATCCAGACATAAAATATTACATTCATCTAAAATTCGAAAACAAACATGGCAAGACAGTGGTTAACTTTGGGAAGAGATGAGTATAGCAGGTATATTCAGAGGGGATATAGCAGGAGATTCTGGAGTTCAGGTAATAATCTATTTCTTGTCAAAAGCATGTTTGTTTTTGATAATGCACTGAGCTGTACACTTATTATTTTTGGTTTTTCTGTACATATGTAATATTTTAATATGGTATTTTATTAGCGGAAAATGTTTAAGCTTGAAAAATAGATCAAAGCTACTGATTTTCCATTAGTGGACGGAAAATATTCATTCATTGGATATTTTCCAGGTATTATGGGCTAAATTGCATCTCTATCTTCCAACTTACATGTTGAAGTTCTGACCCCCCGTACCTCAGAATACGACCGTATTTGGAATAAGGCTTTTGTAAAAGTAATTAAGATAAAATAAAGTTATATGGGTGGGCCCCAATCTAATATGATTGGTGTCCTTATAAACAGAGGCAATTAGGATGCAAACAACACACAAGCCTCCAGAGGAGTGACTATGTGAGAACACAATGAGAAGACAGCCATTGCAAGGCAAGAAGAGAGTTCTCAAAAGAAACCTACTCTGTGGACACCTTGGTCTTAGACTTATGGTCTTCAGAAGTGGGGAAAATAATTTTTTGTTATTAATGCCATCCAGTCTGTGGTACAATGTCATGCAAGCCCCAACAAATTAACATATGAAAATGACTTTCATATCTATTACCATTGTATATGTTTGGGGTAACGAAAGACATGAAAAATTATAATCCTGAATAATGTCTACATAGTCCTGAAAAATGAAGGAGAAAACTTTTTCAAGCTCTTATTTGTGCCCTGTGTTTATGAAATTGTGCATTGATCCATCAAGATTGAATTGTGAATTAAAATTCATTTCCAAATATTCCTTCTTCCTCAAACATAATAAATGTTATGCTTCCATTTTCCCAACTTGAAAATGAGGCAGACGAATTCAATTTGCCTTTGCTTGAATAGAAATGTTATTTACCAGTGCTCCTGATAAATACCCTTCCTGATATTATTTACGTCATTTCAGAATGTGATAGTTATTTTTGTATGTCACCACTGCTAGTCCACAGTGTCCAGTTATTTGGTCCCACACTAGTCTGGATGTTGCTGTGAAAGTACTTTTTAAATGTAATTAACATTTTCATCAATGGACTTTGAATAAAACAGATCACCTTCCATATTGTGAGTGGGCCTTATCCAATCAGTTGAGGGCCTCAAAAGAAAGGCTGAGGTCTCCTGAAGAAGAAATGATTCTCCTCTAGTCTGTCTTCAGACTTAAGGTTGGAACATCAACTCTTACTGGAATTTGTAGGTGCCTGTCCTGCAAATTTCATATCACCAGCTCCCTACAATCACAATTCCTTGAAATAAACCTCATGATAGATAGCTAGACAGATAGATAGATAGATAGATAGACAGACAGACAGATAGATACTTTGTTTCTCTGAAAAACCCTGACTAATACTAACATACAGAGTAATTTTTAATTCTTAAATAAATCTCAACTTTTGTAATTTTCTTTCCTTTTGTCCCCTTTCCAGCTTTTCTTCCTTTCCTTATATTTGATTATCAGTGGAGATAGAAAAAAAATACTGATTCAACATTAAAGTTCAAGCCTCAAACTTATTCTAAGATCATTGTCTATCCTTGAGGTCGACAAACTCTATCTGTAAAGGGCCAGGTAGGAACTACTTCGGGCTTTGAGGTCCATCCTCACGGTATCTGCAGCAATTACACAACTCTGCTGTTGGAGCATAAAGGCCACTGTGGAAAATGCAGAAATGAATGGGCATGGCTTTGTTTCCACACAGTGTATACATTTACTTAGGGACATGGATATTTTGAGCTTCATGTAATTTTCACACATCACAGAATATTATTCTACTTTTGATTTTTTTAGCCATTTAAAAATGTGAAAATAGCTTCTTCTCCAAGAAAACGCCAAATGGCTGATGATGCTGGGGGTGGGGACAAAGACCCCAGAGGCCCTGGGATATAATTTTTTTTTTAATACAAAAATTAAATATAAAAATAAAATTATTTTTAGCACAAGAACCTTAAAGAAATAGGCAGTAGGCCAGATTTGGTCCACTGGTCACAGTTTGCTGATCCCTGATCTAGTCAGTGCCCTCGGTTTCCAACTAGGAAAAGCATTTTTGTTATGTCTGATGTTTTGCTTCATAGTGGGGGATTTCTTATAGAAACTGGATTTTAACGAAGAACAACACAGTCCATATGCCTGGAGGACAACCAGGCTTTTCAAGGATGTTGCTAATTAATGACATTTTGAGTCATAGAGAAGAAAGGTCACTATTTCACTTTCAACACATTCTTGAGAACACTGCCAAGAGCATCCACTTATCAAAGATTGTACCCACCAGTCATAACCTTCCATCTTTTCTTTTTGGTTTGCTTTGTTTTCTGCATGTATATTCTGTTGATTTTCTGGGAACATAAACTACTGAAATCAATTTAGTGATTAACCATTATTATCTCCTTTACTCTTCCTGCCATTTTACAGCTCTCTGCTTTCCTGCAAGCAAGATGTCAGGGCATTTTTATTGTATTGCTATTTACTCTTCAGCTCAATAGTTTTTTCAAAGCAGACACATCACTGACATTTAGCAGTATTAATCTCTGCCAGTGCAATATGCCTAATTGGTTTTAATGAAATAAAGAAGGAGAACTTTGTGGGAAAATTGGTAAAAAGCTGCAATGAACTAAGATCTCTGTTTTCAGATATTTTCTAAAGTCAATGGCATTGACTAACAGAAAATAATGTGCCGCTAAATAGCATTTAGTCCTCTACAAATTGTCAAGGTTGTGTGTTACTGAAAACAGGGGTGAGAGTCATTTCTATTACGAAATTTGTTTATTTGGAAAGGATATGAATATCAAGCCCAGACTTAGGGTAATAGAAAAGTAAGAATTCTATTAATAACTTTGCTAATAAAACCTCTTACATCAACATAAAGATAATCACTGACTCCAAATGCAGACACACAAAAAGTCTGCATAGGCTGAAAAAAATCAGACGGTGATCCTATTGAAAAATCAGACTACAAACCTTCAAGTTAGGTACATAGAATATCTTATCCAATGTTTTCTTTCTTTGTCATGAGATTTATTTTATAAGCTATTGCTAAGTATATATTTAGTAGATTTTTATTACATTATTAAAATTATCTGCATAAAAAATGGAAGTTTAGAGACTGGAAGGTTATGACCACATAAATCACCTTTATAGGCTTGGTTGACAGCTGTTTGAAATACCTCTAAGACACTAGGACAGATTCAGAACCACCTCAAAAGCAACATGGCTCAGTGAACCAAGCAATTGAGTGTAACTCTGGGGAATCTGTATTCTAATGCTGATTTTTCCATTGCCTCATTTAATCTAATTTTAGCCTCTTCACATATGGAGCAGACTGATACGGGGCAAATAATCATACCACCAGAATTGCAGAAAAAATAATGCAATTTACCAAGTACAACTTACCTTTCATCACCCTCCGGATCCTAACTCCTCAGCCATGCACACAGTGCAAAGGCTGCCACCCTCATGCCAAAAATGCATGCTTCAACAAAGTCTAGAATGATGACCCAGAAAAGCTAACAACGAGTAGTCTGATTATTGAGAGAGAGGAAAGTGGTCCTGCTCCCATACAAGTAATTGGGAGCAGGATTCAAAACAATTTTTGAAATAAATTAGCTCATCTATAAAATGTATTCTTTATTCTAATTCATTATTATATTTTACTTGTCTTACTTTTCCCTTATAAGGTATGCATATTTTTTTAAGACTCAATATTTATTAGACTGGTAGATTCACTGATTTACTGAACATTTATATTAACTTACTCATCATAAGCAACAATTAGTTGTACCCTTATTATATTTTCTCTCATCACAATAGAATGATCTCAAACCTACTCAATACCAGAATGCTCATTTTTCTTGGCATTCTCAAGACTTGGATCTTCACAAAAAAAGGTACTAGGGATTAACTGAGAAACATTATGAGCTCCTTTACATATTCACCTGGAGAGAATGGAATGTTGCTATAGGCAGCCTACAGGCCTTACGGTGCAAGCTAATAAATCTATGGATTGCAGGTTATCACATTGACTCAACCACTTTCAGTCATGACACTGCTGAAGAGGGCCTTTTCTTTAGCTGACTTGGTCTCTGCCATTGACAGTGCTACCCCTTTTTCCCTCTAGGGTATTTCTTCCAAATTCCCATTCCATCATTCTTACGGGGTACAAGTGCAATCTCTACTTCTACCCCATTATACTCTTGCTAGCTCAGGGATTTCATTATCCTACATAGAGGGCTAATACTTCAGCAAGAAGTGGCCTAGAAAATCCATGAAGGCTTCTGCCACAAAAATTATTTAGCTTTCAATTTTTTAACCCAGATGAACATGTTAGTAAAATCAGAAGCTGTGAAGCATGGAATTCTAAATTAAGACTACTGAAAACTATCACAAGAACAAAAATAAGAGTATGATGTCACTCTGGCTTTTAAAAATATCTAGAAATAATTTACATGCTTTCAGTAACTATATCATACATAATTTTAATATTACTTTATATTTAAATAGCACTTTATAATTTTAAAATATCACATATATTATTTGATTTCTATATCTGTTTCTATTGCATTTCTTCCTGTAAGAGAGATGTCTTTAAACATTATAAAGGTTTTAATCAAATGGTAACAATATGCTAAGAATCTTTAATGAAATCTATTGTGAATGTGAATATAAATGAATTTGACAATTGCAAAATCAGTTGGTTCTCTAAAATATAATTTACATTTCCCAGGCTTTTTTTCATCTTAGAATTTCTAATCCCCCAAGAGTATCATTCTTTTATAAAAATGGCCAGAACCTTCATGCCAACAACACTTAAATCTGCACCTCAGTGCCTAAACTAAAAATAAATATGCATTTTGAGAGAAATAAAATGATCGTTAACTGTTTAGTGTAAATATCCCAAAATGACTCATTTTATTCACTTAAGAATCCTATTACTTATGGTACTGTTAATTCTAGAATTTTTTTGAACATTTAGGCTGCTTGTGAGCTAGAATAAAATTGTGAGTGTTTGAAGAAGCCATGGAGATTATTTCATGCTAACCATTCATTTAGCGGAAAGGGAAAGGGAGAGATCAGGTGACTTGCCAGAACTAAAATACTCATCAAGTGATAGAGTTTAGATCTGAATGCAGGACTTATGACTCCCAAGACCCCAGTCAGCTTCTATGGCAGAATTTTCACTTGGAGCCTGCTATAATAACTCTAGATGCACCACATGACAACTTTGTTTTCCAGAAAAAAAATTAAACCATCATCATTGTTATTGTTTATCTAGTTACTTTCATATGTTGTATCTGACCTTTAAAATTAAAGAAGACTGTTTTCTTCTTTATTCTACCCTGAACTACTTCAGAAATTTTGGAAGTATACATAACTTCTGTGAATTATTCATTATGGAACTTAGTTAAGTTTCTAAACATTTTGCCATGCTGATATTTTGGAGTACAGACACCAAACAAGACAAGGGTCCCGTCTCTGCAAAAACTTGTCAAGCCAGAACACCATGGGTTCCATGGAAATGACTCAGATAACCCAAGAGGATTAAGAGGTTGGAGCAATCTCTCTTCCTTCTTTTAGCCCTCCAACCTCCAAGTACCTCCACTACATTAACAAAACAAAAGAAAATTTTAAAATATAGAGAAATTCTGTTCTATTTTCATCAGCTCCTACTTTCCTGAGACAGGAAGTTAAAGTGACCAGTGCCTTTCACTTGGAAAATGGAAACAAAAAGATCATATAACTTTGGGCAATTATCCTAAAATGTTTGGAATCACTTCATTACATAGGCTTAGTATGCCATATTCTGTGAATGAGTTTGAGATTCCCATGTAGCTTCTGAGCTGCAGCATTCCTCACTTTATCTTGATTTGTTGAACCAGTGTCACATTTGAGTTTCTGATTCAGGCCCTCTACCAACAAAGTATCCCTCTGATGAGTGAGCAAGGAGCCCTATGCTGGCATCAGGCCATCTGGCTGGATCCACAACAGCTTACCCTTATCAAGAATCCTGTTTTTCCAGGTGTCAGCTGGGATCCCACTGTGAATGGGGCTGACTATCCAGAAAAAAAATTGTGTCACCCTTTTTTCTTTCCGCCTTAACCTCTCAGCAAAATTCAATATTCTTTTCGTACCCACATTTGTCTTCACCATACCTTGGTTTACTGTGCCTTTGAAGCATTGTTGGTGGGACCACTTGAATAACCATAAGGGCAGCCACTCATAGAAAACATACTTTCTTGGCTGGATTTCCCTGAAAGCAGAGTCTCAGATAACAACTTGAGTGCAGGTAGTTTATTTGATAGATGATTTCAAGAAGCAGGAGAAAAGGAGGGGTAGACTGAGACACAGAAGAACAAAAAAGCTAACAAAAAATTGTATTGGGGTCACAACTATGAGACAGATTGGCTTGAATTTTTGAAATCTTCTCAGAGCATGAAAAATAAAATAATCTAGAATTGTTCCTCTAAAAGATGGTGGGGTGGACTACATAGGTTCTTGTGGTATAAGAGAAGCCTCTAAGAAGAAAATGGAAATACGTTATCGCCAGCTCTGTATGGGTCAGCATAAGGTGAATTGGAGCTTAAAGAAACTGTCTACTAAAACTACAGCTAAAATCAGATCTGTGCAAGGGAATGTGAGGCAGGCACCCAAGCCCTCTGCTGCATCATCTTTCCTTGTCCCAGTTTCTTTTTCCTGTCCAGGGGGTACATGTGCCAAAGGGCCGACGAAACCTTAAATACAAGTCATCTTATGACACCAGAGAAATCTAGCACATGTTATGACACCAGAGAAATTTAACACATACTCAACTATTTTTACACATGTCACTAAGGTAAACAGGTGATGCTAATTGTGATAGATTCTACCAAATGCCTATTAGAATGATCATTTGAAACTAAGAGAGAAGTCATGGCTATTGATTTTATTTTTAAATCTGGAAAACACAGATCAAGCAGGAATAACCTGTATCAGAATGATAGGAGATATCAAATGTCTATCTTAGGCTGCTAGTTAACAAGCTAACAAGTTTACAACAGAATGGTCAGTATATTTTTTTAAATCTCAAATAACCAAAGCCATAGGTCACAGGGGGTGGCGAGGAGACTTGTAATAATTGCAACTGTAAAACAATAGCCTTAGTCCAAAAATTTTAAATTATTCTGAGATGGAGAAAGGTTGATTTGAGGAATTCAAAAAAATGAGTTTTATAAAACTAGTATTGTAAAACGTTAAATAGTTGTTATTATAACCATTTATAATTGAGGCCATTAAGCTTTGGAAACAGAAAGATAAAATGATACACCCAATGGGACAGAGGCAAAATGTGGCAGAGGTGATGTTTCAGCCCAGGTTTGTCAGCTTTTAAAGCCAATGCTCTTTTTATTTTTTAAATTTTTAAAAAATTTTCAGTTCAGGGATATATGTGAAGGTCTGTTACATGGATATATTGGATGATGCTGACATTTGTACTTCAGTTGAACCTGTCACCCAAATAGTGAACACAGTACCTGATAGGTAGTTTTTCACCTCTTCCCTCCCCTACTGGTGTCTACTGTTTCCACATTTATTTTCATGTGTCATCAATGTTTGGCTCCTATTTATAAGCTAGAACATGTGCTATATGGCTTTCTGTTTCTGTGTTAATTCTCTTAGGATAATGTCCTCCGGATGCATCCATGTTGCTGCAAAGCACATAATTTCAGTCTTTTTTCTGGCTGCACAGTATTTCAGGGTGTATATATACCATATTTTCTTTATCCAATCCCAGTTGATGGACACCTAGGTTGACTCTATGTCTTTGTAATTGTGAATGGTGGTGCAACATGCAATTGCATGTGTCCTTTTGGTAGAATGATTTATTTTTCTCTGAGTATGTACTCAGTAATGGGATTGCTGGGTTAAATGGTAATTCTATTTTTAGTCCTTTGAGAAATCTCTAAACCACTTTCTATAGAGACTGAACTGCTTTCTATACAGACTGAACTAATCCTACAAACAATGTATAAGCATGTCCTTTTCTCCACAGCCTCACCAACATCTCTTATTTTTTGATTTTTCAAAAGTAGTCATTCTGACTGCTGTGAGATATTTCATTGCGGTTTTAATTTGCATTTCTCTGACAGTTAGTGATGATGAGCATTTTTTTCATGTTTGTGGCCATTTGTACATCTTGAGAAGTGTCCATTCATGCCCCTTGCCTACTATTTTTATAATATGTATTATTTTATTTTATACCTTCATATGTTTGTTTCAGCTAGAATTTATTTTGTTGTAGGTGTCTCGTAATCCAGCTTTATTTTTTCCCACATGGTAGGCCAGTTCTCTCTATTTTTTAAGCAAATTCAATTATGTTATTTGTGTACATTTATGGGGTACAAGTCTTTGCCTATTTTTTAATAGTTTTTTTTTTCTTGTTGATTTGTTTTAGTTCTTTATAGAGTCTGGATATTCGTCCTTTGACAGATGCATAGTTTGCAAACATATTCTGCCATTCTTTAGATTGTCTGTTTATTCTGTTGATAATTTGTTTTGCTCTGCAGAATCTTTAGGTCAAAATTGTCAATTTTTGTTTTTGTCATAAATTATTTACCTAGGCCAATGTCCAGAGAGTATTTCCTAGGGTTTCTTGTAGATTTGTATAGTTTAAGGTCTTAAATTTAACTCTTTAACCCATTTTGAGTTAATTTTTGCATACGGTAAAAGGTAGAAAATAAAAAAGAGCCTGAATAGTCAAAGCAATTTTAAGCAAAAAGAACAAAACCAGAGGCATCACATACCTGACTTCAAATTATACTACAAAGCTACATTAACCAAAATAGCATGGTACTGGCACAAAAAAATAGACATAGGTCAATGTCAATGGAACCAAATAGAAAATGCAGAAATAAAGCTACACGCCTACAACCAATCAATGTCCTACAATGTCGACAGAAATAATAGAGAAAGGAAATCCCATTCAATGAATGGTTCTGAGAATGCTGGAAAACCATGTACAGAAGAGTGAAACTTGACCCTACCAATGTTCTTTCTACTCTTCCAGAGAGCAGCTCAAGCCTTCTAATGATTGCACATGTTACAATGCACTCTCTAGCTATGGGAAATATGACATTTAAAAAAAATATACAACTGAAAATAGTTCAAATTGTTTCAAAATTATTGGATAATTTCATTATTTTACATATGAAATTCAAAGTTTTCAGTTATATGTAAAATAACTGTAAAGGCAGAAATTCAATTATGCCCTGGTGATACACAAATTTTCACTTTGTCAATCCTATATGAAGTACAATTTTAGGGACACAAAACTCAGATTTGTATGAACTGGATATATAAATATTCTAAAAATATATGAAATCTTACACATTATTAATAGTTTTAGCCATACTATTTCTAAAAATAAATACTTGAGTTTAAACTCTAGTATTTGTAATATATGTTATGTTTGACACATTTTCTTGGTCTTAACAACACTAGAAAGGAATATTTTCAAGATGAGGACAACTTCAAAGTCAAAACAAACCCTGAATGAAGAGAAAAACTGGGAGATTTTATGAAGTAGATCAAAGTGTAAAAGGAAATAAGTCAGAACGAGAGCTATGATAATCTATAAGAGAAGTTTCTGCCAACAGTCTGAATATTTAAGAGTATAAAACAGTTAAAGGTGGAAGAAAAAAAATGACAAGTACTATGATGTTCACTTAAAAGCTAGCATTGATATCTAGAGGCAAAAACAAACTCTGAGAAAGGAACTTCATTATCCAAAATACAGACAGAGATCTATGACTATTTCAACTCTTGCTAATCAAAGAGGTGGGCTTGTCTACATCACTAGTAGTAAGTTCTTGAGCAACCTACTGCCACCCCAAATATGTTTAATTAAATAATCTGTGAGGATATAATGAATATACTAGACATCCCAACTTGGAGAAAGTAGGAATCCAGATATGTTTGAGCATGTCTCCTGAACTAATGATTGAGAAAAAAGGAGCCAATTTGCATGGCTGATTTTAGCTATAGACAGAAAATAGTTTTATTCAAGTAATTTCTGTGGGTTAGGGGAAAATATATTACCCTGTCAACGTTCAGTACCTTTCCTCTTTCTGACCCTATAGATTTGTATATGAATCTAGAGATGCAGCTGAAGTTAAACAAACTTTTCTGTCCAAAATATGCTGAGGTTCAGAAGCACGGATTGGGAAAGAATTCTCTCTAAGGAACATACTTGGCTTTGCTGCAGTCATGCCTGCAGAGCATGTACGCATGGGTCTGAAGCTTTGGCAGTTAAAATACTTTGAATACAGTGTGTTAGGAAGAGTTTTAATTGCAAGTAATAGAAAACAGAAAAACAATGAATCAGACAAATTTACCTTACACAGTAGGAAGTACAAGAAGGTAAGCCATTAGGGGTGGCAGTTCTCCTGCTCAGAAATCATTCATACGTAGGATCATTGCATACTTTTGCTTCCTCATGCCCAGTGCATGACTTTTCATCTCCATGTTTATTGCTACATGATCACAGAGATGGTGCTGCAACTCCAGGTATCACATCTATGCTCAGCATCATTTGATCATTTTATAAGGAAAGAAAAAGACGTTCCAGAAACCCCTAATCCATATCACCACCAAATGACTTTCTTCCCCAATGGGGACAGAACTGTGCCACAGGCCCACCCCAAGATCCCAAGAAGGTTTTCCACCATCTATGGTGGAAAATAATAAGAGAGAAGCCTTCAGCCACATAAATTAATAACTCAATACTTTTTATTATTGAATGTGTGGCAGGATTTAAATGTTTGTATTGTTTTAACATTAAAAGCTGCTGTTTTATTTTCTTTCTTTAATTTATCATACAAGAATGAAATGAGAATGCTTTTCCTCTCTCCCTGAAGTTAAACTTTTAAAGTCTCAAAGAAAGTCAAAGTCATTTTCAATTACTAATGATTCAGATCTGGGTTATATGAGCCTTCAAGACTATCACGAAAGAACTAGAGGACAGTTGCATTTGAGAAGAAATGAATGTGAGGGTGCCTCTGAAGGAAACCAGAAAAGAGGGGAAGGATCCTCTTAAAAAAAAGAGAAGGGCAGAGGAGTTAAGGAGGAGCTGAGGGGTTTGAAGTGGGACCCCACAAGTGATCTTGGAGAGTTTCTAAGAAGGGAAAGGGCCTAAGCCTGGAAAGTAATGGGTGGGTAGATACAGAAAAGGACCTCCAGTTCCCAGTAGCCATTTGGAGGTTGAGTCACCCAGGGAATGCCCAGTGTTCATTTTGGAAATTTATTTCACAGGATTATTACTCATCAAATAAAAAAGTGAAAATAAAAATCAGTGTTAAAGGAAGCAAATCAGTGTTTTTAAAAAATCAAATAAGAAGCCAAAGGTAGGCCTAGAATAAGAGAACAGAGAGCTCAATAAAGAAGGAATAATTATCACAAACTGTCCAGAAGAAATCAGACTAAAATGAATTTTCTCAATTGTTACAAATTACTTTGTTTGATATGGAATTAGAAGAAAGAAAACAGTACAAAATTCAAGAAAAATAATTACTTGGATAATTAGCTCTTATTTGAGGCTTTCAGTAAAGGGGCAGGACTCCTTTCCCTATACTTAAGTTTCTATTCTTTTCTAATTAGGGTTACAATGGCTCTTGTGAATTTACAATATAATTTTACAAACTACGGAGTTTCAAGATTGTCAGGTATTGAGCTTCTCTTTATCCCCCCCCCAAAGGCTGCTTCCTCTCATTTGTTCCTTTAGTCTGACATATAAAGTAAATTGAATTTATGCTAAAACCTGAGTAGCAAGAACTGGCATTTCTTTCAAATAATATTCTCACCTACAGACATTCAGACATGTATTTTTGTAACCCTCTGAGACCTTTAAGTCTTTTACTCACTTACTCTTGTCTGCTTCTACTTGCTCCTCGAGACTGTTTTATGATTATCGGATGACCATGTTCCCACCCACGGAGTCTGAGCCCACTTCTCCTTAAAGCTTCATTTTCCTTATCCTCCAATGACTTTTGAGTTTGGGCAGGTGAACGTGGGGTTGTTACTGGAGCTTAACAATATTCAATGATTGATTGCTATTTTTTATCTTCATTATATGGGAAATGTTTATGCCTTACTCCATTACATTTTTTTAAGCAAATGCTGGAAAAGAGCAGTTGCTCTCTTCCCTTAATCCTGTAGTCTTATAGATCTCACCACATCATTGAGTCTGCTACTTCTATTTTTACACTTTTCATTTAGCACTCAACCTTCTGTTGCCTGATTTTCAATGCTGATGCTCAGCATCACAAAATAGACAGAGTGGTAAGAAGGCAGGAATGGCATATGTGTGCATGCACGTGTGCACACATACACATACTCGCTCACACACTCACACCAGAATCTCTTGAAAAGAGCCAATTTTAACAATAAAACTGGAAAAGGCACACAGGAGAATTCTAAATTTACAGTATCTGGTCCATTTGCTGGTCGGGCAATAATATCCAAACTTTTTGAACATTTCTACTGGTGAAGACTTAACTTTTATTTTTTGCTACTTTGTAAGTATTTCTCCTGGCACATCAATATCTGAAATCTAATATTTTTGCATGCTGATTAGTTCCCCACTTTCAGTTGCAAGACCTCTTTGCTTCTCTAAAATTGTTCCATTATTAATGATGTTAAAGTACTCAGTTTCAAAAGGTTAAAATAGTGACTCATTTATTTTAACCTTTTCTTCTTCAGATTTTTTCTGTGTCTAGGCATTTATTTTTTACTCCTGCAATCATAGATCTCATTTCACTTGTAAACACTCTATGATTGAACTGTAGCTGGAGCTATTGGACTATAGTCAACTTCTCCCACTGATTTACACATTGCAGCCAACTTATTCATTTTGGCTTCTACACTGACTCTAACTTATCTTTCAAACTAAACTGAAATTCCTAATCATAAATAGTAAGTTAACTTCATCCTAATATCCCTCAAGTATAACCTTGTACTTACATATTTTCTATATTGTGATTTTTTTTTCTTTTACAAGTACCATAGATGGGGCATCACAAATCCTGAGCCAAATAAATCAAATTTTGAATCTCAACTCGTGTAGAGAGCTGCTCTTCTACTTCTCCACTGGATTTTCTTACCCGGTTTTACAAAGTCACTTCTTTCATAAAGCTTTCTCAAATTAATGCTGACTTTAGATAGTTAATCTAACTATCCAACAAATTCCATTGTTGTGGTGACCAGAATAATTGGTTGTCATAAACTGGAGCTAAAGACAATACTTACAAATATACAGAGAACAATGGTTTATCTCATCATGAATTGTAAATCTTTTCATACTGTATCCACAAAATCATTTCATTAACTGAGGAGCTATGCTGATTATAGACATTGAATGTGTCGTCATATATCTGTGCAAATGTTAAAATTTCAGAAATCTTGCATTTCACATCAGGAGGCAAGCTCAACAGATGCTTCCATATGCTAACACCCCTTGTTAAGGCAGAAGGTGTTAATTAAACAAATAATTTATAATAATGCATATGATTTAAAATATCAAAATGAATTCATCTGTTGTGTTCTCTCTGTGATGGCTGCTAGCCAGGATGGGGCTTTTATTCACAGGAAATACGTTTGCAGACCTGGTGTCACATGTATGAATGTGTACAAGTAAAAGAGTTAATACATTATAAATATTCTCATTACAGAGAGATTGCAAACTTGCCACAAAGAAATATTTCATGGAAAATTGACTGGATATATTTAAAGTAGGCATAGCCTAGGGCCACACAATTTCTAATTAAGCCCTGGTATTATGGTAAATTGTTCTAGAGCCTTAAATGTGTGTGGTAGAAGTAAGCCCATAGGACTTTGAAACTTACAAGAGGTGGGGCTAAGAGAGATGCTTCAAAATCTACTCTGACACTCAATGAGACCTTTGAGGGAAAGGATCAAGTTTCTTGTTGAAAAATCTCTTCCACTCCATTTCAAGTGTCCTGGCCAAATCCAGGGTTCTGTGCTCAGACTCACATTGGGATTCATAGGCTATAAAACTGGTACAAATGTGGGAAAGAATGAGCTATGGCTTTAGGAAATCAAGTTTGTGTTTTAGGGGAATAAAGCCTACAATACCAAGAAACAGTGCCAGTTGCCATGAGTAAGCATGGCAGTCTGCAAAAATAGCACAGAGCAAGTGGCTTTAGTGGGTAGCGATTGGAAGGAATTCCCTGAGATAAGAGATAAATAGAATGTTTTTGAGTTCATGTGACTCAGTTACTAAGTGGAGTCATGGGTGTGGAGGTGGAACTGATCAGGGTGAGTAAAAACTTGTCCTAGTTCAGATCCTCAGCACCTCAATACAGAAGTCAGAAACTCAATTTTTCCAGTTTCCTTCAATGCTCCCCTCCCTCCCTCCCTCTTCTTTCTTTTATTCCTTCCTTCCCTTCCCTTCCCTTCCCTTCCCTTCCCTTCCCTTCCTTCCTTCTTTCGACAGGATCTCACTCTGCCACCCAGGTTGGAGTGCAGTGACACTATCTTGGCTCACTGCAACCTCTGACTCCAAGGTTCAAGCGATTCTCCTGCCTCAGCCTCCTGAGTAGCTGGGATTACAGGTGCCTGCCACCCGGCTAATTTTTGTATTTTTAATAGAGATGGGGTTTCACCATGTTGGCCAGGCTGGCCTTGAACTCCTGGCATCAAGTGATCTGCCCACCTCGGCCTCCCAAATTGCTCCAATTACAAGCATGAGCCACCGCTCCTGGCCCATACATTCCCCTTTTCTAACTGATTCTATAATTACCTTTCTTAAATATATGGCTTGAAATTCGATCCCCAGTGTTGGAAGTGAGGCCTAATGGGAAGGGTTTTGATCCTGGGGACAGATTCCTCATAAATGGATTCTCTCCCTGGGGTTGGGGGATTGTGATTAGCTCCCTTGAGAAGTGGTTGTTAAAAAGAGTCTGGCATCTCTACCCTCTCTCTCCTATTTACTCTCTCACCATGTAATCTCTGCACACACCAGCTCCCCTTCACCTTCCACCATGAGGGGAAGCAGCCTGAGGCTCTCCCCAGCTGCAGATGGCCAATCTTGAACTTTTCCAGACTTCCAAACTGCGAACCAAATAAACCTTTTTTTAAATGTAAATTACCCAGCCTCAGGCATTCCTTTATAGCAATACTAAACAGACTAAGTCAGTTGTAAATGTGACAGTTTTTTCAGCTAGATTTTGAGATTTTGTGGGCAGAGATCAAGGGTTTTCATTTGGTATTTCTATCACCTGGCCCAGTCTCTTTCACATAGCCAGGGCTTAGAAATATTTAAGGATATGCATCGGACATAATATTTTTAATGAAGTTTCCAAATCTGTGCAGTTAGATAAACACAAAACGGATGTTGATTAATTAATCACTGTCAGCTGAAAGAAATGTCTCTACTTAAATACCACAAGATTCTGTATTCACTTTGTTTCATCAACATTATGATCCATTCACAAAGAAAAAGAATAATTAATATACCAGATGGTAGAATTAATGTGAATAAAAAATATAATAAACTAGAATAAATGACTCAAAACAAAGCAAAACAAAAACAAATCAATGTAACATGCCTAAACTTGAGAGTTTTTTTTAATTACATTTAAGAGAAAGATTTAGCTTCAAATAAGTTAACAGAAAAAATGTATTGGAAAATTTTAGTTGAACACAAGCTCTACAAGTCTCTATTTTAATCTCATTACAAAGAGGCTATATAATCTGAGGGGCATGATAAGGTGCTTAAAACAATAAATGACTATCATATTAATTACTGGTTTCTTGCCTCCAGAATCATCTTTGAGACAAAGGCACACTGAAGAGATTTTCAACTTAAAACTTCTCTCATAAGAATCCAGAATCTACTTTGAGCAGGATCTTTATATTTTTATAGATGGTTATTAGTAGTAATAGCATTGTCATTGATATAAAAGTTTTAATAGTAGCATTTGGGGTGCCAGTCTTATTACATTAACTTTAACACATACCTAAAATAGATGTCTGCAGGTTTATCTTGATTTATACCACAGTGCAATAGGTTTTCCACAGAAACTTTTCTTTTCTCTAATGTCAGTATTGTTTTCTTAGAAATAATGTAAGAAATAATAAGTTTTAACTTATTAATGCATTTGTTTTCATAGAATATCATACTACACAAAAATTTAGAAACCATTTAGAACATTAGATTCAAAGCCTGGAAATGGCTTCTAAACCAAAATTAAGCTATTAAACGGTTATTTTCTTAGGAGGTATTTGCACATATAATCAATGATGAAATCTAATTACATATTCTAAATGAGCTTTACTGATAGTATTCCATCATTAAATCAGTCTTCTGTGATTATTGGAGTTTTTCATTCAACCATCTGTTGTGAAAATACAAACAAAATAGAATAATACTTCATTTGTGATTTCTGTTTATTTATTCGGCATATGTTCTTGCCCTCTAGTACTAGCACTTATTGATTTCACTCTTTCATTCTATAATGCTACACTGCCCACCAGGTGACCCATGGACTAGACTATGAGTCAGCTTCATTTACTATAGTATATCCAGGTTTAGTGCAATAACAGGCACATAAACATGGGTGAGTTTTCATTGACTGAATTTTGAAAGGGAAGTAATAAGAGATGTCTTCTATCAGGTATTCCAAATTTACCCCCAACCCCCTTCGTACCTTGCTTTTTGACCTGGTACACTCTGGCTTTGGGGTCAGTCAATCAAGACATCTTAGAAGAGATTTGGGGAAGAAAGGGGAGCAATTAAAGCAAATTTATTCTCCTGGCTTCCCCCTGAAAGCTCATCTCTGTCTGGCTGTGTCCTTTACTAGTCTTCTCAAAACAATGGGATCTATACAACTTTCTCTTCTTGGCATTCTGACTTTTTTAATTAGAAATTCGTGGTCTAGATGTAATGGCATTTGCTATTTACATCAATACCATCACATTTATTTTCACTTAGAAACATAGATGTGAAAAAAATTGGAAAATGAACTAAAAAGACTTAAATATTATAATCCTGGTTTTGGAGACAGCAAAGATATGCTAGGCACCTTTATTATAGGCAAATATAACAGCATACTAGGATAAAACTGGCTTGAAACTGAAATTGTCACTGTGAGTTGCTATATAGAGGGATTTTCTGTGTACATGTATCCCCTAGAAATTAAGGTGAGCGTTGGCAGGAGATACCTGATCTGGGACTTTGGATATTGGCCATCTTCTTGTCTCAGTAACACAACTAACATCTGGCAAAATTTGGCAGAAATGAAGTGAGTATATGCACAGGGGACAATTGATACTGGTTGTGTGGGAGGAATAAGCTAACAAAGAAACCTCAAACAGCAAGAACAGATGTACTTCCCAATGGCCATATCCCCTGTGGAGAAAGAAAACTCCCTGCATTGAGAGACATTCTAGTTTGGTTTCTTTAGTTAGTAAGAAAATAGGAGTGATTGAAAAATGGATCAAAGACTTTGGTAAGAGAAATCTAAACATGATATGATGCAAAAATGCTTAATGGTCTTATCAAATATTAATGGTAGACATGACTTTATATAATTCATGCTTATCTCATTTTTCAGTTGGAATGAGTAACTTGCAGGTTATTACCCTAAGCCAGAGTGTATTAGTCCATTTTCATGCTGCCAATAGAGACATACCAGAGACTGGGCAATTTACAAAACAAAGAGGTTTAATGGACTTACAGTTCCACATGGCTGAGGAGGCCTCACAATTATGGTGGAAAGCAAGGAGGAACAAGTCACATCTTATGTGGATAGTGACAGGCAAAGAGATAGAATTTGTGTAGGGAAACTCCCTCTTATAAGACCATCAGATCTTCTGAGACTTATTCAGTATCACGAAAACAGAACAGGAAAGACCTACCCCCACGATTCAATTACCTCCCATTGGGTCCCTCCCACAACACATAGGAATTCAAAATGAGATTTGGGTGGGGACATAGCCAAACCATACCACAGGAGTAATTAAACTTTTTCTATAAAGGGCTAGTTACTAACTATGTTAGATTTTAGACTTTGCAGGTCAAGAGACAAAATTCGGAAAACTCTAGGTACTTACATAACAAAAAAATAAAAACAGATATCAAAAAAATTTTAATTGAAAAAATTCAAAATATAATAATAATAAAAGTTGAGTATAATTTCTGTAATACAGACCTACTAATTATAATAAATTCTTTTGGGGGGAAGATAACATTAATTAGGATTTAAAGTCAATTCCCTATCATCATGATAGAAGCATGGTTTCATTCTACAAAGTCTTTCCTTGCTTCAATAAAGCAAGTGCTCTTCATTCTGAATTATATCAGAATATGTTTCCTGCTTCTCTCTTGTTAAACTTAATAGATTGCCATCACAATCTTTCTTTTATACAAGAAAGCAAGTTAAAACCATAGCTTCTGTGGAACCCTCCTTGGGTTTCAGTTCCAGTTGACTGATTTGTAATCTTTGACTACTTACTTAACCTATATAGAAGTCTCAGTTTTTTCACCTAAAAATTACTGGTAGTATCTACTTCACAGGTTCATGGTAAGGCTTAAGTGAGTTAACAAATGCAAAAGTTTAGAACAGTCAGTGCATGGCCATTATCAAAACAGTGAATATAAATAAGTATTCTTCTTTTGATATTTTTTCAACCATATAAAAATGTAAAACAATTCTTAATTCATGGTTCTCACAAAAACAGCCATAGGGCAAGATTTGGCTCACAGTCTATGGTTTGTGTACTTCTCCTCTAACTGATCATAAGCATCACAGCGTCCTCACTTCCTACTTTTTAGACATAGAGACCTACTTAATTTTCATCCTTTTAATGCAATTGAGATTCATCAGCAGGTGATAATTGCTATGTATCTACCTACATAGAAAGTTGTGTCAATTCTTTTATCAGAGTAATTTTAATCTAAATTCTATTCAGAAATTTTGAAATGAGAAATTCCCTTTGTTCTCCTGTCATCTATTGCCATTCACCAGGTACAACTCTCTCTTAATATCTTTCTTCTATATTAGTTTCATTTCAGCCTTTGTCCATATATCTACCTCCTTGGTTTATTTCTCCATCTTAATTTGAACTCTCTTTCTATATTCAGAAGTCAATACCATATCTTCTTCCTAGTAGCAGTTTATTGCTGTTTCTAGCTTGTTGCATCACACACTTCTTCAAAATTCATTCCTTCTAATGCAAATCAAAACCACAGTGTGATAACACCTCACTCCTCCAAGAATGGACATAATCAAAAAATCAAAAAATAACAGATGTTGGTGTGGAGGCAGTGAAAAGGGAACAATTTACACTGTCGGTGGGAATGTAAACAACCACTTTGGAAACAGTGTGGAGATTCCTTAAGGAACTAAAAGTAGATCTATCATTTGATCCAGCAATCCTATTACTGGGTATCTACCCAGAGGAAAAGAAGTCATTATATGAAAAAGATACCTGCACACAAAAATATAGAACCAGTCCAAATGTCCAGGAATTAACAAGTGAATAAAGAAAATGTGGTATATATATATATATATATATATATATATATATACACACACACACACAGTGTAAAATATATATATATATACACACACAGTGTAAAATATATACACAGGGTAAAATACACGGTAAAATATATGTATACACAGTGTATATATATATTTATATATATATATAAATATATATATATATATATATTTATATATATATATAAATATATATATATATATATATACAGTGGCGAGGGTAAAAGACTACACATTGGGACAGTGCACCTTTTACACCATGTGTAAAAGACTACACATCCAACAGTGCTTGGATGATGGGTGCACCAAAATCTCAGAAATCACCACTAAAGAATTTATTCATGTAACCAAACACTGCCTGTTCCCCAAAAACCTATTGAAATAAAAAAAATTAAGCAGCCAAGGACAACACATTAAAAAAAATTTCTTTAATGTCCTCACAATTAGACTAATGTCACTCTCCATTGAACTCCTATGCATTCATTACAGAGTTTTGTACCTAGTTTACCCTATTGGTCACCCCTCTAGGGCTTGCTATTATCTTGCAGTTCTTTAATTTCCTCGTATTTGACACACGTAACAAACCAATCTCACAGATCCTGGACCTCTTAAATTCTAATTACCTTTCCCTCCATTCAACTTTATCCCTTCACCTATGACCATCCCATTGCAGAGACATAACACTCCAACTTTATAGTCTCACATTATTCCCTGTTAAGAGTATTTATTCACTGATACAACGAAGTGATTTAGAGCATGATGTAAACTTATGACTAGGGTATTACTGTAGTATGGGGTGATCACAAACACTTCCCTAAGGAAGTGATACCTAAGCTGGCTTCAGAAACATTAGAGTTATTTGTGTTAAGAGGTGGGAGAAGAGAAAGAGCATTTCAGAAAGTGAGAAAAGCACATAGTGAAGTTGCTAAAGCAAGAAGACAGACCAGTACAGCCAAATTACAGAAATTACTTGTATGGAGGGAAGAGTCACTGGTGTGAGATTTGGTTTGAGCAGGTGGCAGAGATCAAAGTTTAAAAGCCATGATTAACGATTTCATGTGTCTAGTTAAGTATTGAAACATTTTTTAGTTTCATTGTGAAGTGTGAATTGGAGAGCAGGACAGAAGGAAGGCAAGACTGGGAGATTAGCTAAAATGATATTTCACAAGAATTTTGTGGGAGTGGGAATAAAAAGTAGTAGAGAGATTTGAGAAATATTTTTAAGAAAAATGTATAGAGCTACATAGTTATTGGATATGGGAAATAAAGAATAATAATATTTAAGCCTGAAAAACAGGTTTATAGCTGGAGCTAAGGCAAATGATGATGGCGTGTGTAAGGTACATCCAAAGGGGAGCACTTCTGGGAGCAAGAGAACCATGGGGCACAATGTGTTGAAGTAGACATTAGAAATGAAAATGGCAAATTTAGAAGAATGGGCTTAAGAAATAATTAGATGGCCCCCGGGATACAGATGAGAATTGAAAGAAATGGGAGGGTCTTACCAGACATCATCCTAAATCCTTTTTTCTTTTTACCCAGCATTTCATATTCAATCAGTTAAGTCCAGTCAACTCCATTTTTTAAATCTCTCTCCTGTCCATGCTTCTGCTTTCATCAGACTTCAGGTGCACTGGTTTGGACATTTATCATCTCTTTACTGGGCTATTGGAGTCACACCTCACCCCTCAGTCTCACCCCTGTTCAATTTATTTATCCACACTGCCATCAGAGAAATCAAACTTACAATTAAATGTACTATATTCCTCAACTGCTCAAAATTCTTGAATTGCCTTGCACTTCTATGAAGAGTGAAGTTTGTATTTATTTTCATGGCATGCACTGTCCTATAAGATCTAGACCTCACTACTCAGCCAGCTCTTTACCCTCATTTCTTCCCTCTATGGCACTTAATTCTTCAACAATCTGAACTATAGTACTCAAACATTCCAAGTTTCTTCAAGGTTTTGTAATTGTGGGTTTGTTATTTATTTGGTCTCTTTTTAGCCTGGAAGATATTTTCCTAGTATTCAAGTCTCAACAAGTAAAAAGAATTTTCTCAGTAAACAAACCTGTTCCTTTTACAGTCCCATTGCCTTTTGCATTTTTCCATATTTAGTGCTTATGTTTGCTTTTCAGGCCACCCACTATGCAGTAAATAATTTGAGGGCAAAGTCTGTATCCTTGGATTTTTGGATCCACAATAACCAGTATAGCCTGAGAGGAAGCATTAAAAAAAAATCGGTTTTAAATGAATGGAAATTCACATTTAGCATTTAATTTGCTTTATCGCACATCAATACATTGGAACACAGCAAGTTATTTTGTGAGATTCTCCATTTCTGGAAAATTATCATAAACCCTATTTGAAATTTTATTTATAAGAGTTAAAACATAATGACCTCATTTATATTAAATCTGTGAATTCCATACGACCTTTATTATGGGCTAACTTTAGATGACATACTTTCTATTGAAATAGAATATTGTGTAACTTCTCTAAATTGCTGAAACACATGCCTTGAGAAGAGGCATGGAAGAAAAATGCTGCAGAAAAACACGATATGGAGGGACTTCAAAAGAAAAACCATAGTTGAGTGCAGGTAAAAATCTCATATCATACAACTGTGAATAAATTTCACAGTCTACACTCTAATTACATTGTGCATTTCACTAATGGCTCTGTCCCCAGAGGGCCTCTTGGGAATCAACTGGCAGATTTTACTGGGCCCAGAGTGAATTTTAATGTGGTGAAAAGGTAGTGCATTCACAGTCTTACCCATACGGAGATAAGATAGAGAGAAAAAATACATCAGTCTCCCCTAATAAACATTAGGTACTATTTTGAGATGTCACCTTTACAGGTAAGTAATTCAATCTTCAATTGCTTTTGTCCTTCACCATCAACATGCGCTTTCAAATAGAACTTGTTTGAAGAAATGCTTAGTTCACTAACAAAAGTTTTGTGGGTCTTCTCCTCTGATTTTTAAGGAAGAATGTGTTACAGAAATACACGTGTTAGTCATCCTTTCATGAGGAAAGGCTGTTTGAACCATGGTCCTTGTATCGAGAGAAACCATTATTAAAGTGAATTTGAAATCCACTTTAATCTCAAGGAGAGACAGTTGAATCATATGAAATTGCTGATTGTTGACCATTTTTGAACTACAAAATGGAAATTTGATATGGTTCAACCCAGATGTTTCTAGAGAAAATTTACGAGAGTGATCTCATTAGTTTATACGGCCTACCAACTCATATTAGAATAATATTTATAGCTCACATTACTAAAACAGCATAAAACCAAGTGCTTATTTTAACAAGAGACAACTTTGATGTTTGTGAGGAATACCAAATATTTTCAACTATTCAAATTTAATTTAAAGGCAAATCATCTTCCATTAACTAAAAAGTGTGATTTAATATGTTTTGTTGAATATCAAACACTATATTCCTGAACCTCAATATATTTTAGTGGCAAATACTATGAATTTAACAAACCTTTGAGAGTTATTCCATATTTTAGGGGAGTTTTGACAATCTGGGGTACAAATACTTCTTCCTTTCAGCATTTGTATAAAAACAGCATGAATGAAAATAGACGCATGCATGACATATTGTCGCAATCTCATAGGAAAGATTAACTAAAAATGAGATAAAATACTTTCTTCTTCTTTGGTGGTCCATTTCAAAAGAAAGCAAAGGTCAAGTTCAATCAACTGGTCACTTAGAATATTTTCATTTAACTCACTTTACATATTGCAGGCTTAGAAGAACTATTCAATAGATTGAAATATTAGAATGAGATTCCCCTAAATCTAATTCGTTAGCATCCTCTATCAAAATATTTTTGTGGTTTGTTGATTTTGTTAACTCTGTAACTGTCTATAAAGCAGTGAGGATAGTTGTGCCGAGAAAACTGGCATACACATTTTCAAAGGAGGAAGATTTGAAAGAGAATTGGATTGTTCTGTGTTTCTGTCATAGAAGATTTGAATTACTATCTCTATTAATTGACACAATTATGCATGTATTTTCTTGTGTAATAACAGGATGAGAGAACTTCAGGCTAATTGTAGGGTAAGCAAATTTCATTTTCTTTTCAAATAAATGTTAGCATCAAGATCACATGAATTTTTATAGAAGTTTCATGTACGCATTGTCTTGGGAACACCACCAGCCCATCCAACAACTGTGTATTGCTGACTCTGTGAGGCAGGGCCCATTTCTAAGTCATCGGCAAACTTCCATAATAGTACTGAACAAAGACACAGCCCCAAATAATAACCACACACCGAGTGAAAGGAAAGGGGAAAAAACTGTAAAAAATAAATCCTAAAATCAACGGCTCCCAGAGCTTCCATTTCACTGATTAGGTGGGATTTGGGAAGGGTGGTTTAGGTTTTTTTTTTCTCCCTGCCTTTACAGTTCTACAATCACAATGGCCCTCTAGTGGGATGCTAAATTAAGAGGCATTTTGTTTGTATTGTTAGCAACTAGATCGAAACAGTCACAGAGAAATGTTTTATTATGGTGAGGAAAGGACTCCTAATAAGGCTCTTAGGAGAATGAGTTTTAATGATGCTTAACACAATGTTTTAAACCACACACCACATCTACATGTTATTTCTTGTTAAATGCTGGTTATTAAACAGCAGGCTGGCTCCAGATTGCCTGCAGAGGGTAGTTAGGGTTGGTTGATACATCTCTGACAATTTGAATAGTTGATGGAGTGGCAAGTGCTGTTTGCATTTAAAGGATTTTACATTTTAACATATGCACAGTGAAACAGTATATATTATTACCCAGTGTACTTCTACACAATATGTTGAAGGGTTAAAGCCAATTAAGCACAATTGTAAGTTTCGATTTCTTCTAGATTTCTGTGCCTTCATCCAAACTTAACATGCTTAAGGTAGAATGATTTCCCTCACTACTTAACCCAGGGATCTCTGTGGTGAATTGTTGTATAAAACTGCAGACAAGAGAACAAGTAAGCAAAATGAACAGAATACGCCCCAAGGAAAGACATAAGCTACAAAGGAAGACATGCTTATAACTAGCATTTTTTAACCATTTAAATGCTTAGAATGTTTTCATTAAAAAGCAAAGAGAACATTGTTTGCAATGTCTCTGTTTTTACCACTGTTAATTTTACAACTTTCTTGCTCTAAGCTACTTCAACTCCTAGGAGAACAAGTTATCATTTGGGTCAAGCAGAAAACTTGATGTCAAGGAACTACGGTATCCAGTTTTTAGATGCTAATTATCAGCATTAAATGTGCTTTCCTCCATGTAGCCTGCTTTCTCCTTACATTTTTTATTTTGGTATCCTGCTTCAAAAGTGTTTAGTTCTCTTTTGAATTACAAATTTCCTGAAATCGGTGTGCAAGGAGAAAAAAGCTGTCTGCAGCTTGGAAGAGATCTTTATCTTGGGGATGCTTATAGGTGAAATCAATGGGTTTAGTCACCTCTTTGGTAAGTTTTGGAGAAAATCTATTATTTCACTTGTCTCTTTTCTCCTTTAGGTTTTCATTCCTTGCCTCTTCTCACCGTTGCCATGTTAAGATGTAAGAAATAGGAATATGTTGTGAGCCCAGATGCAAAGGAGGTCTGCATGTAGCATGGGTCAATGATTTCCAGTGGGAGGTTTAGTGATGGCTCTTTTCATAATTTCCAGGGTCAGAGGGAGAAAAGTCCTGTCTTTAAGAAAGTCTTGAGTGTTTAGGTTTATCAAAAGAGGAAACAAGCTTAAGAATTAGAGCAACAGAGTCTGGGAAGAGTACAGAGTATTAGGGGATGAAGACAGGTTGGTTAATGGGCACAAAAATACAGTTAGATAAAGGAAATAAGTTCTAGTGTTTGCTAGAATGGTAGGGCAACTATTAATAACAATAATTTATCGTATATTTCAAAATAGCTGGAAGAAAATATTTAGAATATTCCCAACTACTCAGGAGGCTGAGGCAGTAGGATCGCTTGAGGCCAGTTTGACACCAGACTGGGCAATATAACAAGACCCCATCTTTAAAAAAAGAAAAATAAATAAAAATAAATTAGCCAGGCATGGTGGCACCTGCCTGTAGTCCCAACTACTCAGGAGGCTGAGGCAGGAGGATCATTTGAGTCCAGGAATATGAGGCTGCAGTGAGCTATGATTGTGCCCTTGCATTCCAGACTAGGTGACAGAGCAAGAACTCCTCCCTATAAAAAATAGAGAGAGAGAGAGAGAAAAAAAATATTATTAACAGAAACAAATGAATAAATGATGAATGTTTGAGGTGGTGGATATTCCAATTACCCTGATTTGATAATTACATATTGCATCCATATGTCAAAATATCACAGGTACACCATAAATCTCTACAACTATTATGTATCAATAAAATTTTAAAAAAATCATCAACCACAATGAGTGAACTTTAAAATCTGAATATGGTCATGGAAATGGCACGAGTAGAAATGTGATGCATTACTGGAAAGAAATTGTGAGAACCATTGGCTTAAGTTTAAAGCAAGCTAAAATAAGTTGAATGTTTGCCCACAGTCCAGGCCAGTTCAAGGCTAGGAGATTCATAGGGTTTGGGATCAAACCTAGGCTCTGCATACTTAATCATTTCTTTCCATTCAGAATCCTGTGGGGGTGATAGGATGTTGTTTGAGGATCAAGTTTGAAGAATCCTGTCTTCACATACAAGCAAAACCAACCAAAAACTCAATCAGTATCATCAAGTATGCCCTTAAACCACATAGAATTTTGTGTTAAAATACTCCATAGCACATTTAAATTACATATAGTCATAGTGCTGCCACACGGACATATTAGATTCAGACAGAACTCTCAATTCTAATGTCATATCTAAAGTCCTTGGAATGAACGAAAGCATGAACTAAAGAAACTCTAGTTACAATCCCATTTCTGCCACTGATTTGCAGGTTGATATTGAACAAGTCACTTAACCTATTTGAGGACAAGTAGATTCACTTCTGAAGGCAGAATAATAATGCCTGTACTATATTCATCATAGAGTTAATGTGACACTTAAAATCAAACTGATATAAAGTATAAGAATGTGCTTAGTAAAGCAAAGTAAAATACTATATAAAACTATGAATTGTAATTATTGATACAACCAAATTGTGACAAAAGGTCCAAAACACACAAGAATCTCCCCTTTCCTTGAGCGTGATATGGCCTGAGATAACGCACTGTTTATTCAGTTTCTTCACTTGGATAAAAAAAATACATTTTGATTGCATGATTTGATCTATTGGAGACACTAACAAGGGGCTAAATGGTAAACAAAAGGAGGCCAAATAAGTTACACATAAGTCCATTCTGCTATAAGCAGAATTTAATATATAAATATTAATTTATATATTTATATAAATATTAATTTATATATTTATATATAAATATTAATATTAGAAAATATAAATATTTTCTAATTAATTTTGTATGACTGTCTCCTGATCATCATATTAGAAGATTGAAGTTCTTGCCCTTTGCATGTTTAATAGACATATAAGCATCACCATGGAACTTGAACTTTTATTTCCATAGTCTTCTCCATTTATACAATTCTATTTAAAAGCACGATTGTTAAGAAATTACAAATGTTCAATTCCTGGCTGTGCTACTTACTACTGGTTGTATGATATAGTGGATAGTTATTAACCTATCTATTCCTCAGTTTTCTATCTGGAAAATGGGAATAATAACAATACTATTCAATAGTGTTAATTTGATTCATTTGAAATTCAAATGACTCTCTATATATTTGTATCAAGTGCTTCATAAATATCAGCATTCAATGCTAATATCTCAGTAAGAAGCACACAATTCTTCAGAAAAAAAAAAATAAGGAGCTAGTCCTAGATCTCTTTCCTTCATACTTGATAGCTATGGGCTCTTTCTTCAAAGTATATCCTAAATCTCACCACCCTCACATCTAATATTTCCTTAATTATTACCAAGCTTACCTTTCTAATTTATTTTTGATCATACTGCAATCCACCCACCACAACCACCACTGCCAGAATAATTGCTTCCTACTTCAAATTATCCAGTGGTTATATCTTTCCCAGGGTTAAGTCTCAATTTCATATTATGTCCTGACCATATAAATCATACAACTGTCTAAGCATATTTATATCATGAGGATGTAAGAATACAAAGTTAATGTTTCTTTAACATAGATATTTGATATTGCATGGTTCTTGAAATGTTACAAGGAAAGATTATTTAAAATATCAAGACAAACTTTCAGTTATAAAATGAATAAGTTCAGAGAATCTCATATACAGCATAGTGACTGTAGTTAGTATTATATTATTTACTTGAAATTTTGTAAGAGAGTAGTTCTCAAGTGTCCACACCACATACACACAAATGGTAACTGTGTGAGGTAATGGATGTGATAATTAATTTGACTGTGGTAATCATTTCACAATGTATACACATATAAATCATCATGTTGTACACCTTAAATATATGTGATTTTTATTTGTAAGTTATACCTCAATAAAGTGGAAATATAATAAAATAAAATACGAAGACATTGGATACAATGTATATAATAACTGTCTTTAATGCTCCACTTTAAAGGATGAGGAAATTCTTCTTAGATTTCCTCAGATTTCTTCTATCCTCATGGCCATTTTATTTTTATGTTATCGTTTTCATTCTATCTAGGTTTTACAGCCTTTATATAACTAACCCCAGCTGTCGTTCATATGTATATTCTTTATTTAAATATTCCAATGCTCAGAAAATTCCTCACTTTCAATAAAATCTCTCTGAGTTTTATATATTTTATCTCTTGCTTGACTGGTTTTTGCCATCATGAAAGAAGAAGATCATTTTACAAAAATAAGATCTTGAAGATTCTTGCCTGCTTAAGCACAATTGCCTGTTGTTTTCATGATCAAATGTCAACTTGAACAGTTATAAAATCCTTGAATCACAGAATTCATATTCATGGCCCAGCATCCTGTGGATGAAATACAAATTACCTCAACCCTATATAATATATAACAGTGGGATGATTAGAATAAATATTATAAAAACTTTCATTTGAAAAATGGGATACGGGCAACAACACAGTAGCCATTTGCCTAGTACATCTACACCTTGTTGGGCCATGATACCTTGGCAGAGGTGGGAGTTCTTTAGGCAGCCAAATTGCTGACTTCTGATCCAGCCCTGTGCTAGGATCTCCCTTGTTCATTGTCCTCTGTAGTGAGACTTGTAATTGGCAATATAGAAGTTTATCTCTTTGGGAAATGTTCAGTTTTGTCAACTCTCCTCCTGTGGTATAAATTTTGTAGTCTGGGTATTGCTTTAGGATTTAACAGTCGTAGAAATTTTTAACTAGGCTATATCTTTAGCAGAAACTCTTCTAAAATACACTGTTTAGCTCTCAGTATATTTTCTTTACTTCATTTCCACAGCCAGATATATTGCCTAGAGTCTCGTTGAATCTAGGGGTATCTGGCTCTTGGCATCGTACTTCTTTACCTCTGCTATCATTTTAATGGCCTCTATTGAAGTGGACTCTATTTCTCTGAATGAGAAGGGAATGATTATCTTCTCCTTGCACCTTGCTTTGTATCGATTCAGTCTTCACAATGAGAGAAGTCTTCTTCAGCCAGGGACAGCTTAACAGGAATGCTTGCAGATGGGCTCTCGTTAAGGGAGATAATGCTATGTTAAATCATATCTCCTGCTAACACCCCCAACACAGACCCTGATCACGTTAACTCTTGAGGCATAAAATTGTGTCTCTCTTAGCATTTAACAAAGTTATAATTTGTTCATTTTCTTCTTTCGGACATAAAGCTCAATTCCCTTCACCTTCAGCATAAATTTGTCCCTTTCCTCTGGGATTTTAGTGAATGCTATGAAAAGTAGCCAACACAGGCCTACATCATGATCTAAGTATCTACATAAAATAAGCCTTAATTTAACTAACTTTTTAGGAAAAGCATAATGAACACTGAAACTTCTAAACCTGAAAGAGCAAGGTTCTCAGTATTCTCTCTACTCTATATCCTCAGTTCAACAGGGTACATATTTTGAAATCTGTTGCTTTCAGGATACCATATAATACAGACTTCCAATCTTTCTCTAACATTAAAATATCTCAGTCTTTTGCTACTGTGAAGCATCAGGTTTTTTGAAGAAATATATAACTTGGCTGTATTTATAGAAGGATCTTTCGGTGAAGATGAGATAGAATTTGGGGAAAGTGTATCCCAAAACAGCTTAACATTGATTTTGGTTCATGTATCTTACGGAGAAATGAAGAGTAACGGTGAGAGGAAGAGAGTGAGAAAGAGAACTTTTGTATACAGCCTCAGCATTTATCAGGACACTGTTCATATTCAAGTGGTCAGATAGACCAGGAAAAGAAAATGAACTGGGCAATCAGAAATGGATTAGACTATCAAAAAAAGAAACTCAGTATTTGTCTTTCTAAGTGAATATGATGTGTCGGGATTCAGAATGAACAGTAACACAAGATCAGCCAAAACACTTAGAACACTAAGTTTAGTTCTGTGTCACTTAGGAATGCCTTTTCTTCCAATAATCAAAGAGCTGATCACAGTAGTTAAACAAATTTCATCTTCCATTGCAAGAGGTCCTGAGCAGGTGGTACTGACACTAGTTCAGCAGTATCACATGGCCTAGCTACTACATTTGCTAGTTTTCTCTTCAAAGTAACAAGGCTGTTTCAGCTATGACAATTGCATGCATTTTTAGTAGGACAAAAAAAGAAAAGAAAAATAAAATAGATCTCATTATCAGAAAGCAATGACTGGGAAAAATCACAGTCGACTTCCATTTATGTCCCGTGGGTCAAAATTGTGTGATATGGCCACTTCTGTGCAAAAGAGAAGGATAAATATTAGGGATTGTCTACCAAGGATAAGCATTAAGTCTTGCCTTAAAGAAAACTTCAAGAAGTATGACATCCAAAATGTCACACAAAAATGCATAATAAGTGTCAATGGCCTTAGTTGAAGTGGAGTAGGATAAAATATTTAACACAATACACATGGCATTTTAAATAAAGTTTCACCACGCTGAACCCCATACGATCTGCCATACAAATTAGCATTATGTCCATGCTTAAATGGAATGATATTAGGCATAATATAAGCCTACAATGGCCTAAAGGATATATAATATAATCTGTTTCTCTTAATTTTGGCTTATAATTTTGATAAAATTTTATCTTTGTATAAAGAATGAATACAACATATATTTGTAAACATATTATTTTTATGAAAAGATAAGGCCTACTTTTTAATTTATGCATCCTTCCCACATGCTAGCATACATTATCTCATCACATTTTATTCTACTAATTATTATTTATTTTCTTAGATTAAAAATATCAGAGATTCAGAACAAACAGTTTGCCTAAAGTCACAGTATAAGATGAAGAACTTGAAATCAATGAAAACGCCTGCTTTTCCATGACACCACAACACACTCTAATATCTTGCTGTGTGAGAGAAAATGAACACCAAGCTCACCTCTTCCTTTCTAATGAAGATTATGTTCCACTTGCAACACACTGCTGGAACAACACTTAAATGTCACCCTCCCCACCAATTCTCTTTTTTGTTCCCAAGCTTGAGAAAAGGTTTCCTCTGCCTCTGAGATATAAAAGCATCCCCTTTTACCAAAAAATCAACATTCTAGATCACAGTTCAGCAAACACTCATTTCCCCCCAGGTTTTTGGCCATGTTTGCACTGTCTAGTGTTAGTTATGCATATCTTTCACTCGAGCGCAAGTTATTTTGTGTGCAGGAACTATCATGCTTGTTCTTTCTTCCTGAAAATTTCTATGTCTTTCTTGTTCTTTCTTCCTGAAAATTTTTATGTCTTTCTCCTATCTTTTTACCCACTATAATAAGCTCCCCTCTATTTATGAATTATATGTGCTAACCTTGCCAGAAAGGGAGGCCTATCTAATTAGCCCAGTAGAGCAGAAGGTAGGTGAGGCTAAAGATTAAATGCTATAAGTTTTTCTAAGGTCAAGTAAGAGGATATGCACAAAATTTATCAGAGCGCATATCCTCATATATGTGCAGAGTGCATATCACTCATAACAGAGTGAGGTATACAGAGCCAGTATACACTATTAAGGCAAATGTTTCGAGATGTGATTTGTGATAAACCAGAAATCAGAGGATGGGAATGGGACATTGTTTTGATTAATCAGACATTAGTCCAATAACTCTCAGTACAGCTCATTACTTCAAGCAAATTGTTTCCCTGGGTGGATTGATATCATTTAAAAGGACTAAAAGATAATAAATTGATATTGAATATATGTTTAAAAAGTATGTCAATAGAAATCATGTGCAACCTGGTCTTTCCGGTCATATATTCCAGTCATTCAACATAAAAAGGCTATTGATTTTTCTCCCACTTTCTAAATGATGTAGCTTTTTGCCTTTTTCAGCATTATTCCACCATAATATTCCTCTGCTCTTTTGATGTTTCATGTCTCTCCCCAACAATCTATTAGCCCTTTTATTCAAGATATGGAACCACCCCCATGCTCTTGTCTTAGATGTTTCTATTGAGCTTCCATCCACCTATAATTCTTCACCCCTATACTTCCCCCATCCTCCTCTCTCCTGTTGACATTTCATCCTTTTCATCTACTTGGTTACTTGGTGGGGAGGATAAAAATCAACTCAGGGCACATTGAACAACTGGAAGACAATCTAGTCTTTCAATCTGTCCATGTTTTCTCAATCATTTAAGCCTTATGAATATATTGAGTACAATCAGTTTCAAAATAAAAGTCTATTTTTTTTGCAGAAAAAAAGCATTAGAATGAATAACTTTTTCATACTCAGGTTTTGCCTATTAGTAGTTTTCTATCACTTTTGAACATTAATCAAAAGATAAAGGTGATTTTGTTTCATTTAGAATCAATGAATAGTTTTAAAAACCATTTGATACTACTTTCAAAGAACTCTATCTCCTAGCAAACTGACTCTCTTTACTTTAAAGGTTCCATTTTCGTAAGTCAAGCAGCACTGTGAAAACTGGCTGGGATCAAAACAGTCTCCTAATCGGTCTTTCCACTTCATCTCTTTCAAATCTCATCTCACAAATTTTCTCTGCACATCACTGCCAGAATTGTCTTTCTGAAATAGAGCCACATCTGGCCTCCTTCTGCAATAGACTGCATTCATAGTTCCTATGCAGTAGGTTTAGGCTCCTAGAGCAGCATCAAATTTTTCTATCATAAGATCCATAACCCTTTTAATATACTTCATTCCAGTCATGGTAGCTAATGATTCCTTTTAAACAGCGTCCAAAACTGTTGAGCTTCTGTGCTTTTGATCACACCTTTACTCCTGGGCCATGGCTCCACTTAAAAATGCCCTTCCTACTCTTTTCTTCTTAGTGACAACTTTCTCATCTTTCACAATTCAACCGAAGCTTTTTCACCTCCACAAAGTCTCTGCTTTTATCTTAGGCATAATTTTATACTCTTTTCTTTGTTTTCTAATTCTAATATTTATAGAAAATGTCAACTACAGTACTACTTACATTATTTTATAATTTTTAACTTCCATGGAAGTTTCTCTTAGGCTATAAATTTCTTGAGGGCAGGAGGTATGTCAGATGTACCTTTGAATATAGCATTGATTATTATACTTAGTGCATTTAATAAACTTATTAGAAAGTTGTCTAATGAATAAAGACAAGTAAAAAACAAATTGTGAAAATTTTTTAAAAAGAGCGAGTACAGAAATTAAGTGGAGATTAAGAAAAATGTCACCAATAAATAGAGATCAATGTACTGTGAAGCTAGTCCTCCATTCCCCACCCTGCACAGCACCTGAGAGAGGGAAAATTCTGTGGCTATTTTCAAATATATTTATTTGAAAATAAATATAAATTGCACCCTGCACTGTGCAGGGTACAATTGGCAAGCTCTTCTATTTAAGCATTCATGATAGATTGCCTAAGGGACCAGACACTCTAAGCCTAATTTGTTATAACTTCTTTTCTTTTTTTTTACATATTCACTTTCAAAACTAATTTCATATTAATAAATTTATGTTTTTTTTCTTAATGAGAATCTCCAAATTTTATAAACTTCAAACTCCAAAAAACAATTCCATTCAGTCTCACCAGACAGGAAAACATGATAATGGGAACAAAACAAGACAAATAAGAAATGTAAGTAATTCATTCATAAATTTCCCCTTATACAAAAATGGCATACTAGCCCCAGTAGCATAAAATTTTTGAGATAAGATAGATTGTAGGATGTGACAATTTAGTTTATAACTCGGGAATATTTTATGAGTTAATTCCATACAATGTCTTTGGTATTATTTTTCATTTGTCCCTTAACTTTATTCTGGTGAAATAATGTGGTGAAATCCCCCAAGGAAAGGCCATTTGCCATTTTTCTTTTTATTTAAGAGCAATATCCAGAATTTAAAACTTGGTATGGTAATATAAACTTAGAGTTGACCCTTGAACAACATGGTGGTTAGGATGCCAAGATCTCATGTAGTCAGAAATCAGCAGATAACTTTTGCCTTCCTTAAAACTTAGCTATCAATAGCTTACTGTTGACTGGAAGCCTTACTGATAACTTTAACAGTGCATTAACACATATTTTATATGTTATATGTATACTGCATTTTTACAATAAAGTTAGCTAAAGGAAAGAAAATGTTATTAAGAAAATCGAAAGAAAAATATATTTACCATTCATTAATAGAATAGTAAATATAATTAGTGGAAGTGGATCATTATAAGGGTTTTCATCCTCATCATCTTCACGTTGAGTAAGCTGAGAAGGATGAGAAAGAGGAGTGGTTGGTCTTGCTGTCTCAGAGGTGGCAGAAGGGGAAGAAATTCCAATTATAAGTGACTCACATACTTCCAACCAGTGTTATTCAAGGGTCAACAACATATGTAAGTCAAAAGTTTTAAAACTATGTTCTCTTTCATTTTCTAAATAAAATTAAACTATACTACCAAATACTGTCAAAGTGATATGAGTTACAGAACTAATTTTTTATTACATTATTCTAATTATTTTCAAAACGCTTGGATTTTAAGAAATTGTTGGTATCAGATTTGTTTGAAATGGCTATCATAGTTATGATTCGATATAAGGAAAAATATAAAAATTTCCAAAACTTCTTCACAAATTTGATAGATATTAAGTTATTTGTAGTTTCCATTTCTCTTAATATCAGCAATATTATTCATAACTCCAAAGCTTCATTTGTTTTTTTGTGGAAAAATTGCAATTATATTAAGAATTTTATACTTACAGTAATATCTGCTGTTTTAATATATTCAATATATCTTTTATTGAAGGTATTTGTCATGTTTTACTGCAATAATGTTGCAAACCAAGGACCCCAAAACTCAATATTGTACGAAAATAAGCATTTTACTCTTTTGCTTCTGGTTCTGCAGGCCCATTATGATTGTGGCTGATCTAGGTCAATTCATCTGGGCACCTTGGTTTCAAGCTGCATATTATCTGGGCTTGGCTTCAAGCTAAAGGTTAGGTTTAGATCTGCTACATGTGTCAAACATTGCTCTGGAACCAGTAGTTACCCAGGAAATATTTTCATTGCAATGACAGAGCAGCACAAGAAAGCAGCAAATGGCAATGCCTAAAAGGCCTCTATTGGAACCATAACACTGCCACCTCCACCTACATTTCATTGACCAAAGCAAGGCACACTGCTAAGTCTAACTTTAAAAGGGCTGAGAAATATATTCCACTCCTACTAGACACTACTGAACCTCACATATCAAAAACCAAGGAGGAATAAAGACTTTGAAATAATGAAACATCATCAACCAAACCTCAAAAATTTTTAAGGCAAACCGATTTTGTTAGGCCAGATGAGAGGAGGTATTTTGTGGAGTGGTATCATATTATTAATGTCAGGAGTGCAGATTCCATTACCTAACTTCCTGGAATCAAATCCTCACTCCCCCATGTAAGATTTAGATGCTATCTCAGTGCCTCGGTTTCCTCATCTGTAAAATAGGGAAGATTATAGTTAATCTATTACTGAAATTAGTTAAAAATATATCTAATAAAATGGTTATAAGCAGACCACAGATTATAAATAGTTATAAAGTTATAATAAAAAAGTTATAAACAGACCTGAGATTAAGTGTTTTGTAATATGCTTTAACTCTCTTTTTAATCAGTCATGAAGATGAATATTGCTAATGAAATATCCAGCAGAACTTAGGTTCATTTTAATGATCATTTACTACTAAATAAAGGGAAATTTCGACCAGTTGGCGGAAAGTAGAACACAAATCTTAGGAATGACATGTCCTTAATCATGCATCGAGACCTCACCATTCTCCCGAAATTGTGTAACACAAGTTTCAGAAATGCTTGTGCAGCTGAGAACATCATATCAGATCCTGAGGTGTTTCCATTTAGACTGAGGCTATTAGTAGGAAAAAAAACCTCCCTGCCTTCTGGGATTTTCTCTGGAACTCAGAGAGGAAGAGCTGCAACAACTACAGTTTCCACGAGTGACCACATAAGAGCAACTCAAAGATGGTGGAGGGGAAAGAAAAACCCTGAGCCAGTGGAAGGCTGTCTGGATATATGGAGCCAGGTAGTCAAGAGACAGTGGTCTCCTTATGTGCCAGCACTGGTAATAGGGTTGTGGTGTGGCTGACTCTGGCCAGGGGCTTGTGTGTAGAGCTGTGGCAGGCTCAAAGGGAGGCTGCAAGGGTGGCCCAGCGATATCCAGGATGAGAGTTTCAGGCAGGGCACCACTTAGCCTTGTAAATTGGCTATTCCCTATTAAAACTGGCAGGGAGGCAAGATTTATGAAAGCGATTGCTTAACTGCATGGACAGAATCTATTTTCAGAGTTGCAGTAGAATCATGTGAGCCTCCCGAGCCAGATGTAAAACTTCTGTGGTTTGACCACCCTAAAAGTGGATCCAAAATGGGGCCTAAAAGGAAACATTTCAATATTTAAATGAATGATACAGGGTCACAGCAACATAGCAGTGGTGTCTCAGCCCTGTTTAAATCCCCAGTATCTAGAGTAATGTCTGGTGCATTGAACGTGTGCTGTGACTGCATGTTAAATCATGTCAGTTTAGAAGAGTGCAATGAAATCCCTCAAACCACAAATAACTTTTTATTTTTAAAGTTGAAACAATTATACCTGCCTTATAGGTTTAATAGTTATTGTTAGTAAAAATTGAGTTAATGAAGTCTAAAGAGGACCACAGAAAATAAAGTAAGGTATACATGTACATCTGGAGAGAGAGAGAGAGAGAGAGAGAGAGAGAGAGAAAGAGAGGAACTAAAGCATCCACCCTGTAATCAAGTCACACATTACCAGACTGACCTTCATTATTTCAGAGAAGGAAAGAAAACAAGTGACCTTGTGTAATCTCCTTGTCACCTGCACCTCTAGGTAAAGACAAAAATAATATTTTCTAGAAGAAATAGTCCTTTTATATAGAATGCCATCAGCAAAATGTTTCTGATTGAGGGTTATTTTCAGTAAATAAAATCAAGATCTACAGATTGGAGGCTTGGCTTCCTAGAGAATGTCATGCAAGCTATACAACTCCCTGGAGTACAAAATGGAAATAATATTCCTCATGCTTATAATACATAATTTAAATACTCTTTCTGCAATGCTATGTAATAACTCTAAAAAACCTCACTTATATATCTCCTCTATTATTCTGAGCAAAGATGCGTGTCTGGTGTGAGAAGGAAAGAACAGAGGAAAGGCTCTTCCTGTCCCATAGCCCTCTTTTCTTCATCTAAACCTCCTTATTGTCTGTATCCTTGAAATCCTTAGTAACGTTCAATACAGGATATACTATTGGATTTGCTTAAGCATGATTTATTAATCCAACTCTAGAACCAATGGTATATCAAAAGTGCCCTTTCCCCATTTTCCCTATACTCACAGAAACACATGGGATGGGAAAATGATTAAAATGGAAACTAAGCTCTGCCAGTTCCTCTGTGCCTACTGGGGGTGAACTTTGCAATACTGTCTTAGGATTAACAAAGTCCATTAATATGTATTAATACATATTTAGCTATTAAAAAGTCAACTGACAAAAACGTAAAGGGTAGAGAGAACAACTTTCTTAAAAAACAAAGTAAGAAATTGAGTTTGCTGGAATGGAGGTGCCTGGAGAAGGAGAGAAATACATTGGGAGTGCAGCATTGTTGGCGTAATACATTTACCTCACCAAACCTTCACTGGAGTCCGAAACACATAAAATGCTTTCTGTAGACGACTTCAATGGGAAATAGTGATAATAGTAGAAAAACTATACTTTATATCTGTCTGAAATGATCGCCAGAAGAATGGTAAGATGATCCAACATGAACTAACTAAGTGGAATTAGAAGTTTATAAATGAAGATGTATAGAAAAGAACGGAGAAGGAAAAGTCACCATTATTCTTCCACAGAAACTTCACAAAGACTGCAGAAATTCAGGGGTTTAACAGTCTGTGTGATGGGCTTTCAATTTACAAGGATAGAAAGTTTCAGCTGATACCTATGACAGTTGTAACAGGCAATTCACGTGTAATGTCACATTGCATGTTTTCTAAATCCAAAAGTTTGAGACAATGGTTTAGAACCTGTACCTTTAAAAAGACACACCTGATTCACCCAGCAGGATGGTGAAAAAACACAAATATTATGATAGATTTATCTATATAATTACATAAAGTTAAGAACTTCTTCAGAAGAATGTGTCACTGTGACATACAATTTTATAATTTCTATTTCTTCAGGTATCATATTTGCTTTTTTACTTTACTAATCCTAAATTGAACATATCCTAATTCTTAAAATTAATTCTAAAAGTAATGAAATTAGTCGTATTTAGTAGCCCACCTATCTACTACTTTAAGAAAATATCCCAAAATTTAGTGGTTTGGAATAACTACCTTCTAATATATTTTATAATTTTGTGAAATAGCAATTAATGCAGGCTCATTCTGGACAATTATTAGCTCCACATTACATGACATGAATACTTGGTAGTAGCCGTAGATAGCTGGGGTGGTCTGCTGGATCCAAGACAGCTTTACTCCCATGTTTGGGATCTTGGCAGAGCTGGATTCTACTGGGCTATTTTATTTGGTAATCTCAGGGCCTCTCCACCACATAGTTTATTCAGGAGGATAGTTGGACTCACACTACAGCTTAGGGCTTTAAGAGCAAGGGCCATAAGAGACAAAAAGTGGATGCTATTAGCATCTTAAGGCTGTGGCCCAGAAACTGGCATGGAATTATTGCGGCTATATTCATAAGGCACTCACAGAGCCCACCAAGATTCAAGTGAAGAGAAACTTGAACTTTTCTCTCAATTGAATGAATATTAAACCTTTGTGATCATTATTAATCTACTGCATAATTCAATCTAAAATTGTAATAGTGCAGTCCATTTAATTTGTAATGATTAGTTTTATATGTATAGTATTTTAATAAGTTTTATTATTCCATACTACAATAGCTGATTGAAAGAGGCTCATCTATAAAAACAAATCTATTCTTATTTATCTTCTTAACTATCCTAACTCAGGCAATGCATAATCTTTTAAAAAGTGTTCTCTTTTTCTTTAAAAAATACCTAAGCATTTCTGTGAGATGAAAGTTGACACGTCTATAGTTCTTTGTTTGGATTTTGAGTTGCATAGGGAAGAATAAGGCACATTTTCTTTTGTCAGATAAAAGCTGCAGAATATGAATTATGTTGATTCATAATAGACATGTCATTTCTAACCTTCCAGTCTTTGCAATCTGAAAAACACATTCCACTAGTCATGAACATCCTCTTAACTGTACATATGCTCCACCTTAACCTTGTATCTCCTCCAGGTAATTTTCCATGCTGATTTGTTCTGGTCTGACATCTCCTTTGTGTGCCAGGATTTAAGTTAACCTTTTATACTTTTATAACAGATGCCGTATACGCCGTAGTCAGGGATTTGGTTAATTGCTTCTCTGATGGAGAGACCATCTTCAGTTGCAAAGGATTTAAAAAGATTCAGGAAATCAACAATAGGTAAATTACAAGAGGATCAGAGTCTTCCCTGCTAGAAAAAAAACCATAAATGTTAAAAGCTTGATCTGATCCTCATGCTCATGCATATTTCTGAAATAAGATTTGTCAACGGCAATTGCAAAGTAGCTCAAATTTGATATTAGTGACTTTGTCTGTTTTGTATGCTGAAGCCCTAAAGCAGCAGAACTGACTGCCAAGTATTGATGTAAGTGTATTGACAAAACAGAAGGCTTCACAGTGAGGACATTGTCTCATAAGGCTCCACACAGTGACTCTGTAATTACAGCTTAAGTCTCTGCGTATCACATCGCTGGTCCACTGAACTGTTGGACTTGATTTCACCTCTCACCCCCTTCTAACAATGAACAACAATCAAAAAAATGACAAAGGGAGGAAAATGACCTAAGTACTATAGCTAATAACAAATTACCTAAAACAAATTTTCTTTCTGAGATGTGGAAGTTAAGGTTTATGAAAGAATCAGAAATAATAGATACCCTGTGCATCGTATCTTTTGCTAAATTCCACTTTAGTAGTGTGTACAACTCTGCTGTGACTTCTTAGAAAATAACATACTACAGAGGGAACCTCCTCTCAATAGTGCATTAGAAAAAATAAACCTTGTTCCTAAGTGAATTGTGAATTATTTCACACCAGAAGAAATACTGATCATCATAATAGAGTCACGGTTTTTATGACCTGCTGAAGAGGCTTAAATCAACACTGAGATTTTTGTCGTATTTGTGTAACCAGTATGCATGCCCTATAGGAGATGGTGTTGGTAACATAGAACAGTGCTCTCTATGGTAGGGTCTATTTGTCCTGTGGGCTGAACTAGACAACCATTTGAGATACAAGCAGGAAACATTAGCACTTCTAATTACAATTATTTTTAATTTATACTTTTAAAGTTGTATGTCTATTTCATAATATACATAGTATTTTTTATATTTTTAAAGCACTGTACACATACATATTTTATAAAGTAGATTATAAGTATATATGTGATGGAAGAGCATGCTCAAAATATTTTTAACCCATGTGGTACACGATATAAAATGTTTTGTGAACACTAGTCTCTAATAGTGAAATTATTCACAGGGTAATCATGGTTTTCTGATATTAGCAAGAATACCACAAGGAGTAGTAAAATAGTAAGAATGTAATCTTTGAAAATTAGCCAGTCTAGACTAAGAATTCCATTTACATCTTTTTAAAGAAAATATGATCTTAAACCAGTTGTAATATATCTAAAAATCAAGATAATAATAAACCTAAAAGAGATGTTGTCAGGATAAAATAAAACCAAACAAATGGTATTACTTAGTACAATGATTAATATACACAAGCGCTCTATAAATGTTAGTTCTGCTCTACCTCTTCCCTCTCCTAGCTTCCTTTGACCTTTGTGTATTATTTTGTTTTCATGGCTATATTCTATGTTATAAGGCTCCACACGGTGGAACCTTAATCTCTCTCACTACTAAATAGAGATATCCTGTAGGTTTATTTTGTTAGTTGTTCTATGCGTAATTTAACCTTTATTTAAACAGAAATAGATTATGCCAAGAAAAACTTTTAATATTTTAAGGCAACTAATGTTGGATGAAGTAAAAAAATGGTATTATTTTTCTCTTGACCGTCATTTCTTTCTTAACTCTCTTGTTTCCACTCAGCCACATGCCCCTTTCCACCTAATAGGCGAGTTCCACTCCACCTGGAAAGAAGGGTACAATACTAGACCTCATTCCTCATCATTTCTCAGTTTTGCCCTCTTTCTGGTGGGAAACTCCTTCCTTGCCCCACTTCTCACCTTGTGACAGGGTTCAGATTGGCTTAAGCCCCAAACATCTCTCTCACTGGGGCAGAATTTTTTTCTCAATCACCTCAAATCTTACCTTGAATACGTTACCTTTTTATATTAAAAAAATCAAACAAAAACCCTCTTTTAACATGGGATTGTGCTTTCCACTTATTTCATTTTATTTATCCCCAGGATTGGGATCTTTCCACTTATCTTCCCACCCAAACAACCCCTTGCTAACACACACAAACTAGTGGCAATAACAAACACAAAGGCTCAGTTTTAAACTATGCCCCAAAGATTTAAATATGAGCAGCAACATAAAACTATTTTCTTTCCTTCATGCTGCTGAGTTATCATCTCATTATTATTGCTTGAAAAACAAACACATGAACCCTACAGCAAGACATATAACAAGTAAGAAAGCATAATCAATGAGATTCTAACATGTACTTTATCAAATTATAATAGAAAACCAAAAGGAAGAATACAAGAAAGGGGAAATACGCCAAGACATGCTGCAAATAAAACCTGAGAGGATGGAGATCCAAGAAATGGACACCTTTTGAGTCTTATCCAGGAAAAAGTTTTGTTATCTGCAAAAATAAGAAAATCAATCCTCTCCAAAATGGTAGATGTTGGAAGGTCATACGGATGAAGCCATAATTAACTAATTTATTATTCTAAAATATATTTCTCTCATTGGAGATAGCTGAGTAATTGACTCAAGTTAATAGTTTCTACTTTCAGTGCCTCTTTTTTATGTGTCTTTACATAAAGTCATATTAAATCATAGAAATATAATAATTATGCAAATAATTCATTGATAAAAATCCTTCATTGGTGCACACTAAATTAGGAGGAGCTGAATGATCCAATTTTAGCTATACATATTGGTAAGGTCCACCCCAAGCTGGTAATATTTTACCTTGTGTAATTTCATAGCTAAATACGAGACTGCTTATCCTTCTCCAGTGTCTAAATTGTAACAGGTGGGTATGGTCCAGTGCAGGAAATGACAAAATGCAATGAGCTATGCAGAATTTCACATAGGTGGGAAAATAAGGGGTAAATCCCTATGCAGTTTTTTCTCTGTCACTTAGGTCTAGCTGCCTGAAACACATATTTAGCCTCATCAGTGATAATAATAATAAAAGAAGGCCACCACAATGTGTTCAATTCTAATGGCATAAGTTTGAAGCTGTTCTCATACCATAAATCTACCATTATAGTGTAGCTTGGTGATTAAGACTGCAGGCTCTGGAGATCGACCGTAGGCCTTTCTAGCTCTGTGACATAATGAAACTAACTTCCCTCAGGAGTTTGTATGGAGTTTAACTGGATTAATACAGTGGAACACTTAGAACAGTATCATCTATGTTCAGAAAATTGCTATTCTTTTTATACTATCTTGTACTAAAGATGGCACTATTTATAGGACAACTGTCTAAAAATCCAGAAGCTACCACATCCCAGGACTGATGCCCTGACATTGATGTGGTGGATTCAAAATAAATATTAGGTTACAAGTACATTGAGTTTAGATAATCAGGCATAGGGTGATGAGAATTTTCAAAATATTCTTAAGACCTATTAAATAAATTAGAAAATAACACTTTAAAATCAGGTTAACATTCTTAGAAATCATCACTCAATAAAAAGCCTTGTAATACTATAATGGGATGATGATATATCTATGCCTACCCCAGGATGACTAAGACGCTTCAAGGAGATAGTCATGATCTATAGAATATAGGTGCACCAAGGTGAGCTATGAAGTTATTGGTTATAATCTCCTTAAAACAGAAAGTTTCTATAACGTACAAAATATAGAAGAAAGGAGACTAAGCAAAATAATTTTTCAGTTTGCTTTGCACTTGTTCCAATGAGAAGGGTTCCCTGAGCAGCAGGTAGGAATATTCCCAAGCACTTAGCCCTTATATCTCCATTTTTTATGATTAAGATTATTTCACTATCTTTACTCTGTCTAATCATGTATATACACCAAGAAATCCATCTAGGAGATTTTGAAATAATCTTTTCGAAATGTCAATTTAATCCTGACATTGTTCCTCTTAAATTGTTTACTATGTCCCCCAATTGATCGTTTCAATAATGAGGATCACACATTCCTCAGGGACAGAAAAGAGAAGAACTAAGAAAGAAAAGTGGGATAAGTAGGGAAAAAAAAGGGTGAGAATCAGGATTGACCAACAGCACTACATTAGAAGATGAGACAAAGCAAGACCAGCAGGGGAGATGAAGAAGGAGAAACCAGGGAGGAAAAAGAAAAAGAATGTTCTGTCCTTGAAGCCAAAATAAGAAAGAGTACTAAAGAGGAGGGGTGGGAAAATATGCCTCCTTCTGCTGAGAGTTTGAATGGGATAAGAATAGTGACATGGCCACTGGTTTTGACACATGGAGATTGTTATGACATCAAGAGTAGAGTGAAGGGATTTGAGTAGATAAGAATGAGAGAAGAAACAGTAGAAACGGTTGTAGAAATATGAACAAGTTTAGTGGAGAGATGGAAGAGCAGGCTGGGCACGGTGGCTCATGCCTGTAATCCTAGCACTTTGGGAGGCCGAGGTGGGTGGATCATCTAAGGTCAGGAGTTCGAGACCAGCTTGGCCAACATGGTCAAACCCAGCCTCTACTAAAAATACAAAAATTAGCTGGGCGTGGTGGTAGGCACCTGTAATCCCAGCTAGTCGGGAGGCTGAGGCAGGAGAATTGCTTGAACCCAGGAGGCAGAGATTGCAGTTAGCCGAGATGGCACCATTGCACTCCAGCCTGGCAGACAAAGGGAGACTCTGAAAGAAAAAGAAAGAAAAAGAAAAGAAATGGGAGAGTAACTGAAGAAGTACATGGGTCAAGGGAGGTTCTAAGCTCTATGGATTTTTGTTTTGTTCACTACTTAATACCCAGTGCCTAGTACAGTGTGTGGCACACTCAGTTGCATAATGATGGGTGGAATCCAGAGCAGAGAGAAATTTATAGCCAGAGAGCTGAGCAACAGCTCTCCACAGCCATACCCATCATGCAGGGATCTCTTGCCTTGAATGAGTGCCATGCCATTCCACAGGTACAGAAACCAGAGAGTACAGGATAGCCCAATTCTTTTCTTCAACGAGCTAATTCTACTTACTTTTGATCCCACTTTGTTTCACCCTCTCGGGGAAGCCTTTCCAGATCCCTATTCAGATTTGGAATTGTCTTCTCTTCACACCGCTATAATTGTTATTTTTATTTGGCTGTCTTTCTAACTAGTCAATAAGCTCTTTGACGGTGGAGACTATGCCCTGTTTGATTTTTCATCTCAGTGTCTGGCACAATGTCTGGTATAAATCAGACATCAATACACATTTGATGAATAAATAATAAATGACATTCCTACTGGGAATACAACGTGCTTTTCAGTCAGCACAGATATTCTAGTCTTCTTGGTATTTCTTTTCTATTTCTCATTACACAGTAATCCATGACTGTATATTCATGCTCAGGTTTATTAGTTTCTTGTGAGTTGGTGAGCAAGATCCAATTCTTTATAGCCTTTTAAAAGAACTAATTTGCTTTTTGTGATTATGCCAGTTTAGGAAGTAGGACCTTAATCCTTAGAGGCAGAGGGCTAGTTGCCTTCACTCTGCATCAACTTAACTAGTGTAAATAAGAAAATAATTATGGTGTCATCACACAAGTATTGTGTGATAATTTTTTTCTATTTTCTTATGAGTGACTTGGCCCCTTAGAATTAAAATATTAAATTACATTCTGATTACACTGCATATTGTCACATAGTCTTCCTTTTAGCTACCATAAAAAAAAACCATGAGACAATAGGCACTGTCACAATTTTTACTTAACTATCTTTTTATTTAATGTCCAGATTAGACTTTTCCTAATTGAATAATAATAAAAAGCCTTTGATGGTGAATTCTCATCTTTATTCTTTGTTGTTATAGAAATTATCACTAAATGAATTAACTATAATTTCTTTTAACCTTTACTCTAATATCCCATGGCTTCAAGAAGCTACCCTGTTTTGAAATATTAATGTTTTTGGTAACTATATTTCTCCAGTCTTTCATTTCTATTAATATTCAACATGAAGTAGGATGCCTTTAAATACCAATAACTGTCCCAGTTCATCCATAATTCATAAATCCCTTTTTAACATGTAATTCATAGATATGGGTATTGCCCACTGACTCTGGAATTAAAGTGAGATAGAACAGTGGCAAGCATCACTGGAAAAATAACTGTCAATTTCTGCAACCTCATAAAAATCAGCTGGTTAGTTGAAGTTCATATTAGCTCCATGTAAAGGAGGAAAAGCTATTAGAGGCACCCCATGGATCTAAATTTTATTTTATTTATTTTATTTACATTTTAACAACATTTGATGAGACAAAGCTCTTCAAAAATACTGTATCATTTGCAAGATGAGTTGCTGAATCTTGACAAGGAAGTAATCCTAACCATGACAAATGCAATTCTCAAAAATGAATTTTAAAAATATTTACAACTGTCAGTCAAAAAATATGGCTCTGTTTATAAAAATAAGACTATATTTTAAAGTGGAGAAACAATGCATGAGTGAAATATTATGCCTTCTATTGAATTAATCAATGAATAGTGAAAAAGATAACAGATTTATCTTTAAGGGCTTTGATGTTTTAATTTTGATGATTTATCTTTAAGGGATTTGATGATTTAATTTAAGGGCTAAGATGTTTTAAAAAGCTTTATTTTATACTAATAATGAACCAAGTTTTATTACAATGTATATTTTAAAAACATTTTACTCCTAGAGATGCCTCAAATAATTTAATCTGCCTTCCATATTGCACAATACAATGGCCCCAGGTCCTGATTCAGAGCTTCAAAATCTTATGGGTGATGGGAGCATCTTTTTTAAATGAAGCAACTCTTGATGGCCTACTGGATAGTTTCAGGATGGAGATTTGTCACCAGTAAGACCAAGCCATGATTAGAAGCTTAGAACTTTTAACCCCACCCCCATCTTCCAGGAAGGGAAGAAGAGGTAGAGATTGAGTTGATAATCAATCATGTCTACATGATGATAAAAACCACTAAAAGATGGTTTGGGAAACTTCCAGGCTTGTGAACACATCCATGTGCTGGGAGGCTGGTGCACCACAACCCCATTGGGAGAGGAGTTCCTGCACGTAGGACCCTTCCAGACTTTGCCCTGTGTGGCTCCTCATGTGGCTATTCTTCTGGATCCTTTGTAATATCCTTTATAATAAACTGGTAAATGTAGGTAAGTGTTTTCCTGAGTTCTGTGAGCCATTCTAGCAAATGATCAACCTGAGGAGTGGGTTGTGAGAACTTCTGATTCTTAGCCAGATGGTCAGATAAACTGGTGACAACCTGGACTTGTGACTTGTGTCTGAAGTAGGATGCAGCTTTGAGGAACTGAGCCCTTAACCTGTGGGGTCTGTACAAAGTCCAGGTAGATAGTGTCAGAAGGGAATTGAGTTACAGGGCCTCCAGCTGGTTTCGGAGAATTGGTTGGCATGGAACTACTACTCACCACCTCCCTGCTCGCCCCCACCTTGCCACATCTGGCATCAGAAGTAAAGTGTTCTGGAAGTATTGAATACCGTGAGAACATAGAAGATAACAGCAATTATTTTTTCTATACAGGTATTGACTATGTTCTAATGTACTTACGCTTCTCAAAATGACTACCACGCTGCCCAACAGGCAAACATGGTAACCTTTAAATTTGAGCTCCAGCATCACCTCCTAGTTGAAGGCATTTTTACGTATTGCTGCTGTCCCCACAAGAGAGCTATGCAGCTCCTCCTCTGTTGGTCCTCTGTACTCTGTTCAAACTCTGTCGTAGTGTTTTCACCACTGCCCATCCTGAATTTGTTTACCTTTCTGTTTTGGCCAGTTAAGTGGGAATTTCTTAATAGCAAAGATGACTCTTTTACATTGAAATAGGGGAATTTCAGAGAGAATGTTAATTTTTAAATTAAGAGATGGATTTAGATTAATCAGGTTGATTTTGAGAATGAAAAAGGAAGTGCAAAATCTTTAAGAATGCTATCTCTGAAAACTAAAGTTCCAACAGAGTTACAGCCATAATGTACAATTATATCCAATTTATATAGAATAAAATATCTTGATTTAAGTTCTATAAATATAAAATTAATGGCTGAATTTTTGACATAGAATCAGGTTACATTAAAAACATATATACCAGACATATCCCAAAGTAATCTTAAGGTTTCAATTTGAATTTCAAGAATGCATTCTTTCCTTAGATTCTGTCATACAGGTAACATTAACAAATAATCTAGTAATTAATTCACCAAATTGTGAATAATTGAAAGTTGTATGACTTAAGAAACTGACGAAAAGTGGTAGAAAAAAATATTTATCAAACCAAAACCTCAACTAATGGTTTACAATGTATGCTCTGTATACCTATAAAAAATGTACAAAAGTTTTGAATATTTTAGCAATGATCTTCTCTTCCCCATCCCAAGCCTGTGCTGTAATTAGTACATATTGAGGTTAAATCAGATCATCAATACTGAAGCCCTTGAACATAACTGATAGGACAGCATTGAAGTAATGTTCACCCAGTACAAAATTTCTGGTCCAGTAGAGGGCATTGAAAGAATAATAATGACATGCCCATATCATGGAAAGGAAGAGAGCCAAAATTAGGTAATTGAGAAGAGGTCAAAATCAATATTGAAATTTACCCTTTAGAAATGTGGCACAAAGGTGAGAGGAAACCTTGCCACAATTTCCAGCATCACTTGTCACATACACACACACCACTGAATTTGTGTATTTATGAGTTATACAGATATTTTTCAAAAGTATATGAACAAGTTAATGTAGTCAAAGAAAAGCCAGATGCCTACCCACTGAGAGACTTCACAGAGTGACATTAACTTGGTAATTTTACCGTGTCCAGAGGTTGATTTTGAGTTTTGCTGAAACTAGAGCTCCAGTGTCCCTAAAGCTGAGTTTAACTCTTGAAAATTATACTCACACATGACAGAAGATAGATGGAACACTAGCTGACCTCAACTGCTAGACCAGTGTACACGCCTTTCAGGTAGTCTTCTCTTAGGAGTGCATCTTGAAAATAAAGGAATCAAAATACAGTTAGTTATATAATTCAGATGTTCTGTTACATTATCCTCTATGATATGTGAGGATATGTGGTATGTGATGTGCTTATCCTTCTCACAATGACTACCACGTGAGCTGTGAGTTGGCACATCTGACTCCACTACAAGGATATGAAAGTGGACACAAGAACTCATTAATTAACTAGGTGTTTTTTCTCTCTCTGCTCCAGAACTTATTTTCACCCTTTTCCCTCTTTGATTAAGACTTATCTCTAACATGAGAACCATTCTGCCTCTGCTCTTATTCAACCTGAGTTTTCCTCTTCCAAGTTTTTGGAGAAAAGAGGAGGGGTGGAACTTACCATTACACGTGTTCCACCTATGTTTCATAATGTTCCTTACTCTTAAGTCAGGCCACTTTCAGATTCAGGATTGGTGTTGGTATGCAGAAACAGAGGGAAATTTTGCAGTCTCCTCTACAGCGTTTTGGGAACCTCTACATTTCTACTGCTATTGCCAAAGATAGTCTGAACATCCTTATATATGACATTGATCTGATTAGTTTTCTGTATTTTTTTAAATGTGATTACCAGGGGCAGGATAAATGGGAAGTTGTTGTTTAATGGGTACAGAGTTTCTGTCTGAAATCATGAAGAATTCTGGAATTGGAGAGTGGCACTGGTTGTACAAAATTGTGAATGTACTTATTTAATGTCACTAAATTGTACGTTTAAAAATGAAAAGTCTGTTGGACGAGAAGTTGTTGTAAAAAGAAAAAAACATTTTGGTAATGATTGCAAGGCACACACACACACACACACACAATGTAAGTGGTTTGCTGCCAGCCCAGGTTGGTTCCACTAAAGTATCTTCTGGCCAGATGTGCTGGCTCACACCTGTAATCCCATTGCTTTGGGAGTCCAGGTCAGGAGGATCACTAAGGCCAGGAGTTTGAGACCAGGCTGGGCAACATAGCAAGACCCCCATTTCTACAAACAGTTTTTGTGTTTTAGAGACAAGGTCTCACTCTGTCACTCAGGCTGGAGTGCAGTGGTGTCATCATGGCTCATTGTAGCCTCAACCTCCTGGATCAAGCAGTCCTCCCACCTCAGCCTCGTAAGTAGCTGGGACTACAGGCACACAACCTATGGTATTGGTACTGGTATGGTATATGGTATATGGTATATGGTATTATGGTATAATACCATACATACAAACTTGGCCAATGTTGCCAGCAGAATCAAAACCTCAAACCGGCAATAAATGAGAACAACATCTACAATAAAACCCATGTTCTGGGCTCAGTTCTGTGGCTGAGGGTCACAATGAGACTTGCTCTTCATGAGCAAAAGGTATTATTATCTGTCTGTCCTTTCAGACCTAGCCTTGCAGTATGAAAAGTAAGTAATGGCCTGATACTTTTCATGAAGCTTCTGCAACTCTTCCCCAAAGCTAGTGATAATGACTTCTTGTCAAAAGAAATCTAGGAAACATTTTTTTCAATTCCTGCGAAAGTAGTTCTACATTTATTTTAGAGATGTACTCATGCACCTGGCCAAGTTGGCAAGTGGACACACAGTGCCCTCCAGCTTTCCGAAGCAAATCAGAGGCTTAAATGACAGTGGCAGCCAAAACACTCCCTTGGACTCTTCACATTTTCTAGCACTGTATCACAACTGCAGTAATAAGTAGATTTCATCGGCACAGATTCGGTGTATTACACTCAAATTATATGCAAAAATGTATCACTTATAACTTAAGAAGAAGTTGCTTCATAATATGTATAAACTTATATGTATTTTCTGTCGTCGATTTGGTTTCTTGGGGAAAAGTCAGGGTCTATAGAAAATTTTCATTCTATCTAGGACATCAAAAGAATTCAATTTAGATTTTCTGAATTTTCCATGTAATTGGCTAAAAATAGATTTGTGCAAAACTAGATCCAGATTCTGGCCACTCCGTTGACTTGTTATGTGACTTTGGAAGAATCACTTCCTATTTCTAAGTCTCAGCATCTTGCTCTGCAAAACGGAAGTAATGATAACACCCACTTTGTAGATTTATTAAAGGATGTAATCCACATCAACCCTTTTAGTGTCAGGCATATAGAATATATTCAGTACATGTTAGCTTTTATGGTAATTTAGTTTTATTATTGATAAATATCTCAAGTACATTTTAGCAATTATGATTTGTAAGAGAATCATGTCTCCCCTAAACAATTTTTATTTTTACTCTTGCTGTTTATTGATTTTTATCTGCTTGTTTTTTTCTTTTTGGAGACAGGGCAGGGTCACTCATATTTCAAGTAGGTAATTTCCATGCAAGTTGCTTTGGAGAACAAAAGAATTGTTAAAATAATTGATAAAAGTTACTTTGACATATAGGTTTACCCTTTAGGATTAAAATAAATGAGGAAATCTCAAAGCAGTTAGTGTCTTTGTAGTAAGATAAATAATTCATAATTGTCAGTATAAAAACAAACATTTTGAAACATCATAAAATTATATTTATAACATCGACAGTAAATTTCTTTCTTCTAACCATATTTTCCCTGTGAAACATTTGATTTTCAGTCAAGATAATGATTATTGCTCTTTTGGGTAGCTAAAATATTCTCTTCATCTAGGCTGTCACCACTTCCGAGTGAGTCATTAGAATGAGTAACGGTTCTCAGGAGTCTTCCCCCGCCTGACTGGCTGTCACCCATCCTAAGATAACCAACAAAGGAGTCTAGAACTACCACTTTGTGCAGGTCTCAGCCTCTGCGCCTTCCTGTGGAGATGGGCCGGAGTGGCTATAGACTGAGTTCTGCATTACATTCTTATGTCTTCCAGTTACAGAAAGACTCTTCTCATGGCCTAGACACACATGTTCAATGTGATAGCCATTATCTGGGTGCATGATTTAAAGTTTCCATTAATTTAAATTAAATAAAATGTAACATGCATTTCTTTGGTTGCTCTTACCACATTTTATATGTTCAATAGCCACAAGTGGCTAGAAGGCATCATTTTGAACAACACAGATACGAAAGATTTCTCTCATTGCAGAAAGTTCTATTGGGCAGCACTGGCCTAGACCATGGGTGAACAAAAAGACAAGCAAAGCCTGAAGCCAAGTGTCACATCCCCGGGGTACAAGGTGGCAAACATTGATATCTCTTGTTCTTATATTCATTCATATAATTTCTTTTCCAAATCAGTCCTGATTTCTTATTTTTGTGTTTTCACCTGAAACTTTATGAACATAAGCCAGTAAATATTTTTTCTCATTCTGGAAAAATAAAAGAAATGTGTTCCATATATGGACTGACGGAGAAACTCCCCATACTTTGTATTTGTATACACTGTGGCTCCTCAAAACTCCAGCGACTGAATTTTATTCCACTTGAAAATAATTCAAGATGGTATCACTATATTAAACTGCCTATTTAAAATTTCAGAGGGCTTCCCTGAAATGTCCCACTCACAGGTTCATAAGATTTCATTCACAATGCTTAATATTAATATCTTGTCCTTGTCATGTCTCTTATTGTTATAGTTATCAAGAGAATCCATGAGCTGTAAAACTCTAGAGAATAGTACATTTGGAACATGCCAACCAACTGTGCTTCCCTAAATTCTGATGATAAAAGGTATCCTGGAGGAAGGGCTGCATTAAATGTTCAGATGATATTCTGCTCGCCAAAGAGAGCCAGCTGTTTATACTTGGCGGCATAATGCAACAGAATTATCTCATTTGCAAATCTTGGGATATGGAGATGCAGATAAATGTTAGCAGTATAAACCAGCAAATGTAAAACGGGCTATATTCTTAGTATTTGGAGGAAGACTTTGTATTTCATATTTGTGCATATGGAGCTTTGAAAACTTATTCATAAACATGCCTTCTGAGCAATATGGCACATAAGGCATTTTTAATATGGCCAAATCTGCATTAGGATATTTCTTTGCAGAGTGTTATATAAACAAATATTTTGAAATTCCACTTACATAAAACGTGAATAAGAAAGGTGTTCAGCCATGAAATAAAAATGTGTCTGGTGCATTTTAAATAATTAAAATGTGTGTTTCTGCTGCCAATCAAATGTCTTGTATAAAGATATTACTCTTTGTTAGATGCAAAAGTCCCTCAATTAGCAAATGACATGTTAGAATTTCTTTGATAAATTCACTCAGTTAATACATTCACATCTTAGCCTTCACAAAAAATTCTGCACTCAAGAGGAAAAAGTGTATTCATAGGAAATTTGTTTATGACTCTGAAAACGAATAAAGACCTTCTATCATAGTAAAACAAAAAAGTATTACTTTTCCTTGAATGAAAGGAAATTTAGCCATCACTACTAGTAGCTAAGCAAGGAAAATCTATTCTTTTCCCTTCAGTTGAAGAGAACCTATTTCAGCCCTGTTAATCAATTCATTCCTCTAACTATAGTCAGAATGATCTTTTAAAAATACAAACATGATCACATGGAATTCTTAATTAAAACATCACAATGACTTTCATTGTTCCTAGGAAAAACATCCAAACTTTTAACCTTTAACATGGCTTACAAAGTACTGCTTGATTGATCTTTCCTGCCTCTCTACCTGCCATGGCACTGCCACAAGGCCTTATGGAGTCCCTACTACACAAAGGCATTAAAGGAATATTGAATGAATAGGTAAACAAACATTGTAACTTTTTTTCTCAGACGAGAAGCATCCAGAGAAAAGTAACAGATGGGGTGTGAACATTTCCCTGACCACCAGTTATAAAATAACACCTTCCTCCCCGCAGTCTCTATTTTCTAATAGTTTTCTTTTTCTTAGAGCACAAATACTTGGCATATATTCATTTATATAAATAAACACTATGATGGTAAAGATGTGCTCTGGTTTGTTCACTGCTATATCTCCTAATGACTTGAGTAGTCTTTGATATAGAGTAGGTATACAATACAGTTCTGTTGAATGAATGAATGAATGAATGAATGAATACTCTGCTCCTAAAGCATGCACTTGGCTCGTCAGTTAAATGTCCTGAGAGCATTTTCAGAGGCCGCTTTGTCTTAAGTCATCATCCTCTTCCCCACCTACAATTCTACTTCCCAAGTTACCATTTGAGGAACTCATTGATTCATTATGAAGCCCAGTTTTTCTTCCCTCACTTAAAGAGTTTCATTGGCACCCCTTGCCTTCAGCATAAGTTCAAAATACTTAGCATAGATACATGACATGGCCCTTGCTAATATCGCCAGCACTAACTCTCACCTTCACCCCCTACTTTCTGTGTTACAGTCAAGCTAATCATTTCTCAGTTCTACATGTGCACCGTGTTCTTCCTCATTCATGGGTAAGTCTTTGCATAAACTGGTTCCCCTGTCTGGGACACTCTTCGCACAAATCCCTTTCACTCTTCATTTTTCTGCAGGTTTGTGCTTTAGAAGTAGTTTCTGCTGGGAAGGTGTCTTCAGAATGCAAATACTGGGGGAGTATTTTGTGTTCCCCTGGTACTTTGTACTATCATACAGTATTTGGCCTCACATAATTTTCATTGCTTATTTCTATGTATTTCCCCCAGATGGTAAGACCTTTGATGGCAAAGGTGATCATTGTTTACACACAGTAGCTGTGCATAAAAATAGCATTTGTTGAATCTGAAAATGAGGAAAATAGCTCAGAATTCTAAGTCAGTTGCAAATCTCAGGCAGATACTTTTTAGATTAGACTATATATTTTTCTGCTGGTACCTAAATCATACTGTGGGTATGATAAAGTCTTACAGGTTATCACAAAGAGAGAAATCATGATGGTTGATTGTCTGATGTGGATATAACATGCTTAACGGAGTTCAGCTCAGTTGAAAGACAAACTGACACTGTCCAGAGAGGATCTGTATTCATCTCCAGCAAATTGCTCAGAAAGACCAACTCTTTTTTTATCCCAAAATTTCACACCCGACTTGCAGCAGTAAATTCATCTAAGCTCTATATAACTTTTCGTAAATCTGCAAAAGCTACAAAAAAACTGCCATGAAAAGCAAGCAAATGTAGGAAATATTCTGGAAAATATAGCGTAATGCTGTGTGACATTAATTTATTGATTAGTCTTTGATTTTCTATTCAGTACTATCTTTGGGATAAGCTCTTAGATTTCACCATAAGTCCCATTACATTGACATATGATATTGTCTCTGAGATTGTAACATTATATTGCTACATGTGTAGAATACGTAAGACTGGAATCTTAGCATAGCAAAATCTGTTCTTAAGCAGCCAAAGACAAGGCTAAATTCTACCTCTTCTTTTAAGATTATTTGGACAATCTAACACTTCATTGAGAGGAGCTGCATATATTTTCTCTGCCACAGCAGCAATAGGACGACAAGTTGCTTCTTCTAATATAACAAATAGCTTACTAACTTCATTGTAAATGAGGGAGTAGGTCCCTGTTGTGGAGTCTTCAAGGATCACTCCAACAAAGCTGTGCAAATTACCCTTGGAGAGGTATATGAGATTAAAGGATGAAGCATATGAGGTTAAAGGTCCTAGACAGGGAGGCACTGCATGGCCTGCAATCCACACCAGTCACCCAAAAGCCTGAAGTTTGGTCATAGTAGACAAGGAGAAATCAGAGCAAGGACCCATGAGCCAATGCCTTTATGGACTGTCATGGGTCGGGCAACTTGTGGCAGGCAGGAAGGATCCTCACTGGGTAATTTCAATGTAATCGAGTCAACATGGAAAGGAGGAAGAGCTAGAATGGGGAAGTCATGAGGCTTAGGGCTTGAATATGCAAGCTGGGGATGGGTACCCAAATACAGGCAATAACTAGGTAAAAGTTTAAAAACAAGCAGGGCAGGTGCCAGCATGAAGGGAGTCACTGAGGCAACAAATAACAGCTTTAAATTACATTATCATAAATCAAGAACTGCCTTAGAAAGTAACTGGAAATATTGATCAATTGCTAGGAGAAAGAACAGTTCAGCATCAACTGAGTCAAAGCTCAAACATACACTGTGAGATATGTATTCATGTAGACACCATGGGATATAATTCTCTACGATAAGCCAGATGCGATGGCTCACGCCTGTAATCTCAGAACTTTGGGAGGCTGAGGTGAGCAGATCACTTGAGGTCAGGAGTTCAAGACCAGCCTGGCCAAGATGGGGAAGCCCTGCCTCTATTAAAAATTCAAAAATTAGGTGTGGTAGCGTGTGCCTGTAATCCCAGCTACTTGGGAGGCTGAGGCAGGAGAACTGCTTGAACCCAGGAGATGGAGGTTGCAGTGAGCCGAGATCATGCCATTGCACTCCAGCCTGGGCAACAGAGTGGGACTCTGTCTCCAAATAATAATAATAATAATAATAATAATAATAATAATAATTCTCTAACTATATTTTTAAGTTGTTGAAAAATCCCTTGCTTCTCTTTGCCTTAGTTTCTTCAGAAAAATGAGGATGATAGTATCTGCTTCACTGGTTTGTTGTGGAGATTTGATTAGACAGGACACGTAAAGTACTTTGCACATTATTGGTACACAGTAGCTCATCAAAAGTTGATTGATATGCCATGTAGGTGCTTTTTGTGGTTTCCAAATCAAACATGATAATTTAATTTTAAAATGACCCTTGATTTTTCACTGCTTGGTTCTAGCTGCCTGGGAAGGGAGGAGGGGGAGAGACCAATAAAAAAAAAAAGGAGTATATGGCGTGAGGGTGGAGGAATTATGGGGAGCCCAAAATGACTCTTTTACATTCAAGATGTTTCACTGATCAATCAGGCTGGAAACGCAAAAGCTTGCCTTTAAGCAGGTGACAATAGAAACGGCAACCTTCCGAGGCAGGCAGATCACCTGAGGTCAAGAGTTCGAGACCAGCCTGGCCAACATGGTGAAACTCCATCTCTACTAAAAATACAAAAAATTAGCCGGGCGTGGTGGCGGGCACCTGTAATCCCAGCTACTTGAGAGGCTGAGGCAGGAGAATTGCTTGAATCCAGGAGGCAGAGGTTGCAGTGAGCCAAGATCATGCCATTGCACTCCAGTCTGGGCAACAAGAAGGAAAAGAAAGAAAGAATAAAGGGCAACCTTTAAAAAAAAATTGTCAGGGATTAAGCTAACTCATTATGTAAAGAGCTCACTATTCTTGAAATGGGTCATTTTCTGAGAGCTATCAAAAGAACCAGCTCCATTTGGCTAACACAATATCTTCTAGAAGTTTTAATTAAGATTAAATTAGATTACACACAAAGATGCTGTGTTAACTAGACTCCAAAGATGGTGCTCCAGTGAGCCATGGTTCCTGATAGTCACACCCTATGCAGTCTCCTCTCCTTGACTGTAAACTAATTGTGACTCACGTTTGACCCACAGAATGCAGTGGAGGTGATACTATGGTCATAATGACCAGGGGCTGGGTCAGAAGAACTTCAAATCGAGCCTCTTGAAACATTTGCTCTTGAAATTCTCCCTCTCAGGAAACTAACAGCCTGCTATGAAGCCCAAGCCACAAAGAGAGGCCAAAGTAGGTACTCCAATTAAAATCCTCAGCTGACTTTTGAGCCAATAGCCAGTGTCAACCACCAGCACTGTAAATGATCAACCTTGGAAGTCCAGCCTTATTTGAGCCTTAATTTGATGGTATGTAGCTCCAGCCAGCATTTGACTGTAACTGTGTGAGACATCTCAAGTGAGAATTGCCCAGCTGAGCCCAATCAATTCACAGAACAAAGTAAAATAATAATAAATTACTGTTTAAAGATCCTGTTTTGGGGTAGTGTTTTGGGGGTTTTGTTGTTGTTGTTGTTGCTTTTAATTCAGCAAAAGATAATAAGAACAGATGTCTATCAAAACTCTTGGCACAGAGCATAGGATGTAAATAAAATAAATTTGATTGATTGAATCAGACATTTATTAGAGAGTTTAATGTTTAATCTGCTATTCAGCTGATGTCAAAACAAACTTAGTGGAGAGAAGTAATACGGTATTTCAACAATTTCAAGATGAACATATTTTAATTTCCCCAAAATTAAAATTCATCCTATACTTAGACTGTATAATTGACACTATTTAGTTTTCTTTCTTAGAAGTATTTAAGGATCCATATTATAATTGGTGGCATCTTAGATCATGAAATATAACATATTTATTAGATGGATAGTCTAGAAGACTCCTCCTTTGGCCAACTTCCTCGGAATTTCCTGGAGAATTAGTTTAAATAGCTTCCTGTTCCTCACTAAATCAAAATATAGTACCAAAATACTGTATCAAAATATAGTGTATTTGGAGCTAGACAAATTTCCAGGTAATACTTATGTTCAATGATGTCTGAGAAACATTGACTCAGGTAGCTAAATCTCTGTACTAAGTTAAAAAATTAGGTGACCAGGCCTATACTACTTTAACTCTTCATTGATATATGTACATTAAGTTGTAATTGGCATTATGCTTTTGCATTTGTAAAGACTTGCATTGAATAATTCAGTAAAGAGACTTAAAAATACTCTTACTTTAAAACTCCATAAATTGCAATCTCTGTTATATTGTCAGTGGAAAACTCATTTTAAAGATTACGTGAATCTCTTCCTTGTTACATATCTTTTGATCTGTTATTGTTACTTCAGTGATTTAATCGCCTATATTTCATCTATTCTAAGTCATCTCAAATATGTATGTTACATTAAATCCCAACATTGCCAACAATTTAAAAATATTTAGATATTATAATGAAGAATGGCATCTGTTAATTATACATCCCTGGATAAAACATAAAAATAATTTTCAAATTGAGATGTACAGTACTCTAAAAGCTGGTTTAAATCTGTACAGAACATGCTTTCTAAATATTTAAATTTTTCTTTCAATGTTTGAATTGCACGGGGAAGTGTACTTGTTTTGCAAACATGAAACAGATTACCTTCAGACTTACAAAAAGTGCCTATTGTTTAGCTCTTAAACTCTCTTTTCCTAGAAATTCAGAAATTGTTGAGTGAATTAAATTTGACATTTAACACCCTTATAGTCATGTTGCTAGTTATTTGTGGCTTCTTTCTGTGCACTGAAGTACAGCTTGGAGGCAAATACACTATGAAGACGCTGTAGTCTTTGGCAACCTTGGTAGTGAAACCTTCCATTTGATGAATAATTAAAGCTATTGCAATAGCTTTATAGTATTGCAGTCATCTCCATCCATCTCATGAAAAATCTTTTTTCCATGATTTTATTTTTGGAATCTTTTGTTTAAATTCTAACTTTGAGAAAATAGGGACAAAAAGACATGTTAATAAAACTGTAGAGAGTGAATTCTGCTTCTTCTGGCGGCAGAAAAGAAGGGCAGATTGTGTAACAATCATCTTTACCTTGAGGCACTATACACAGAACTGTGTTTTGTATAGCAATTCAGATTTAAAACTTATGCAACAAATGTTTATAGAATGAATTCTGCAATAGAATCAAATTCCATGTGGCTATGGAAATCCTATGTAGGTATGGTTCTCTCTACAGTAGAGAGAATTAACTTGTGGCGATAATATTTTGAAAGTTGAAAAATATGTAATTTATTTTTAATTAGAACCAATTTCAATAGGAAACAAAGGGGGTAAGTTCACATTAGATATATCCAGGGATTAAAGTTCATCTGGGATTACACACTCAAATACACATGGAATGTTTGTGATTTTTTAAATAAGAATTAACATAATATTTATCCTAAATATGTCTTTTTCTGACTGTGAATTTGAATAATAATGTTCCTTCCGAAAGTGTTTATATTTAAGCAGTGTATTAGAGTTGAAATTTTCCCATTCAACTGTATTTGGGCAAAATAAACTTTTTCTACATCATTTTACATTACAAGAAATATAGTAGCCATTAAACTAATGCCATTCCAAATCAAAAGAATTCATTTTGATAATAACTAACATTAAATACCACTTGAACTATCATAATCAAAAAGGTATCCACTGGGAATACTGAGCTAGGGAAATGAAAATGTTTCCAAAGAGGGATTTATGATTAGCAATGTCTAATAAAAGAACATCTCAATCTTCTTAATCATATCAGTGTAACATAAGGAACACTAAATAATACCTTCTATCATAAAGCTATTGATGTTCATCAGTTATTTCTTTATTTTTTTTGCATTCTGTAGTATTACTTTTCTCTTTTTCTTCTAGTCTAAGTAGTAGTGGATGGAGTGCTGGTACTTAAAATAGTAGTGGTTGTACTAGTTATCCTAGTTGTACTCATTGTACTAGTTATAAGTATAATCATAGTAAGAACTTTCATTTGCTGAGCATTTACTATATTCCTAGCACTGGTGTAAATGCATTAGCCCATCTAAGAGATTAAGAAAATTACTTAAGATTCTGTAGCTATTAAATGAGACAGTGGGGATATGAACCCCTAGTATCTCCTGTGCCAAACTGTGAGCCTTTACCAAAATTTTTTAAGTATCATGATTTTGTCTATAACCTTTGTTTTAAAAAGTGTCGCCAAAGCAAACATGAGTTTTATTAAAATGTAATAAGGATAATATTATTTACATAGAACAATAAATTTTATGACATGAGTATTCATTTTGTCAATAACTTAATAGTGATCCAGAGATGCACATGAAGTAGTCTCCACTTTTTACTCATTATTTTAAATTTCTGGTTTTCAGGCCAGGCGCAGTGGCTCACGCCTGTAATCCCAGCATTTTGGGAGGCCAAGGCAGGCAGATCACGAGGTCAGGAGTTCGAGACCAGCCTGACCAACATGGTTAAACCCCGTCTCTACTAAAAAAAAAAAATACAAAAATTAGCCGGGCGTGATGGTGCACACCTGTAATCCCAGCTACTCAAGAGGCTGAAGCAGGAGAATCGCTTGAACCTGGGAGGCAGAGGTTGCAGTGAGCCGAGAGTGCGCCATTGCACTCCAGCCTGGGTGACAGAGCAAGATTCCATCTCAGAAAAAAAAAAAATAATAATAATAATAATAATAATAATTCTAGTTTTCAGTATTGTCAGCATGAATCAGGCCACTGTAAAATTAATACATTCTTAGAATGGAAACTAATGAGCAGAGATTATCAAGCTAGAAAAAGAGTAAGAAATTATGTGATTCACAGTCAAGTGAATCAGGTATGCAAAAGTCAGACTCAAGCTTCCGAGAATGAGTCTAGATTATCTAGAAAAAGCATCTGAAATATTAGTAATCAAATTTTTAGGAAGTCAGATTCTCAGCCAATTAACTATATAAACTCTACATGATTACTTTGGTTAATTGAACAGATATCTAATAGATAAGTGTGGTCCACAAATATGATTACCTGCCAAAGATCTAGCAAACATCTGATCGAGAATAGTAGAAGCCAGGCAAAACCAAAACAGGGTCAGGTAAAGCAGGGAACCAAGATTATGACTTTCTGCAAATGCTTGACTGGCTCACAAGGTAATATATTTTTCAACTCGAAAAATATGATTCAGTAAGATGTGTCCAAACAAGCTAAATTATTAAAGAGAACTGCAAAGTCTGCATATGAAAAGATGCACATGAACCTTGAAAATGCTTTTGTTGCATTATTTAGAATAGTTATAAATGTCAGGTTACTGCTAGCCATACTTCTCTTAAGAGTGGCATTTGCAAAATAATATTTGCCAAAGTTCATGTGACTATCTTTGTGAAAACCATAGAAAAACTTCCTTTTACAAAAAGTTATGTGTACTCCTAACAAAGATACTAGAACAGATGCTGGTGTAACTATCATTTTTGTCATTCTTACCTAATAGACTTGAATTAGTATATCCCTAGGATGTTTTCAATACATATTTCAGATTTTTATGAGCAATGTGATTGCCTCATAAGGAAATTACTTTAATTAAAATTGTTTGACAAACTATCAAAAGTCACTGCAAGTCTTCAGGGATTATCCATTAAACATTCAAAAAGGTCATTTGTTCAAAGTATTTTAATTTTGTTTTCATATTGAAAAATGCTTTAGGCATTTATATAATAATACATTATATTTTAATTTATGTATATATTTTAATGTAAAATATAATAATACATTATATTTTCCTTATTCCACTATTCATGGACAAAATAATTTGTAATGACTCAGATTGTTCCTGTTCTTATTAGTTTGTAGTTTATATTGGAATTCAGAAATTTCATAAAATTTATTCTAGAGAAGCATACACTTAACAACATTCTGGCTTTGAAAAGTAATGTTGAGAAACAACATTCTGCATTAAATTAATTTATATTGTTGAGAGGAATTGGAATAGTGAAACAATATTTAATACATAAATGAGTGGGTTCAAATAGGCAGAAAATAGTGGTGCCAAATTAAACAATGTTCATTAGTAAAATACATGCTGAAATAAACACAACACTACACAAATTATTTTTAAAAACTAGCATTTTAGCACTCGTGAAATGGAGTACTTCTTAAAAAGTAACATTATACAGCATATTAATCTTATAAATTTTGTTTTTTAATCAAACTTTTAAATTTTGTGAAAATTATAAATCCCATGCAGTTGTAAGAAATCATACAGAGATCCCATTTACTGTTTATCCATTTGTACTAAATGGTAACGTCTTATGAGACTGTAGTATAATATTATAACCAAGATATCGACATTGAAACAGTCAAAATACAGAACATTTCCATTACGCAAAGATCTCTCATGTTGCCCTTTTATAGCCACACACGTTTCTCTCTCACCAGGCACCAGCCCCACCTCACCCCACCTCCTTAACTCTTGACAGACACTGATCTATTCTTCGTTTCTCTAATTTGATGTTGTAAGACGTAGTCATTCTGTATATACCGTTTTGGGTTTGGTTTTTTTCTTTCATCAAAATTATCTTAAGATTTACTGAAGCGGTACTATACATCAATAGTTTGTTCCTGTTTCTTGCTGAGGAATATTCCAGGCATGGATGTCTGATTATTCACTCATTAGAGCACATCCAGGTTGTTTCCAGCTGTTGGCTACTATGAATAAAGCTAGTATAAATGTTTGTTCAGCGTTTTTTTTTTTGTGTGTGTGTGAGACAGTAAGTTTTTATTTATCTGAGATAAATGTCCACGAGTGCAATTGCTGAGTTACATAGAAGTTGCATGATTCATTTTTAAGGAAACTACCTAGCCATTTTCCAGAGTAGCTGCTCTATTTTATATTCCCACCAGCAATGTTGAATGATTCCGTTTCTCCACGTCGTAATCAGTATTTGGTGTTGTCATTATTTTTTCTTTTAGCCATTCAGATAGGTGTGTAGTGGTATCTCATTGTAGTTTTAAATTGCATCTCTAATGGCTAAGGATGTTGAAGATCTTCTATTGCGTTAGCTTGCCATCCGCATGTCTTCTTCGCTGAAATGTTTATACCTCTGCCAATTTTCTAATTGGATTGTTTAATTTTTAATTGTTGAGTTAGAGAGTTCCTTATATATTCTAGATACTAGTCTGTCTTAATTCATTCAGGCTCCTGTAATAAAATACCATAAGCTAGGTAGCTTATAAACAATAGAAATTTATTTCTCACAGTTTTTGTGTCTAGGAGGTCAAAGACCAAGGTGCCAACAGATTCAGTGTCTGGTAAGGGCCCCTTTGCCTGGTTCATAGATGTTGCCTTCTCAGGATATCCTCACATGTTAAAGGAGAGTTTCATGTGAGGACACAGTGTGGTGTCTTCTATAAGGGCAGTAACTCCATCTACAAGGACTCTGCCTTCATGATCCAATCACCTCCCAAAGGTTCCACCTCCAAATACCATAACCTTGAGTGGTGGGGGATGATTTAAACATATAAATTTTGGGGTGAGCCAAACATTCAGACCATAGCAATTGGATTTTCATTCAGTTTAATGTGTTTTTGAATTTTCCTTGAGATGTCATCTTTGAACTACAGACTATTTAGAAATGTGTTGTTTAGTTTCCAAGTGTATGGAGATTTTCCTATTATCTACCTGTTAGATTTTTTTTTTTTTTTTAATATGGAGTCTCGGTCTGTCGCCAGGCTGGAGTGCAGTGACATGATCTTGGCTCACTGCAACCTCTGCCTCCCAGGTTCAAGTGATTCTCCTGCCTCAGTCTCCCGAGTAGCTGGGACTACAGGCGCGTGCCACCATACCAAGCTAATTTTTGTATTTTTAGTAGAGACAGGGTTTCACTATGTTGGCCAGGATGGTCTCGATCTCTTGACCTTGTGATCCACCAGCCTCGGCCTCTCAAAGTGCTGGGATTACAGGTGTGAGCCACCACACCCAGCCTACCTGTTAGATTTCTAATTTAATTGTGGTCAGAAAGGACCCTCTGCATGATTTCAATAATATTAAATTTGTTGAAGTTTGTTTTATGGCTCCTAGAGAAGTCTATTTTGATATATGTTCATTGAAACTTAAAAAAGAATGTGTATTCTGCTGTTGTCTGGTGTTTTATAAATGTTATTCAGACCTTGTTGGTGGATGATTGCAATGGTTTGGATTTGTGTCCCCACCCAAATCTCATGTTCAATTGTAATCCCCAATGTTGGAGGTGGGGCCTGGTGGGAGGTGATTGAAACATGTGAGTGGTTTCTTGTGAATGGTTTAGCACCATTCCCTCTGTGCTGTTTGTGTGAAAGCGAGTGAGTGAGTTATGGAGAGGTCTAGTTGTTTAAAAGTGTGTAGCACCTCTCCTCTCCTGCTCTTCCTCCTGCTCTGACCATGTAAACACCCCTTTGCCTTCCTCCATGATTGTATGTTCCCTGAGGACTCCCCAGAAGCTGATGACACCATGCTTCCTGTACAGCCTGCAGAACCATGAGATAATTAAACCTCTTTTCTTTATAAATTACTCAGTCTCATATATTTATTTGTAGCAATGTGATAACAGACTAATAGAATGATGTTGTTTAGTTATTTTTATATACATGCTGATTTTCTGTTTAGTTGTTCTATTAGTTGTTGACAGTGCCCAGAAAGATATCAGGAGGAAACAGAAACTGTCCAGAGCTAGAACTCATTCAAAGGTCATTTTGATGTCAGACAGAACCATTCTAAGTGTCATATATTTTGACCATTCATATATTCCATAGCATAATATTAAAGATATACTGAATTATCTAGTAAGCTTAGTATATCTTGTCAGGCTTTACCCACAGAAATAGAACCAGCAGGAGATATGTATGAAGAGATTTATTACAAGCTACTGGATTATTGTGAGAGCTAGTTAGGCAAGTTCAAATACTCAGGGCATGCCATCAGGAAGGGAATACTGAATCTCTCAGCACCAGGTGAAGCTGCTATCCACAGGTAGAATGTCTTACTCTTTAGGGAAATCTCATCTCTACTCTTAAAGCTTTTCAACTGGTTGGATCAGGTTAACCTACATTATCTAGCATCACCACTCTTAGAGTTAACTAATTATGAACTTTAATCACATCTATAAAACACCATCACAGTAACACCTAGATTAGTACGTGATTGTATAACTGGGGGTGGTAGCCTAGCCTAGCTGACACATTAAACTGACCATCACACCTAGTTTCATTGATCAAACTGTCTCACCTCCTTCAGATGTCTCCTCAAAGATGTCTCCACTCTATGAGGCTTTCTCCAACACTTTAATTAGAATTGCATTACCTCCCACTCAAAACTCCTTATTCTCCTTTCTTGTTATTTTTTTCTTTGCATGAATTGCTGTCTCACAATTTAAGCAATACTTTACTTGTTTAATTTGTTTTTGTCTCCATCACTAAAATATAGGCACCATGAGGGCAGTTGTTTTTGTATGGTCCATTTTTACATTCATGATACCTAGAATGGAGGTTGGCATATAATAGACACTCATTAAATATTTGTTTAATGGATAAACAAAATTATCTAGATATTTGCCTAATTTCCACAATTATTTGTGTTATATAAATGTAAATAGAAGGTGGCAGTGGGTGAAAGAGCATGATGCTCTATATTAAGTCATTAAATAACACAGCTTAGTTTGCAAATCCAATAGTCCCCTGAAAAAGATTGTTATTTTTCAGCATTTTAATTGAAAATAGAAATATCTCTTTATCATTAAATTGTAGTATTATTTCTGTGCAGCCAGAAAATAGGTGTGCATCACAAGAAAATAAACACTAAAGCTATCCAAGATTTTGAGGAGATAATTTTTTTACTTCAAAATGCATTGTTTCATTTACCTTATAGATCTGAGAAATAACATTCCAAGAACATAGTAACACTAACATATATTAACCTCCACAAAATACTCATCTACATGCCAAATTTTAAACTATATACATATTGTTTGACAAATCAATTCCACTTTTAGAATTCCATTCTATCTATATGCTTTAAAAAGTTTGCAAAGACAGTTGTACATGGATGTCCAACACAAAACGAATTAGAATGGCAAAAAGAATAACCTAAATATTTATCAAGAAAGGACTAGTTAAATAAAATATACACTTATGCTATGAATTACTATGCAACAGGTAAAAAGACAGACACAAAATTATGAGTAAATAGTTCTGAAGTACATTAAGCGAAAAATTAAGAATACAATAAAGAATATGTATTATGAGCCCTTGTATATAAGAATAAATGTGTATATTTAAATATGCTTGACTATCACTAAAGAACTGTCAGAAAAAATTTTAAGAATATAATAGTGTTTATCTCTAATTTATGATGCCAAGTAAAAGCACATTTTTACTCTTCTTTTTTTAACACTTAGGTATTAATTGTTTTCAAAGTGCATTTGTTACTTTGTGATTAAAAACTAGGTTACAGTAAATAAATAATATATGCATAAGCTTTGACACAGCAATTTTGTATCTAGTAATTTATCCTAAAGGAATGATTAAGGATGTGCATAAAGATTTATGTATGTAATGTTCATTGCAGCATTGTTTATTACAACAAAAATGGAAAATAGCCCATCCTGCAATATGAGAATGTGGTTAAATAAATTACAATACATCTATTTTATGAACGCTATGTACTTATTAAAATGATGCTGTGAAAGTTTTATCGTAAATGCTGTATCATCTTTTATTAACAAGTTTTAAAAGAGGAAGGAAAGAGTTACAAAACAGCATATATCATATATGCATACTCTCAAGATGTCTATATGTCAAAGTCTTGATTGTTTAGTTGGTTTCTGGATGGTTTTTATGTTCTTTGTATATTCTTGTACTTTTCAAAATTTTTGTAATAATTTGAATTACTTTGAGAGACAGAAAACATATTATAAAAAGCAATTAGCATTATATTTACAAGCATGATAATTTTTCCTGCATAAGAAAATAATAAGTGTGAAGTTTAGAAATTGTGATGCTTTTGTCTCAGATATTTATTACTTACACCAAAAGAGTGATTTGCAGTCCTGAAAGGAGAAAGAATAAACCTGATCAAACACTTGATGTGATAAAGTTAGATAAAATCAGGATCACTGGGAAACACTCAAGAGCCAAGTCTTAATGAAGGCACATACCTATTTTTTAAAGGCACAACAATAATTTAGAATAAAATAATTAATTCTACTTTTATTATTGTTGTATCACCTCACTTTTTTTCAAAATAAAAGTAATCATGAAGGTTTCCATTTGCCAATATCCACTATACGATTTTTATGTGATCCTTACAAGGTAAGTCTACATAATTAGACTTAATACCCACTTTTTGGGGGATTTGTGGCTACTAAATTAAAATGTTAAAGAAGCTTAAAAGTTTGCTCAAATATTTGCAACTAGTAAACAATACAGCTAGAATATAACTAGATTTCCTTGAACCTATACTCAATACTTTCTACTATCTTTCCAGCCTGCCGAAATATTTTCTGCTTATGTTCAACAAATCTGATGTCCAGAAACTCTCCAGACAGTGGGACACTTGAAGGAATGAAATCAGATAATGTCTATTTGTCAAAGGAAAGTAGATTATGAGCCAAAAACAATTATAGAAGAAAGCAGCATTACAGGAAAGAATTTACTTCAGCAGTAAGAGGAGTTGAGGCAAAACTTCTAATTTTTTTTTATTTTTATTTTTCATTGAGACAGGGTCTCACTCTGTTGCCCAGGCTGGAGTGGAGTGGCATGAGCACAGAGCACTATAGGCTCGACCTCCTGGGCTCAGGCAATCCTCCTGCCTCAGCCTCTTGAGTAGCTGGCACTACAGGCAGATGCCATCACACTTGGTTATTTTTTTAACTTTTTCTTTCTTTTTTTAGAAAAAGGGTCTCACTATGTTGCCCAGGCTGGTCTTGAACTCCTGGGCTCAAGTGTTCCTCCTGCCTTAGCCTCCCAAAGTGCTGGAATTAAACGTATAAGCCACCACATTTGGCCAAAACTTCTAGTATTTAAAAAGTTACCAAATACTAATTTTTGCTTCTTTTAGGGTCACCCCTTTGTCTCAGACTGAAAATTTTGAGAATGGTATCAAGGGCTTGTTTTGGGCAAATCAATTATTTACCAATTTCAGCCTCTTCTTGCTCACAGAAGGGCAATAGTGAAGAGAATAGAAAAGGTTTGGTGGGGACCCCCTGTGTCATGGCTTACAGGAATTTGATATACACCTGGAAGAATCTGATGACAGCATGAATGGCACCTTGACAAAAGTAGCAGTAGAAGTGACTAAGGTTACAGAAGTAGAATTAGCACTGGTGCTGGATCGACAGTACTGACGAGGTGTTTAGACTAGTGAAGATAGCAGGGAAAGCCCCAGGCAGGCTCAGAGGTTGCATGAATGGTTGCCTACAACAGAAGGCAAGAGCCATTCAGCTTTTCATTACAAGCAGAGCAAAATGGGAGAGGCATGCAGCCTACAAGATGGTTCTATTCGCTGACTAAATCTCAAAGTAAATCCCCTCACCTCAAAAAGGAGTTAAAGCCATCGAACTGTCATAAAACTCTTCAAAGGCCCTGATACTAGCTATGCAGTATATGGAAAAGTGAAGTAATACATATTTCTCTTAAGAATAGAAAATATAGGTTTTTATTATTTTTTAACATATAAATGAATTACAGCTATGAGCATTTTATCATAATCAACTAATCTCTACTCCATTTGTATTTGGCAAACCTATCTTCAAGAATATGTTCAGTGATGTTGAAATTTCATGACTTTGTAATACTTTGTATCTTCTTAGAATCTTCTGTAGATTTTCTTTTCTCCCTAGTTATTGTAAATATTTAAAATTGTTGGTTAAAAATAAAACGTTAAACATCTCTTCTCTTTTACCAGTGTAATTATTCAGTTTCTAAGCTTAACCAAGAGTTTCCTTTCATGTCTTTCTCTTTGCCCTTTCTATTCTTTCCCACCATGATCTCTTTCTCTTCTCTGAGTCAGATTTCCTGGGAAAGATGAAAAGGAATCATCAGTGTCTTAGAGTTTAGATGGGGAAGAAACAATGCATTAACAGTAGTGACTCTGAACTATGTAATCATATGTAGAAAGGAGAGAGTAAAAAGTAATCACCTTATGTGTAAATGCTGGGAACTCATCAGCAAGCAATACTGAGCAGTTATATTTCAAAAGCAGTAGTATAATAATGGAGGTACCCATTTTGGAATAGTGGGTACAAATATGATTTAAAACAGTGAGACTGAATGAAATAATAATAATAAAAAAACAAGTATAGATAGGGGAGAAAAGTCCATGGACAAAGCTCTGGAAACCCAGCAAAGACGACTGAGAATGAACAGCCAGTAATATGAGAGAACTGAGAGAAAGAGAGGTTAAGCATTTCAAGGAGAGAGTCATTAACTAAGTTAATTGCTATTGATGGATAAAATAAAACAAAAAGTGAGAATTGGTCATTAGATTTAGCAATACAGACACTAGTAACCTTGATTAAGTACTTTCAGCAGAGTTATGTGGGAAAAAAATGCAGATTGGAGGTTCAAGAGAGATAAAGGAAGGAAGAAGCAAGATTAGAAAACTTTTTTGAAGAGCTTTGCAGTTAATTGTGGGAGTAAAAGAGTGTATTCGCTCGAGATAAAACTGCAATCAAGCACAGGTTCTTTTCAAATGGGAAAAATACCATATGTTTGTATGCTAATGGGAATGATACAACAGAGAGGAAAATCTGAGGATAAGATAGGAGAGGAAAGAATTGTACTTGAGTAGACAAGAGACCAGTATCTAGTGCACAAGAGTACATGGTCTTAGCAAGAGCACAAGCATCTCATCTGTAGGAGCAAAAGAGATGAATGTACTAATTAGTTTGCTTGTGGTGATCATTTCACAATGTATGCATATATCAAATTATCACATTCTACACCTTAAATATGTACAACTTGTGTTTGTCAATTATATCTCAATAAAGCTCAGGGGAAAGAAAGGTAGAAAATGATGGGCATAGATATGATAGATGGGTAGCTAGCCTGGCGGAAGTTCTTTTCTGACAGTTTTTATGTTCCCAGTGAATTCCAAGATAAGATCTGAGAGTATGGGGGATGGAGAAAGTATTAGAAAAATTGAAGTGAAAGAAGATAAGAAATAGTTATTCAAGAGAGTAGGAATGGAAAATGACTTGGGAATACAGTATGATTACTGCAAAGCTTTAAGGGCCTCTTAAAGATAAATTATTATGAATTTAAATGGAGACATATGTGTATGTCAGTTGTGCAAGGGCAAGCAGAAAGAAAGTAAAGAGTTGGATCTAACTAGGCAGCGATTTAGCCAAGAAAGCAAAACCAAGTAAGAGAGGGACAAAGAAGTTGATGGTATATGCAAGGAAATAACAATGATTGACCATGGTATTAAATCTAGGTGAGGAGGAAGGGATGCAAGGGTAAGGAACAGTGAAAAGCATTGGATAAATGGATCAAAGGTTGTATTAAGATCCTTGGATTATAGGAGATGGCTTACTAGAGAGAGTAAACAAAAGAAGCAACAAGTTGTAGTCACAGAGTGAGACAAAAATAGGTGTTAGTTTATTGAAGATCAGAAGCAATGGAGTAGTGCTTATATTTCTCTCAGCTGATGGTCCTAGCCACAAAAAAAGTCCTGCTTTTCATAACACATGCATTGGAAATTTGAGGCATTTTTAAATTAGTAAACAATCCCATCTGGGAATCTATGAGTATTTTGAGAGAGGAGGTTTCATAAAATGATGTGAGAAGATTCAACTATCTAAGCTATAGCATCATATGTTTGCAACTATATAAACAAGCATATTGACTAAAACACTGAGGTATCTTTTCTTAGCTGTCACTATTTGTGTAGCTGAAGTAAGTAAAGGCTTTTCTCTACAGATGAATTTACATCTTGTTAATCTGACATTTAAATGGAATTTAGAAGTTCCTTTGCTATTGAATTGTCATTTAATCTAGCTAATCTAGATATTTTAAAGATATATTCCTTAGCCGTGCATTAGGCTTTGAAATTAATTAGTATACAGATTCCCTGAAGTGTACATTCTCTGTAAATTGAGTGCAAAGAGGATTAATGTACAGGCAGTGAAAAACGCTTGTGGAAAATACGAGCACTTCCAAGCTCATTGCATTTAAGTACGCCAAGTGTTTTAGTTTGGCTAGTTCTTGATCAATGGGCATTTCAATTTTAATGCTCAACTAACTTGGCCAGACAGGAACAAACTACGTAAGTACATTTGTCTATCTATATTATTATGACTGTATCTAAGGTTGCAGGACTTATGCATAAGAACGAAGAAAATAATAAATTATACAGATATAAGCACTTCAATGGTCATGATTCGGCAACCTCTGAATTATGAGACAATGAAGTGGTGTTCCCTTCAAATTTAGCTATTTTTCTTCAGTTATTCAAAAACAAATAAGGAAAGCTTGAAAATCTATGTTGCCAGATAGCCCCTGGTCTGTGCTAAGTAGTAATTATCTGAAAAAGTTTATTAGAGTTTTGGCCATATTGTGCATGAACAGGAGAACAATGAATACTTCATTCACAAGTTCAACAATATCAGTCTCCTGTAAAAACCCAAGATCAATCTTATGTGACAATCGGTGAATGATATTTAGTCACTAATTGCAGACTACAATTATTGTCTTTGCATCCATTAGGTTAACTTTCCTAGTACTAACTTACTTTCCATCAAAAACAAAAAGTCTAGTCTAAGTTGCATAAAACGATGATGAGCTAAAAACAAACAAGATGTGTAATCTGCTACACACTTGTCAGGACTGATGGACCCATATATTTGAGTCTTTTCTTACAGGTTTCTAAAGTGTCACTCCCCAATAAAAAATTAATTAGTATTGAAATGCATAGATGAGGAAATGATAAGGTTTATTGGTTCATATACAATAAACTGTAAAACAAGCATATAGCAGAGTAAAAAGTAATGACATATTTTCAATAGCTATTTTTTTTTTTTTACCAACCTACTACACACAAGCATAAGCTACAGGATATGGTGGCTTTAGAGGAAAGTTGCCAAGGAGGCAAAACACAAATAAATATCTATTATGCAAGAAAAAAAATGATACTCACTCAATAGAAGTAGAAATAAGTGAATTTGGGAAGGTTTGCTAAGGGTGATTGAAAGGATTTGGACAAACATCAATAGCATAAGGGAAGACAGTGGCAGGGGAAGGAGGAGGGAAAGGTGGGTGGAAAGCTTGCATGCAGGGAGTCTAGAGGCTGTATTTGGAGCAATGGTGATGCTCACTATGGCATGGGGCATAAGAGTTACTTATGAAATATCAGGGAATCAAATTAGAGAGATAGATTGGGCTGCATGAACATATAGAAACCAGCAGTTCTCTGACGGGTGCAATGGCTCATGTCTGTAATCCCAGCACTTCGGGAGGCTGAGGTGGGAGGATCCCTTGAGACCAGAGTTCAAGACCTACCTGGGCAACATAGTGAGACCCTGTCTTTACCAAAAGAATTTTAAAAATTAGCCGGGCATGGTGGAACACACCTATAGTCACAGCTGCTCAGGAGGCTGAGTTGGGAGGATGACGTAAGCCCAGGAGTTTAAGGCTGCAGTGAGCTATGATTGCACCACTGCACTCCAGCCTGGGCAACAGAGCAAGAACTTGTCTCTAAAATTATAATATAAATAAATAAACAAACAAACCAGCGGTTCTCAGAATGTCATCCAGAAACCTCTGGGAGCTCCTGAGACCATTCCAGGAGGTCTGCAAGGACAAAACGATTTTAATAATATTACGATTCCATTTTTCCCTTTCACTTTCATTCTATTGTGAGGGTAGAGTGGAGTTTTCTAGAGGATACGTGGCACGTGATATCTCAGCAGATTGAATGCCTGTGGGGCAGATATGAGAAAACAAGTCTTCTATAAAGCCAGACATTAAAGAGATTTGTAAAAAAAAAAAAAAAAAAGTAGAACAATGTGACTCTTCACTACTTTTTTATTTTGGGAAATACAGTTATTTTTCATAAAAATATTACTGTTGTTTACATTCAATATGCTTTTATTTTAAATGTATTAAGACTATTTAAAATTTACTCTAATTCTTAATATGATAAATATGGATATAGTTAAGTTACATTTACGGTGGGGGAGCACTTTGGTATCTTCAATGATTTTAAAGTGTTTAAAGGAGTTCTGAGACCAAATATTTGGGAAATGCTGGTATGCATTAAATAATTTGGGCTTTCTCCATTAGGAAGGATTTGAAGGAGGCAGAAGTGGTGATTGGAATTTATTGAAAATGATGGGACATAGTCAAAGTTTAGAGCTTGGCCATATTTATCTGCTATTTCAGATTCCACTGAAAACAATGTTTTGCAGCATTTATAAAATTGCCCCTTTCACTTTTCTAAACAAGTTTCCTTCTATGTTAAAGAGCACACAGCATTTATGTTAGGCACCTCTTGTGCCCCACTTTTGTAAATTTTATTTTTTATTTTAGATTGAGGGGATACATGTGCAGGTTTGTTACATGGGTATATTGTGATGCTGAGGTTTGGCTGTTTATTGATCCCATCACTGAGACAGCGAACATAGTACCAATAGGAAGTCTTACAGCCCTTGTCCCCCTCCTTCTCTCCCTGCTTTCAGAGCCCCTAGTGTCTGTTGTTCCTATCTCCATATCCATGTGTACCCAAGGTTTAGTTCCTACTTATAAGTGACAACATGTGATATTTGGTTTTCTGTTTCTGCATTAATTCCCTTAGGATAATGGCATCCAGCTTCATCCATGTTGTCATAAGCGACCTGATTTTGATCCTTTTTATGGTGACACGGTATTCCATGGTGTATATGTACCACACTTTCTTTATCCAATCCACTGTTGATGGGCACCCAGGGTGATCCTATGTCTTTGCTATTGTGATATAGTGCTGCAATGAACATACAAGTGCATGTGTCTTTTTGATAGAATGGTTTATATTCCTTCGGATATATACCCAGTAATGGGATTGCTTGGTCAAATGATAGTTCTATTTTTAGTTCTTTGAGAAATTTTCAAACTGCATTTCACAGAGGATGAACTAATTTACATTCCCACCAACAGCGTATAAATGTTCCCTTTTCTCTGCAACCTCACCAACATCTGTTATTTTTTGATGTTTTAATAATAGCCATTCCGACTGGTGTGAGATGAGATTTTATTGTGGTTTTGATTTGCATTTCTCTGATGACTAGGGATGATGAGTATTTTTTCAGATGTTTGTTGGCCGCTCCAGCTATTATTGTCATCATCAGTCCTGCATAGGCTTCAACCACTCTGCCCAGGTGCCCTCAGCCTTGACTCAGGTCTGCACCACCTGTGTTACTCTTCGCCCCTGGGATCCTATGGGTTATAATATGAGATGTTCATGGGAACCCACTTTGTGCTCACACATGTACCCCACCCAAAAATGTACAATGCCATTATTGAACAATGAACAATAAGGACCAATAAATAAACATTTCCACCTTTTCTCTCCCTGAGTCAAAAGTTCTGAGGCACATTTCCTAAGGCTTCTCACAAGGTGCCAAAGGAACAAGCAATATTGTTTATTAAACAATTTAATAACCCAGCCTTGTTTGGTTTTTCATCCTTTCTGGTTTTACCTCCAGTCTATCCTTCACTTCTTTTTCTTGAGATGACATTTGCAAAATCCCTTAAATAAGAATGTAAACCAAATAATATGTTAATAATAATGTAGTTCAGCAATAAAACGTATCTCTTGGTTAAGCCTCTACTGGGTACTACTACTATTACTGCCACTCCCATAATAATAATAATAATAATAATAATAATAATAATAAGTAAGAGTACATATTATTGTACTCAATGAACCAGAAAAATAAAATATTTTAAGCCCTTAAGATCCTTCTCTATATTAAATCTGAAGAGTAATGGTCAAGTATCTAATTTAACATTTTCCGGGTGCCTCTGAATTTTGCATATTTTTTCTGTCTTTAACAGAAACATTTCTCCCATGTATTCAATTTCATTCTATCCCCATTATTACCACATAGTGACATCTCATAGGTCACTGTTAACTTCCAAAATTTCCTCTGGCAGAAAGCCCTCTTCTCAGGACTTCCAGTCAAAGTTATGGCCCCAGTTGAGTATGCTGAGCATACTTACAAGAAATAAACCTATCATGGTTGTATTAATAAGCCAGAGACTATGACCCTCTCATTTAACACATTCTGCTTAGTAATTATTAAATAACTATGAAGGGAAGCTTAGTGCCCTTTTAGTAACCTATCTCATTCATAGTTTTGGCCTTGTGATCAAGACTGACATAATTTTAAATATAATAACTGTTTCCCTAAGAATTATTATTCCATTTGCTGTTCCACTTGTTCATTACATATAAAGCTGACTACCTATTACTTGAAATATGTAATTATGTGAAACATAATAGAAAATAAGCCTCAAATTTGTCATTTCTAATTATCTGCAAATGTCAATGTTTCTTGAAATATTCTTCATGTTTAAGTATAGATGTTGTAGATTCCTGGCAAATTTTAAGCCATCATAAAGAATAGCTCAAATAACATCTCTTCCTAAAAGCTTCCTTGAGCATATCTACCACACTAGCACAGGTAGATTTAAATACTTCTGTACCCCACTTTAGCATATTAAATGGCACCATATTTTACTATACATACTGATTTACATGCTCGTCTGTCACTTTAAGTACTTCAAGAGCAGACATCATGCCATATACATTTTGCATGTTCAACGTATAGCGTGGTACCTAACGAATAGCAGAGAATGTTACATAAATGAATAGATGAATGAATGGATAAGAGAATATGTCAATCAATAAATGAATGACTACATGAATAAAAGAACAAATAAATGAATAATTAAAACAAGTAAGTTCAATAGTGTACCCAGTCAGAACTCCAGAAATACAATAAAAAAATTCCAAACCAATTAAAGAGGGCTTTTTTTTTTCTTTTACTTCCAGTTTCCATTGCAGTCTCCAAATTGTTTCTGATTTAGTGGAAATGAAAAGATACTTTTCACTGAGCTAATTGTTCTATTTTAATGTTCTTTCTGACTTTAATCAAATATCTTCCATAAGCTTGTCTTTTTGCCTTCTCCCTCTCTCAGAAGTGAAGCCGTGTGTGCTCAACTCACAGGCTTCACGAAGATTTCACAGCTCTATTTTTAATGCTTGCAGTAACAGTTGAAGACACGCGTTAAGAATTTTTTGTCCTATTATTATTAATTCCAACAAACTGTTACAGAGAAATAATTGTTCTGATCAGAATTATACTAATTAATTTTACATAATCAGTGATTTGCCATCACAGAAGCTTTGTGTGCTCTTACAACTTGTTGTTTTCTGCTGGATGCCAAATTTGTACCTTTGGGCTTTTACACATTCAGTAGTAGCATGGCCTACTCTAAAGACTAAGAATTTAGAGCTTTAGAAGCAAACTGCTATAAGTTAACAGGACAATGATAGTTGCTTGATTAACACTGCTGTTTAGAGGTAGTGCAGGATTCTGTTCAATCTTGCTTTTGTCTTATATTTTGTTTTCTTTTCTGGAAAGGTCATTTTGTGTATTCTTCGCATGGCACGAGGTATGCTGCAGTGCATGACAGACTTGGTTACATTTGCTTTTTTGTAACTGGACTGAAAAATTTGCTTTTGGTCATTTGTCTGCAACTATTTCACTTTCCTAGCCTAGAGCTTTTAAATCATCAATCATGTGAGGTGTGTGTGTGTGTGTGTGTGTGTGTTTGTGTGAGTCTATCAGTTGGAGAGCTAGCTTGACAGTTTTGATGGGTCATTATTGGACTTTAAATTTCATTTGTAGAAGATTTCATTCGACATTTCAGACTTATTATGCTACCTTGAAAGCTGGAGTTCCATAGGGCTCTGTCTTTGATCTCAGGTCATCATTAGTTAATGCCAATGATCCACAGCCTGCCCCTGGTGAGAATAACTCCAAACACTTGTGTAATACCATTTCACTGTGGCTCTTTCATCAATGGTAATTATTTTGCACAGCTTAGGAATATTCTGTACATATTATAGGAACTCTTCCAATATAATTTCATGAATCATTAAGATAAATAATAATTAGAACTTTCAGTTGTGTTTGATTAAGTATAAATAATAAAATTACAATACAGTGATACTTCCTTTTCATACAAATTGGAAGTAGGAAAAGGAAACTAAGAGTTTCCTCCAACTAAGAGTTTCCGGTTTTGTTTTCTCTTTTGCTGCCACTGGAAAGAATTTCTGGCATTGCATTAAATCAAGACAGAGTGTGACTATAATTAATACTAGTATTAAAAAGGTCATGTATAGGTTTACTTTGCTTTCAGCAGAGCTTCTCTAATGGGTCTACTTTTAAAAGAAAAGAATAATTAGGCAAATCTACTTTAAAAAGAAAAAGAAAAATGAGGCAAATTCTCATTTTTTACAATGCATTACAAACAGCATCTTTGTAAAAGAAATTCTGCTTTAATGTTTTGAAAAGATCAAGTGGTTCACAAAAATTATTTATACACTTAGTAATGATATAAAGCATTAAATATGTTATGCTATAGCAAGAAATTATATTTCAAATTGTAGTTTTATATTCTGGCATATAGAAATAATTATTCCTTAATTTCCCTTATTCTTTCATTCTTGAAACTCTGAAGAGCAATTTCATCTAATTAAATAGGAACAAACTGTTTGGGGCTGATAAGGAGGACAATTTCCCGGCAGTACCTGATTCAGTGCTACAGCATCACTCGTTTTCTCATGGTGGTATCTTCTAGGTTTTAGAAATATCGTTTTTATGCTCTCCAAATACTCTGAAATCACAACATACCTCTGTCATTTCTTTCTTATACTTCGCAAATAATTGTTATTCTATTCACCAGTTTATAATGATGCTTATGATTTCCTTTATAATGCCAAATGACTTCCATCAATCACTAACTGATCACTACCTTTTATCCTGAGTAGACTAAATTATCTCTTTCAAGCTACCTTAAGCCTCAGTCAAACCTTTCTTTTGCATCTTTGGACAGAACTGCACTATCAATTTCACATTTTATTTTATTTCCTTATGTATTGTCAATTGAGGTCAGGGACATTTTTCAAAGAACAAAATAAGTGACAGACAATGGCAGTGAAAGAATAATGAATCAGAGAATTCTCTCTGCTTGGTGTCCAGACAGTGCTATTTGGCTGAGAACATTTGTAGCACAATATACAAATGCTCACTGGCCTAAAGGATGCAGTTGGCCTGCTGCACGAGCTCTCCTGGGCTGAGAATGTGTGATAGCATTCAACATGTGCATCACAAACATATGTGTGTGTGTGCACACATGCACGTGTGTGTATACACATATATACACAATGTACCATAATAAGAATATGTATATGTAAAATAATATTTTTATTAATAAATTTTACTGAAATATTAAAAATCAGAGAGGTACAAATTGATGTTAATCTAGTTATGTGTCTAATACCCAAGTTTGCAGAACTCAAAGGAATTGAAATGGTAAGAAAACAGCACATCCCTTTCTCTCCTTCTGTTCTCAAATACAATTTTTTATGTGCTAATTAGCTACTAGGGGACTATAGTTCTCTTCTATTTTCTTTTGATCATGGGAACTGAGAAGATTTTCAGAAATATATTGATATTAACAGAATCCCATTATAACAAAACAATAGATGTGACCACATGAGATTGCTTTAAAGCGATTTTTATTTCCAATGTTGTCAGAGTCATCTTTGTATTGAGCTTTAAGGTATAAAAGCAGCTTTAGAAAATTTCATCAATAGTGTGTACTATAGAAACTACCTGCAGGTGTCATAATGATGATGTACATTTCTGTTTCAATTAACTTCAGGGGAAACAAACAAAGTGTGATTATATGCAAAACCTACAAGAATGAGGACCTCCAAACTCAGTGTACAGAGTGATTTTCTGCTGAATTGGGTATGTTATTTGTTTGCTCATATTAAACTCTAATGAAGACACGTCCTTCCATATTAGCCCAAAATTCCTATTTCAAATATTTACCTTCACGTGCATACCCTTTATCTTCTAAGCAACACAAAATTTCTGGCTTCCCATTACACTTTCTTTCACTTTCCTTCTGCTAACTGAACAGTTCTTCCTTGTGAGAAATTCAACTCAGGGTAGTCAGATGAGCCAGTCTCTAGCTATCAGAGACCACCATCTCTCTGGCCATGTTGGTATAAGAGGTGTAGGGATACCAAGGCAACAGAATCCTCCCTGGAATTTCATTTGAATGGTTGAAAAAGTGGCTTCTTTTTTTTCTTTTCACTGGGAGAGTTGGTGTAAGAATATTGGAAGCCTGAACCTAGCACTGTCTGCTACTGGCCTGACGTCTTTGCCACAATATGGGAAGAGATTGCCTGGGAAAGAAGCCAACTCTGTGGAAAGCATAAGAAATAACCAAAGAAAGTGAGAGGAATATCCTCATGACACTATTTGAATCCCTAAACCCAGCCTAAGTGAGGTTTACTCCTTGGACAACCCTCCTTCTCCAACCAGTTATATGAGGATAAATGCCCCTTTGGTCCTGTAGCTTGAGTAGATTTCTGTCACTTGCAACTTGCAAATTTGTGACCAACATACCTGTGTGCTCACACACACACACACACACACACACATTTAACACTTGCTGTATTGGACATACAGGATGGCACATCTTATCTGAACAGTGTTGAAAGTGAACTTTTAAAAAGAAGTAAATTTTCTTGAATCATAGCCTGAGACAATGAAGGGGTAATTTAGGGGAAGGTAAGTAATAAGATGCACTATTAACCTAAAACAGTGTTTTTTTGGAAGAACCATATATTGCCACTTTTCTGTTCTATCTCAAGCCTTGATTGCCATGCTAAACAAAGTTTCAAACCAGATTCCAACCCCAGGTTTTTCTCGTTGACTCAAGTCCACTCTATAGTTGACTTAACCACGCTTCCTTTCTTTTTATCACATGCTCAGCCTAACCAATAAGTGAATGGTAAAGAATCATCAAATATAACTTCCTCCCAATTTGTAAATTGACATAAAACTACTCCATAAAATTAGTTGTTTGGAATTCCCAGAGCTGTGAGTGATACTTTTGCATGCCACCTTACTCTTAGAACACCTACCTCTAAGTTGCCTTTTTTGACCACATGCTGGAAGTTAGGTGTCAGTTACAAGCTGACTGTAGAAAACGGCAGGAAGGAGAGGGGCTTCTTCTCGGCCTCACCTTTAGGTAAACACAGGGTAAAATATCTTTTGGAAAAATGTATGTCTTCTCTTATTTAAGTAAAAGATGGTTTGATCACTTTTCTTTCAGGAAATCAAAAAGAAAAAACAAACTGAATCCTCACTGAGTGGAGGGGAAAAAAGAGCTCAGATTCTAAGGACAAGGCACAATCCATTAGGTATAGGGCAGAAGCTAAAAAAAGGAGAGGACTCTGATTAAAACAGAAAACCCAAAAGAGTATTTTTTTAGTGTAACAGTCTTTTCAGGACTTAAGTCATAACTACCAAACCTTACCATTTTGGTGCCTATTTAAAACACTTCCAACTTCCAGCACCTGCTATTCTTTGCTGAGGGCTTTCTCTGGCCGGTGGAGCCTGTTCTGCCTGTGTTCAGGGCAGGCAGCCAGAAGTTCTGGGGAATTAATGTTTGGAACCTCAGCACCCACAAGCACTGACTGACAGAGGTTGGCATGTAAATTTCCTAGCTTCCTTACATTTAAGGTGGAAACAATCTGAGCTGCGTATTCTATGTACTGTTTCTCATAGCTCCTCAGAAGGATTGACTTCCAATTGCTCACAGTGGTACCTTAACTGTCAATGCACCCTTTATTGTCCCTCTCACTTTCCTATCTAAATTTGCTACTTCTGTACTGTTGTTCCCTTCAATTAACTCCAAGCCAATTCCAAATCCTTGTCCCAGGGCCTGCTTCTTTGGGATCCTAAAGCAGGGCACTCACTAATGTTAACTGTTATCCTAGTCCCCATCTCATTCATGGCCAATTAAAGATGGCCACAAAATCTTTGACACTCCTGCTATGGACAGGGGGATCTAAGGCTCTTCTGAACCTGGGCCAAATAATTCATAATTATTATTCTATCCAAACAATATTTGTTTACATAAGGCACTATTATTTCTTGTTTCTTTTTTCACTACTTCTATTTATATCTTAACCCTGCTTTCTGGACACTCAATTTCATTCTTCCTGTAGTATAATAAATAACATTTAGTATATATTTTGTTAAGGATTTGTTTGCACTCACAACTCATGGTGTTTGTTTTTCTAGAATATACTTTATTTCACTACCATTTCCTTAATAAATGTTTATCTGGATATAAAATTTGGCTAAATGACTAGATATAAAATTTTAAGTTGCTAGTTATATTTTCTCAGTGTTTTAATTCTTCTTCACTGTCATTTGTTTCTATTGTTGGTGTTAGCAAATGTGCTAAGTTTCATTTTTTGTAAGTAATATTTTATGTGATTGCTTTTAAACATACTTTTGCTTGAATGTTCTGTATTTGATTAAAGTGTGTCTAGATGCAGAGTTCTTTTTATTCATTCTGTTTAGGATGCGCCATGATTCATGAACATAAGAAATCAAGAATTTCTTCATTCCAGAAAATTTGCAGGAATTATGTGTTCCATGTGGTCTCTTTCCTACTCTCTGTATTCACTCTTTATTTTCAATTAGAAATACATTGGTCTATCTCATCCATTCTTCCATTTCTCCTAAGACTGCTTTCTTTATATTTTACACTTTAATTCTCTGTGCTTCATTCTGAGTAATTTATTCAGCTCCAGTTTCCAGTTCGTTCCTTTTCAATAGATAAATTTAATTTTCTATTTAACCCTTCTATTAATGTTTCCATCCTTACATTTTTCACTGCGATAACTTCTTGTTAGTTTATTTTTTGTTCTGATTTTTCATAGCATCTTGTTTCTTAGTTGTGTTTTCAGTCTCATATTTTATTTTTTAAGACATTTATACATTTATTTTATAATTTCATTATCTGATAATTCTGTGTTTAATTGTGCTGTTTGTTGTCTCTGCTGATTCTTATTTATTATAATTTGCATTTAATATATGCATATAATATTGCATTTGCAGTTGTGAATTAATCTTCAGGAGAGTTTTTCTGTAAGAACCCCATGCAGCCTGGACTGTGAGTGCTTTGTTTTTAGAAAGCATTTACATTTGCTTCTTTCAGTGATAGGGCACTAATAATAACAGATAATTAAGCTGTTGGCCTTATATGTTCTTGACCTGTCTGGCAGTATAAATTAAAACCTCAACATTTTATGAAGGCAAGAATTTGGTTACAGACACATACAAGTTTTTGTTGTTTTCTTGAGAGCCAAGGAATAGGTAAGGATGTTCAAGCATTCTAGCTTTATGCAGTGTCATCTAACTCTCTAGCTAGACAAATCCTAGTGCTCTGTCTTTGTGGGAATGTGGAAAACCAAGCATCTTGTTGACCTACATCAACAAAAACACCCCCATGCAAAGCACAGCTTCAGTGCCCACTTTTCATGCATATCACAGCTTTCTCTTTGTGGCTTCTTGGCATTTTCCTTATTCTTGTTAATTAAAATATGTATTTAAAAGTATTTATTGTATGTTAGCCAATGTTTCTAGATGTTTTCGAGTGGAAAGGATTTTGTATCTTCTATGAAGTGGAGCCATAGGAAATGTCTATTTTCTTTATCTGTCCAAAACAGTTCAACATCATTGACTTCATATAGTTCAACCTAATAATTATCTTTTTTTTTTTTTGAGATGGAGTCTTGCTCTGTCGCCCAGGCTGGAGTGCAGTGGTGCAATCTCGGCTCACTGCAAGCTCTGCCTCCCAGGTTCACACTGTTCTCCTGTCTCAGCCTCCCGAGTAGCTGGGAGTACAGGCGCCCGCCACCACACCCAGCTAATTTTTTGTATTTTTAGTAGAGACAGGGTTTCACCGTGTTAGCCAGGATGGTCTCGATCTCCTGACCTCGTAATCCACCTGCCTCAGCCTCTCAAAGTGCTGAGATTACTTACAGGCATGAGCCACCACTCCCGGCATAATTATCTATATTTCTGAAAATGAATATCTCCATAGTCTTTCATTCTGTTAAATAAATGGCATTTACTGGAAATAGCAGCTAGTTTTTGGTGGTTTTGTCAAGTAGTTGCCTGATACTTGGATAGAATTTATGGACTATTTCTGAACAAGGACTATTTTCATGTTACATCAGATTCTCAGTTGCAAAATATCACAATCAAATCTTCAGGGTTGAATGATTTAATTTTGAGAGTGGCAAATAAACCCCCAAATAATTCTTCAGTTGCATTTAGTTAGGTATATGTAATTTAACATACATTTTAAAACGTGTTGGTTTCTTTCATCAACAAGTGAAGAAAATACATGTTGTGGGGGAACTAAACTCTGAGTAAGCTAACCATTTGCATCACAGTTTAAGAAACCTTTATATTTATCCTGAATTTTTAAATTTGACATATGTTGATCCATCAAGTGATAGATTCTGGCTACCCCAGAAAGAGTAAATTTACTAACTTTGTCATTGAGATGAATTGGTAAGATATACGAAATTTCAAAAATGGTCTTTATAAGCATTTTCACTGTCATGAATAAGTGATTTTTGTTTATTTCCTAATTGCATTTCAAAATCATTACACCTTTTACGTTCTCAGTACTGCAGGATAGAAAAGCAAATTCATGACTCAATATGCATTTTTTCAGAGAGCACACTAAAAGAATGCAGAAAACATGACCATAATTTGGTCTTCTTTACAATTTTCTCTGTTTCTTTCAACAGTGGATTAAGATCAGCCAGCATATTTTTGAGTCATAAATATGTGGAGATTTAAAAAGTGTACATATTGGCATTGCATTATAGCCACCTCCATTCAGTTCATAAAATAGCCCTTAATTAAGTAGAAACCTTTTCTCATGTATCATGGTGTTTCAGTAATAAAAAAAAATGATAAGAATTTCTCTCTTGTACACATACAATACATAAGGCAAGTTGGCTTACACTTTACACATCAGTGTTTCCTCTATAGATAAGCTACATAAATGATGGCATATTGGATGGTGAAAGCACCTCTAGTGTGTACTTCTGATATGCAAAGACAAACCATGTCAGTTTACAAGTGTATTGTATTTTGTTCTGTTTTCCCTTATGATGATTCACTGGCTGTGAAGCTTTTAAACAATCGTGTGACTGATCAGCAGCGGTGGCTCACATCTGTAATCCCAGCACTTTGGGAGGCCGAGGCAGGTGGATAACAAGATCAAGAGATCAAGATCATTGTGGCCAACATGATAAAACCCATCTCTACTAAAAATATAAAAATTAGCCAGGCGTGGTGGCGCGCACCTGTAGTCCCAGCTACTCCGGAGGCTGAGGCAGGAGAGTAGCTTGAACCTAGGAGGTGGAGGCTACAGTAAGCCGAGGTCACACCACTGCACTCCAGCCTGGGCAGCAGAGCAAGACTGTCTCAAAAAAAGAAAAGTATGACTTTTTTATTATAAAATGAAAATTTGAAATGGTATAACTTTGCTGAGTTTTGTTTTCTTCTCATCTATTTGAACAAAATTAATTAATTTATACAGAAAATGATAATTTTTATCATGTTCAGGTAAAACTCAATTACCACAGAGGTCATTACACTTTATTTTAAATTGGCACATAAACTGTGAAGCTTCCTTGTAACTATTTGCCAAATGTTCCTAACAGTTTAGGCGTTGCAACTCAGCATAAATGATTACCAGTTTAATAAATCTAATTTAAAACACCCTTCTTTGAAATTTCCATTTGCAATTTTCTTTTTCTGCTGCCTTTATGAAATCATTACATGCTCAGAGATTTTGTTCTGAGAACAAACAAATTCACATTCTACATTCTACCACAGACCTAATCACTGCTTATATTTATTGCTTTATGTTTTATAGTAGTTATGATCATATTTTATCACTATCTTCATGCTTCAGTGAGTGACTTTTAAGCTATTGATCCTTTTCTGTGAATTGGGGATACAATAAAGCAATACCCGAGTTACAATAAAAATGCAAATTTAGCAAATTTAATTAATAAAATTCAATTTATATGAAAATATCTTAGTCATGACAAATTAGTCCTTGTTAAATGAATGTTAGCCTAGACCAACTGTACCACACAGTACTTGTAGTCCATTATTAAAAACTTAATAATAATTATGGGTGTAATAGAATTTCTGTGAAAATAGTTAATCTCAAATTTTAAATGTATGAAATATATATATGTGAACCAAAGGTTTCATCTTTTCATATTCATAGAAAATAGTCAAATCCCTGTTGGATAATTGATAGTCTGCCAGAAACTACACTTTTAAGAAAATGATTCCAGACAATGGAGAGCCATTCTGCAGAGGAGAGACATAATTTTCATAAGCAAAAAGTAGTCCACAGCTTATTTAAAAGGCTCAGATGATAAAAAATAGGGCACGAATTAGGGCAGAGGAAATGGTTATGCAGAAAGAGGTAATGCAAAGGAAACAGGAAATGATAAGCAGATATTTAATGCAGAGCCATTTTTTGGTATAAAAATTTTTAGTCTCCATTTTAAACCTATAGTTTTTCTTTACCCATTCTAATTAAGCATCTATGGCCATCAGCCTTCTGAAACAGGAAAGTACTACATCATGTCTATGCTCCCCAATACAATGATCAGAGATCTGCCCCCATCCACTTCACTAGATTTATTAACAGCATTGGCCTCACATGAAACACTATCCTCTTGGTTTTCATGATATGACACTTCCCTCTTCCCTATGCCTAGAGCATTCAACTGAGCCCCCTGATTCAAAGAGTCAACTACTTACTTAGCATTACCATTTTCATTTCTAATAACTATCTATAAAGTGAACTCTTAATTAATACCCATATCCTTTGCTTTCCTAGTTTTTCTCATTTCAGTAAAAGTCACCAATGCTGACCCTATTACACAAGTCATTCTTCATCACCTGCCTATCATTAAAGCATGTCAACTCCAGCTCCAAAACATACCCAAAATTCATCTCCACTGTGACCACTCTAAGCCTAGCCACCATCAACTATCAACTAGGCTGCTTTAAAAGCCTCTTAGCTTCTTTGTTAGCTTGTAGTCCATTCTTTACATCAGAAGCCACAGTTATCTTCTAGAAACATAAATGAGATCATGCTACCTCTTTACCTAGAACTCTTCTAAATAAGGACTAAAAGATTTTACATGAATTCAGCCAAGTCCACAACTCAACTTCTTTTACTAACATGCCCCCAGCTTGCTAGGCTTTTGTCACACTTACTCTCCTTTTGCCCCAACAAGGCAATAAATCTGGTTCCACCTTATGGGCTATTCACTTTGTATTCTCTCCCTAGAATACTCTTGCCTCTGATCTTCATATGCCTGCCTTTTTGGAACCCTTTGGATCTTCGCTATGAAGTCATCTACTTAATGAAATGTTTTCTGATTAACAAAATTATCATGGCAGTAACTCTCAAACATATTTACCCATCTTAATTTCTTCACAGTAACTTTAATTATCCAAAATTAGCTTTACATATATATAAAATTTATTAGTTTGTTGTCTGTCTTTTTCCTGCTAGAATGAATGCTGCATGAGTCTAGGAACTTTTTGTTATGTGTTATTACACTGCCAGAACCCAGAAGAGCACCCACCAAAAAGAAAACATTTAAATATTTGTGGCATAGACAGCAAGTTAACGAATGGATAATTTGGTAATCAAAACAATATGAAATGTAAGGAGTAACAAAGAATTAACAATGACTGAAGCTGAGAGTCTAAATGACTAAGTAAACAGTGATGTCATTAATGTGAATACAAAACTCAGCTAGAGGATGGAGTTTACAAGAGACATCTTGAATGGGCCAAATAGCAGGTACCAGAATATCCACATAGTGGTTTTCAGTAGTTTGAAGCTCAGTGGAGAGACTGGGACAAGATACACAGCACTGGATTCATTTGAATGCAGATAATAGTTATAACTGAAGTAGTTGCACTCACTAAAAGAAACCATACAGAAGAGAATGACAAGCTCTGAATGTCAAGGAATGAAAAACATTAACAATCAGAAACCTAAGAGTAGAAAAGCAAATTCAAATTCACGTAAGCCATGGATGAGGTGAGGAGACTCTTACACAGGCAGCAAATAATCAACATCGCCAACCATGAAAAGTGTTCAGTAAATGCTGAGTAGGATGGAACTAGGAATTTGAGCTAGACTAATATAGTGATATTCGAAGTCAGTTTATAAATATTGGAGAGTGAGAGCAAGATGAAGTACTAAAGACAGTGAACTACTCTTCCAAAGTATGGCACTAGATGGTAGGAAAACTATGGAATGCCAATTTGAATATCTTTTTAAGATAAAAGAAACAAACAAGTCAAGAAAAACTGGTCTGAGAAGTGGGAGGATTAAAGATGAAAGTCAGAGGGCTGTTAAGATGTAACCGAGAGGGCAGGCAAAACGGGTGTCAGTATCGTGACAGGGGAGTGAGTGAAGCCACACTCTGAAACCAGTGATGGCGTTTATCACCTAAACATCGTGGAGGTAATGTGGGTAGATAAATAACATGTCTCATGGACTGAAGCTCTATGAAGATCATGTTAAATAAGAACTTTCAGCAGGACAGCATAAGTGTTATCACTAACAAATTGTCCTTGACAGTTTCACTACTTACATAATCATTGTGAACTCTCTTTTGAGTTCTGCTGAAAATACTTGCTCACCCATCCTAAACAGCCTTATTTCCTACACCCTCTTTAATTCAAAAGGAAAAAGTATGGCTAACAAACAGTTACATAAGAAAATATTTTAGAGCACATTTTTAACCTAGTTTTACTTAAATAATTATAGGATGACAGCATGCCCAAGACAGACCCAGTGTAAATATTAATTGCACCTCTTTTTCACCTTAAATGTACTCCAGTTTTAGATGACAAATATTATGATTTATAGTATCCTAAAAAATACATAATAATATTATAATATGTAATATTTTAACAAGAACTTACGGTATAGCTAAAATACAAGATCACATTTCAACAATACTTAGTGATTCACAACCAAAAACAAAATGAGTAACAGAATTTATCCAAGTTGGTGACTTGTCAGGTCGTCATGGAATAAAATAATATCCACATATAGTGAGGAGCATGTGCCAGGAACTGTTCCACACTGTTAATGTGTGTGGTTTCATTTACTCTTCACACTAAGCCTAAAAGAGAGGTCTTTTATAATTGCCACCAAGCAAGACTGGGAAATTAACTAACTTGACTAAGGTAATAGCAAACAATGGACCTTATAACCAAAAGAAGACAATTTGTGGAATTTTAAGGTATTGGTGAGTGCAGAAGTAAAATGATTGGGATGTAGTTTAGGAGATAAATGAAGCCAGTGGGAGACTCTATATTAGGATAATCAAAAACAGACAAGAGTTGAACATAGGGCAAAACAGATATTCAACAGAAATAAGAGGCTAACTGAGCAGGCAATTAAAAGGCTGTGGTCAAAGAAAAGGATTTGAAAATTTGAGGCCATGTCCATAAAATTACATTAAATTTTGACAGACCTGAGGAGTAACCATGCTTGTGAGTGCCTGGACCACATTGGTAAAGCAGAGGAAAGTTTTGGAAGTTAATGAAGTCAAGAAATTATAAACCAGAAAGTTAATCTGGGAAATATTGATTCCTAAAACTAATATAGAAGTATTAACATATCAGAGGGAGAAGTAGAAAAGAAGAAATGATGCTTTTATGAAACAAACATTAGGCAAAGCCTTATTTCCATATTTCTTTTTTTAATTTTTTTTATTATACTTTAAGTTTTAGGGTACATGTGCACACACACATACATGTGCACACACATATATGCACTTAGTCATATTAAAATTTTTTGAATCTAACAACAGGTATTAAAGAGAAAAATTTAGAAATGTAAAATTGGATGTTTAGCAAATGCATCTTTTCTTGATGATACTACATAACTATTAATATGCTAAGAATAACTTTGTCTAATTACCAATTAGAATGTTTTAAATATAGTTTGAACTTATCAATATAAAAATAGATTTACATTTCCATTAGTTCAAAACTAATTTCCCATAATGATCAATGTACTCTGGTGTATAAAATCTATATGATCTCTCAAATAAAGAGTCAATCTCCACTGACCTAATTATGTAAAGAGAGAGAATTTGCTTTGCTTTTATTCAAAAACTGTTTATTTCTTTCAGATGTCCCTCGATGGAAACAGATTTCGTAACTTAAAAAGGAAACTCACTTAATCAACTGATATTGTTCATCCCTTTGTTTGTTCCAATAATTGCTACATTTTTAACACCAAAGGAAAAATTACTGAGCTTGTCCTTAAAAGACTTTTTCTCATATTAAAACAGGAAAGATTATACTTACACATAATTTGAAATAGTGATAAACTCCTGCCACCATTATACAGCAGCCTTATGAAGAAGCAGCACTTGTGGTACTTAAAGAGTTTAGAAAAGTAAATTTGTCAGTGCTCATTTCACCCCCCTCAAAAACAAACAAGCAACACCATTGTTTGTTAATAGTAAAGGGCTGTTGAGGAATAAATTTCATTGAATATGAACTCACTTTTCCAGCTCTTCCCATTAGATTCATCAATTTGGATCAATTTTTAGTACAATATACTAAAAGCTGACTTGCACTGTTTAGCCTATTAAAATTAATTCCTTTTTTCCTTTTGCATTTAAAATTTTAAAGGCTATTTAGTTGTGTTTCAGGAATCAAAGAACTTAACTTTTACAATTTAGATTTATTGATAAAACACTAAAGTTGGTTAAGAAGAATCTGAAAATAAACAGAAAATTCTGAAAGTTTAGTGTTAAGATTCAGTCAATGTTGTTGAGTAACCTTATACATTCCTAACCCTCCTGTCCTTAAGTGTCTCTACTTCAACTAGTAGAAAAATTTCCATATTTGCATTGCCTTTTTTTTTTTTTTGGTTTCTAGACAGCAAAACTATCTAGAAACTGTCAGTTTCCTATAGTTTGGGGGACACCCTGAAATACTATAGACATTTTTTTTAACCTCACTTGAAGTTTCGAGATTGCTTTTTGGAAAATTCCAAAATACCTGTCACATTTCATATTGAAAGCTATTTACAAAATGGTAGTGCATTTTCCCAACATCCTTCAGAGGTCACTAAATGCATTTTCATTTTCACTTTTAAACCGTGTCTACATTATGACAAGGCAATCCAATGAAAAGTGAAAAATATACTCAAAAGAATGTTTTCTTTAAACCATAGCAAACACTTTCATTAGAGGATTTTTCTATCCACCTTTAGTTTTGAAAATATTTATTTCTGGAAATATTAAGCCTTCTTAATCTTTAAGTGATTAATTTTAAAACTACATTTAAAAACACAGAGAAAACTTAGTTTGCAGAATCTTCTATTTTATTCATTTCAAGGTATCTTTCCATAGCCCCAGTCAATGTCCAAGTCCAATTCTAACTCCAATGGGAAACCTTCAAAATATAGACTAAATCAGTCCCTTTAACAATAAATATCATTTTCATTATTCTTCATTCTGTTTGCATTTATATCTCTTTCCACTAGCATAAGCTTAAGTATCCCAATGCATGCATTAATACAGACTCAGTCTGAAAAACTCCTATTTTTCTGAGACTGTTGAAATATTTTAAGGTTATAAACAATATATTCTTAATTATCCATATGTCAAATATTGCAGTGTATTAAAGAGTTTTACCTACCACCTACATGAGCAGATGCTTTCATAGCTGTATTAAATTGTACCTTTCTTAGTGACTATAACCAGTCCAGTGTAAGATTATCTCTGCTCTTTGAAAGCACAATATTAGAGTAGTTCAGCATATAAACTTTAGGCCCAGGTTGCCCAGGTGAGTCTAGAATCTGGCAATTAATATCTATGTGTCCTTGGGTAGGTTATATAACCTCTATTCTTTTCTGTATCTTCATTTATTGGAGATAGTAATAGAACATACCCTGTCAGGTTAGTTTGAAGATTAAAGGAGATAATGTACACATTTTTCTTATTAGGAACCAGAGTTTCCAACACAAAATCAGAGCTCAGGCTTAATAAATCTTATCTGGTTGTGTGTAAATACAAAGCTATTCAAACCTGGTTCACACTTGAGAACAGATTGTATTCAAAAGTGGCTTCATATCTGAGTTCACTCTAATTCTCTTTAAATGAGAGATCCACAGTAGTTTGATAATAAGCTTTGTTAATTAAAATGGGCTCAACATTAGAAAATATGTTTAGTAGAAAGTAGAAGTATAAACTGTTTCTCTATGTTCTCTCTGTCATTTAAAACCTCAGTACAAATCCATTCCTTGAATGTTATACAGATGATGTCTTGATAAGTGTCCTATACACTGTTTGGGTTGCTTTAACAAAATACCATTGGCTGGTGGCTTAAGCAAGAAACATTTAATCCTCAGAGTTCTGGAAGCTGGGAAGTCCAAAATCAAAGTATGGGTAGATTCAGTGTCTGGTTAGGGCCACTTCCTGGTTCATACACAGACAATTCCTCATTGTATATTCACATGGCAGAAACCAGAGAGACACAAATTGTCTATGTACTTTTATAAAGCCACTAATTTCCTTAATAATGATTCTGCTCTCATGACTTAATCTCATCTAATCCTAACTACCTTCCAAAGGCCCCACCCCTAAATACCATCACATTGAGGGATAGGGTTTCAGCTTACAAATGAGGGAAGCACAAACATTCAGCCCACAACGATAAGTCCACAGAGTTACTTTTGTATTTTAGCTTATTAATCTCAACCACTTCAAATATTAACAATTCCAACCATTCTGTATGCTAGGAAATCAGAGTCTCAATCTAAAGAAGCTTCCTCATTCAATATCAAGCTGTAAAAAATAATTCTTTCAGTAGAGGAGGCTAAATGAGACAGAATCAGGTCAACACAACAGCAGTGTTAATCTTTTATCACTTTTAGAGATAGAGTTCAGGTTGTTTTATATTATTTTGATAGATATAAATGCATGTTTATAAAATGTACACGTCACTGAAAATATCCAACAATTTTATATCCAACATTTGCTTGAAAGCACAGTTTTCATTATATATTCTCATAACTTTTATCAATATACTAGTACTATGTACATAAAGAATGAAGGCACGCACAGTTTTCTTCCCATTACTCCTACCTAGTTCTGAATGCTATAGAATGACATCCATTTACTCCCAACCAATAGTACAAGTTGTGTTCACTAAATATATTGATTTACTTCATTATAGTAGGCAGAATTCTAAGATGACCTATTGTTACACCCTGAATAATTATCTCTTCGTGAATCTGTGTAGGACCTGTTACTTGCTTCTAACCAATAGCATATGAAATAGGTCTGATGATTAGGTTATGATATGTTTATAAGACTCTACCTTGCTAGCACAAAAGAGTGACCCTCCTGCTAGCCTTGAAGAGGTAAACTGCTATATGAACTGCCCATGGAGAGGGCCAAGTGGCAAGGGAGTGCAGGCCTCAGAGCAGCCTTCAGCAAAAGCCAGAAAGAAATCAGGGCTCTCAGTCACATAACTACAAGGAACTGAATTCTGCCAACAACAGAAGTGAGCTTGGAAATAGATTTTTCCCAGCCAGGACTTCAGATGAGCATGCAGCCCTAACAAACAACTTCTCATAGCTTTGTGAGAGCCTGAATATAGAACTCAGGTAAGCCATGCCCAGAATTGTGTACTACAGAAACTTTGTGGATAATAAGTGTATATTGTTTTAAGTCACGAATTTTGTGGTAATTCACTAACAGCAACACAAAATTAATAAATTCATTGTTCTAACTCACAGTCTGAAAAATCAGGAAATAACAAGAGGGAGTCTTCATTTTTGCAATTGCCCCAAACATCCATAGTTGCTTTCCTCTCATGTCTGGCTAGATTTCTATCAAATCAGGTAGTTTATAATCTCCTTTCTTTATCCCCAGATATCCTTTGGTAAGAGTATGCACAGTGACTTTTTAAAAAGAAAACAATGTATTATTCCGTGTCCCAATTTTCTGCCACCAATCATTTTGCCCATCTCACTGAGCTGTACTAAATTCTACATATAGCAGTTGGGGAGTAATTTAAATAACTCAAAACATTTTAAATAAGAAGGAGATTGATTATGTCAAATGACATCAAGCTTATCAGTAGAAAAGCCTCTAGGCCCTACAGACTAAAACTCCAGCTCAGCTTCTCTGTAATTCTTTTAACAATTTCTTTTATCAGTTCGTTTTATCCTACAGCAGATTCAGGAACCACATCTAGACACGACATGTTTGGCATTCAAAGAGGCACTGTTCTTTTCATTCTCTCTCCTTTCTATCTCTCCAAAAAATAACTTCCTCAGAAAGCCCCCAGCAGACTTATTCATATCTCGTTGGCCAGAATTAAGTCTTGGTCACAACTCTCTCTTAAAATGATCATTGACAAGCCTTAACCAAATCCTTACCCAGCGATAGGGTTGCCTTCCCTGAAGATTAGATAATGTGATCAAAATAGAATTTCATCAGTGGGAACACAGAAATAAGAAAGCAGCTTAGGGAAAGATATTTGAAGAAGTTATACCTGTGTGGATATTAAAGATCAAGTAAGCAACAGTCTGGCAAAAATTGGCAGGAGAAAGTGAAAGTAAAGTTAGGTGCATGAAAGATGATCAGGCCCAAATTAGGATAAGTGAGTTTGGATGAAGGGAGGATGAGGAAAGGGAAATGATTTGTGAAGTATTTCGGTGGAAAATTAGGAAGTTTGAAAAATCTGTTATAAAATATTCAACTCCCCCAAACACTGCACAAACCAACTTTCTGCAACTGGTTCACTTACAAAATTTAATTACTTCCAAAGATAATCTGTGAAATCTCAGAAATACACATTATTCATGTTAAAGGTCACAAATGAGTTAATTTCTTCTAACTGATCTGAATATTTCAGACTTGAGAGCAACTAAAAAGTGACCAGTACACTAATTGCAAATACCAGAGATAATTGATTCAAAATATGAGAGTCACTTAAGCATGAACAGCCTTCATTTCAAGATAGAAAATCAAAAGTAGGCTGGGCACGGTGGCTCACGCTTGTAATCCCAGCACTTTGGGAGGCCAAGGCGGGGGGATCACAAGGTCAGGAGATCGAGACCACGGTGAAACCCCGTCTCTACTAAAAATACAAAAAAATTAGCCGGGCGTGGTGGTGGGCGCCTGTAGTCCCAGCTACTCGGAGAGGCTGAGGCAGGAGAATGGCGTGAACCCAGGAGGCGGAGCTTGCAGTGAGCCGAGATTGCGCCACTGCACTCCAGCCTGGGCGACACAGCGAGACTCCGTCTCAAAAAAAAAAAAGAAAACCAAAAGTAGCAACTATGAAAGCAAATTGTCCTCTTACAAAAGTCCCCTTATATAATTTTAAGTTATCTATTCCTTTAGAAAAAAATCTTCAGCTGGCACTGGAAAAAGATTCATGTCATTTAAATATCTAGCGTAAGGCTTTAAACTGTTGTGCATGTGAATAATTTTGTAAAGTTCAAAATAATTATATATGACTCCCCATAATTAAAAAATAGTTAAATTTAAAAAAGACAATTAAAGCTGAAGTAAAATGATCTGCGTTAAAATCGTAAAATCATCATTGCTCTAATTATTAGCACAACCCATTTTTAATCTATGACATTTACAAAGCAAGAGATTTTACTCATCCAGTCTTATTAGCATAATAATCATTGCACTTTACATGGCTTTAACAATAAATTCTTTCCTTATATTTAAGTTTTGCCCAGACTAACAGATTAAATATGTATTGAACTGAAAGGTTAAAGCCCGTTCATTAATTCTGTTATTGTTTTTCATAAGCCAAATTCTTCATTTGGGTACCTCTTGACTTTGTAGCATCGATTCTAATCATTTTCTAGTAATGATCCGCAACCTGACATGAGATAATGCCTTTGGGCATTTTTACTTGTAAGAAACCTCAACCCTTAACCCCTTTCATTTCCTTTGCATAATCACTTGCATAGATCTTCCTACATTTGGGATGTGTGTGCGCGTGTTTAGGTTGAATTTCAATTTTATTATATTGAAACTAATTCCTTCTTGATTTTCTTTTTCTCAACATTTTGTTTTGTGTCTCCATTCCTATACCTGCTGCCCTTGAGGTTTTTTCCCAGTGACTGGCCTTCTTTTTTTTTTTTTTTTTTTTTTTTTTTTTTTTTTTGAGATGGAGTCTCGCTCTGTCGCCCAAGCTGGAGTGCAGTGGCGCGACCACGGCTCACTGCAAGCTCCTCCTCCCGGGTTCACACCATTCTCCTACCTCAGCCTCCCAAGTAGCTGGGACTACAGGCGCCTGCCACCACGCCCAGCTAATTTTTTGTATTTTTTAGTGGAGACGGGGTTTCACCGTGTTAGCCAGGATGGTCTCGATCTCCTTTTGATCCGTCCGCCTCGGCCTCCCAAAGTGCTGGGATTACAAGCGTGAGCCACCGCGCCCCACTCCCAGTGACTGGCCTTCTTGCCTGCACTTATGTGGTCCCTACTTAGAAGAGACACTTAATGATTTTGATGGACTTTCTGATGTGCATGAGCAAACCACTATTCTTTTTTTTTTTTTACACCATTGTATTCATGATTTGGTATAACCGTGGCACTAAAATATAACTGTGGGAAAGGAGTATAAACTCTTTCTTTTACTGTACACATTCTGTATATTAGGGGTCCCCAACGGATCTGGGCCTTACAGCAGGCAGGGAGTGGTGGGTGAGCAAGCAAAGCTTCATCTGTATTTACAGCTGCTGCTCATCACTGGCATTATTGCCTGAGCTCTCTGCCTTTTGTCAGATCACATGAGGCATGAGATTCTCATAGGAGAGGGAACTCTTTTGTGAACTGTGCATGCAAGGGATCTAGGTGGTTGCGCCTGATGAGAATCTAATGCCTGATAAACTGTTACTGTCTCCCATCACTCCCAGATGGGATCGTCTAGTTGCAGAAAAACAAGCTCAGGGCTCCCACTGATTCTACATTATGGCGAGTTGTATAATTATTTCATTATATATTACAATATAATAATAACAGAAATAAAGTGCACAGTAAATGTAATGTGCTTGAATCATGCCGAAACTATTCCCCACCACGGCCCCAGCCTCGTCCATTGAAAAATCGTCTCCACAAAACCGGTTGCTAGAGCCATTGGGGATCACGGCTCTACATTATATTTTCATTTGTTATACACAATTTCACTGAAAGAGCTATTACAATGCAATGTAAGGGTTCTCCGACTGCACATTATACGGAGATTGGTGCCACATAGTCATCAGTCTCCCTTGAATGTGCACTGGGCTTCTTTTCTTAGAGTCACCCTACTTCAAGTTCATTCTTTCTGTAACTATTCTTTAAAAAACAGAATCCTTCTCATTGGTTCTACCTATTTTCCCAAGAATTGATCTTTCCCCCAAGAATTAATTTTCTTCATCTCAAACAAAGAATATATAATATTTATCTCTTCCAAACTAAATTCAATTCGATTGGTTACTCCTTTCTTCAGTGATGATTTTAGTAACACAGCATTCTCTTCAGACTTCTTTGAGACTTTCCTTTCCTTCAGACTGGGTTCATTTCCTCAGACCTAGAGTCACACGATTCCAACTGGTTTCATTGCCCATTGATTTTTCTGCTGTTGGTCCAGTATTAATCACATCAACCTTATCACTACCCATATTTGCTCCACACATAGTTTCAAAAAAAATATATATATATATATATCTACAATGAGCTGAAACTCTGTGTATTTTAATGTCTGTTTAGAAGACAATGTAAGTGGTCATATTTTAATATTAACCTAAATTCCGTTTGAAATTCTTCATTGATTTTCCATTGAATTTAGAATAAAATGGAAACTTCATCATGGCCTACAGGCCCTGTGATATTTGGCCTCTATTTTCTATCTCCTTAATTTCTTAACACTGATCCTTCCCCCTGTAATGCAGCCTGGACAGGTCTTATAAGTCATTTAGTGTCGCTCTGCCTCCCCTAGGATGTTTTCCTCAGATGGTTGCTCATCTGTTTGTGAGGTACTTATCTCTTTCAGCTTAAATATCACCTCCCTAGAGAACTTTTCTTGACCCCCCTATCTAAAAGACAACCACATGTATTGCCTAGCACATCACCCTTGTATTTGCCTTGCATAATTTATAATTACTTTGCATATTTGTTTGCTTATTTACTGTCATAGAATGAAATGTAAGCTGCCTGAAAGTAGAGACTACAATTGCTTTTTTCACTATTGTATTCTTGGCATTTGGCATAACATCTGGTCCACAGCAGAAACTTATTAAATGTTTCCTAAATAAATGGACAAACAGATGCATGTGTATAAACCATGTCAATGGAAAGAATTCACTTCTATTTGCAAGCTGATGTATGTTAAATCTCATTCCCCCAAAATAAGTAATATAGAATTCTTGAAGAAATAAAAATTTTTCAAAATATGCTTGGAATTAGTAGATGTTTCATCCAATTGACAACTTAAAATGGCTTATGTTTTATAGGCTAAAATTTCTAAATTTCCAAATATTCTAAAATATTGTACTTCTTTTTAATGTTTCTTTTAGGTCTAGATTAAATGGAGGGATTAGAAATCAAAGTACCTTGTATTTCCAGGCAATTGAATAAGGCAGTTTCATAGACTGTAAACTCTTTCATGAGACTATGAGCTCCTTGAGGGCATGTCTAACCAAATCTCTGAAAACTATTAATGCGTATAAAATGTTTCCTTGTGAATTCACAGCAACAGTTTACAAATGGTGACGATAAATAGTTTTACAAATTCATTTTGTGGTCTAAACTATTTACAAATGTTAGAATTTACAAAATAATTGCGGATTTTTAATTTTTCAGACTCAAAAAAATGAAATCCATATTAAATACACATTTGCTCAGCATTTCAGGAATATTAAGTGCCGAGGCACTGTCACGTACGTGCTCCACAAGGCATAGTCATGCTGTTGGCTCAGAGGAAACATTTTAAAGCAGCAATGCGTAATGCATTAAATGGCCTGATTATGTCTTAAGGGAAGACTCACCTATGGATTTCACTTAATGGTTAGAAATGATTCAGGAAACCTGAGGAAATTGCCTACAAAGAGGCAAATATAACGAGACACTCTGGGCATCTTTCATATGATATGAGGAGCATTAAATGAGGAAAAAAGAAAAACCTAACACTTAAGAGCAGGTACTGGGTAATGTTTTACATATCTTTGTTAGAGTAAATATCTTGGAAGCTTAATTTAGAATCAATACACTCTTTGGACTTTGATTTAGAAAGATTCAGAAATGTAAAACCCCTTTCCCATATAACTTTTATAAACTTTTTCATTAAACCTTTAATTTAGTATTCTGTACATTTTGTCTTAAGTGACATTTTGGTGAATTTGCAAGAGGTAGACATTGGGAGACTATTCCCTGAGGTATTAATGGAAGAATGCTCCTTGAGAGTTGAAGTCCCATGATATTTGAATAGAAGACATCTCTCAAAGTGATTTTTATTAAAACAGGCTGAGAAACGCATACCGGATCATACTTAGGCAACAATGCCCTAATGAAATCAGAAGCATTTATCCAGAATGGTTTGTCAGGTGCAAAAGGCAGATAAGAGTACTAAAAGCCATAATGAAATAGCCTGGAAAAGTCCTATAAAGGAGGACTACAGCCCTCAGATGAATGTATCATCCATCTAAGGGGAAAAAGGGGAACATTGATTCATCAGTTTCTTTTCCTCATTGGTCAGTTATTCATCCCCAAAAGTGTTAATGCCTCTGAAGTTGCAAGTTTCACAAGTGCAGAGATTGAGAGGCACAGATCTAAGACTAGGTCAAACCTGCATGAACCTGTTGGAGCCCACACAGAACTGGTCATTGCAGTGGTGCCTTATGTATCGTTATCTATCCATATAAGAGACAGATGAGGCCAAGAGGATCTGCAGCAGTACAAAAAAGGTAACCAATACACATCCCATGCAAACTATGGATTTTATCAGCTTGGATTATGAAAAGATTTCTTTTCTATATATGTATATACATATGTGTGTGTGTCTATATGCTCTAATGATGCTACACTATTAAAAAAATTGCTTTTTCTTGTAACTTTGCTAAGAACATTATGCTAGTCAACTCTTTCAATCAAGAAACAGTAGTACTTCTCATAGGTGGACACAATTTCAACGACAGCCAAATGCCATTCAATTCCACCCTCCCCTACCACACACACATACATACATATACACACAAGAGAGCTGTCAGTTGAAATCAAACATTATGGATTTCATTCTGAAATGAATATGTATGGCTATAGAGTGTTTTATTTGCATAGTCTCATTCTTCCACACTTTAAAAACAATAAGGACCTTGAGGATTTACAGTAACAATAAAAAATTACTCTACATTTTAATGGAAACTTAAGATTACATGTCTTAGACCAATGGAGCTGCTGTAACAAAATACCATAAAGTGGGTAGTTCATAAAGAACAAAAATTTATTTCTCACAAATTTGAAGAATGAGATGTCCAATATCAAGGCACTAGCAGATTCTGTGCATGGTAAGGGTCTGCTTTCTGGTTTGTAGACGGCAACTGCTCAATGTGCACTCACATGGAGGAAGAGGCAAGGCAGCTCTCTGGGGCCTCTTTCATAAGGGCACCAATCCCATTAATGAAGGCTGTGCACTCATGATCTAATCACCTTTAAAAGGCCCTACCTCCTAATACTAGCACATTAGTGATTAGATTTCAACATACGAACTGGGGGGTGGAGCACAAACATTCAGACTATAGCATTACAATTACATAGACATGTTGTTTTCCCTGTTTTTCATTGTTCCCAAATTGATTTAGAATTATAATAGAGTAAGTACCAAGATGCTCCTCTGATTATTGTTATCAAAGCCAAATACGCATATGCATGGTATTTTGTGTTCTCTGAAAAGCTTGGGAAATATGCATATATGTTTATAAGTAAATGTGATGCATATCTTCATCAGCTTTTTCTAAACAGACATTTGGTTACAAGTTTAAAATCTGAATAAGCAGAATTTTTTTTGGCACGAGCAGACAAAAGCTGCTTTAGGGAGACGTTTTAAAGAATTGGGGGAAATATCCTAAACACAAATAAGTGAAAGATGGATAAAATGACATGGAATTTCTGCTAACAATTCTGTGGCAACAAATCTGCAATCTAAAAGAAAGAAAAATTGTCTGGCAAGATCTAAATTGACAAAATTGACACTTCACAAAGTAAAAGCCATGATTTTTCAAAAGTGATTAAACACATGCTATTGGAATAAGTAAGGGAGCCCAGTGGACTCATAGCTGAGCTTAATCTAATTTCTAAAGAGCAGATACTTCCAAACTTACTCAAAATATTTCAGACCATGTAAAAAGAAATTTTCACAAATTTTTATAAAGCCAGCATAACAACAATTCCAAAATATGTTAGACGGTCATAAAAGAAATCTATAAGACTTATTTCATCATTGAATATTGATGAAAAATTTTGAATTGTCTATTAGAAAATAGACTCCAATAATGCATGTAAGCAATTGTATATTATGACATTGAGGGTTTACTACAGGAATGTAAAGGTGTTTTAATGTTAGATAAAAAAATCTATCAACATACTCCATTGTGTCAGCACATTAAAGGAGAAAATCCTTATTACAAATCAATTGACACTGAATATTCATTTGATACATTTTAGCAGGCATGTCTAATTAAAATTCCATGTACAATAGGAATGAAAAAATTACCTATTTATCAAATATAACAGCAAAAATGCTCAATGTTAAAACACTTAGATACCTGGACTAATACAATTATCTGTCTATGAAACATAATAGCAAATGTGCTAAATGTTAAAACACTTAGATAATTTCAATTAAAATCCAAAATAACATGGGGTGCTTGTTCCTACAATTATTTGGTGTTGTCTCAAAAAGAATATATAAAGCTATCACATTTGCTAATGAAATAATTATATGCCTTGTTTAGCTCAGAAGCTCTAATTTTAAATAATGTATATATTAATATGTGTGTATGTATTCATATATACACATATATGTATGTGTGTATGTGTGTATGCATGTGTATTCAGCAGCTTTCACTTCTTGCAAAAAGCACCTACATATAAAAATGAGAGAAGATATCTTATTCATGATAGTAGCACAATTTCAATCATCATAATAGGAAGAAAAACTAGAAAATACCTAGGAATAAGGTAAGGAAGAAGGCAGAGGGAATCAGTAAAAAGAAAGCTATGAAATATTATTAAAAGAAATTAAATATGAAATCTATCTGAAAAAGAAATACAAAAACCTGATGTCAGAAGGTATACGTCTCTCTAAAATATGTATATTAAATACAAATTTAATGTAATATACTATAATTATTTATAGATTTGTATAAAATATTCTTAAAGCATAAATGAAAAAATAACTTCCGGATAAAAGTATGGAAAAAATAGTGATGGTACCAGATATCAGAACATAACCCAAATCCATTGGTGATGGGCAGAATAATGGCCTCCAAAGATTATCTACACACTAATCCACAGAGCCTGTGACTATGTTGCACTACATGGCTAAAGGGGCTTTGGAGGTGTGATTAAAGTTAAGGACCTCTAGATGGAGAAATTAGTCTGGATTACCCAGGTAAATCCAGTCTAATTATTCAAGTTCTTAAAAGCATTCTTTCCTGCTGCAGAAAATAAAAGAGACGTCAGTGTGTGAATGATGACTTTCTGTTGCTGACTTGGAAGACAGAGGAATTGGGTCATGAGCTAAGGAAGGTGGGCAGCTTCTAAAAGGTGGAAAAGGTGAGTAAACTGATTTTCCCCTAGAACCTCCAGAAATGGAGACAACTTTGCCAAGACCTTGATTTTACCCCAATGAGACCCATGTCAGACTTTTGTGCTATAAAACTGTGAAATAATACATTTGTGTTGTTTAATTGCCAAGTTTGTGGTAAATTGTTACAGCAGCAATAAAACACTAATAAACCATTACAATAAATTAGATGTGTTATTGGAGAAGAAACAGAAAGCAGGTCAGGGAAACATAAGATAATTTAGAAATAGATACCCATTTATATAAACATTCAGTGTTTGTTAAGGTGGCCGTTCTATTCAATGCAGAAGGGGAAATGGGAAATAAGTTATTAATTGAGGTGATACAAGTTCTATCTGGAAGAAAATAAAACAGAATCCTTATCTTGAACAATGAATAAGGAATAACTCCTCATGGATTTTAGCTTTTGTGGAAAAAGTGAATAAAATCTTAAGAACTAGGAGATGACAGGTGTATCATATATTACAAATTCATAGTAGGGTATTGACACAGTTGTGGGGAGAGACAATATACGTGACAGGAAAACAGAGGAGGAAGCCAATTCACAAAAAAAGACATCTAAAGAGTATATATGATATGATATCACATATATGTACAATTGTATATGAGTATATATAAATGTTAATGTAACAAAAACAGTTATTTGCACGAGTCTTTCATGTCATTTTTGTGCCTTTCAATTTTTGTTCTCTTTAGTGATAAATGAATAATATTTAAACATTTCTATAAATTACTGTGAATTACTAACATACTCATATTGCATAGAACACATAGTATAGAGAAAGATGCTTTTAGATACCAAGTTCTTAACTTTTTCAAAAGGTGCACAAGTTGTTCAGTATTATTAGATGTTCATTCAAACTCTCACTTGCCTGGAGTATCTCTGATCCCTATTTTATCATCCCTCCTCTGTTCTGTGCTGACAGCTCTCCAGTTGAAATTATCTTCTCCTTGCAGTCAAATTTTAACAATCTAGTTATCTTTTTCCCTCTTTATTATTCATCTGTCTTAAACCAAATGACAGGTTTTTTTTTCCAGTGGGACTTACTCTCCACACTTTTTAAAAATGAAAGTAAATTTCTTTATTACAGAACTGAATTGAATTCAAATCAAAAAGGGTCTGAACCTCATTTGAAAGGTGGTTTTGTAACTGAAGAATTGAAAGGATTTCTTTATGAGCTAGCGTCACCTTAAGACAAAGGATAAGGACCTTGAAGACAGCATTATAGTGAGTCCCAGAGGTGCTCTCCAAAATGATGCTAATGCAGCCAAGAATCCAGGTATGAGGAAGGATGTGGAAGGGTACCTTACAGGAGAAAGCACCACTTATCCACCAAGACGGCAGAGGCCTTTTTCTTGGACCTGCGGTCCAAAAAAAAGCATTATAAGGAGAGACAATAGGCAATAAAGAGCACATGAGAAGAAACATAGAATGAAAGAAAGGAGAGGGACAAAGATAAGAAAAATAAGATCACATGAAAGTGATAATACAATTTTATATGGAACACGGCAATTTGCAATCTACAAGCTGATCTAATATTTAATGATTAAGAAATCCAGGCTGTGTAAATAAATTTTGGAAATGAGAACTCTCCAAGAGCAGACTCAAGGTGATCTGGGCTGGATCTTACTCCTTCCATGTCTCAGGTGGCCTTCCTTTTGTGCCCCAGGAGGACAATATTGTCAAATAAAGTTTAGCCTAAAGCTGACTCCTTACTTAAGTTCAGCCTAAAGATTTATCTGTACATCATGAACTATAGCCTAAATGGAAGTATAAACAGGCTGCAATCTACTGTTATGCCATCACTGAGTTTTGGCCAATCGATTGTGGTCAACAGTTCAAATCATGTTTGAATAAGACGAATGAAGAGCTATTACCAATCTGGCTGTTTCTGTACCTCACTCCTGTTTTGTGTATGTCACTTTCTTTTTTCTGTCCATAAATCCTCTTCCACCACGCAGCTGCGCTGCAGTCTCTGAGCCTACTTGGCTCCGGAGGTGGCCCGACTGGCGAATTGTTCTTTGCTCAATTAAATTCTTAAATGTAATATGGCTGAAGTTTTTCCTTTAACAGTATACAACTGTAAAGTGGTTTTATCAGGCATCATAGATGGAGAAATAGTAGACCAGAAGTGCAAGAGGCATATGCAACACTATTCCCTGCTGCACCAGTATTACCCAGTGACACCTTATCTGGTTATTAACCAAAGCTGCTTTGGCATAATTCCAGTGGCTGAAGTGAGAGGAAGCCAGGATATAGCTGACATTCTCCAAGAAGCAGTGACTTCAGAAGATGATTGGCATCTTGAACTTTAGGAAAATGCTTGGCCTTTTTAACTCTGAAAGTCTGTTTGAAACTCAGAAGAAGAAAATTAGGTGAATACAAAACTGCTGCCAAACTTAGAAACTTACTTAAATATCCTGCAGAAAATATCATGGGCTTTTCAGAGTCCAGTTAAATATCTACAGATTATATTTCCAGTTTAATACCTGGGGCATTAACTCTATTCATTTTACTAGCTTTAGTGAATTTTACTTCTGGAGCATAACATTGCATTGAAAATGTGTCCTCTAACCTATGATATTTATGTATCATTTAATATGAAATTTATGAGGTTCCATTTCTGATTTCCAAATGGATGCAAATTAGAACACAGGATATTTACATTCCTTCATTTCTAACCCACATACATAAAGTTTGACTTTAAAATGCCACTGTTCATGTCTGTTTCATAGAACCTCTAGGTATTTATATGTCCTTTGTGTCTCTGGCACACTCTGAATTTCAGTTTTTAATCTAATATTGGGCAGGAATTGGCTATAAAAATACAATGCCATTGAGGACAGAGCTGGATTGCTTTTTTCTTTTAATTCTTGAGAAATTTATAGTTTCTCAGGGAAGTATAATTTGTAATCACATCATCATCTAACACTTTTCCTGTCTTTTTTGGAGACTGGCAGTTGAAAATCTATAAGATCTTTTGGCAACTAAGATCAGGAAAAAGACCAGGAGAGGAAATATTTTGGTCAGTTCCTGTTTATGTTGTTCAGACAGGATGGACCTGTAGTAAATGTGTCTTATTTGTTGAAAATAGAGAAGTGGTTGTTTTCTGAAATGAGTTGCTTATGTCCCACTTTTTTTTTCAACTTTTATTATAGGCTTGGGGGTACAAGTGAAGGTTTGTTTACATAAGTTAACATGTGTCATAGGGGTTTGCTGTACATATTATTTCATCGCCCAAGTATTAAGTCCAGTACCGAATAGTTATTTTTTCTGCTCCTCTCTCTCCTGTCACCCTTCACCCTCAAGTAGACCCCAGTGCCTGTTGTTTCCTTCTTTGCGTTCATAAGTTCTCATCATTTAGCTCCTACTTACAAATGAGAACATGTGATATGTGGTTTTCTGTTCCTGCACTAGTTTGCTAAGGATAATGGCCTCTAGCTCCCTCCGTGTTTCTGTAAAAGACATGATTTTGTTATTTTTGATGCCTGCATAATATTCCATGGTGTATATGAACACATTTTCTTTATCCAGTCTGTCATTGATGGGCATTTGGGTTGACTCCATGTCTTTGCTATTGTGAATAGTGCCTCAATGAACATTTGTGTGCACGTGTCTTTATGGTAAAATGATTTATATTCCTCTGGGTATGTAACCAGTAATGGGATTGTTGGGTTGAATGATAATTCTGCTTTTAGTTCTTTGAGGAATCGCCATATTATTTTCCACAACAGTTGAACTAATTTACAGTCCCACCAACAGCATGTAAGTGTTCCCTTTTCTCCGCAACCTTGACAGCCTCTGTTATTTTTTGACTTCCTAATAATAGCCATTCTGACTAGTATGAAATGGTATCTCATTGTGGTTTTTATCTGCATTTCTCTAATGATCAGTGATATTGAGCTTTTTTTCATATGCCTGTTGGCCGCATTTATGTCTACTTTTGAGAAGCGTCTGTTCATGTTCTTTGCTCACTTTTTAATGAGGTTGTTTTTGTCTTGTAAATATGTTTAAGTTCTTTATAGATGCTGGATATTAGACCTTTGTCAGATGCATAGTTCGCAAATATTTTCTCCCATTCTGTAGGCTGTCTATTTACTCTGTTGATAGTTTCCTTTGCCGCACAGAAGCTCTTAAGTTGATCCCACTTGTCAATTTTGGCTTTTGTTCCAATTGCTTTTGGTGTCTTTGTCATGAAATATTTGCCTGTTCCTATGTCCAGGACAGTATTGCCTAGGTTGTCTTTCAGGGTTTTTATAGTTTCAGGTTTTACACTTAGGTATTTAATCCATCTTGAGTTTATTTTTGTGTATGGTGTACGGAAGGGATCCAGCTTCAGTCTTTTGCATATGGCTAGCCACTTATCCCAGCACCATTTATTGAATAGGAAGTCTTTTCCCCATTGCTTGTTTTTGTCAGTTTTGTTGAAGATCAGATGGCCATAGATGTGTGGCCTTATTTCTGGACTCTCTACTCTGTTCCATTGGTCTATGTACCTGTTTTTGTACCAGTACCATGCTGTTTTGGTTACAGTAGTCTTGTAGTATCGTTTGAAGTCAGTTAATGTGATGCCTCCAGCTTTTTTCTTTTTGCTTAGGATTGCTTTGGCTATTCAGGCTCTTTTATGGTTCCATATGAATTTTAAAATAGTTTTTAGTTCCATGAGGAGTGTCATCAGAATAGCATTGAATCTGTTAATTGCTTTGGGCAGTACAGCCCATTTCAATGGTATTAATTCTTCCTATCCATGAGCATGGGATCTTCTTCCTTTTGTTTGTGTCTTTGATGTCTTTGAGCAGTGTTATGCTATTCTTATTATAAAGATCTTTCACCTCCTTGTCTAGCTGTATTCCTAGGCATTTTATTCTTTTCCTGGCAACTGGGAATGGGATTGCCTTTCTGATTTGGCTCTTGGTCTGGCTGTTGTTGGTATATAGAAATGCTAGTGATTTTTGTACATTGATTTTGTATCCTGCAAACTTTGCTGAAGTTGTTTATCAACTGGAGGACACTTGGGGCCAAGACTATGGGGTTTTCTGGGTTTTCTGGATATAAAGTCATGTCATCTGGAAACAGAGATGGTTTGACATTCTCTCTTCCTATTTGGATGCCCTTATATTCCACTTCTTTTAATAAACATATTATGTTGGTTAAACACTGTTAATCCATTTGCATTTCTACAGGTGATATTTGGGTGGTAAAACACAAATCTAGGATTTGAAATCAGAAATAATTTTTAAGAATTCCTGCAGTGGTTCCAGGGTGGCTGAATAAGAACAGCTCCAGTCTACAGCTCCCAGCATGAGCGACGCAGAAGATGGATGATTTCTGCATTTCCAACTGAGGTACCGGGCTCATCTCACTGGGGCTTGTCAGACAGTGGGGGCAGGACAGTGGGTGCAGCACACCAAGCATGAGCCAAAGCAGGGTGAGGTATTGCCTCACCCGGGAAGTGCAAGGGGTCAGGGAATTCCCTTTCCTAGACAAGGGAAGCAGTAACGGATGGCTCCTGGAAAATTGGGTCACTCCCACCCTAATACTGTGCTTTTCCAATGGTCTTAGCAAATGGCATACCAGGAGATTATATCCTGCACCTGGCTTGGAGGGTCCCATGCCGACAGAGCCTCGCTCATTGCTGGCACAGCAGTCTGAGACTGATCTGTAAGGTGGCAGGGAGGCTGGGGGAGGGACACCCGCCATTGCTGAGGCTTGAGTAGGTAAACAAAGCGGCCAGGAAGTTCGAACTGGACGGAGCCCACTGCAGCTCAAGGAGGCCTACCTGCCTCTATAGACTCCACCTCTTGGGGCAGGGCATAGCTGAACAAAAGGCAGCAGAAACGTCTGCAGATTTAAATGTTGTCCCTGTCTGACAGCTTTGAAGTGAGTAATGGTTGTCCCAGCATGGAGTTTCAGATATGAGAACGGACAGACTGCCCCCTCAAGTGGGTCCCTGACACCCAAGTAGCCTAACTGGGAGGCACCCTCCAGTAGGGGCAGACTGACACCTCACACAGTTGGGTACCCCTCTGAGATGAAGTTTCCAGAGGAACGATCAGGCAGCAACATTTGCAGTTCAGCAATATTCGCTGTTCTGCAGCCTCTGCTGCCGATACCCAAGCAAACAGGGTCTGGAGTGGACCTCCAGCAAACTCCAACAGACCTGCAGCTGAGGGTCCTGACTGTTAGAAGGAAAACTAACAAACAGAAAGACATCCACACCAAAACCCCATCTGCATGTCACCATCATCAAAGACCAAACGTACATAAAACCACAAACATGGGGAAAAAACAGAGCAGAAAAACTGAAAATGTTACAAATCAGAGCGCCTCTCCCCCTCCAAAGGAACACAGCTCCTTGCCAGCAACAGAACAAAGCTGGACAGAGAATGACTTTGATGAGTTGAGAGAAGGCTTCAGACGATCAAACTTCTCCAAGCTAAAAGAGGAAGTCTGAACTCATCGCAAAGAAGTTAAAAAGCTTGAAAAAAGATTAGATGAAAGGCTAACTAGAATAACCAATGCAGACAAGTCCTTAAAGGACCTGATGGAGCTGAAAACCATGGCACGAGAACTACATGACAAATGCACAAGCTTCAGTACCAGATTCAATCAAGTGGAAGAAAGGGTATCAGTGATTCAAAATCAAATAAATGAAATGAAGCAAGAAGAGAAGTTTAGAGAAAAAAGAATAAAAAGAAAGGAACAAAGTCTCCAAGAAATATGGGACTATGTGAAAAGACAAAATTTACATCTGATTGGTGTACCTGAAAGTGAAGGGGAGAATGGAACCAAGTTGGAAAACACTCTGCAGGATATTATCCAGGAGAATTTCCCCAACCTAGCAAGGCAGACCAACATTCAAATTCAGGAAATACAGAGAACACCACAAAGATACTCCTCAAGAAGAGCAACTCCAAGACACGTAATTGTCAGATTCACCAACGTTGAAATGAAGCAAAAAATGTTAAGGGCAGCCAGAGAGAAAGGTTGGGTTACCCATAAAGGGAAGCCCATCAGACTAACAGCGGATCTCTCAGCAGAAACTCTACAAGTGAGAAGAGAATGGGGACCACTCTCCATTCTTTTTTAATATGAATATTCAACATTCTTAAGGAAAATAATTTTCAACTCAGAATTTCATATCCAGCCAAACTAAGCTTCATAAGTGAAGGAGAAATAAAATTCTTTACAGACAAGCAAATGCTGACAGATTTTGTCACCATCAGACCTGCCCTAAAAGAGCTCCTGAAGGAAGCACTAAACATGGAAAGGAACGACCAGTACCAGCCACAGCAAAAACATGACAAATTGTAAAGACCATCAATGCTAGGAAGAAACTGCATCAAATAACGAGCAAAACAACCAGCTAACATAATGACAGGATCAAATTCACCCATAACAATATTAACCTTAAATGTAAATGGGCTAAATGCTCCAATTAAAAGACACAGACTGGTAAATTGGATAAACAGTCAAGACCTATCAGTGTGCTGTATTCAGGAGTCCCATCTCACATGCAGAGACACACATAGGCTCAAAATAAAGGGATGGAGGAAGATCTACCAAGCAAATGGAAAACAAAAAAAGGCAGGGGCTGCAATCCTAGTCTCTGATAAAACAGACTTTAAGCCAACAAAGAGTAAAAGAGACAAGGCCATTACATAATGGTAAAGGAGTCAATTCAACAAGAAGAGCTAACTATCGTAAACATATATGCACCCAATACAAGAGCACCCAGGTTCACAAAGCAAGTCCTTAGAGACCTACAAAGAGACTTAGACTCACACACAATAATAATGGGAGACTTTAACACCCCACTGTCAACATTAGACAGATCAACGAGACAGAAAGTTAACAAGGATACCCAGGAATTGAACTCAGCGCTGCACCAAGTGGACCTAATAGACATCTATAGAACTCTCCACCCCAAATCAAGAGAATATACATTCTTCTCAGCACCACACTGCACTTGTTCCAAAACTGACCACATAGTTGGAAGTAAAGCACTCCTCAGCAAATGTAGAACAACAGAAATTACAACAAACTGTCTCTCAGACCACAGTACAATCAAACTAGAACTCAGGATTAAGAAACTCACTCAAAACTGCTCAACTACATGGAAACTGAACAACCTGCTCCTGAATGACTACTGTGTACATAACGAAATGAAGGCAGAAACAAAGATGTTCTTTGAAACCAATGAGAACAAAGACACAACACACCAGAGTCTCTGGGACACATTTAAAGCAGTGTGTAGAGGGAAATTTATAGCATTAAATGCCCACAAGGGAAAGCAGGAAAGATCTAAAATTGACACCCTAACATCACAATTAAAAGAACTAGAGAAGCAAGAGCAAACACATTCAAAAGCTAGCAGAAGGCAAGCAATAACTAAGAACAGAGCAGAACTGAAGGAGATAGAGACACAAAAAAACCCTCAAAAATCAATGAATCCAGGAGCTGGTTTTTTGCAAAGATCAACAAAATTGATAGACCACTGGCAAGACTAATAAAGAAGAAAAGAGAGAAGAATCAAATAGATGCAACACAAAATGATAAAGGGGATATCACCACCGATCTCACAGAAATACAAATTACCATCAAAGAATACTATAAACACCTCTATGCAAATAAACTAGAAAATGTAGAAGAAATGGATAAATTCTTGGACACATACACCTGCCCAAGACTAAACCAGGAAGAAGTTGAATCTCTGAATAGACCAATAACAGGCTATGAAATCAGGGAATAATTAAAAGCCTACCAACCAAAAAAAGTGCAGGACCAGATGGATTCACAGCTGAATTCTACCAGAGGTACAAGGAGGAGCTTGTACCATTCCTTCTGAAACTATTCCAATCAACAGAAAAAGAGGAAATCCTCCCTAACTCATTTTATGAGGCCAGCATCATCCTGATACCAAGGTCTGGCAGAGACACAACAAAAAAAGAGAATTTTAGACCAATATCCCTGATGAATGTCAATGCAAAAATACTCAATAAAATACTGGCAAACCAAATCCAGCACACATCAAAAAGCTTATCCACCATGATCAAGTGGGCTTCAGCCCTGGGATGCAAGGCTGGTTCAACATACACAAATCAATAAATGTAATCCAGCATATAAACAGAACCAAAGACAAAAACCACATGATTATCTCAATAGATGCAGAAAAGGCCTTTGACAAAATTCAACAACCCTTCATGCTAAAAACTCTCAATAAATTAGGTATTGATGGGACGTATCTCAAAATAATAAGAGCTATCTACGACAAACCCACAGCCACTATCATACTGAATGGGCAAAAACTGGAAGCATTCCCTTTGAAAACTGGCACAAGACAGGGATGCCCTCTCTCACCACTCCTATTCAACATAGTGTTGGAAGTTCTGGCAAGGGCAATCAGGCAGGAGAAGGAAATAAAATGTATTCAATTAGGAAAAGAGGAAGTCAAATTGTCCCTGTCTGCAGATGCCATGATTGCATATTTAGAAAACCCTATCGTCTCAGCCCAAAATCTCCTTAAGCTGATAAGCAACTTCAGCAAAGTCTCAGGATACAAAATCAATGTACGAAAATCACAAGCATTCTTATATACCAATCACAGACAAACAGAGAGCCAAATCATGAGTGAACTCCCATTCACAATTGCTTCAAAGAAAATAAAATACCTAGGAATACAACTTACAAGGGATGTGAAGGACCTCTTCAAGGAGAACTACAAACCACTGCTCAACGAAATTAAAGAGGACACAAACAAATGGAAGAACATTCCATGCTCATGGATACGAAGAATCAATATCATGAAAATGGCCATACTGCCCAAGGTAATTTATAGATTCAATGCCATCCCCATCAAGCTACCAATGACTTTCTTCACAGAATTGGAAAAAACTACTTTAAAGTTCATATGGTGCCAAAAAAGGGCCCGCATTGCCAAGACAATCCTAAGCCAAAAGAACAAAGGTGGAGGCATCATGCTACCTGACTTCAAACTATACTACAAAGCTATAGTAACCAAAACAGCATGGTACTGGTACCAAAACAGAGATATAGACCAATGGAACAGAACAGAGCCCTTGGAAATAATACCACACATTTACAACCATCTGATCTTTGACAAACCTGACAAAAACAAGAAATGGGGAAAGGATTCCCTATTTAACAAATGGTGCTGGGAAAACTGGCTAGCCATAGGTAGAAAGCTGAAATTGGATCCCTTCCTTACACCTTATACAAAAATTAATTCAAGATGGATGGATTAAAGACTTAAATGTTAGACCTAAAACCATAAAAACCCTAGAAGAAAACCTAGGCAATACCATTCAGGACATAGGCATGGGCAAGGACTTCTTGTCTAAAACACCAAAAGCAATGGCAACAAAAGCCAAAATTGACAAATGGGATCTAACTAAACTAAAGAGCTTCTGCACAGCAAAAGAAACTACCCTCAGAGTGAACAGGCAACATACAGAATGGGGGAAAATTTTTGTAATCTACTTATCTGACAAAGGGCTAATATCCAGAATCTATAAAGAACTCAAACAAATTTACAAGAAAAAAAAAACGCATCAAAAAGTGGGCGAAGGATATGAACAGACACTTCTCAAAAGAAGACATTTATGCAGCCAACAGACATGTGAAAAAATGGTCATCATCACTGGCCATCAGAGAAATGCAAATCAAAACCACAATGAGATACCACCTCATACCAGTTAGAATGGTGATCATTAAAAAGTCAGGAAACAACAGGTGCTGGAGAGGATGTGGAGAAATAGGAACACTTTTACACTGTTGGTGGGACTGTAAACTAGTTCAACCATTGTGGAAGACAGTGTGGTGATTCTTCAAGGATCTATAACTAGAAGTACCATTTAACCCAGCCATCCCATTACTGGATATATACCCAAAGGATTATAAATCATGCTGCTATAAAGACACATGCACACGTATGTTTATTGTGGCACTATTCACAATAGCAAAGATTTGGAACAAACCCAAATGTCTACCAATGATAGACTGGATTAAGAAAATGTGGCACATATACACCATGGAATGCTATGCAGCCATAAAAAAGGATGACTTCATGTCCTTTGTAGGGACATGGATGAAGCTGGAAACCATCATTCTCAGCAAACTATTGCCAGGACAAAAAACCAAACACCGCATGTTCTCACTCATAGGTGGGAATTGAACAATGACAACACGTGGACACAGGAAGGGGAACATCACACACCGAGGCCTGTCATGGGGTGGGGGGGAGGAGGAGGGATAGCATTAGGAGATATACCTAATGTAAATGATGAGTTAATGGGTGCAGCACACCAACATGGCTCATGTATACATATGTAACAAACCTGCATGTTGTGCACATGTACCCTAGAACTTAAAGTATTAAAAAAAAAAAAAAAGAATTCCTTTCAAAGGTGTTAAATAGTACTGATGGGACAAGTATACTTTGAATATAGTCACTGATTTTGCAATGATAGTTTCATAATAAGAAAGCCTACTGTAAAGAAGCCAATTTTTTTGTGTTTGTTTGTTTGTTTGAGACGGAGTCTCGCTCTGTCACCAGGCTGGAGTACAGTGGTGTGCTCTTAGCTCACTGTAACCTCTGCCTCCCAAGTTCAGGCGGTTCTCCTGCCTCAGCCTCCTGAGTAGTTGGGATTACAGGCATGCACCACCATGCCCAGCTAATTTTTGTATTTTTAGTAGAGATGAGGTTTCAACATGTTAGCCAGGATGGTCTTGATCTCCTGACCTTGTGATCCACCTGCCTCAGCCTCCCAATGTGCTGGGATTACAGGCGTGAGCCACCACACCCGGCCCAGAAACCAATATTTTTATGTGCTGAATTTGGGCAAAATACTTGATACGTTGGTAATTTTGGCATGCAATTTTTAGTTATAAAATAATGACATGAGTAATTCTCCTTCATGAATTGAAATACAGGAAAGTATCATAAATATTTCAACAAAGACATTATGATATTGTGTATGCTTCCTAGAGTGTTTTCACTTTCCTTCTATTTGTTTATCATGCTAAATTGTTTGTATGTACAACTTATCTCTGTTTTCTGATAAATTTGTGATTTATAAGCTGTTACTTCACTTTAAAAAATTCATGTGACGAATACAGTGTTCTTATAGTCTTGTAAATGTCTTATTAGTCTTGAACTCTATAAAGCCTGTGTTGAAATAACAAAATAATATGCAGAAAGATTTTAATAAATAAGCAATTTTTAAAATGAGAGATAAATATTTAAAATATTTTAAAATTTTAAGAGATAAAAATATTTAAAAATATTTAAAAAGATAAATATTTTAACTCTGTTTTATTCAGATTACATACAATCTGAATAAAAAGTATATTAATGTGAGCAGATAGAAAAAATTTGATCTTCTCTTTCCTATTCAAGATAAAGTCACAGTGATGTGTATTACAAACTCAACAGAAATTTCTAACACTTGGTTCTGGGTCCTGATTCTGTCATTGGATGTATAATGGTGGCAGATGATAAGCCTCCACTCTTCAGCTTTTCTCCTTGTAATGTGGGGTTGCTAATTTTTAACCTTATTTGATAAGATTACTATGAAAGGGAAATTTATATGTAAAAATGTTCTATAAATAACAAAGGTGTACACCAATATAAGATGACATTGTTATAATTCACAAGGTTTTCAATCATGCTTTTTGTCAAATTTAAAGAAAACAAATCCCAAATAATATGATCCTATGAAGATCCTTTAGATTTCTCTAGAATCTAGAGCTCTTAACTCAGAATAGAACTTTAGGTATTAAAATATTATGACTGAATTGAGAATTTTGCTTTTGTAGTTTCTATGCCTTTCATAACACATTTTGTTTTTTTGTTAATTTATTCCATTAAATCTTTTTAGAATACAGGTTAAAATTAGTATCAAAGGAAATATTTGCCAACAGATTTTCAAAGTTTTACCATTTGAGCTCTGTATACAAGAATTCATACTGTCCTATTTTTATATTAAAGTATCTATAAGTTTATAGAAATCGATTTTGAAGTTATAAATTGGTGCAAATTTAACTTACTCCTGAACTTTGTTTTTTTGTTTGTTTGTTCCTTTGTTTTGTTTTGTTTTGAGACAGTCTATGTCTCCAGGCTGGAGTGTAGTGGCACGATCTTGGCTCACTGCAACCTCCGTCTCCTGGGTTCAAGAGATTCTCCTGCCTCGACCTCCCGAGTAGCTGGGACTACAGGTGCACGCCACCATGCCCTGCTAATTTTTGCATTTTTAGTAGAGACGGGGTTTCACCATGTTGTCCAGGATGGTCTCGATCTCCTGACCTTGTGATCCACCTGCTTCAGCCTCCCAAAGTGCTGGGATTACAGGCGTGAGCCACTGCACCTGGCTCCTACTCCTGAACTTTAAGATAACTTTTTTTAAAAAAGAAAAAAGTAAAATTATTTATTTTTATTTATTATAAAGAATAATTTTCTATTGTGCTTCTATCTTTGCCAAACAAATATACCTTCAGTAAAGTAACTTAAATGAAGATTTCTTTTGTTTTTATCATATGTCTTCGTAAGATTAAACTGCTGTTGACTTTTTAATTAAACAGCATGTTTAATTAATAGGGCATTTTCTCTGTGGTCCAGGATCAAGGCATTTATATCTTTTTAGTGCTAAGAAACCAATCATCTTAGATAACTGCAGTCCAGAAACCAAGATTCTGTAATAGAATCATTAATATTTATGTACACAGAAATATATTAAATGGTAAACCATTAAAATATTTTATAATATCCATTAAGGTACATTATTTTATGATTTTGTAATAATTTCAAAAATGCTGTTATTAGCTTTCAGATTGTAGGAAAACTTGATAAAGTATTTCAGAAATTTGAAATCTTTAAAGTATAATAAAATTGTTTCATATATTGAAGCATATTTATCTCTACTTGAATATTTCTTTGCATCATCACTTTGTGTTTTCTTTGCATCATCACTTTGTGTTTTCTTTGCATCATCATTTTTTGTTTTCTTTTATATTATTTTCTTTTTTCTTTTAATTTCTTTTACGTTACTACTATTCTTTCCATTTTTCCCTAAGTATGAAATTCTACCCTAATTTTTAAAGTTATTTCTTCCTGGCCAAATAATTAAACAGAAAAAATATATAACAAATAAAAGACAAATTAAAATAATTTTATAATTCATTGAATAAAAAATACCCATAATTTCTCCCAACAACATAGATTGTTTTTCTCATGAAGTTTTTTTTTCCTTCTAACCACATTAAGACAAAATTTCAGACTATTTTTACCTCGTCTCTCTTCCGCTTTTTTCTCAGTCTCACCCCTGAGAAAGAATAAACATATGGGGTAGAGTATTATTACCCTCCTCCTCAACATATCTCCAATGCATAGATTTGGTGAAATTGTTTACTACTGTTAGGTAAGTGTTATTATTGGAAGTTCTCCTACTGTAGGTCCCTTTTGCTACAAGAGTTCTTGTAACAGACATTGAGATGGATATTGCATATTCTTAGTGTATCCCATTTATTTAGCATCAATTATTACAGGAAGCAGGAGACAGAAAGGTTAATTACCCTATTTTCTCTCTTCTTCCATTTTAAGGCCTTTGTTCTAGTTCACATATTGTTAGTTGGCACAAAGCCTCTTCCTTGAATGTTTTCTTCATAGGAGTTACATAAATGATGTATTTTTTAGATCCTTAAAATCTTTTTTCTTCCCCTGGAAAGTTAGCATATCAGGATTTTTGGATTGTAGACCTTTCCATTCATCAGTTCATAAGTGCTCTTAGTATTCTACTGCCCATGGTTGCAAATTAAAAGTCTGGTACCAATCTAAGTTATTTTTCCTATTTGCCTAGAAGGTCAAAATTTTTTATTTTCATGAGTATACAAGAAATTTGGTAGGTTATATCCAAGTATATCTGTTTTTCTTGTTGAGTCTGAAAGTTGATAAAGATACTTAATCAATGAGTCTCAGATCTCTATCACAGGAAAACTTTCTTCTATCATTTCTTTACTTATCACTTCTAACACGTATTAATTTTTTTCTGAAACTATGTTAATCACCTGTTAGTTCACCAGGATATATCTTCTATGCATTTTTTCCTTTTCTCATAATTTATACCTCTATATAATTTGCCTTGTTCTTTGAGCCATTTCTTATACTTAAATTTATAGACCATTAATTCAGATCTTAGGTGAACATCTTATCTTTAAATCAATTAATAAATTATTGAGCTAGCAAATCCCATTTTTTCATTTTATTTTGCTTTTGGTATGGGAATTTATTTTTCTTGTGTGCTTCTGTCATTATATTTTATTCAAGTGGCTATCTCATGCAACAGCCATGTTCTATTGAATACATAACATCCTGTTCAGATTGATCACTCTCTCGGAGAACTGGCTGGTTTAGATGGGTTGTAACTCATCCAACTGAGCGCATGGGGCTCAGGTCTAGTTGTTTTTCCTAAGCAATGTAGTCTTACCGGGGCTGGAGACAAAGCAATCTCATCCCTTATGGGCCATGGACAAGTAAAAAGACAGGTTGCCAGGCTTTGCTGAAACTCCCAAAGTCTCTCTCATTTCCCTGAATTATACCTGCCTCGGGTCTGGTGGGGCTTGGCCCAACTGTTCATTGACTTTGTGCTCAAAGAAACCAGATATCTTGAGACAAGTTCATGTCACTACAGTTTCTACAATTCTCTGAGAACCTATAACTTCCCAGGATACTCCATCTTCCATATCTGCCTTAAGGCTTTCAATTGCTAGCCCTCTTTATGTAACTCCCATAAAATCTAGGCTTCACTTGCCTATACTCATTGACAAAAGGCACAAACTACCATAAGGCTCAGGTGAAGTATGTTGATTGAGGCTGGGATTAGAGGTGGAGGGGGAAGAATACATGTTCATATTGCATGTTTCCTATTTGTTCCCAGAACTCTCCCACAGGGTTATAAAAAACTAACTTATACAATTTTTGTTAGTGTTAAGCTATATGGAATTAGACCACAGTGTTGTGTGTGCATGTTTGTGTGTATTTATAAAGATTTATTGACATTGATTCATTAAAAATGGCAGATTATTCATGAAATTTTATTTCTAGATCATGGAAAGATAAGTGATCTTTGTTTTTAATTGTCTTTCTTGTGTTCTATTGTGTTCTCCAAGTTTTCTACCATATGTGCATATATGTTTTTGTGTGTGTATCTATATATATATATATATAGTGATTATATAATCAAAAAATGTTTTTATAACACCTTAGGTGTTCAAAGTGTAGTTTAAAATGTATTTATTATTTTAGTTTGTCTACTATGTTTTTGAGTTTGAAGTCTGAGTAGGTCATATGATTTGACTTGCTTTTAGATATTTCATGTATCTAGAAGTGTTTTAAAATTGTGAATTTCTTCTTTTTTTAAACTAAAAAGGTAGTAGTTGTTGAAGTTTTATCTACTGATAAAGACTATATCCTCTATCTATTTTGAAGCCTTCACTAGTCTGGTCTCTTATCAAGTGCAGCTTCGCTTTCCTTTTTTTTTTTATCATACATATGTGAAATTATACTTTTCAGCAGTCTACCACAGAATCCTGTTGAGAAAGAAATGTATTATCTCAGCTGGACAAAACTCCACTAAAATATTGAAAATGAATGAATGGCAGAAACACGGAAAAGAAAATTTAGAGTGTAACCAAATAGTACCTAAGTAATAGTGACTTAAAAGTTAATGCCACCTCTGTCAGGCATAATATATAGATTTAACAGAAGGAAATACATGTTACCTAAAGGAAATTCATGAACCCTGCTCTATTTCTTGAAATAAACCAATACTTTTTTTTTAAAATATAAAGGTTAATTTTTAAAATCTAAATCACATCCTTAGATTCTACATGGGTGGAGGGAATAATTTATAAAGTCAATCTAACATTTCTTATTCACAAAGTTGGAAAAAGTCAAAGAACAAAGTTTTATTTATTTAGCAATGGGTCTAAGAGGCATCAGATTCTAGAAATCATCAAGGTTGGATGTTTACTAGCGCTTCTAAGTTTCCTAGGAAGGAAGGCAGCCATTTGTTTTAGCGGAACTGGAAACTTATTTTTTCCTTCTATTGTAGGTCTTACCAAGTTGTAGTTGTATTTCAAATTATATTTTACACATTTAATCTCTCATTAAGCTCTGAGTCATTTAAGGGATGATGCCATATCTTATTTGTTTTTGTGTCATCAGTTTGGGTCACTGCCTAAATGAATGAATAAAACCCTAAGGTAATTTGTAACGGGTGAAAAGAAACCAAGAAAATAAGACAAACAAGCACAAAAATAAAAAACAAATACAAAACAAAATGAAAACTCTAATTACTTTTATAGAAGAAGCAAAGCAAACAATTGGCCAGATTTTGAAAGCTATTATAACAAAATGAAATGGAGTTACGTTTATTTTATTTTAAAGAATTTTCTCTACTTATGTTATCATGTAGAGATGCTTTACATCTACCTGTTATTACCACAACAATAGCAGGATCCAGTAAAAGACAATTAAAAAAAAAGGGGGGCGGGAACGTTATCTCCGGTGTCAGTCAAAGTTGTGCTTCAACTAATAAACGGGATTTCAGAGATTGAAATAAAGTAAGGGGTTGTTCGTTTATACAGGCAATCCAGGGCTGGTTTAAAATGTTTTCAGAGTCATCAATGAAGTAGGCTTATTTTGTCTATCTGTTGCACCATAAGTTGTACACGTCTATCATCCTCAAGGTTGCCCCATGGTTCAAAGATAACTGCTGAAGCTTCAGCCTTCACAGTTGTGACAGACAGGAAGAAAGGGAGTAACAAAAGAATTTTACTTAAAGTGTGTTGGTCACAGGTCTCTTCAAGTAAATGTAGAGAGTGTAAATGTAGCTTTTGCGCAGAGCACCCTGCCAGTATTCTGTTACCAAAAAAGGACAGAAGAATAGAGAGGAAGTCAAATACCAGCATTTTATACCACATGACAGCTTCAAAGAAAAACTGAGTTATCTTAAATAGGATCTTGATTTAGAATAAGATGTTCAAATTTAAAAACAATGCCTGGTATTGGCATCTACTTATATGGGATATAGATTTTCAGATCAAACACTTGATCAAAGGATAATGTGTCTTTTTCTAAGAACATTCTGTTTACGTGATAAACCTAAGTCATTTTTGCTGAAAGTCAAGGAGATCACAGTTTCTGTCTTTATACATAGGAGACTGATCTCTGGTTATCCATATTTACCCAGGCATAATATTTACCAATAATACAATTTATACACATTAGATATTATTTGTGTTCAAAATACGCTATACTCATACACCTGGCGGAGTTCATGGGTGTGTGTGACCTGTGCAGTCACATACGGTGTCTCTCTTTAAAAGGTCCCTGCTCCAATTCTACTGTTCCCATCTTAAAAATTCTTAGTAACTTTTTAATAGGGGACTCGTGTTTTCATTTTGCATTAGGAACCACAAATTACGTAGCTGGTCCTGTTCCCATACAACATAGCTGAAGAGCTCAGAAAGTAATCAGAAACAGCAGTTTTGAATGTGTAATATCCAGGGAATGAAAAATAATTGTCTACTACTGGCTATAGATTAAATATATTTATGTTGCCACAGGTAACATTTACTAGACATTGTAAATAGCACACAATTCAGAAATCACATAAAACGTGACCCTGGAGCTAATTAAATTCAGCATCTAATGGAGTGAAATTTATTGACAGCTCACTAAAATGAATTAAGAGAAGCAGTAACTGCAGTGTGTTAAGAGTAATAAAATGTTGATTTTTTTTTCCCTAAGCTCTTAGAAGATTATTACAAAATTGCTCTAGGCCACTTAGTTAATGTGCTACACCCAATTACTATTCTTAAATCAGTGAGGACATGTCTATTTATTGGAAAGTAACTTACTTGTTATTGTTTCTAATTTTTATTCATACTTTAAAAATTGGACACTTATTAAATACTGAAATTGAGCAAGGCACATCATCGATGTCAGGTTAATGACATGCAAAGACCAATTTGCATTGTATTATCTCTGTTTTCAGGCACTTTTCATTTCTAACATAATTTTAGCATAGGGAGCATTAATCTATGCAACTTTCAGATTTAATTTTTTAAAGCTGAAATTTTGCACGAAGAGTTTTATGGGCAAATACAGACTCATATTCACTTTATAGGGAAGAAAATCCATTTGAAAACTCTTTTTCAAGGACAGTGAAGATTATATCCAAGCCCCAACTGTTCAAGGAAATGAAAAAATATTTATAGCTGTTATCCATAATTGATTCATATCATCATGCTGCGTATTATACAAAAGGTTTTGACCCTGCCCTCTTTTATTCTACAGTCAAAGAAATTCAAAACAACCAAAAGAGGAAATAAAATGTATAGATGACAGTACATAGAGCTAAAACAGCAATGGAATCTGTGCTACTTTAAGAAAGCATAAAAAATTAAAATCTAAATGTCAAGGTAGAGATATATCAAAGTAAATTTTTAAATTGTACAAATTAGTCATTGATTATACCTATAAAAGGATTAAGTTCGATTTTTTTTTACTTTAGTGTTTCAGATTTTGTTTTTTGTTTTTGTTTTAGTTTTTTAAACCAGAGAGCTCCCTTAGAATAGTTAAATGCACAAGATTAACTTGGTAAGCTTTATAGCAATATTGGACTGAGGTATAGAGAAGTTCTCCTGACCACTGTCAGCCAGTAAAAGGCAATGCAAAATGTACTTTAACAAAGCTACATTTACATTTCATTTACATTTCTTCTTCTTTTTTTTTTCTTAAATGAAAGCAAAGTCAGTTTATTAGAGGAACAGAGTATTGGAAATTGGCTGTTCCATAGACAGAGCAGGTTAGCCCATAGGCAGAACGGCCAATTGTTTACATTTGCAATGTGATACTGCAGTGCAACTAAAAACATGGATGTTAATTAGCTTGATTGTGGTGATCATTTCAACAATGCATACATATAACAAAGCATCAAGTTGTACACTTTAAATACATATAATTTTTATTTGTCAATTATACCTTTAAAAAGCTGAAGGAAAAATGCAGAGAAATGTTCAGGTTTTGCTCCAATCCCCTTTGACTAATTGACACAATCTTCTACTTTATTAGTGAGACGAATCCTTTAAAAGTTGATGATCTGGCAAAAGAATGTTATCCTTATCTTGTACTAAATGAACACAGGCTAATGTAAAACTAAATGAATTCTGAAAAATGGAGCAGCAGGAGTCACAAATGCAGAAAACTAAGATGATTAAAAGCAATCCATCAGTCCTAAAGATATTCTGCTGTCCACAAAATTTTTAAGACACCCACTCCTTCTAAAGGAATTATTTTTGTATCACATCAAAATGCAGTGTTTTCTCTATAATATTTTTAAGTGTAAAACCTGTAACTTTTCACAGCACCATATTAAAACATCGACACACGACCCTTTTAAAATCTTCAAAGGGATCCTACCTATATTTACTTTCATTATCTGCTGTACTGAGACAGAAAGTTAGATTAAGATATTTAAATGTTTCAATCTTTATATTTCAGAAACCCCATACCAAAAAAAACCCCCTTAAATATTTTAGCATAAAGGCTTTAAGAAAAGAAGAAGTACAACTAATTTAGAATTGATGCTTGCATGCTTTTGGTGAGAAGATGCTAGAAAGGCCACAGGATCAAGAACAGGTGGGATTATGCAAGCCAAGAGGAAAACTAATGTCTTTATTCTAAAGATGGATGGAAGGTGCTGAAGTATGTCCATAAGGAGATGCTCAGTGAGCTCATCCTCTTTCCTTTGTACCCAATGCTTAACATAACCAAACGTATGACACCCAAGCATAACTTCTTTCTAACTCTTTGACTAAACAATGTACTACTAGCTGTATAATAAATGTAATCCTAGAAAGATTAAGATGTTCACTCTTGAACATGTACATAGATGTGAAGACCACACATAAAATCTGAAAAAGCAGATCAAAAAATATATGAGCTGAAAAAATAGAAAAGGAAAAAAAGTCTCAGTTCTTTTGTTTAAGAATATGGACATTTTGATTTTCCTTTCTAAAGCCTGATTATCCTATTTATTTTAAACTAGTATTTTTTGTAAGAAAATGCTACATTTTTCTGTCTGTGACTAATAGCAAGATAGCTTTATGTCACATGAAAGCAATCATAAAGTAGAGCCTGAAACCCACATGTAAAAAAAAAAAAAAGTGAAAATTCAGTAGGGATTCAGAACAACAGAGACTGGGCCTCCTCATCTTTTCCTGTGTACACTGAAACTACAAATGTCAGTGACCATGTTCCAAAAAGAGTCTGATATTGAATTTAGGAAATCTTTATGAACCTTACTTTCCCAAAATAAACTAAAAATATTTACAGTGGGAAGTGACGTTAGAAGCAAATTGTCTACTTTTTGCACAGGGGACCTTTCCCACAGAGCAGAATTTCCTTGCAGTGACTCTGCATAAATATCTCAAGTGACAGGCAGCTCTGTTCATGGACGGTTTGTGAAAATAAAATCTTCCTTTTTTTAACAGCCACCCATTACACCTAACTTGGTTGACAGCAGCAATATAGAATTAGTTTTAAGTCCCCTTTAAATGGAATTACCACCATGTATTTGACCATATTTATTCTGTTTTCAATTTATTTTCTCTTGTATATATCCACACATCTGATTCTTTCAACCACCCCTACAAAGACTTATTTGATTAGACCTCAGACTGCCTCTTTGAATTCCTTTTGCTCCACTTTCCTTGACATACTATGCTCCAGACACTCTCATCTTTTTGTCCCTTGATCTAGAATATTCCTGCCTAGGTTTTCATGCTTACTGTTCCTACTGTCCTGTGCCTCCAGATCTTCACATGGATAACTCCTTTGAATCTTTCAAATCTACATATATGTGTTACCTCCTTTTCTACATAACACCTAGCATTTGAAACTATTTTGTTTATTTAATGATAAATTATATTTTTCTATTTCCCCCATACCAGAATACAAGCTCCATAATTATGGAGACCTTGACTATCTTACTAACTGCTGAATCTTACAATAAGTAGGGGAGTTCCTGGCTCATAATACATGTATATAATAAAGACTTGTTTATGAGTGAATAAACGAATGTGTGTGTATGTATACATATATATATGACAAACCATCTATGTTTTGCATAGCAGCTAGAGTGTTCTTATACAGTTATAACCCCCCAAAATTATATCACTCTTCTGTTTGCAGACACGAAAGGACTTCCCATTTGGGATCAATGTAGACAGTTGCACAGGTTATGCACTACACGACTTGGTAGGCTGTTACTAATAACAGAAACACCACAGTGGCCATCATCTGCTAAAGCTGTGTAATACCAAGATGCCGTCCCATTTGTTCCTAGGATTAAATGCAAACTGCAATGCCTGGCTAACAGAACTCTCAGTATCTGGTTCCACTACTGTTTCTGTTTTGTCTTTCCTACTCTTCTCCCTTGAAATTACTCACCAAACTTCCTGATTTGCTATCAATTTCTCAAGACACCATACTTTCTCTGATTCACTAAGCCTTCTGAAGAGAATAAATTATGCCTCTTTTTTCCTTCTGTGTTTCTTCCACACACTCTCCTCTGATTCCTAAACTTGATTGGGCACCTTCCTATATGTTCTCCTATTTTTTCTGCTTTTCCTGTAACATTAATCACCTCATTATGATTTTCAACAGTCTTTTCATTTCTTCTATAAAGTTGGGGACATGTTTGTCATATTTATTATTGCATCACTAGTATCTTCCAGGGAGCCCACTGAATGTATCTACATGAATGAATAAATAGTCAGAACATCCATTCCAAATGCAATACCATCTTGGTCATTTTTCTTTGTGTTCTCTATTTCATCACTGTCCAATTTTGTAATGGCAAGCTTACATTTGATTTGTATTTCTGATGGAATTTTACCTTGTGTTAACCAGTACAGAAAAAAGCGGGATAATGTGCTTTTGTTAATATATTCTAGAGTATAATTAAGTATATTATTACTTTAAACTTAAAATTTTCAAAAATATTATTCAGCTAAATATGCATTAACCAGAGTGATATTTAACTAGATTCGATTTGATTTGTGCCTTCTATTTCTATTTTACAAATGTCTTTAGCAAATATACTTATTTTCCCTTAAAATACAATTGCAAATAAAAGTTTGCATTGAAGTGATAGGCAAAACGTATTTAGGTTCATTTCCCTGTTCTCACTAGCCCTAATTTGAATCCATTATTCATCAGGGCTTCGTGCCTAGTTAAGAAACTTAACTTTTATATGGCAATTCAATTAGGTTTATTTCTGTCATTTTAAAAGGATATTATCAGATGTTTGAACGTCCCATATTGTGACCTCATCAGTTATAAACAACCCAAGTCTGTGGGAGCAAGAATGGGGTTCATCTCCATTAGAGTCACTCCACCATCCATCTTGTTTTCTGAGCAGCTCACTCAAAGCAAATACATTCTACTTCTTGCCATTAAGCTTGTTTTTTAAAAGCTACATACTCCCTATCACTTAATGTTCCTATAAAAGAGTCTTTTCTCATGCTCAAATCCTTTAATTTTTTGAAGCAGAGTTATTATCACAGAAATCCTAGCACCAGCCTTACAATATACATTGAAAGTGATATTTGAGTTGACCTATTATACAAGCAAATGGCTCTCTCCAGATTGTTAAAGTCAGGTGGATTCGTGCTGCTACTGTAATCTGATTATAAGCTAAGACAAAATTTTAATTTATTTTAAATGGCAACAAATTCAAAATGCAGATCAGTGTCACTGTGATAGGATCAAATGCCTTTCAAACACAGAGCAGAGTAGGTAAGAATGATTTTCTTTGAGTATTATCTTTTAGGTATAAAATTAAGAACTAGATATTAAATCACAGAGACGAACTGATCTTCTTAAGAAGCTCAATGAATATGAGAGGGAAATGAATGACATAAGAGGTATTAGACCTCGGCAAACCTGAGCAAAGAGTGGGGCAGGCTGAGGGTGTGAGATAAACAGCCCGGAGAAGAAAGATAGAAAAGGGGACAGTGAGTGGGAGCTGCAGAAAAGATACCACTCGGGCTAGCAGCAGCAGGAGAGAGATAAGGTGATAAAGAGCTTAAAAAGGTAAAAATGCCCATCAAGTTTCAGGTGGTAGATGTCACTGTGTATGAGTCCAGGGTGGAATCATAGCCTAAGACAGAAGAGGATGTCAAATAGAAATAAATAATCAAAGACTTTTAAAAAGTCAGGAAAGGGCTTTGTTAGTTACCATTTTATTTGAAGACAACTGTGTTAACAAGACAATGATGAGTATTCTAGGACAAACATAAAGGGCATTGTTGAAATGGTAGATATCAGTCAGGGGGATTGGAAATGAGCTTTCTTTAATTAGGAACCAGAGTGGAATAACAAATGTTAAAGCGACATTTGGAGATACTAAAGATGAGACAATATGTTTTCATATGTTACTATTTGCTGATGGACCTGATGATGCATTGCTGCAGAGGAACTTAAGGAGTGAATAATAGTTGGCCATCTGCTTGCAAACTTTGACAGCTTTTGAAGATAGTAGTTTATAGGGAGCAAGGAGTAAAGAAAATAATGTTTTACCCACTACATCAAAGTTATATGGGAGAAAAGGGGTTGCCTTTTAATGAAGATAATTACCTCTTCTTGATAAGAGATGAAGGCACAAAGCTACAGCTGGATAATAAAAAATTCTTCTAGTGCAGAACAGCATAAAATTATATTCAGTTCAGGTCCCATGCATTATTAACTCCCTCGAAATTAAAGCATTTCTTTAGTCTCTGGTGAGGCAGAGGCATGTAATGGAAAGATCACAGCCTTTGAAGTCAGATAAACATGATTCAAAATCCGGCTTCACCATCCATAAGTATGATTTGGAGCAAATATGTTAACCAATCCTCATTTTGAAAATGAAGACATAGCTACCTATCTCACAGGGTTTTGAGTGGTCAAAGAGATGAGTATGTTAGATGACCACCATAGTGACTTTAATTGATTATTCACTTAACCAATACCTGTCGGGTGCTACCATGTGTTAGGCACTGTGCGAGTGTCTAAATATACAAAGGTGATTGAATACAGATTAAACCCCCCTTCCCTCATGTAGTTTATAGACTTAATGAGGGAGATAGTCTCTAATCAGAAAATTACAAAACTAAATGTAGAAATAACAATCATGGAAAGTGCTGCAAACTGAGGGTGCATAAAATTATGAGAGTAAGTAACAAGATTATTTCATATACTCAGAAGGGCCAAGGAAGGCATCTGAAAAGTGGCAGTTGAGCTGATATTAGAAGAAGAAGCCGGAGTTCACTGAGAGAAATAAAATGAAAACAGGAGAAAGCATGAGATGAGATTGGAGAGGCAGTGAGACTAAAATTACATAGACTAGAAAAGTTTTGAGGTGTATGTGCAAGATCATCAATGAAAGCTACCACTTTTCCCCTTGCATCCATTGCTACTATGATCTTCTTTGTCTAACCAATGTGAAAACACCTAAACATGGCTGCTGTCTTTCTTAATATAATCGTAGCTGTATAGCAAATTAGGTCTTAAGAGAATTACAAAGTTCTTCTTAAGCATATTAACATATATAATGGCCCGCCCTGTATAAATTTTAATGAGATAGAAATAGGATAATAAAAATAGGAGCAGCCACTCGTCAGAATCTGGGCCTCTGGCTTCTAACTGCTTGATACAGCACAGCACAGCACAGGTCCTTTGACTAGCCCTTTCTCTGAAGAGCGTGATTCTTTCTCACACTCACATTCTCCAGAAACTCTCCCATATTAAGATCCACTCCAACTCTTGCTTCTGGCTTCTCCATTGAAAAAGCAGAGATTCTCATAAACCTCTGAATGAGTTACTTACCTTAACTTATTCTATCTATCAAGAGAGTCTAATTTACGTGGAACTAACAAAACAAAAAAACATAAAATGTTTTAAGGCAACACACATTTACACCGTGCTTATTTTTCATGGCTTTCACTGGTCGGCTGTGGCCTCTGATCTATATTGTCCTCATTGGTGGTGAGCGTTTGGTCAAGGGAGTGGCTGCCATCTGGTCATGAATGCATGTCATAATTGTGCACACCTCATTGGCTAAAGCAAGTCACAAGACCTCATCTAATTTCAAAGGAGCAGAGATGTACAATCCTACTATGTTTCCGGGGTGAGAAGAACCAAAACAACTGCATTGACTGCCAATATTTACTATCGTCAGGTAGTCAGAAGACTGAAAAGGAATCTCTCACGGCCGCTTCCAGGGCTTTCACTGCCTTTCATCCTGTATTGTGCCTTTTTTTAGTGTGATGACAACACGAACTCCAGGGCACTTATTCTAACAAACTTTCAGTTACTGCTGTTCTTCTTCAGCAGTTCTCCTATAAGATACAAATCTTATTCACCTTCTCTTGCCTATAATTCTCTCCAAGCAAATGTCTCCTGGAATTGATAGATAGTAATCTCACTAATCAAAATAAGGCATTGCACTGGTATAGAGACGTATTTAAAAGGTATTTGACAAATAATTTCTCATGTAATATCACAATCATCTTGAAGGTCAATAGTGTCTTTATTTTATAGGTGTCATTTTGAATTTCATTTCAAAAAAATGAAATTCAGATTCATAAAGTGCCTAGCCAGGGTCATGTGCAAATAAATGATGAAGTCTAGATTTGAATCTATGTCTGATCACAGAATATATATTCCTTCCACAGAACTACACATTCCCAAATACAACACCTGTTTTTCAGGATTAAACATTGTATATACATAAACTATTATTCTACAGATCACACTACCAAAAAGCAAACAAAAACTTAGGGACTGATAAGGTACTCATAGTGTACACACTCCGGAGACTCTGCTTCAAATTCATTAACTGAATGTAGGCGCTCAGAGTCCCAGTGCATTAACCTCATCAGACATTGCAGATGATAACTGACCCCACCCAAATAACGGGATATGGGGAATATTGACATTAAATAATGGAGTCACGTCTTCCAAGTAGTAAAAGGATTAAAATACATTCAGAGATAAAAGAAGTAAAATACCCTTTCAAAATGTAAATTACTTCTTCCATAGCAACAATGATAATATACTAATTCTAGGAGTCAAATAAATTATTCAAGGACACTGCCATTTAGTTTGTTTCTTGACTCCATAGGGAAAAAGCAATTATGTCTAGCCCAGCCAAGCCTATGATAACAGCTGGCTATAAGGGAATGAACGTGAAGGTAATGTCTTCAGAAATCCACCATGATGTTTCATATTTTAGTAAAAAAAGTCCTTGGAGGGACCTTCGAATCAATCAGTCTGAGGATCTCATTTTACATTCGAAGAAGTTGAGGCCCAGAGAGGTTAAGTACTTTTCTTGAGGTCACATGGTTTGTGGCAGTACTTAAAGGCAGAAGGCATATTGTAACCATGAAAAGGCTGGGAAGAAAAATACCAATTGTTAAGCATGTTCTTTGATGCTTTATTCACATTGTCTCACCTCATGCTCAGATAAGCAAAATGAAAAAGATACCATTTTCTCTTCCATTGTAAATATATCAGGAAGTTAAAGATAAAATAGCCTATTTTCACATAGTAAAGCACAGAGCCGGGACCCAAAGTCTCTTTTGCCTCCAAAGCCGAGTGCTTTCTCCTACATCAAAATGCCTGTGAGTATGTGCACCGCCTGCTGGTGTAGAGTTTAAGCATATATAATGTTTTACCAATGCTGCTATTTTAAGGAATTATTTGCTTTAGATCAATTTTAACTAAAGTCTCTTCTAATGCTGTCATTCTAGGATGTCTGATTAATGTGATTGTGCCTTCTTGAAGCACTGTCTTATTTGAAGGGTTGGTTAGATAATTGAAATAATTTAGGGATCATTAAGATGATTGAAATTGTCTTTCTGGATTATTGTCCCAGGCCTTCAGAATATCATCTAAATGAGAGGCCTTCTATAGAGAAGTTTCCTGAAGACTAAGGCAGTATTGTTCTCCAGATTTGCAATGGCTTCCCTTCCTGAGAAAAGAGTTGCTGTTGTGCTTCTGGAAAGTGAATAATCAAGTCCCCTTAGAGGAAATGGGGCCATCTTCACCTGGCCGCTCTCACCACAACACACCATGTCTATGTGATTCAGGCTAGAAATAATAGAGTGGGAGATGGAATGATCCAACAGCTGAAGGATTCAACCACTCCTTATAGGACTTCCCCTTGCCTCACTGCCCTCTTCTAAGCACTTAGTGGCTTTGCCTTTCTATTTCTAAGGTATGTACTGTCTAGTTGAGATGGAGACAGAGGTAAAGGGGCAGAACCCCCCAGGCAGTCATGGTTATTGGTGGCAAATTAGCAACTTGCCTGACTCCTTAGACTTGCCTACATTCCTGACACAGTGCCTAGACCACCTTGTATTTTCCTGATTGTATTTAATGTTTGTTTCAACCTGCCAGAGAGACTTCAAGCTACCATTCACACCCACAACCAAAAGAGCACTCCCACAAAGAGACCTTCCAACTCAAGGTTTAGAGAAATGAGGGATTCAGCCTGGGCATGCCTTTTGAATGAAAACTTAACCACAATCTTCCAGATTTCATTCAGGCACATTCTAGAATAGTTAACAGCTAGAAAGCACATGCAGTTATCCAAACACACAGGTTTTCTCAAATGCAGCCTCTGTGCTAGAGTCAATTGCAAAGGTCAGCTTTCCACTGTGGAGAAAACGCAAAACTCATTGTAAGGTCAGCATAAAGATTTCACTGTCTCCTTCCCTACCTCTCCCACCCTGTTCTCCATTCCTTGCACTGATGCCTAACTGGACCCTAATTCAGATCCACTACATATTTGCTTGGAAACACAGAATGTTCCTTAGTGTCTGGCATATTGCCACTGCTTACAATGAACTTCACTAGGAAATAAAAGATTCAGGAAGGGTGGTGAGTTAAGCGGTGAGCATAACCGGAGACCTATTACAATAAGCAAGAGCCACCTAGAACTTCCCAATAGTTCCCAACCAAGATTATTATTATTATTATTACTATTATTATTATTATGTTCACAGAGTCTCCCTCTGATGCCCAGGCTGGAGTGCAGTGGCCTGATCCTGGCTCACTGCAACCTCCGCCTCCCATGTTCAAGTGATTCTCGTGCCTCAGCCTCCTGAGTAGCCAGAACTACAGACACACACCAACATGCCTGGCTATTTTTTTTTTCTTGTACTTTTAGTAGAGATGGGTTTTTGCCATGTTGGCCAAGCTGGTCTTGAGCTCCTGACCACAAGTGATCCGCCCGCCTCGGCCTCTTAAAATGCTGGGATTACACGCATGAGCCACCATTCCTGGCCCCCAATCAAGATCCTATTGGAGCCAACTAAGCTCCAAAATCCATATTAAATATGTGAAAAAGTGAAAATATTTCGAATATCTTAATAATTATTTTAGAAATTACAGAATCAGTGGGTTCAAAAAGTAGTAATCTTTTACATTACATAATGCTTTATAGTATAAACAGTTTTCATTCTAACTTTTAATTGTTTCAGATGGAAAAGGCAAGTATTATCTTTATTTTAAAAATAAAAGACCACAGAAATTAAGGGGAAAAAAGACCACAGAAATTAAGGGAAATGACAAAGGTTATACAGAACATAAATCAAAGCAGTCAATAAATGGGGTTTCTTCCTATTTCCTTTCAGCCTCCTCCTCTGTCAAGTTATATTTTGTCTATGAAGTAGTCATAAGTTGTGTTTTTCTTTTAGTTTATTTTCATTTCCTGGAGATATTTATATTCTTCTGCATTTTAGTAAGAAACACAGTAATGTGTTTTATCTCTTCTCTACTCTTCCAAAAAGATAAGTGGTTTATAATTCTGTTTAATTTTGTGAGAGGTCCCATAATTTTAAAAATTAAGTGTAATGTGCTGAAAGTCCTGATACTTTTTAAATTCTAGGATTTTTTACATATTTGGAAAGCTGACTCTGACATTTAAGCTATAGAAAAAATGTTAATAAGTCTGTTATATCTGTCACCTTACCAAAACTAAGCAAGGTAGGAAAAGGAACAGCTGGCAGATATTTCTAATCTAAACTGTCAGACACAGTGAGCATGAAGAGAAATCTGTTGATGTTGATGCTTTTGATCTAACCTTCCAGGCAGGGGATGGCTCTGGCAGAGAATCACTTCTGAGTACAACTTTCTGGTGGAAGCTCTAGTAAGTATCCACATCCAAAATGCCTGGAGGATTGAAAGAACTTATCTCAAAAATAAAGTTTATTTTTTTCATATAAAATGCCTACTTTGAATGAATGCTTTAAAATCGCATGATATGGTACCAAAACTAATGGAAGAGATAACTCATCCTTATTATGTTCTCTATTCAGAGTTAGCAATTCCAGAAACAGGAACGAAAATGATTGATTAAAAGTAGCCACCTTATAGTATTTATATTGCACTATAACGTAGATTTCACATAGTTTTAACAAGTATAAATTGAAAGAGAACTATTCCTGTTTTGGGTTTTTTTTTTTTCTTAAGCCAAACACTTTCTATGTTTGGGGTTGATGAGAGTTATGGGAAAACAACTCAAGTTTAATATTTGTCCCCAGAGATCAGATGCATGAAAAATATTTTATCAAATCTGGTGGGCTGAATTCCCTGTTATTATTTCTCCCAAATTTAGTTCACATTCTGTTCAAATGATAGAAGTTTTCTTCACAGAATATTCAATGTTTAATTTTAATACTTAAATGCACATTTGAAATCCACTCAAGTGTCCTAAAAGAAGTCATTAACTTGATTAGTTAATTGATAGTCTTTTTATGTTCTGTGTACTTTTGTTTTGTTTTGTTTTCATGTAGAAACACATGAACACTAGAAGCTATTTCACAAGTTAGGTTTCTCAAAGTATTTTAGGATGTCATTTTCTCCTTAGATAAATGTGCTCATTTGCTGAACACTGCTTTGGAAAGCACACAAAGCAATTTGAAAATACGCAAATATTGTGGGTTTTTTCACAGGAAAAAATTAAATGTGTCCTACTTGTATGTACAGCTCTTTTTGTTTTTGAAAAAAAATTTACAGATCCCTAAGAAAAAGCCAGATAAATAACTGAGTATAATTAAAAACTTCCAAAGTAAGGGGAAATTTATTTTCAGTCAATCTTCAATGGGAACCACTGGAGAATTTTTCAATAAAACAAAAGTAGTAGTCAGAATAGCATACCACTCCCTCTTTTGGTTACATTAAAAATGTTTAAATAACTGTAGACAATTATAAGCAACAGTAATTTCCCCAGATAGTCTGTCTCATCTTCACAGTGATTCTTCCCACTAAACTAGTGAGTAGATCATCTTATTGCCTAAGGAAGTATATGACTAAATAAGTGCTTTTTATCTTTTGAATCTAGGTTTTCCCTTTTGAATGTTTATTTCTTAACTTCTGTTGGTTTATACTCTCCTTATAGTTAAAATTTACCCAGCCCCCATCTTTCAATAATATGCTTACATATATGTCTATTTTCCAATCTTTGCCTTTTAAATCCTCTTAAAAAGATGTAATGCCTTGAACTCACAACTCACAATGGAGGAAATGTACTTTCTTCTCCAGAACATGCTTTCTCATTTGATCTTAAACAAGAGCTCACCAGAGTGTTTTGAGATTGAATTTCTTCTTTCAAAAAATGTCAACATTACAACCTAGATCTTCTTCACCAAAGTCTTAAAATTTTGAACATTTATAAAGAATTAAGACCTGGAAAAGACCAATCTATGTTGTCAACATATTTACCATGATATTAATATGTGTTGTCTACAGACAAGGTGTCAAAGCAAAATTGCACTTGAGGAAACTAAACGGGCAAGGAAGAACATTCTTGGTCAGAGAGGCCAGAACTAAGTTTGAACTCAATTCCATTGCAACAAAGGGCAGGAGGATTTTTAAAGGCTGGGCTGAGAGGGAGCTCACAGGCTGCCTGTGTTTGCTTGCTAATTGGCTTTAGAGAAAAAATAAATTCTTAAAATTTATGACAGGAGATAAGTTTTACAATTTGGAGCAAGAAGACTACCAGTTAGTCTCCTTCCCTCCCACAGAGACTGGGTGATAAGGGTGTTATCTTAGATGACATTGCAGTTATGTTTCCTAGATGCTTGATATATTTCTGGGATGTGGAACTGGCAAAAGACTTTTTAAAAAATATACATCTCAAATGAGCGGAAAAGGCATTTACAATGACACGGTTTCTAAAATAAATGCTCTAGGAAAAGGTAGGTCAGGGTACCAGAGACAGGAAAAAGCTTTTGCAAAGTTTAGTCAAACTGAGAGGATCATTAAGGCCATCTTGGTTACAGAAATAAAAACATATAAGTCACAAAATAAAGCAGAAAGGCTTAGAAATTCAACTTTCTTTACCTATAAACAAATTTGCTCTTGCTATTATCCAATAGAATTGAAATACAGGATACAATATATCACTTTTCTAGTGATAAGCAAGTAAATAAAAGGATCCCTAGCAGAGGCGAGAACAGGGAGTTTAACTACAAACAATAAGAACATGAGCTAACAAATAAAATTTATATTCAAAGTAGCACAGAAAAAGATACTTTTAAACACTTCTCTAAAGCCCTGCATAATGGTTATAATCACAGACGTTGGAGTTACACCGCTTGTTTTCAAATCTGTTACAATTTATGTGAGCATAGGTAATTTATTTAACCTTTCTATGTCTCCAATTCCTAAATAAAACTAAAGAATGGCAATAAATTATTTCTAGCTAGTCAGTAAAATTGAGTTAATAGGTGTGAAGCATACAGAACAGTGCCTGATATAGTAAATATGTCACGAAAACAAACTCTTACTTTAGTCAAGGAATATTTGCAACTAGCAGTGGATAGCTGGGCCCCTCTCCTTCTTGGTACCACAGAATTCTGAGAAATTTTATCAGAATGATGATCAATATTTTCAATCATTTTCTCTTATTCTCTCTAGGTGTCATTGTGTTTGTTCACATACCCCTAGGACAGATGGCCTTCCGTGATAAATTCATAAATATCTCTGAACTGAGTTGAGCATACTGAATAATAAGACTATAGCTTATAGAATGAAAAAACAAATCTTATGTTGTTGACATAGGATCTGGAATAATAGCAATAGGGGAGCTTTTAGTACTGTCAAGATACCAAAACAACCATCACAGACTCACTGTTATAAGATGTTCCAAGAGTCTTAAATGGATTTCTGCTAAGGAAATTAATGATGCCTCCTACTTCTTCCCTTTAATTATTGTCTAAGCTTTTGGCATGAATGAATAAATATTGTAGAGCAGAAGAAAGAATAACAGAGTTTGTATCTTAGCTCTGTTAGTTGCTATCTATGCTATCTTAAGTAAGTTTGCTTAACCTTTCTTAACACTAGTTTGATCTATTTGTTTTGAATTTTCAAAGATTGAAAAAGTAATGCATTTTAAAACATTTAGCACACTGGTGTGTGTTAAATAAATGCTATTTATCTTTCCATTAAGTTCTCACCTCCTCTTGTGTCTATACAAATTTGTAGAAACAAATTAATTCATTCATTCACCATGTTGTGCGTTGTGCCCTCACAATGCAAGGTGCTAGGAATACAAGGGAAAGCATGACAGACAATGGGCATGTCTTCATAAAAGGCACATAGTCAGGTGGGGATTCCTTCAAGTGATTAGTTAATTACAACTTAATGTGACAAGTGCCATGAAGAAGGACACATAACCAGTGTTCTATAGAGGAACCTAAAACCTAACCCAGACTTGTCTGATCAGGGGAGGCTGAGCAGGGACAGCAACATCCTGACTGAAGTGATCCTTTTAAATAAAAGTAAAAGGATTGCTGAAGCATACAGTTGGGAAGGGAAGGGGTAGAAGATGAAATTAGAGAAGTAGGCATGGTCCAAGAAAGGAATGGATATTTAAGCTGTGTTCTAAAAGTTTGGCTCTTATCTTGCAGGTAATGGGGAACCATCAAATGATTTTAAGCTAAGGAATGATACGACCATTGATATGGTTTGGCACTGTGTCCCCACCCAAATCTCATCTTGAATTTTGATCCCCACATGTCAAGGGAGGAACCTGGTGGGAGGTGATTGAACCATGGAGGCAGTTTCCCACGTGGTGTTCTCGTGATAGTGAGTTCTCACAAGATCTGATGGTTTAAAAGTGTAACACTTTTTTCCTCGCTGTCTCTCACCTGCCACCAAGTAAGGCATGCCTTGCTTCCCCTTCACCTTCCACTGTGATTGTAAGTTTCCTGAGGTCTCCCCAGTCACGTGGAACTGTGAGTCAATTAAAGCCCTTTGCTTTATAAATTACCCGGTCTTTTCTAGCAGTGTGAAAACAGACAAATACAACCACATATATATATATATATATATATACACATATATATATGTATATATATATAAAATATTACTTATTAAAACATATATGACATTTATATATTTTAGAAAGGTGATTACAGATATAATACAGAAGATGAACCAACAGAGAATAAGAGAAGAGATGCATTTGAATACATTGTTGTGATTGAGGCTGGAATTTAAGATGAGCTAGAATTTAAGATGAGCTAGAATTTAAGATTATCTGAACTAAGATAGTAGAGGTAAGAATGTAAATAAGTAGATGAATTCAGGATGTATGTAAGCAGTACAATTAACATGAACCAAGGTGAGAAATCAAGAATAGCACTTAATTTTCTGGTTTGGGCAATTGAACGTGATCATGCTCTAGATGAAGAGCAATGGAGAAAAACACTGGGGTTGAGGAAGGCAAATGTAAATAGCCCATCTTTTGATATATCAAATTTGAGGTGTTTATGGGGTATTCAACTGTCATATTTAATGATAATTTGAATATACAATCCCAGAATTTAATGCCAGAATATACACGGATCTTGAAACCAAGAGCTAGATGAAAGTGTCTAGTGTTAGATTACAGAATAAGAAGATATGGACATAGGACAAAATGCTAAGGTGTTTCAGTATTTGAGAGATAAGAGGAAAGAACTCTTAAAGGCAACTAGAAGAGAGTGAGGAAAAAGGTGGAGAAATACTATATACGTGTTCTATGAGAGAAGTTAAGAAAACAGAACATTCCAAGCAGATTTAAACAGACAAGAGCTTGAGTAAATCAATTTAACACAAGTTCTAAAAGAGTCTGTATGAGTGAATGGCAAATTAAGATAAAATAAAAGAAATAAATGCAATGTTCAAAATTTTAATAAGTACAGATAAATACCCTATTAAATGACAAATATTCCATTACCAAAATCCAATTATATGCTATGTATCAAAAAACAACACAAATTTTGAAAATAAAGAATATGCAAAATATGGTAGGCAATGACAAAAAAATAAAATTGGCAATGTTATGCAACATAAAATAGAATTAAAGGTCAAATTTAATAAAGATAAATATTTTACATTGTTAAAAATTATAAATCTTCAGGACAATTATACTATAATGAACTTTAACACACACTGTAGCATTATATGTGCAACATAAATGATGTATTTGAAAAACACTGTCATAGTAGGACAATTGGCAAGCCTTTCTTAGCAACTAAAAATTCATACAAGAAAATACACAAAATCAATGGCTTCATTTAATAGAATAATATAGAGAACTTAAGATACAGAAAAGAATGCTATAATTTTTCAAATTCTTCATAAATATTTGTAAAGCGAGCATGTTTTAGCTCAGAAGAAAAAATATTTGTGGTTTCCAAAATGTAGACACTATCCATACATTATTTCTCCATAATGTAATATAATTATAAAATAACAAAATATGCTTCAAAATAATTATTGAGTTAAAAATAAACTGAAATTTTGAATTATACTTCTTAGAACCAAATTATGACCAGAACCACATATTAATACCTATGTGATCCAATAAACACAGTACTTGGAAAAATGTATTTATAGTTAGTAAATTCATCTATAAAAACAGAATATTTAAAATAAATGTACAAACATTCAAATTAAGTTAGAAAAAATTTCAAATAAAAATTTCAAAGACAGTAGAAAGGCTGTTTTTATGGCCAGGCATGGTGGCTCACGCCTGTAATTCTAGCACTTTGGGAGGCCGAGGCAGATGGATGATGAGGTCAGGAGTTCGAGACCAGCCTGGCCAAAATGGTGAAACCCTGTCTCTACTAAAAATACAAAAATTAGCCAGGCCTGGTGGCAGGTGCCTGTAATCCCAGCTACTCAGGAGGCTGAGGCAAGAGAATTGCTTGAACCTGGGAGGCGGAGGTTGCAGTGAGCCGATCGTGCCATTGCACTCCAGCCTGGGCAACAAGAGCAAAACTCCGTCTCAAAAAGAAAAAAGAAAGACAGTTTTTTACAAGATAAAGCCCCAAAGTAATAAAGTGAAAAACAATAAGTAATATGATAGAAAATAAAAATCATAATGACCAAACCACAGTTATTAAGATCTCATTCCTCAGTTGTCTAAAACGAGTAGCCAGTTCCCACTCTAACTCATCCCTAGAGAAATTATTAGAATTTAATCTAGTCCTGGTAAGATTCATTATAAGCATAAGCACATTTCTAATATGAGCCATTGTGAAGCCACAAGCTAGTAAGGGTAATTCACCAGGCCCAATAGAGATAATTTCCTAATCTGTTAAAACATTATGAAAATACAATTACTGTGATAACTAGTAAATTCTTCAAGGGCACAAATTCTGGCAACACTTGTATCTTTATTTCTATTAGAAAATCCAGAGCTATAGCAGCATGATTTATAGTCCTTTGGGTATATACCCAGTAATGGGATGGCTGGGTCAAAAGGTATTTCTAGTTCTAGATCCCTGAGGAATTGCCACACTGACTTCCACAATGGTTGAACTAGTTTACAGTCCCACCAACAGTGTAAAAGTGTTCCTATTTCTCCATATCCTCTCCAGCACCTGTTGTTTCCTGATTTTTTAATGATGGCCATTCTAACTGGTGTGAGATGGTATCTCACTGTGGTTTTGATTTGCATTTCTCTGATGGCCAGTGATGATGAGCATTTCTTCATGTGTTTTTTTTTGGCTGCATAAATGTCTTCTTTTGAGAAGTGTCTGTTCATGTCCTTTGCCCACTTTTTGATGGGGTTGTTTGTTTTTTTCTTGTAAATTTGTTTGAGCTCATTGCAGATTCCGGATATTAGCCCCTTGTCAGATGAGTAGGTTGCAAAAATTTTCTCCCATTCTGTAGGTTGCCTGTTCACTCTGATGGTAGTATGTTTATTGCGGCACTATTCACAATAGCAAAGAATTGGAACCAACCCAAGTGTCCAACAACGATAGACTGGATTAAGAAAATGTGGCACATATACACCATGGAATACTATGCAGCCATAAAAAATGATGAGTTCATGTCCTTTGTAGGGACATGGATGAAACTGGAAAACATCATTCTCAGTACTATTGCAAGGACAAAAAACCAAACACCGCATGTTCTCACTCATAGGTGGGAATTGAACAATGAGAACTCATGGACACAGGAAGGGGAACATCACACTCTGGGGACTGTTGTGGGGTTGGGGGAGGGGGGAGGGACAGCATTAGGAGATATACCTAATGCTAAATGACGAGTTAATGGGTGCAGGAAATCAACATGGCACATGGATACATATGTAACAAACCTGCACATTGTGCACATGTACCCTAAAACCTAAAGTATAATAAAAAAAAAAAAAAGAAAATCCAGAGCTAAAATCGTGATGAATAAGCGGAGCAGCCATCTCTAAATCCTCTCTCCATCCCCCCAAAAAAGCCTGAGGCCTTTCAGTCATTTAAAATAGTCCCAAAATATTTAGGATAGGAAGACGGGGAGGACACATAATATATACACAGGAGGATTCCTCTGACATAAGGGTAATAGATTTTATAAGTAAGACCTTTTTGGTGCTTTAATAAATAAGCAGAGTCAGATGGGACCTTCAAGAGATCTGAAATAGGAGGCAGATTGTAGTCAAGAGAAGAGCACAGATTTTAGAGCCAAGTAAATCTGATTTTGATTCTCAGTTCTTTCGCTGATTAGCTGTGTAAAATTAGGCAAGTCTTTCAACCTCTCTAAGTCTCGATAATTGCACCCATAAAATAAAGATCATACTAATCCTTTGGCAACATTCTGGCAATTAAGGATAATGTAAATAGATGGAATAAAGATAATGTAATATTTAAAGATAATAATGTGAAGCAACTAGCATGTTGACTTGCACTCAATAAATAGAAGTTTGTACTATATACTACTGATAAATAATAGTATATTAATTATAATATTTGTGCAAGTACATTAATATAGCCAATGAATAATACTAAGTTCCTTGCACTGTGTAGGTGATAAAGATGGAGGGCTGAACAAAGCGGACAAGATCCTGTCTCCTCTTAGTACATAATGTCTGAATTGAAATTTGAGGGACCACATTTTTCCTAATCAATTCAAGAAGAGGCAAATACTTTTCTCTCCTCTGAGTTTCCTGTATATTCCTTAATTGTCAGCTGTTTCACTACATCATACTGCATCATGCATTTACCTATCTTGCCAATTGTGTACTTCTTGCGATCAGAGTTAAGGTTTCATGTGCAGATGTTTTATCCAGGAACAGCAAACTTCCAGGTACAGAGCAGGCGATTTGTCAATAAAATTGAATTGAATTTCTTAAGATAGTTTATTCAGATCAAGATCTATAGCATTGCAAATGTTACACTTATATAACCAAGTTTACCAGTTTGAGGTTTCTGTGGAAATATTAAAGGATGTTGAATGATCTTGTATAGGTTCTTATTTCAGTGGGGACTGAAATTCCTGAGCATCTTTTTACTGAACATTTAAAATAATCTCTTTTTAGATACCAAACTGTGAAATTAAAGGATAAATAAGACCAAGTTCTTAAAGCATTGCTTTAATTAATATTTTTATGATTTTTCTAAGAGTCAGGAAACCTGTTTCAAGTCCTGGCACCATCATTCACTAGTTAGGTGGTAATATATATATATATATAAACTGTCTGAGTCAGATTTCTCATGTACAAAATAGGTGTATTATACCTGCTCATTTCAGAAAACATGGATGTATGATGCAGATGAGACGAAATCCTTAAAAGCAGTCTTCAAAACAATAAAAGGATATAGGTATGAAAGTTATCTATTATTTGGAAACATAGTTTTGAAAATTTTATATGACAATCATTTTATATTTTGTAACAATATGTAATATATACACATAATTTTGCCTTTTAGTATATATTTTATGATTAAAACATAGGAAAAACAGGACGCAATATCTAAAGGTCCTTTATTCTCTGTTCTACTTGTCTATAGTGAATATTTTATCACTGAACCCTCTACTGTTTACATATTTCTACAAAATATAAACGTTATCCTGAGCTGGACTGAAATGAAAAGCAATTCATTACCACTGATATTTATACTTTCAAATCATAAAAATATTAATTAAAGCAATGCTTTAAGAACCTGGTCTTATTTATCCTTTAATTTCAGAGTTTGGCATCTAAAAAGAGATTATTTTAAATGTTCAATAAAAAGATGTTCAGGAATTTCAGTCCCCACTGAAATAAGAACCTATACAAGATCATTCAAATTACATTTTGTATAAAGCTATTTAATTTGATCATCAAAATACAAAAATGAAAGCCATTAGCAGCATCTGATTAAAATAATGGTGTAGCATACTTGATTATATTTGCTCATTACTTTTCTTTATATTTTTCTTGTTATGTTATAAAATGAAATAGTCACAAGGCCTGCATATGAGAACTGCAGCTAAAGGTCAAGGCTTCCTGAAACAGCTTCAGTAAACATTCTTAGTGTTGTATATTGTTCTTCCATTTTTTAGAGATCTAAAAGGACAGGTTGAGTGGAGAAATAACCATAGTGATGAATTCCCTTAAGAGAGACAGAGTGGTTTGAATTTGTTAGAAAATTTGTTAGAAAATAAGCTTCAAGAGATTATTTTTAACCTACAAATGCATAGTTTATAATTCTACTTTCATATCTCTAAGGAAAAAAACAGACCTGTAGATCATTACTTTTACAGTGTGTATATGGTCGCCCAAGTAATAATTTTTTAAAGTATTTTTGATCTGGAAGATAAAATCCTGACCTTGATATTAAAAATTATCAAGGCAGATAATGCTGCTCATCGAAATTGAAGGATTATCACTATTAAATTGCACATGTATATTTCCGTAGGAGATCTATAATCCCCAATTTTGGGAACAATAATTTTCATTTTTATTTGCCTGTCAAACATCGATGATTCAGATTAACTTGACAGCCTTATGAGACATAATAATTCTGCCCAATTGAATGCAGCAGGGCAGGGATTATCTACCAAGAAGCCATAATACAATTAGAAATATCATTGAAATATTCAGCTATTCCATTAATGATATTATTTTGTTCCCAGATTAAAGCATTCTTCTTTGTGTATTAAAAAATAATAATCTTCAGTAACCAAATTAACTTTAAGATCACTTGCCTCTCTTTAGTTTTCATTTTTCCAGAAATAGAAACTAGTCTTTTGGTGTACAGTAAGATGCAGCTGCTAAAATATAAAGGTCACATTGAAATTTGTACTGACAAGTTATAGCCTAATTATGGACCTGTGTCAAAACACAAAGAAGCAAAATAACCCTCACCGAGGTATAAAGATTTTACACATCTTCTGTGATTCTGTTTAAAATTGGCATCAACAGACTTCTCCAGGTACCACTAATTCTCTTCCCCATCAAAAATGTTACTCACTTTAGGACAAATAATTTTTTGTTTTTGAGACAGGGTCTCATTCTATCATGCAGGCTCAAGTAGTGCAGTGGCATAATAATAACCTCACGGCAGCCTCGACCTCCCAGGCTCGAGTGATCCTCCCACCTTAGCCTTCCTAGTAGCTGAAACTACAGGTGCTTGCCACCACACCCAGCTAATTTTGTTTTTAGTTTTTGTAGAGACAGAGTCTCACTATGTTGCCTGGGCTTGTTTTGACTCCTGGCCTCAAGCAAGCCTCCTATCTGAGCCTCCCAAAGTGCTAGGATTACAGCTGTGAGCCACCACGTCCAGTCCAAGAATGAAATATCTAAAAGAAGAATGAAGTTGTTTGTTTCTTAAGTGTTTGTGAAAGATACACAACTGTTTAAGAAAAGACTGGCATTGTTTACCGCTTTGCCCTGAATTTCAGGAGAAGCGTCTGGGAAACTTGAGAAGTAGTGGGTAAAAGGTCAGGAAAGAGTAGGCAAGGCTGATATAACTCTGGACAGACGAACACATGGGAAGGGATGGGAGATGACAGGGTCCTATGGTGGCTATATCTTGAAAATTGAGCAGCAGCCATGAAGTATGGACACAAAAGGAGAACAGGTTTTGATAGTTTAAGAGGGGAAGGCAGGACTCTTGAGTACAAAGAGTTCCTCCCAAAGGGCCATCCATCACAGTTCCTGGGAAAACACAGCAGGTGGAAGTACAAGCTATTAGAAGGTTCATGGTTTTTCTTTTCTTTCTTTCTCTTCTAGACACAAAGGCAGGGCAAAGAGTTTAGGCTTATTTAGTAGAAGAGAAAATTTACTAGATAGCATATTGAAGTTCCTTACCCCAGGTAAGAGGACTGTTTCTAGAAACTTAGGGTAATCTGTTTTTGTTTGTTTTTGTTTTTTAAGAAAGGGCACATTTTAAACTGACTTATGACAGTTATTGTTCCATTACTTTGAGAGGTTTAGCTCCCACTTATAAGTGAGAACATGCGACATATGGTTTTCTGTTTTTGCATTAGTTCACTTAGGACAATGGCCTCCAGATGCATCCATGTTGCTGCAAAGAACGGATTTTGTTCTTTTTTATGGCTGTGTAGTATTCCATGGTGTATATGTACCACAACTTCTTTATTCTACCATTGATGGGCACTTGGGTTGATTCTATGTCTTTGCTATTGTGAATAACACACTGATAAACATACAGGTACATGTGTCTTTTTGATAGAATAATTTGTTTACTTCTGGGTATATCCCCAGTAATGGGACTGCTGGGTCAAATGGCACTCTGTTTTAAGTTCTTTGAGAAATCTCCAAACTGCTTTCCACAGTGGCTAGATTAATTTACATTCCTACCAGTGTATAAGTGTTTTCTTTTCTCCACAGCCTCACCAGCATCTGTTGTTTTTTAACTTTTTAATCATAACCATTGTGACTGGTGTGAGATTGTATCCTACTGTGGTTTTGATTTGTATTTTTCTGATGATTAATAATGCTAAGCATTTTTTCATGTTTGTTGGCCACTTGTATGTCTTCTTTTGAGAATTGTCTGATCACATCCTTTGCCCATTTTTATATGGGTTTTTTGTTGTTGTTGTTATTCCTTACAAGCTTTTAAATATTCACTTAAAACAGTAAGTTTACATAGGTGAGAATAAATTCCATGAATAATAGAAAGCAAGCAAAAATAATGAATGAACAAAAAATAAATCTTAATTAGACAATAGAGAGAAGTCTATCAAAGGAAAGCCAAAAGAGACATTGCATACTTGGTTACTAAGAAAATCCAAAGAAAATAATGAATATCCTAAAATACCACATGTCCTCAGTTTTGTCAAAAATTCAAAAGGCTATTACTATCTGGAACTCAGTGGCTGTGGGAATATAAGAACATGTATACACCATTGGGAAATAAAACCTTACGGGAGAATAATTTGCCATGATGAATTAAAATATTTTTTTTAAATCTCTGCTTACCCTTTCTCCAACAATTCTAAGAATTTCTCTTAACAAAGGAAAACCAGTCATTCTATTCCCACTCTTGTTTTATGATAGAAAGAACTTCTCTATATACATGTCCAACAACAGAGATTTTGTTTAAAAACTTATGGTACTTTTATTTACTTTTTATTCTATAAATTATTTTTTGTGGGAGCTGGGAATATATCTATGTAAAAGAATACTGCCACTTTAAAATGATATCAGTGAAAATGAAGATTACAAGATATTACACAGCATATATACAAAAAATACATGTACACACAGATACATACACACATGTACGTCTATATATTATATATATGTTAACAGTGACTGTCTCCAAGTGGTGGGATTTCATATATTTTTTATGACTTCTGTATGTTTTTCATGCTTTTTACGGAGATCATATATCATTGGTAAAATGAGAAGGGAAAAAATTAGGATCGTTCGAACTCTGATAACTGAATTTAAATCAGATCAGAACTTGTACCACAGATAAGCAGGATGTCTAATAGTTAAGGATAATACCTCTGACTATCCAGTGGCCTGGGTTCAAACCCCAAAGCTATCAGTTGCTGTCTGTGTCATTTAGGCAAGTTACTTAATTTTTCTATACCATGGTTTTTTTATCTGTTAAATAAATTAGTAGTTTCTGTCAGGTTTTGGAGGACCAAGCTAGTTAATGTAGATAAAGAACAATGAACTATTCCTGACTCATGGTAAATACTATGGAAGGGTTACCAATTATTATTCCCCACTTTAATGTAGGCACTATGCAGGAAAATATTTCCATCTTTTTTCTTCCCTTCAAGATTCCCAGCAATAGAAAAGGGCCAGGCAAATAGTAGGCAATAAATATATGATGAATGAATATAGACAGGAAAGAGAGAGGGAAGAAAGAAAAGAAGGAAGGAATCTTTATTTTCATAAGAATTACAACTGACATGTAATAACATTGCATGAAAGTTATTAATGTTGATGTCTCGACTTATTCCGGTGTATTTGACTATCATTTGTCTGATTAAATTGATTGTTTCAAATTAAATAAGAAAGCATAGATTCTGCAGCCTTTGGATGAATATTTCTTTGATTCATTCTCCTTCACATACTGGGGTAAATTTTGATCAACTCTTGACTTATCTTTAAATTTTTTATATTATCACCAACTCTAGGTCTATATTTTCCTTTTACTTATATGGAGATTTATTAATTTTAGAGAACTATGCTCTACAAGGACACTTAGGATAAAACGTAACATGGTGGTGACCTCTAGTCAGCACAGCTTGAGAGGTGTAAAATATTTTGTATTTCCCTTCAGGATATGTAAATGTTTTGAAAATGTCATAAAATGCACACTTTTGCTGGAAAGGCTATTTTCATTATTGATGAACAGTATAGTAGAATGTTATAAGGCTAGTAAGCCTGCTTTTATAGCATTTTCAGATGAGATTTGTCATCACATAACAATGACCCTTAAGAAGCCAACTGTGGATTTTGGTTTCAAGACGATGAAGATATATCGTACTCTTCTCTCAAAAATTACTTCTAAGAGAACAAGAGGAACAAAACACAGAAAGAGAACCTCCCTCTTTGGCAAAAACAGAAAATATCTTAACCCTGAATCACAGTATCTGAAGACAAAAAAATGGAAGGAAATACTACTAAAAAGAAGAAAAATCATACCTAAAGTGTCGGAGGAAAGCTATAAATGAGAAGAAAGCCTATATGTCACCACAGAACTCTAGAAACTAGGACTGGAGGCTTAAGGAACCCAAGGCAGCATTCATGTTGGAACCTGAAAAGAAGCAGATTTTCTTTTTTGTGTTTTTTGAAGTCTGTATGAAGAGCAGTTAGACCACCAAATTCTCACTCCCAGCCTATTTCGTTAGGCAGCTACCCTGCCTGTGAGCTCCTGAAAAAAACAGAGACTTATATTCTGGATCTAAACAGGCTTCAGACTGAAAGATTGCAGGTAAAGTAGGAAAGTGAAATATGTACTAAAATCTAAGAGATTAAGTGCAATTCTACATCTAAGACAGTGAAACTACCAGTTATACTTAAGGTGAAGTATCAATATAAATGATTTGGAATTATTTGTATGGAGGATTTGTCTATTCTCTCCCATTAGTTTATGTTTCCAATCACTTATTTATGTCACCATGGACAAATGGATATATACATATTTTATACTTTGGGTTATAATCCAATACTATTTTTATTTTATTGATCAGATTGTTCCAGCTTTGGCCATTGGTTGCTCTTTCAGTGTGTCCCTGTGTTCTTTTGACACACCCTCATTATCGAGTTGTTGTTTTAGCACTTCTTTCCTTTCTGTTACTGCAACATGCTCCTAGCTTATCTCAGATATCTCTGTCTCAGCCTTAGAGTCAGCTATTTCTCAAAGGAGCTTTGTTGTCATATGTATTATGTGCTTTGTATTAGAAACCAAATTCTGTATGCTAGGTGTGCTATCTTTCTCTTTTTGATTTCCAGTTTAATTCCACTGTGGTCTGAGAACATACTTTGGATGATTTTTATTATTTAAAATTTGTTAAGTTATGCTTTATCGTCCAGAATGTGGTCTATATCCTGGTGAATATTCCATAATATGATGAGCTTGAAAAGGATGTGTATTGTATTCTTGTTGTATGGCATATTATATAAAACATTGGCATAATTCGGATCATGAGGTCAGGAGTTTGAGACAAGCCTGGCCAACATAGTGAAATCTTTTCTCTACTAAAAATGCAAACAATTAGCCAGGAGTGGTGGCAGGTGCCTGTAATCCCAGCTACTCAGGAGGCTGAGGCAGGAGAATCGCTTGAACCCGGGAAGCGTAGGTTGTAGTGAGCCGAGATTGCGCCATTGCATTCCAGCCGGGCGGCAGTGCGAGACCCCGTCTCAAAAAAATAAATAAAATAAAATAAAAAATAAAAATTGACATAATTGTATGGCAAGTTTGTTGATAATGTTTGTTGTTCAGGTCAACTGTATTCTTAATGTTTTCCTGCCTGTTTGACTTATCACTTGCTGACAAGAGGCACTGAAGATTTTAACTACGGGAATGGATTTGTCTATTTCTCCTTTCAGTTCTAAGTTTTTGCCTCACGTGGTTTGATGTTTTACTGGTAGGCGAATCAATGTTTAAGATTGTTCTGTCTTCCTGGAGAATTTCCTTATCATTATGAAATACCCCTCTTTATCTTTGATAAATTTTACTATTCTGAGGTCTGCTTTGTCTGAAACTAATATAGTTACCCCAGCTTTGCTTTTACTGCTGTTGGCATGTAAGGCATCATCCCTTAAGCTGTAACTGATCAGAGTCATTACGTTTAATGTGGGTTTCTTACAGACCACATACGGTCAGGTTTTATTTTTTTAATCTACTCTGACAATCTCTCTCTTTTAATTGGCATATTTACCAATCACACTTAAAGTGGTTATTGATATATTTCTTTTCATGTAAACCATAGTACTTGTCTAGTCATTGCCAGAGGCTTCTTTTCCTGCCTTTTTTAGTTTTAATTGTGCATTTTATGATTCTATTTTACCTATTCTTTTAGCGGATCGATTATATTTACTAAAAAAGACTTTCAGTGGTTGTTCCAAGTCAGCAGGAACTCTGGAATTGTCTGCATTTGCCTCTCTCTGTAGATTTTGAGGTGGACTTTCCCTAAAAATTCAGTTATTCCATGGGTCCAGGAAAAGCCATTGATTTTCAAGTTTTCAGATTTTTCTAATTATGCTGATATTATAAGGAGAGGAATGACAATTCCCAAGCTCTTTACATGTCAGAGCTTGGAATTGTCATTCCTCTCCTTATAATATTCAAAATAAAATGGAAAAAACTAACCTCAAAATCAAACAATACTGCATTTTGGTTTTACAACCTTTTGAAATACATGATGTGAATGATATGCAGGAAACAAAATACTATGTGCTCTGATAATTATTTACAAACCATTTCCAACTATATCTATTTGGCTCAAATACTTCTGAAGGGATATTGACAATTATAATGCTAACTATGTCATAGGCTTCATATTAACCATTCTCAAAATATAGAAAAGGAGAGATTTTTAACTTTTATAGTGTAAATATAAAAAGAAACTGATGATAAACATCGATGAATTGCTTTTAGTTTTTTAAATTATATTACTTTTTTTTTTTTTTTTTCTTGAGACGGAGTCTCACTCTGTCGCCCAGGCTGGAGTGCAGTGGCGCAATCTTGGCTCACTGCAAGCTCCGCCTCCCGGGTTCACGCCATTCTGCCTCAGCCTCCCGAGTAGCTGGGACTACAGGCACCCGCCACTACGCCCGGCTAATTTTTTTGTATTTTTAGTAGAGACGGGGTTTCACCGTGGTCTCGATCTCCTGACCTCGTGATCCGCCCGCCTCGGCCTCCCAAAGTGCTGGGATTACAAGCGTGAGCCACCGCACTCAGCCAATTATATTACTTTTAAAGTAAACACTTTATAAAAGGTATTCCTAAAACAAGCCCTTATCTCAATCAAACTTTTTAAATATATTTATAACTTTAGTGATGTTTGCAACTTTAGCAGATGTTAATTATCTTATTGAAGCTAGTCCCAACTTACAGATTTTCGTGACGCATTGATAATTATTTGAGTAGAAACTATGATACTAATTGATTAAGTACTGTATACTTTTAGTATGTGATTGTAAGAAAAATAAAGATACTTTAATGAATCCATGAATAATGCACACATGTGACTAACATCAAGAATAAACTATTATAATACACATTAGAATGATAATGACAGTAGAAAATGGAATAGGGTAGCACGGAGAACTTTTGTTCCATTGTTTCATTTCTTGCCACGTAAGTTACCTAATTCACACCTAGAAAATCCCAATACGAATGGGTTTTTCAACAAGGTTATATATCTTTCAGCTTTCATATACAAGAACATTTTCTCCAAAAATATTTATAAGTCCAGTTAATATGCAAAGTTACCATATTTCACCAGACTTAAAAACGCTTAGCTACAAGCCAATACTAAAAAATGTATAACAGTGTTAAGAGTAATAGGAACATTACTATGTAGCACTTTCCCTCTCATAAATAATCTAAAGTACTTTGAAAGTTCTCTTATCCCTACCTTTTTTTTACTTTAATAAAAAAATTAATTTGGAAAGTTTTACTTAACATTCAATCTGGTAGCATCTCTAGAAATATCAGAAAATCAGACCACATTAGACCAGAATTCCTACATAGTAACTAACAATCATCTAGAGCAAAATATATGTTCAGATCTCTACACACTGGAATAGTTAATCAATAAAGGACAGAGGTTTGGCTTTAAATTTTAAGTAGTTCCCTTTAGCGCAAAAACAGTTTTCAGGGTCTTTTTAATTGTTCAAATGTAACTTATATTTACCTATTTTTAATTGAGGAAAGACTGAATGCAAGGGCAAGTGTTTTAGATTGATCATTTAAATCCTTGGCTCACTCTTGATGCAACTTAGTACATGTTTTATACAGCTGGGTACTTGAAGACTCAATTGATTCTGAGAAATATTTCTTACTGCAAGTTTGTTTCATTCCCTTACCTTATCTGTCTGTCCTCTGAGACCATTCAAATTCAGAATCTCTGCTTTATACTCAGATCATCCTAAGTTAAATCTCAGTTCTGCCACTTAAAAGTTGGCAAGACTTTGGGCAACTCAATCAACTTCTTTCAGTCTCAATATTTAAAAAGATAACTTAAATGTGTCTATCATCAGTTTGCATTTCATCAGGAAAACAGAGCCACTATGAGCCTTATGGGCTCATTTAAGAGCTTTCACTGGATTAAATCAGACCCACCCAGCAGAATCTTTCTTTTGATTAACTCAAAACCAACTAATTTGGGACGTAAATTACACCAGGAAAAAACAAAACATCGTCTTTGCCATTTAATGAAACCTAATCAAGAGAGTGATTACCTATCACCTTGCCCTATTTTATTGACTAGAACAAGTCATAAGTTTAAACTGTATTTAAGAGAAGGGAATTGTACAAGAACATGACTTATACAGTGCCCTCCATTGAGTGATTTCTTCACTCAAGAGACTTTTCAGAGACTATGCTCAAAATCCTTGATCCCCAAATTCTCTTTTACAAATAAATCTGTAAGAAATAATTATTATGCATCAACATGAATTTATCTCTATGATGTCAAAAATTAAAAGCAACATAAATGTTCAAATGTAGAGAATAGCTAAATTGTATTTATTTATACTATGATATTCTATAGCACCTTTATTATGTCATTTTAGAGACGACCATTGAGCCTAATGTAGAAAATATGTTTAGAAGTACTTCTGCATAGAGAAAAAAGCCCATAAAACAACATTTTTAATGGTGTTTTAAATAATATGTTAGCATTTGGTTTTATAAATACATTAAAACATATGATTATGTGTGTGAATATTTATGTAATGTAACAGAAACACACTTATTTAATTATACCATTTGAACATAGCATTTTCTTCTGCTGATGTGGCAGCATAAGGAAGAGTGAGAGGGCCAATGTGTCACACTGCCTCAGTTCCAAGCCTGAGTCCACAACCAATCTGAGACATTGGACAGGAAGCTTAATTCTGTCTCAGTTTATTATCTACAAAGGGAAAATTTTTACAGGGCTGTTCTGAGCATTCAATGAGATAATGTATAAAGACAGTACAAGGTCTAACAGAGAGAAAATAATGCACGATTTTAACTATTAATTCACGCAGTGACCAAAAATATGTGGAAGAATTGGATCAGCAACATGAAAGATAGAATGACCTAGATTATCTGAGAGAAATTTCTCACAATTTGCTCACGTATTTGTTAATAATTCTGTATGAACCTAATTTAGTCAATCTACAATAAATATTATTGGCCTCTCCCTTCCAACACAAAATAAAACAAATTATTTGAATCATTACCTAGTATAATGTGCTATAGAGAGAAAAATGAGTCTCAACAACTGACATATAAATAAGATGTATTAGTCCATTTTCTAATAAAATGGTAATAAAGACATACCTGACTAATTAAAGACATACCCTGCTAATAGACATACCCAACACTGGGAAGAAAAAGAGGTTTCATTGGATTTACAGTTTCACATGGCTGGGGAGGCCTCAGAATTGTGGTAGGAGGTGAAAGGCACTTTTTACATGGTGGTGGCAAGAGAAAATGAGGAAGAAGCAAAAGCGGAACCCCTTGATAAACCCATCAGATCACATGAGACTTACTATCAGAAGAATAGCATAGGAAAGACCAGCCCCCATGATTCAGTTACCTCCCCCTGGGTCCCTCCCACAACATGTGGGAATTCTGGGAGATACAATTCAAGTTGAGATTTGGATGAGGACACAGCCAAACCATATCATTCCAACCCTGGCCCCTCATGTCCTCACATTTCAAAATCAATCATGCCTTCCCAACAGTCCCCCAAAGTCTTAACTCATTTCAGCAATAACCCAAAAGTCCACAGTCCAAAACCTCATCTGAGACAAGACATATCCCTTCCACCTATGAGCCTGTAAAATCAAAAGCAAGCTAGTTACTTCCTAGATACAATGGGGATACAGGTATGGTAAATACAGCTGTTCCAAATGGGAGATATTGGCCAAAACAAAGGGGTTACAGGGCCCATGCAAGTCCAAAATCCAGCAGGGCACTCAAATTTTAAAGTTCCGAAATGATCTCCTTTGACTCCGGGTCTCACACCCAGCCCATGCTGATGCAAAATGTGGGTTCCCATGGTCTTGGGCAGCTCCACCCCTGTAGCTTTGCAGGGTACAGGCTCCCTTGTGGCTGCTTTCATGGGCTGGCATTGAGTGTCTGTGGCTTTTCCAGGCACATGGTGCAAAATGCCAGTGGATCTACCATTCTGGGGTCTGGAGGATGGTGGCCCTCTTCTCATAGCTTCACTAGACAGTGCCCCAGTAGGGACTCTGTGTCGGGGCTCTGACCCCACATTTCTCTTCCACACTGCCCTAGTAGAGGTTCTTCATGCTCCTGCAGCAAACTTTTGCTTGGGCATCCAGGTGTTTCCATACATCTTCTGAAATCTAGGTGGAGATTCCCAAAAGTCAATTCTTGTCTTCTGTGCACCTGTAGACTCAACAGCATGTGAAAGCTGGCAAGGCTTGCTGCTTCCATCCTCTGAAGACACAGCCTAAGCTCTATGTTGGCCCCTTTCAGCCACAGCTGCAGCAGCTGGGACACAGAGACAAGTTCCTAGGCTACACACAGCACGGGGACACTGGGCCTGGCCCACAAAAAAACACTTTTTCCTCCTAGGCCTCCAGGCCTGCGATGGGAGAGGCTGCTGTGAAAGTATCTGACATGCCCTGGAGACATTTTCCCCAAGGTCTTGGGGATTAACATTAGGCTTCTTGCTACTTATGCAAATTTCTGCAGCTGGCTTGAATTTCTTCTCAGAAAATGGGTTTTTCTTTTCTACTGCATCATCAGTAGAAAATTTTTGAACTTTTATGTTCTGTTTCCCTTTTAAAATGGAACACTTTTAACAGCATCCAAGTCACCTTTTGAATGCTTTGCTGCTTAGAAATTTCTTCTGCTGGATACCTTAAATCATTTCTCTCAAGTTCAAAGATCCACAAATCTCTAGGGCAGGAGCAAAATGCTGCCAGTCTCTTTGCTAAAACATACAAGAGTCAGCTTTGCTCCAGTTCCCAACAAATTCCTCATCTCCATCTGAGACCACCTCAGCCTGGATTTTATTATCCTTATTGCTATCAGCATTTTGGGCAAAGCCATTCAACAACTTTCTAGGAAGTTCCAAACTTTCCCACATTTTCCTGTCTTCTTCTGAGCCCTTCAAACTCTTCCAATCTCTGCCTGTTACCCAGTTCCAAAGTTGCTTCCACATTTTTGGTTATCTTTTCAGCAATGCCCCACTCTACAGTACCAATTTACTATATTAGTCCGTTTTCATGCTGCTGATAAGGACATACCCAACACCGGGAAGAAAAAGGGATTTAATTGGATTTACAGATCTACATGGCTGGGGAGGCCTCAGAATCATGGTGGGAGGCAAAAGGCACTTTTTAGATGGTGGCGGCAAGAGAAAATTAGGAAGCAGCAAAAGCAGAAACCCCTGATAAACCCATCAGATCTCGTGTGACTTATTCACTATCACAAGAATAGCATAATAAAGACCAGCCCCCATGATTCAATTACCTCTCTTTAGGTCCCTCCCACAACACGTGGGAATTCTGGGAGATACAATTCAAGTTGAGATTCCGGTGAAGACACAGCCAAACAATACCATAAGAAAAACTGATGTGGGAAGTAATTAGCCTTGGTAGGATATATTCAGCACAAAATAAAACTGATACTTTCCAAAACTGCCCTGGTGAAATGTGATCTCATTTTAAAACAGCAGAAGAGCCAAATTTTCTTTATAAGATGTCAATCTATAAGTAGTACCAGAAAGCATGGACTAGGTAGCAATAATGATTTCAAAAGAAAGTTGATAATAGTAGAACCTAGGAGCGATTATGAAAAATTTATTTGATTTGAAGAAAAGACTAGGATTTAAATCTAAGTCTATTGTTTTGCCCACAGTATCTTATCACTGCTAATAGCAAAAAACAAACTAAGGAAGACCACATGGCTAAAATAATATATTTTCATGATCTAAAAGTTTTATCTTAAGGGAGAGTATTAAGGAGTAAAGGAGTAAAACCAACCCTGGACCCCACACTGAGGGTGAGCCTGATCTAATGGGATAACCCAGTCATTTCCCAGCTAGGCATCAAGAGCTCCTGATTGGGCTTTCCACTATAAGATGCATAAAATAAATGAAAAGCCAAAAACATTTTTATTTTATTTGTAGCTGTTAAAGAAAAAAATATTATGACAATTGCAAAAATGGAAAGGTTGACTCTATTCAAGTCTATCACAATAAGTATAGGGACTACTACAATGGAGTTTTGCCTTAAAGGAGAAAGACTGGGCTCAATTCTGAATATAATAAAGAAAAATTGTGATTTATAACCAAGGACAAGGGTGGTGGGGGTAGGGGTGGGGAGGTCAGTAGATAGAAAATTCCTAAGAGGGTAAGGGGATTCTTGCTAAGCTAACCTAATAGGATTCTTGCTGAAGGCAGGTCAGGGTGATGAGATATTACCTGGGGAATTGCGCAAGATGAGGAATTTGCCTAGATATTGAGGGTGATCAGCCCTTGAAGGTTTGGAATTTGGCAAAATCAACCTGACAGGATTCTTGGTAAAACTGGGTTATTGAGAGCATGTCCAAGGATGGGGCCTAGTCAGGTTCAGAGAAGCCTGCCTAGAGTTTAGGCAAGAAAAGAATTTTTGTAATAGCATTATTAAATAACCAAGTATAACTGCTGTGAAATAAAGAACCACGGCATAAATGAAATCTGCTCTTACACTAACCACAGAAATCAGTGGAGAGTGTCACAGGAACAGAAAAGTGGATGATTTCTGAGGAAAAGAAAAAAAGCACTGGGTCACAAAATAACTTACATATGCCCTAAACTATTGGCAAAGTTTTCACTGGCACCAAAATTTTACACTTGAATTAATTTAATGTTTTGAATGTCATAGACTCCTCCCTTTTGAAGACCATAGAAATGTAATCACATACTGGTCAGCATAGGCATTTGTGAGCTCTTGATGGTTTAAAATCTCTCAGTTTGCAAAAATCACAATTCCGCATATAACCACAGATTTTATTTATTTAGTTTTTTACATCCAGTGAGTTGTTTTGGTACCATAGTGAATAAATGAAAGATATAAACAATGCCCTTTCTCTCTCGTTCTCTCTCCCTCCTTTTTGATCAACTTTTGGTTGCCAAAAGTAGATGTGAAGCAGAATGCAAATAATGAGTATATAAAGTTAGAACACAAATTATATACATATATATAATTATATACATAAATCCTAAACATATACATCTATTTGGATTTCATGTGCTTTCTGAATTTGGATGGGATTAAGAACATAATGTGAAAGTGGATGTCTGAGGAGAGGCAGCACCCAGATTGAAGTCAGCATGCCCGCTTTTTGGCTCTACATCTTCCTGGAACAAATCTGGGCTGTGGCATCTTTGTAAACTCTCTATAAACTGACAATGTGACACTAAAGAATGGGATCTTCACATCACCTAAAATTCTATGTGATATAAGCATAATATTCAAGACCATAGTATGGATTTAGACAAATAGAGTGCCAAAATCTCTTTCCCTGGAAAAAGAAATTGAGAAATATAAAAATGGAAGGCTTTATGTAAAACTGAATCATTAATACTAGCTCTGCATATCTCTACTTCTAGGAAGGCATCCCAACATTCTCAATTACATCTCTCCTTAATGTGGCATTACCATTTTAGACATGTGCTGTTTATGGCATATAACACATTGTTGTAATCATGTCTTACAAGGTGGCATCTTCTACTATACTGGGAATATCTAAAAGCAAAACCACTATTTCAAGTCCTTGCAGAGTCAGCACCTAGCAATGAACATATAACATGTAGTCAATATGTGGTAACATTAATAAATGTATGAATTAATTATTTAGTTGTGCTTAACACAATAAATAGCTACCCAGAACAAAATACATCAATCTCTCTCTCGTCTCCATATTTTTTCCAAAAATAGTAAATTAAGTTTTCAGTAGAATTTTATTTACTCTCCTTATCCATATATATGTATATATGTGTATACGTGTGTATATACGTGTATATACATATGTATGTATATATGTGTGTACGTATATACATATATGTACATATGTGTGTATGTATGTGTATACATATATATGTATATATGCGTGTATGTATGTATATACATATATATGTATATATGCGTGTATGTATGTATATACATATATATGTATATATGCGTGTATGTATGTATATACATATATATGTATATATGCGTGTATGTATGTATATACATATATGTATATGTGTGTATGTATGTATATACATATATGTACATATGTGTGTATGTATGTATATACATATATGTACATATGTGTGTATGTATGTATATACATATATATGTATATACATATATGTACATATGTGTGTATGTATGTATATACATATATATGTATATATGTGTGTATATATATGTGTGTGTATGTATATACATACACACAAATACACATCAGAATATATATATTAAGCATATATTTCTTTGACCAAAGATGTATTTACATGCTGGTTAAACTAATAGGAAATCCTCACTGCTGAAATTTTCTCAGAATCAAATATTCCAGTTTTAACCCAGAAAGACTTTTATCTAAGCTAGAATTTTCTTTGCATATTTTTCTGTCTAAGAGATCATTTATGTATAAAGATAGAAACCCTGAAGCAAGCCAGACTAAATCTTAAATTTAAAATAATTATATACGGTCCATGATTACCTTGAAAACAAGTTTGGAGTCATTGTGGTCATATAAAATACAGCTATATAGAAATATAGAATGTGAATTTAACAAGTTTGAATTTATAAAAAAGACAATGAAAATTATCCGCTGTGTTTGTAAAATCCTTTATGCTTTATGAGGTACTTCCGATACATTAACTCTTGATCTTTACAAGAATTCAGTGCATGATTTCCATTTTGCCAAGGCATAAACTAAGCCTCAGTGAAGTAAATGACCTGCTGGCATTCATGAAAATGACAGCTGGTAGAGCTGAAACTACAGCTGAGGCCTCCTGATGCAGAGTTCACTTGTCTTTGCATCAAACCCCAGTATGTTTTTGTTACATAGCAATTTAGATAAATAAATATATTTTAAGTATACATTTCGTATATATTACTATGGACAATAATTCTATTTTTAGTATTTTCCTGCAGAAACATTAAATTTGTAGATATAAAGTTCCTTAAGTGAAAACCAATATAAGTATAAAGTGGCATTATTAAAACTCACACTATTATGGCATTTAAAAATTGACTTGTCTCGATTGATGGAGAATCCAATTTAGGTTAAATAACTATGTTTATGAAATTCCTTCAGGATTTATTGGCTGTAGCATGATAACTCATCAACTATAGTTGAGCTTGCAGGAATTTGAGCAGAAAAGTTAATTAACAATAATTTTAAAACTGCCAAAAGCGGCTGCAAGTTCAGTCTGCACTCTGCATACATAGCAACATGTGCTGGGCTTCAAAGAAAAAGTCATTTTCTAAAACTGTTTACTTTTATGTCATTGAACTCATTATTAAAAATAAGTGAACAGTATTGATTTCAATGGTTTAATAATTCAAAATGGTTAAAGGCAATAAGAGCACTTGAACAGAAAAATAGTTCTTATTATTGTTTATTACTAATGTTAACTATAATGACACAATTAATTCAGGCATGATTTCCCAAAGAGAATTGAAATGCCATTATCAGACAAATAAGATGCCACAGTCAGTAACTTAAACCTCAGGCAGAAGACTTTGCAAAGTGATATAATCAATATTACATTCAAGGTGGTATATGGTGTTATTAATTTGCCACAGAAAATACGGAAATTTCATTACCTTTTAAAACTCAAAATATCTCAAAATCTACTGATGTTATATTGGTGTCACTTTGAATAACTACTTTGCAGCATATATGTGATTTACAAAACAGCTTACATTTATTTGCTTTGAATGAGGACAACTGCCACTGTTAGTTAAGAGAAATTATGGCTAATAAATGCTTGGACCTGTTAATGCTTAATCAGTAGGAATATAAATTGCCTTATCAACATACCAACAAATTTCATATATCACTTGTGTTAGAGAAATATCTGTAAATGATTCTTGTTCATAAATCCACTCACATGAATTGCATTTATTCTTATTATATTTCCATTTAAAATAATAAACTTTTGGCTCTAACACCAACATTGTTCCCAAATTTGTCTAACATAAATCTTTTCAAATGGAAGGAAACAAGACTACACTAACATACCTTTGATAGAGGAAAACATTGTGTCTTCTTGGTATCTGTTTCAGTTACCCTCCTTGCACTATGACTAGTTTTCTCCATGAACTTTTACAGTCTTTCAGTTCAGAATTCCTGATATTTAAAAAAATGCACAAAGTTATAAATGGAATTCAAGTAAGAATTGAGAATATGATCAGGAACTTCCTTGAGCCAAGGAAAATCTACTACTGGCTAACAGTGTAGTCAGCTTTCCTTCTTTTCCCTCCCTTCCTTCTTTCCTTCCTTCTTTCTTTCCTTCCTTCCTTCTTTCCTTTCTTCCTTCTTTCCTTCCTTCCTTCCCTTCTTTTCTCTTTCTCTCTTTCTTTTTCTCCCTTTCTTTCATGAAAGCACTCCTATATCTAACACAACATAGTGAGGAGTGCCTCTGCCCGGCCGCCCCGTCTGGGAAGTGAGGAGCGTCTCTGCGCGGCCGCCCCGTCTGGGAAGTGGGGAGCGCCTCTGCCCGGCCGCCCCGTCTGGGAAGTGGGGAGCGCCTCTGCCCGGCCGCCCCGTCTGGGAAGTGAGGAGCGCCTCTGCCCGGCCGCCCCGTCTGGGAAGTGAGGAGCGCCTCTGCCCGGCCGCCCCGTCTGGGAAGTGGGGAGCGCCTCTGCCCCGGCCACCCATCATCTGGGATGTGAGGAGCGCCTCTGCCCGGCCGCCACCCCGTCTAGGAAGTGAAGAGCGTCTCTGTCTGGCCGCCCCGTCTGGGAAGTGAGGAGCACCTCTGCCCGGCCGCCCCGTCTGGGATGTGGGGAGCGCCTCTGCCCGGCCGCCCCATCTGGGAGGTCTACCACAGAGGCCAGAAGCAATGTGGGGGCTGGACGTGGTGGCTCACGCCTGTAGTCCCAGTACTCTGGGAGGCCGAGGCGGGTTGATCACTTGAGGCTAGGAGTTTGAGACCAGCCTGGCCAACATGGCGAAACATATGAAAAATACAACTGACAAACCAACCAACCAACCAAGCGACAACAAAACAGGTCTATCCTGGAGTCGTACTCTAATTTTTTCTATTTTCCTCCCTTTCTGATCCTTTATCCCACTTTCTTTTTCTTCCTCTACCTTCTCCTTCTTCTTTGTCAAATAGAGGATTGAGTTATTATCATTGATCCATACAAAGTCCCTCTCTCATGTATTTTCTTTAATTCCCACCCCCCATTTCTATTCCCCGTCTTCCCATGTGCAACCTTCCTAATATGTTTGATATGCATCTTTTTGTTTGTATGTACTTTTAGAAAATGTTTATTGTTTTGTGTGCAAAAAAAAATAAAAAATAAATAAAAAAAAAAGAAAAACTACAAACTGCCTTTCTGTTCAAAGATACTCATCCTTGGTTGGCAACCTAGGTGGCAAGAATAGTATTTTCTCCCACTCACAGATTTAAAAAGGAGAAAAAAATTGATGTGCTGAATATAGATTAGAAAATCTTTCAAATCCAATAAACAAATATTCCTACAATCCTTTAGAATCTGGTACAGTAATAACGATTGTCTTTCAAGAAATGTAATCAGCACTAAACATAAAAGAATTTTGAAATTAAAATACCATTTTATGTCTTTACAAATCTTCAGGAGTATTTTCAAAAATTATATTTATAAAAGATTAAATAATAGAAAAATATACAAAGATAAAATTAATATGTCCACCTACATGCCCCAAACCCAAACTCCTGAGGTGACCACTATTAAGACTCTGGTATATATACTTCCATTAATTTCTACCTGTCTGTATTAACACATGCTTATATCCTTTCATGGATGTTGTGTTACACTGCCCAGATCCCCTTCAGAAATGAAGGCCTCCCCACCCCAGCTGTTGGAAGTGCAGCTGTATGATGCCCTGAGCCATCAGTTATCATTCGGATTCCCTCTGCTAAAGAAAACTGACTGTTCTAAGCTCGTGTCTTCTTCCAGGGGCAGTCAACATATAGTGACGGTTCAACACAGGAGTGTAAAGGCCTGGCTCCCTGGTGCCAATGCAGAACAAATCAAAAGGAATATGCCAGCTCCAAAGCACCCATAGGGGTAGACAGAGGCTTCTACTTGTTCTTCATCACAAATATTTCTTCCTCTAACCATGTTTCAGCCCCTACTATTCCATGGTTGAGGATTTCAAGAGCACTCCTGATGAACATCCAGTGCACTAATCCCCTTCTCAGTGGGCTTACTGGGGACTTTTAAATAATATTATATGACTTTACAAACAGAGTAAGAACCATAAAGCAGTCTAATGGTCATTATCCATCTCCTGCCTTTGTGCTTCTTTTGTCTTACATTTTACTACTACGTATACTATAAACCCCACAGGACCTATTAGTTTTGCTTTAAATAGTCAATAGTCTTTTAAATAAATATAAATACACATGTATACATATACACAGAGAAAAGGAGAGATGAAGAGAGAAAGACTTACAAAAGCACTAAAAATGTCTTTTACATTGACCTATGCAGATAGTTACTTTGATGCTCTTCTTTCCTTGATAGAAATCTGGAATCCCATCTGGTATCATTCCCCTTTAGCCTAAAGAACGTCTTAAAGCATTTCTTATATGAAGCTGATGAACACTCTCAGGTATCATCTCTCTGAGAATGTCTTAATTTTTCCTCAATTTTTGAAGTATATTTTTGTCAAATATAAAATTTAGATTCATAGCTTTTTCTTTCAGTATTCTAAAGGTATGATTTCATTGGCATCTGGTCTTATTTCTGAAGAAATTCCATTATATTTTCTTTCATTTTTCCAAGTATGCAATGTATCTCTTTTCCCTCTGGCTGGTTTAGAGGTCTCTCTCTGCAGTTTTCAGCAGCTTGACTATAATATGCTTAGGTGGCTTTGTCATAGTAGTGGTTGCTTGTATTTGCTTTATCTGGTATTTACTGTGTTTCTTGGACCTATGGCTTGATATTTTTTACTAAGTTTTGAGGAGTCTCAGTTATTATCTCTTCAGAGATTTCTTTTGCCTTATCAACTTTAGCAACGTATATATTAAACTATTTTTATCGCTTCATATATCTTGAACATTTTATTTTCAATTCCTTTTTCCTTTCTTTAAGCTTCAATTTGTATACTTTCTATTAATCTGTTTTCTATTTCACTGTTTCATTAGCTGTTTTTAGTTTGTTGTTAAGCACATTTAATAATTATTCTATTTCTAAAATCATATTTCTTTATTTCTAGCCTTTCCATTTGGCTACTGGAAATTTCCATTTCAAGTAGACCATATCTTTGCAAAATTATCTCTGTGTGAAATTCTCCTACCTTTTCCACTAGATTCTTAAGCATTTTTATCAGAGTCAATTTAAACAACCCTATTGGATAATTATAATACTTGAGGCATCTGTTAGTCTTTTTCTATTAAATATTAGTTTTCTTGACCTTTAGTCACCGTTTCCTTCCTTTCTTCCCTCTTTCTTTTTCCTTCTTTCTTCTTCTCCCCATTTCTCTCATTCTCTTTCTTTTGTACTTTCTCCCTTTCTTTCATGTTGTAATTTTTTACATGCCAGACATTTTTATTAAAGTCCAGTTGAGACTGAAGTAAATAATCATTTCGTCCACAATGAAGCAGAGTTTTTTTGTTTTGTTTTGTTTTTTAATCAGGCCACCATGGGGAGAAGCTAAGTCAAACTGATCTAGAATGGGGCTGTGTCTGAGTTTTATAAAATTTTAGTTTAATTCAGCTCACCATGAACTTCAAATACTCTTAATACAGGATCAGGATTTTTCTCTTATTAGGGCCTTGGATCTAAGCACTTGTAATATTCCAGAGAGCTGCCTGTGTTTTAAAGCTGAACTGCCGGCTCTGGTTACTCTCTCCCTGTGTTCCAGCCTGGCTCCCTGATAGTTGGGTAGTAAAGAAATAACTTTTGCTCTCCACTCATACTTTTGCCTTTCTGAGTCTTACAGTCTTCCCGTATAAGCTGAATCTTCTGAGGCAGCAGCCCTATACTCAGCCTGAAGTAACTCAAAAGGGTTTCTCTTAGCTATTCTCCCTTCCCCCTAGTGTTTGGTAGCTAGGTTAGTATCTGGGTGTCTCTGGGGATCTCTGTGAACTCTCCTGTCTCTCTCCTCCTTGATTTAGGATGGTAGCTCTCTTGTACCTATTCATCTCTCCTTCTCTGTCTCCTTCATTTGGTTATCAGTGAAGACCCACAGGAAAGAATGATCAGAGGATGGAAATTTTCTCTGTGACTACAGTCTAATCTATCACATGAACCCACATACTGTCATTAGCAGTTGATTATAACTTTGATCGGTTTTTCCTTTCCTGGTCTATGGTGTATTCCTCCTCTTTTGACAGCTCTGCCAAAGATAAAAGTGGTTGTCATGCTTTCCTTTCCTATAAAAGGCTCCATACTTCCTGGATCTCCTCTGGGTATTATCTCAAAAAAGTTTTAAAAACTTATTATTTTGAAGTTCATCTTGCCATTTTGGGATGCTGGGCTGAGAGTGAGAATCTCATGACTTCATTTTATCCCTATAAAGCTCTTTTTCTATTGAGGATATTGTCTTAGTGAACTGATGCTGAAACATGTTTTAAAGGTTTTAGAGTCAATCTATGTGATATTTATTTTTTAAATATTAAAATCATCAATTATTTCTCTGCCTCCTTTGAATGACCAAAGATATGGACAGAAGGATTAATTCTTAAGTCTTAGAACAAATTATTTCCTCATTCAAGGAGACTTCACTCTCAACAATTGCTGTCACTAAATGAGGCTTATAATGAATTTATCAAAATGCACACATAGGTTATTTATATTTATACCAGATCACAAGAATTATTTTGATATACATTTTACAGAAATGTATCCTGGGATAGAATAAATTTAAAAATTAATAGAACACTTGATCTATGTCTAATATATTCTGAAATATAACGGTTCTGCATCAAGTGTCTATCCGCACATAATGATGACTTGTCAAAAGTGTAATTTACACTAATATCAGAAAACCTAAGATCTTTAAGAGCTGATTCTCTTGGGCTGATTTGGTTCTGTCAGAAATAATCTCATCAACCAAAGTTGAAAACAACTCCAGGAACATCATTATCACAAACCATGTTCTCCACTTAGGATGAAAGTTACGAGGCTCCAGAAATCACAGTGAGACACACTTTCAAAGTTATATAATCTCTATACAATGACAAAACTTATTTCCTCTTTACCCTCATTAGCATGGATGTACGGTAATACCAGTACACCTTTCTGACACTCTAACCATAAGAAGTTTTGCGCTCCATATATTAGTCTCATAACTATGGATACATAAAAACATCAATTTTTTCCATTATCGCAAGCTGGGAGGTAAATGTATTTCAGAATTTAGTGATGATTCCACAGCCCATTAATATGATCTTTCAATATATTAATACCTGATCATATAATTCTCTACAATGTTCTGGAACAACTTTGTCACATTTCCCTTGACAGTTACTTGCTCATTTGACATGTTTTTTTTTTCATGTATTATTCATGTACAAGAATATGTTGGCTCTATACTGATCTTTTCATTTGCTGTTTTTAGTTTGCTATTAAGCACATTTAATAATTATTCTATTTCTAAAATCATATTTCTTTATTTCTAGCCTTTCCATTTGGCTATTGGAAATTTCCATTTTAATTAGACCATAACTTCGCAAAATTATCTCTGTGTGAAATTCTCCCACCTGAGATTTCTTTTCCTTTCAATCCAAAGGCACCACAGGATTCTCTAAGTTAAAGACAAATACTACATGATCTCACATATATGTGGAATCTGAAGAAGGTGATCTCATAGAGATAGAGAGTAGAATGGTGGTTACCAGAGGCTGGGGTGGTTTTGGGGGAGACGGGTTGGGGGGATGTTGGACAGAGGATACATATTTATAGTGAGATAAGTGGAACAAGCTTAAGAGATCTAATACGCTACAGGGTGAATACAGTTAATAATGATATATTGTGTTCTTGAAAAATGCTAAGAGTGGATGTTGTGTTTTCACCACAAAATTGATAACTATGTGATGTAATGCATTTATTAATTAGCTAGATTTGACCATTCTACGATCTACATATAGTTCAAAATATCATGTCATACCCAATGAATATATATAGTTTCATGACAATTTTTAACAAACAAATTTGTAAAAAGTTTCTGGATTCAGTTTATAAAATAACCTGGGAAACAGGATATTTCTGAAAGAAAATAAATGAAAAGAAAAAGAAACTGAAAACATCTTTTGTTTTTTCTTTGCTCTGTATTTTTATATATTGTTAGGTGCAAGATGTGTACAGAAAATTACATTAAATACCTGTCTCCAGCCTGCTTCATGTATTTCTGCAATGACTAAAGGTGAGATAAATTAGCACTGTCACTCTCACCATATACACCCAGGAAATCCAAACCCTACTCAGTGCCTCTCTTAAATGTTTCCTTTTCTTTAACAATCTCATTAAAACTTACAATGTGGCTTAACTTTTATACCTAAAAGAGACACTATCCTAATATATAGTAAGGGCTATGTAAAATATTCATCACAAAACATTTTAAAATTATAGTTACCTGAGGCTTACATTTTATTATAATATTTCCTTGCATTCTACATTCACATCTTTGATGTTCCCATCAAGTCCAAGAAGGGAACACATTATGTTGACAACATGTGTCACACTACTGTTTTATGAGCAAGGTTGGATTCCTTTTTTGAAACATCATTATCATTTCCTAACTTATTCCAATTCAATTTTAGGTTTAGAGGGATGACGTGGTCTCATGGAGGGATACTACCACTGAATATCAACTTCTATAATGGACATAGTTCCCATTTTTGGCTCTTTAGTGTTCAAACAGTCCGTTCCCCTTGACAAGCTGATCACCTTTGGAGTATGAATGGGTGGAAATGATCACCTCTCACTATTGCAGAAGCCAGATCCTCCACCTCACTGTCCTGTTGGAGATTAGGAGACTTTTTTTTTTTTTTTTTTGAAGACAGGGTCTCACTCTGTCACTCAGGCTGGAGTGCAGTGCGTGATCGCGGTTCACTGCAACTTCTGACTCCTGGGTTCAAGCCATTCTCATGCCTCAGCCTCCTGAGTAGCTGGGATTACAGGCATGAGCCACCACACCCGGCTCATTTTTTTTGTATTTTTAGTAGAGACGGGTTTTCACGATGTTCGCCAGGCTGGTCTTAAACTTCTGACCTCAAATAATCCACCCTCCTCAGCCTCGCAAAGATTAGGAGACTTTTATTGCAAAAGATGGGACGCAAAACTTGGAAATAGTTAGAGGTCAGATGCATGACTGCTGTAAGTCGCACGCAAAATTTCCTGTTCTTGTTCTGTAATATACTTGCTACAGTTGCTGCTGCCTGACCCTTCAGACCTTACAGAATCCTTTTCTGTATACTCTCAGTGCTCTCACCCATTATATGATCTCTAATATCTTTTAAATAAAATCTTTTTAAATTTTTAAAATAAGATTGCCAGAGTTAGTTTTTATTTCATACAACTAAGGCATGTGTGCTTATTCAGTGTGTTTTGGAAGCCATACTGAACTTTTTAAAAAAGTAGATGCCCATGCAACTACTTTTACCTTCAGGAGTATAATGTGGACATCTTCCTTCTTTCTAAGGACTGACTAGGTTAAAAATGCTATTTAGAGTGAGTTGTTTTGGCTTATAAGCTACTGAAGACCCCTTAGAAAGCATTTTGCTATAGATATTACTTTTATTGGAAATTAGCCATCTGTTCTAGTATACTCATTTAAAAATTTATTCAATAAATATTAATCAAGCTTCTATATGCATAAGACATCATGTTTAGAACTGGGAACATAGTGATCAACTACACTGTTAGCTTCCAAAGGCATCCTGGCTTTGTTGAAATAAGAACTTATTGAATACATAGTATGTATATTAAAAATGCTTTAGGCATTGGATAGACAAAGAAAAAGAACACACGATCACTGTCCTTGAGTTTAGATATAGTGCAAAACATCAATTCAATTAAATAATTGATTGTAGAATACTGTTAAGATTGCTATGATGCTATTAAAACATCAGGAAAATTACTCAAAAGGTGGTGGTCATTAAACCAAATTTTGAAGCCAGTCAAGGCAAGAATGAAAATTATTATAGGCCAAAGCAGTATGTATGGGGCATAAAGAAGTAAAAGGTGCTCATGAGTAAAACTAAGTTGTATATGTGTAAAGGCCATGGTGGTGCAGTGGAGGATAAGGCAGAAGAGGTCTTTTATCTCGTGATTTCTTCCCTTAACCCATGTATGTCTGAGGTTGCAACTTTTTGAACTTTTGCAATTAGACCTTGGCGATGACCTTGAGCAGTAGGATATAAGTAATTCCCACATGCTTAGCATTCCAATGATGGAACACTAGGCATAAGTGGGTGGTGGTCATCCACCCCCAGCGTAAATCTTCATCAATAGACTCTACAAAATCTCATAGGATTTTTTTTTTTTTGAGACAGAGTCTGACTCTGTTCTCCAGGGTGTTCAGTAGTGCAACTCACTGCATCCTCAAGGTCCCAGGCTGCTGTGATCCTCCCACCTCAGCCTCCTAAGTAGCTGGGACCACAGGATCGCACCACCATACCTAGCTAATTTTTTTGACTTTTGTGTACAGACATGTTACCCAGGCTGATCTTGAACTCCTGGGCTCAAGCAATCGGACTGCCTTGGCCTGCAGATTTCTTCTTACAGTTAAAATTATCATACATATAAGAATTAGTTAGGTATATCCTTTGAAAAATTGGCATTTACTACATATTGTTTCCAAAACCTTGTAACATTTTAAATATCCATCAGCAAAATATTGGAATTTTCTTTACCCCACATGCCTATAGCAATAAGTATTAATACCCTCATCTAGATTTTGGAGTCTGATGTGTTAAAAATCATATCTTACCAATGTTTTGATTTGCATTACTGTGGCTGAATTTGAGCATCCTGTAATATGATTTCTTTTTTTAACCATTTGTAAATTTTCTACTTAAATCCTTTGCTTTTTTTGAGAACAGAGAGATGAGTTGTATTTTATGTCAATTTATATGAGCTCTGTTTATTATAGAATGTTAAGCTTTTCTCATCATGTGCAAACATTTTTTCATATTTATAATATAAACTATATTATGTTACCTTTGGAAATCCAAAGCATTTTTTAAATAGCATGTGGTTAAATATACTTTCTTTTCTTTATAGTTTCTAGATTTTTAAGTCTTGGCTAAACTGTTCTTTCTTTCAGCTCTAGCTTGAACAGGAAGTTTCCATTTTAATTCTCTTTATGATGGTCAGTTTTATCAGCATCATTTATTAACTAGTCAACTATTTGCCTTTTAAATTGAAATCTCATATTTTTGACATTTTATTTTTCATAATGTTTAATCTAATTTTGTAACTTCTACTATATTACACTGATCATATAAAGTTATTAAAATGAGTTCAGTAAAATGGCCTTAGAGAATGTTGTTTCAGTATCTGCTACAGCAAGTATTTCTTCTCAGTTCTCCTTTTTTTAAATAGTTTTTCAAAACCAATTTGTGGGTATTTATTTATCCATATAAATGAAATAAATTGCTATTTAATTCCAAGAGGGAAAACTTATTGTGATTATAAATCGAGATGATATTGGAAATAATCTAGTGGTTTCCTGCTTTATAAGGTTCCAAGGGCTAATATCCAGAATCTACAATGAACTCAAACAAATTTACAAGAAAAAAACAAACAACCCCATCAAAAAGTGGGCAAAGGACATGAACAGACACTTCCCAAAAGAAGACATTTATGCAGCCAAAAACCACATGAAAAAATGCTCATCATCACTGGCCATCAGAGAAATGCAAATCAAAACCACAATGAGATACCATCTCACACCAGTTAGAATGGTGATCATTAAAAAGTCAGGAAACGACAGGTGCTGGAGAGGATGTGGAGAAATAGGAACACTTTTACACTGTTGGTGGGACTGTAAACTAGTTCAACCATTGTGGAAGTCAGTGTGGCGATTCCTCAGGGATCTAGAACTAGAAATACCATTTGACCCAGCCATCCCATTACTGGGTATATACCCAAAGGACTATAAATCATGCTGCTATAAAGACACATGCACACGTATGTTTATTGCGGCACTATTCACAATAGCAAAGAGTTGGAACCAACCCAAATGTCCAACAACGATAGACTGGATTAAGAAAATGTGGCACATATACACCATGGAATACTATGCAGCCATAAAAAATGATGAGTTCATGTCCTTTGTAGGGACATGGATGAAAATGGAAATCATCATTCTCAGTAAACTATCGCAAGGACAAAAAACCAAACACCGCATGTTCTCACTCATAGGTGGGAATTGAACAATGAGAACACATGGACACAGGAAGGGGAACATCACACTCCTGGGACTGTTGTGGGGTGGAGGGAGAGGGGAGGGATAGCAATAGGAGATACACCTAATGCTAAATGATGAGTTAATGGGTGCAGCACACCAACATGGCACATGGATACATATGTAACAAACCTGCACATTGTGCACATGTACCCTAAAACTTAAAGTGTAATAGAAAAAAAAAGTTCTGAGAAAGGTTAGTTAAATTTTCAAACTATGACAGTGGATTTGTTTATTTCTCCTTAATTCTGTCACGTTTCTTCATATTTCTTAAAGCTATGTTATCAGGTATACTCACGTTGGAATTGATATAGCTTTCTGGTAAATTTAACCTTTTGTCATTATATAGGCATTTTTTTATCTGCAGCAATGCCTTTTGCCTCAAAGTTTATTTTGTACTACATTCAGGTAACTATCAGCTTTTCTGGCTTTACTTGCCTGGCCATATTTTCAATCATTTTATTTTGTATCTTTTAATATTCCTAATTTTTACACCTCTTTATAATAACAGCATGTAGGTGGGTTTTGATTTTTATCCATGTGCCTTTTAACTGGAGCACTTAGTCTAATCATATATTAATATCATCATTACTAATATAGTTGGATTTATTTTGACCATCTTATTTTATGCTTTTTTGTCTCAGATTTTTACTTGTAATTTTTCTTCATCTTAAGTTGGGTATATCGTTTTAATTTATTTCACTTTTTCCCCTTACTTTTATAGAATTCACTCTACAAACATGCATACTCCTCCGTATTTGTACCCTCCTCAAAAACAATACACCACTACCCACTGTCTGGCCGGTATTTGAATATAGTTTAGTTTGTTCTTATATTTTTTTTCTTTCCTGAGACAGTATTATTACTGTGCTCTGAAGTCAATCTTTTTACCTTATTCTTCTTCTTCAAAGATAGAGTAGACTCAGTCCAATCAATTAACTCTCTTCTGGGGTTGATCCAGCTTCTAGAACCAATTTTTTTGTCAGGCAACTTGTGCTGTATAGGAAACTACTCTGAAACTTAGTGCTTAAAACAAAAACAAGTCATTATTTCTCGTAAGTTGATGGGTTGACTTTACTCAGCTTGGATACGTGAAATTACTGAACGTTTTCTTCATGCATTTATCCTCCAGGAGGGTAGACAAGGCTTCTTTACTTGGCAGCAGCATTCCAAGAAGGCAAGCAAAACACATATCAAGACCACTGCTAATGTCTCAGTTACCAATGTCCCATTGACCCAAACAAGTCACAAGGCCAAGCACAGACTAAATATGGGCAGGATATACACAAAGGTTTTGTGCAGGAAAGAGTCAACTCACAAGCATGGATCTCAAAAGCCTACACATTTCCAAGAAATAGTTTTCCTCAGGATTGGTTTTTGGAAAAAGAGCTCTGAGCCCTTGGAATATTCTGCCTGATATGAGTGTTTTTGTATGCCTGAGGCCTTACACTATAGCATACCACTTTGATGAGATAATTTATGCTAAAAATGTCATTTATGGTGAATGTCATTAAGGCTTTTGTATGCCTGAGGTAATGGGCCATCCTGTACCAATTTTATCATATAGTTCATGCTAACAAATGTAATTTATGGTGAATGCCTGTTTCTGCTTTGGGAGGCTGGAATCAGTGCTGAGCTCAGTTGCATAGGCATGCAGTGACTCCCAATAAATTCAGGATGCAAGGCTCAGAGTCATTACCCTGGCTGACAAAACTTCCTATGTGTTGCCACTCATACGTTGTTTATGAAAGAAATAATTATGACCACACCACTTCACTGGGAGAAGACATCTTGAAGTTTGTCCATGGTATTTTTTAGATATTTCCTCATGCATCTTTTTTTCTTTGCTTATTTGAATTTATGTCCTCTCACAGTAATAAGCTATAACCATGAGTGTAACCACTTATTAAAGTCTTGTCAGTCCTTTTAAGAAATCACTGAAACCGAGGTTGGTCTTGGGGACTTCTAAACAGCTGTGAATACCAAAAGACAAGCTTCACTGGGACCACTGATGTAGGAATCTACTGCAGGGGGTGAGACAGACACAGACCTTAAACACATGGATCCCAGGCGTCACTTAAAGTTCAAAGAGATATTCTCTATTCATATATTGAAAGTCTTAATATTGTTAATATATCAGATTTTCCTGGCTTGACCTTATGGTTTCAATGCAATTGCAATCAAAATCACTGCAAGCTGCTTGGTAGATTTCAACAAACTGATTCTGAAGTTTATATGAAGGGCAAAAAGCCCTAGAATAGCCACAACACAATCTTGAAGAAGAAGAAAGTTGGAGGTATCACACCACCTAATTTCAAACCTTACTAGAAACTATAGTAATCAAGACAGTATGATATTGGTAAAAGAATATACTTAAAGATTGATAGAACAGAAGAGACAGCCCAGGAATAATCAATTGACAAAGATAGTCAATTGTGTTTTTAAAAGAATGCAAAGGAATTCAAGGGAGAAATAATAACCTTTTTAACAAATGGTACTAGAACAATTGGATGTTCAATGCAAAAATATAAACTAGGTACACCTTACAACTTACACAAAAATAAAAAGAAACCATAGATATAAATACAAAATGCAAAATTAAAAAATTTCTATAAAAAACAGAAAATGTATAAGAAATTTTATTCAAAATACACAAAATTATATATATATGTATACAAAATATACAAAGAAGTTTTAAATTCTACAATAAAACGTAATAATCTTAAAATGAACAGAATACCTGAAAAGATATGATACGGTTTGGTTGTGTCCCCACCCAAACCTCATCTTGAATTCCCATGTGTTATGGGAGGGACCCAGTGGGAGGTAATTGAATCATGGGGGCAGGTCTTTCCCGTGCTGTTCCTATGATGAATAAGTCTCACGAGATCCGATGGTTATAAAAAGAGGCGTTTCCCTGCACAAGTGCTTTTCTCTTTGCTTGCCACCATCCACGTAAGATGTGATCTGTTCCTTTTTGCCTTCCACCATGATTGTGAGACTTCCCCAGCCATGTGGAACTGTAAGTCCAATTAATCCTCTTTCTTTTGTAAATTGCCCAGTCTTGGGTATCTCTTTATTAGCAGCGAGAAAATGGACTAATACAGTAAATTGGTATCAGTAGGGTGGGACGCTGCTGAAAAGAGACCCAAACATGTAGAAAAGACTTTGCAACTGGTTAACAGAGAGATGTTGGAATAGTTTGGAGGGCTCAGAAGAAGACAGGAAAATATGGGAACGTTTGGAACTTCCTAAGGACTTGCTGAATGGCTTTGAGCAAAAGCCTGATAGTGATATGGACAATAGGTCCAAATGAGGTGGTCCCAGGTGGAGACGAGGAACATGTCGGGAACTGGAGCAAAGGTGAATCTTGTTATGTCTTAGCAAAGAGACTGGTGGCATTTTGCCCTTTACTTAGAGATTTGTGGAACTTTGAACTTGAGAGAGATGATTTAGGGTATCTTTTGAAAGAAATTTCTAAACAGCAAAGCATTCAAGATGTGACTTGGATGCTGTTAAAGGTATTCAGTTTTATAAGGGGACCAGAGCATAAAAGTTTGAAAAAATTGCAGCCTGACAGTGTGATAGAAAAGAAAAACCCATTTTCTGAGGAGAAATTCAAGTGGGCTGCAGAAACTTGCATAAGTAATAAGGAGCCAAATGTTAGTCCCCAAGACAATAGGGAAAATGTCTCCAGGCCATGTCAGAGATTCTTCACAGCAGCTCCTCCCATCACAGACCCAGAAGCCTAGGAGGAATAAGTGGTTTCATGGGCCAGGCCCAGGGTTCCTGTGCTATGTGCAGCCCAGGCACTTGGTGCCCTGTGTCCCAGCTGCTCCATCCGTGGCTGAAAGGGGCCAACGTAGAGCTCCGTCCATGGCTTCAGAGAGTGCAAAACTCAAGCCTTGGCAGCTTTCACATGGTGTTGAGCCTCTGGGTGCTCAGAAGTCAAGGATTGAAGTTTGAGAACCTCTGCCTTGATTTCAGAGGATGTATGGACATGCCTGGATGTCCAGGGGGAAGTATGCACAGGGACAGGGCCCTCATGGAGAACCTCTGCCAGGGCAGTGCAGATGGGAAATGTGGGGTCAGAGCCCTGACAGAGTCCCTACTGGGGCACTGCCTAGTGAAGCTGTGAGAAGAGGGCCACCATCCTCCAGACCATCCAGTGACAGCTTGCCCCATGCTCCTGGAAAAGCCACAGACACTCAATGCTGGTCTGTGAAAGCAGTCAAGAGGGAGGCTGTACCCTGCAAAGCCACAGGGGTGGAGCTGCCGAAGACCATGGGAACCCATCTCTTGCATCAAAGTGACCTGGATGTGAGACATTGAGTCAAAAGATATCATTTTGGAGCTTTAAGATTTGACTGCCCCTCTGGATTTTGGACTTGCAAGAGGACTGTAGCCCCTTTGTTTTGGCCAAATTCTCCCATTTGGAATGGATGTATTTGCCTAATGCCTGTTCACTCATTGTATCCAGGAAGTAACTAACCTGCTTTTGATTTTAGACTCACAGGAGAAAGGGACTTGCCTCATCTTGAATGAGACTTTGGATTGTGGTGTTTTGAGTTAATGCTGAAATAAGTTAAGACTTTGAGGGACTTTTGGGAAGGCATGATTCATTTTAAAATGTGAGGATGTGAGATTTTGGAGGGGCTGGGGCAGAATGATACGGTTTGGCTGGGTCCCCACCCAAATCTCATCTTGAATTTCTACAAGTTATGAGAAAGACCTGGTGGGAGGAAATTGAAACATGGAGGCAGGTCTTTCCCATGCTGTTCTTGTGATAGTGAATAAGTCTCATGACATCTGATGGTTATAAAAAGGGGAGTTTCCCTGCACAAGCACTCCTCTCTTTGCCTGCTGCCATCTACATAAGATGTGACTTGCTCCTCCTTGCCTTCCACCATGATTATGAGGCTTCCCCAGCAACGTGGAACTGTAAGTCCAATTAAACCTCCTCTCTTGTGAATTGCCCAGTCTTGGGTATGTCTTTACCAGCAGCATGAAAATGGACTAATACAAGATACTACTACACCTAAGAGCACATACATATGTCAAATAATCATACTGAAACATGTTCAAATCTTTCAACTTTTAGGAGACAAAAATTTAAAAAATAATAATATACCATTATAAACCTATTATTTTACTTGTATTTTTATTTTACTTTAAGGTCTGGGACACATGTGCAGAACGTGCAGGTTTGTTACATACAAATACCTCTGCCATGGTGGTTTGCTGCACCCATCAACCCATCATCTAGGTTTTAAGCCCCTCATGCATTAGGTATTTGTCCTAATGCTCTCCCTCCCTTTGCCCCTGACCCTCTGACAGGCCCCGATGTGTGATGTTTCTTTCCCTATGTCCATGAGTTCTCATTATTCAACTCCCACTTATGAGTGAGAATATGCAGTGTTTGGTTTTCTGTTCCTGTGTTAGTTTGCAGAGAATGATGGTTTCCAGTTTCATCCATGTCCCTGCAAAGGACATGAATTCATTCTTTTTTATGGCTGCATAGTATTGTATGGTGTACTATGTGCCCATTTTCCTTATCCAGTCTATCATTGATGGGCACTTGTGTTGGTTCCAAATCTTTGTTATTGTAAATAGAGCTGTAATAAACGTATGTGTGGCATGTGTCTTTATAGTTGAATGATTTATAATCCTTTACGTATATACCCAGTAATGGGATTGCTGGGTCAAATGGTATTTCTTGTTCCAGATCCTTGAAGAATCGCCACAGTGTCTTCCACGATGGTTGAACTAATTTACACTCCCTCAACAGTGTAAAAGTAATCCTATTTCTCCATAGCCTCACCAGCATATGTTGTTACCTGACTTTTTAATGATTGCCATTCTAACTGCCATGAGATGGTATCTCATTATGGTTTTGATTTGCATTTCTCTAGTGATCAGTGATGATAAGCTTTTTTTTCATATGTTCATTGGTCACAAAATTTTTCTTCTTTTGAGAAGTTCATATCCTTTGCCTACTTTTTGATGGGGTTGTTTGGTTTTTTCTTGTGAATTTGTTTAAGTTCCTTGTAAATTCTGGATATTAGACCTTTGTCAGTTGGATAGATTCCAAAAATCTTCTCCCATTCTGTAGATGGCCTGTTCACTCTGATGCTAGTTTCTTTTGCTTTGCAGGAGCTTGTTAGTTTAATTAGATCCCATTTGTCAAATCTGGTTTTTGTTGCAACTGATTTTGGTGTTTTAGTCATGAAATTTTTGCCCATGCCTATGTCCTGAATGGCATTGCCTAGGTTTTCTTCTATGGTTTTTATGGTTTTATGATTAAGTCTTTAATCCATCTTTAGTTAATTTTTGTATAAGGTGTAAGGAAGGGATCCAGTTTCTGTTTTCTGCATATGGCTAGTCAGTTTTTCTAGTACCGTTTATTAAATAGGGTATCCCTTCCCCATTGCTTTTCTTTTTTTGTCAAGTTTGTTGAAGATCAGATGGCTGTAGATGTGTGGTGTTATTTTTGAGGCCTCTGTTCTGTTCCATTGGTCTATATATCAGTTTTGGTACCAGTACCATGCTGTTTTGGTTACTGTAGCCTTGTAGTGTAGTTTGAAGACAGGTAGCATGATGCCTCCAGCTTTGTTCTTTTTGCTTAGGATTGTCTTGGCTATACAGGCTCATTTTGGTCCCATATGAAATTTAAAGTAGTTTTTTTTCTAATTCTGTGAAGAAAGTCAGTGGTAGCTTGATGAGAATAGCATTGAATCTATAAATTACTTTGGGCAGTATGGCCATTTTCATGATATTGATTCTTCCTATCCATGAGCGTGGAATGTTTTTCCATTTGTTTGTGTCCTCTCTTATTTCCTTGAGCAGTGGTTTGTAGTTCTCCTTGAAGAGGTCCTTCATGTCCCCTGTAAGTTGTATTCCTAGGTATGTTCTTCTCTTTGTAGCAATTGTGAATGGGAGTTCACTCATGATTTGGCTCTCTGCTTGTCTATTATTGGTGTATAGAAATGCCTGTGATTTTTGCATATTTATTTTGTATCCCAAGATTTTGCTGAAGTTGCTGATGAGCTTAAGGAGTTTTTGGGCTGAGACAATGCGGTTTTCTAAATACATAAGCATGTCATCTTCAAACAGAGACAATTTGACTTCTTCTCTTCCTATTCAAATACCTTTTTTTCTTTCCTTTGCCTGATAGCCTTGGCCAGAACTTCCAATACTATGTTGAATAGGAGTTGTGAGAGAGGCCACCCTTGTCTTGTGCCAGTTTTCAAAGGGAATGTTTCCAGCTTTTGCCCATTCAGTATGATATTAGCTATGGGTTTGTCATAAGTAGCTCCTATTATTTTGAGATATGTTCCATCAATACCCAGTTTGTTTAGAGTTTTCAGCATGAAGGGGTGTTGAAATTATTGAAGGCCTTCTCTGCATGTATTGAGATAATCATGTGGTTTTTGTCATTGGTTCTGTTTATGTAATGGATTACATTTATTGATTTGCATATATTGAACCAGCCTTGCATTCAGGGATGAAGCCAGCCTGATCATGGTGGATAAGCTTTTTGATGTGCTGTTGGATTCAGTTTGCTAGCATTTTACTGAGGATTTTCACATCAGTGTTCATCAGGGAATATTGGCCTGAAAGTTTCTTGTTTTGTTGTGCCTCTACCAGGTTTTGGTATCAGGATGATGCTGTCCTCACGAAATGAGTTACAGATGGATCCCTCTTTTTTTATTTTTAGACTAGTTTCAGAAGGAATGGTAGCAGCTCCTCTTTGTACCTCTGGGAGAATTCAGCTGTGAATCTGTCTGGTCCTCGGCTTTCTTTGGTTGGTAGGTTATTAATTACTGCCTCAATTTCAGAACTTGTTATTGGTCTATTCAGGGATTTGACTTCTTCCTGGTTTAGTCTTGGGGGAGTATATATGTCCTGGAATTTATCCATGTCTTCTAGATTTTCCAGTTCATTTGCATAGAAGTGTTTATAGTATGCTCTGATGGTAGTTTGTATTTCTGAGAAATTAGTGGTGATATGCCCTTTATCATTTTTTATTTTGTCCATTTGACTCTTCTCTCTTTTCTTCTTTATTAGCCTGGCTAGCAGTCTATTTTGTTAATCTTTTCAAAAAACCAGCTCCTGGATTCATTGATTTTTGGAAGGGTTTTTCATGTCTCTATCTCCTTCAGTTCTGCTCTGATCTTAGTTATTTCTTGTCTTCTGCTAGCTTTTGAATTTGTTTGCTGTTTCTCTAGTTCTTTTAATTGTGATGTTAGAGTGTCAATTTAGATATTTCTCGATTTCTGATGTGGGCATTTAGTGCTACACATTTCTCTCTTAAGACTGCTTTAGCTGTGTCCCAGAGATTCTGGTACATTGTGACTTTTTTCTCATTGGTTTCAAATAACTTATTTATTTCTGCCTTAATTTTGTTATTTACCTAGTAGTCACTCAGGAGCAGGTTGTTCAGTTTCCATGTAGTTTAATGGTTTTGAGCGAGTTTCTTAATCCTGAGTTCTAATTTGACTGCCCTGTGGTCTGAGAGACTGTTTGATATGTTTTCCATTCTTTTGCATTTGCTGAGGAGTGTTTTACTTCCAATTACTGGTTGATTTTAGAATAAGTGCTATGTGGTGCTGAGAAGAATATAGATTCTGTCGATTTGGGGTGGAGAGTTCTGTAGATGTCTATTAGGTCTGTTTGATCCAGAGCTGAGTTCAAGTCCTGAATAGCCTTGTTAATTTTCTCATTGATCTGTGTAATTTTGACAGTGGGGTGCTAAGGTCTCCCACTATTACTGTGTGGGACTCTAAGTCTCTGAGAACTTGCTTTATGAATCGGGGTGCTCCTGTATTGAGTGCTATATTTAGGATAGTTAGCTCTTCTTGTTGCATTGATCCCTTTATCATTATGTAATACCCTTCTTTGTCTTCTTTTATCTTTGTTGGTTTAAAGTCTGTTTTATCAGAGACTAGGATTGCAATCCCTGCTTTTTTTTTTTTTTTTTTTTTTTTTTGCTTTCAATTTGCTTGGTAAATATTCCTCCATCCCTTTATTTTGAGCCTATGTGTGTTTTTACATGTGAGATGGGTCTCCTAAATACAGCACAACAATGGGTCTTGACTCTTTATCCAATTTGCCAGTCTGTCTTTTAATTGGGGCATTTAGCCCATTTACATTTAAGTTTAATATTGTTATATGTGAATTTGGTCCTGTCTTCATGATGCTAGCAGGTTATTTTGCACATTAGTTGATGCAGTTCCTTCACCATATCATTGGTCTTTATATTTTGGTATGTTTTTTGCAGTGGCTGGTACCAGTTTTTCCTTTCCATATTAGGTGCTTCCTTCAGGAGCTCTTGTAAGGCAGGCCTGGTGGTGAAAACCCCTCAGCATTTACTTGTCTGTAAAGGATTTTATTCCTCCTTTGCTTATGAAGCTTAGTTTGGCTGGATATGCAATTCCGGGTTGAAAATTCTTTTCTTTAAGACTGTTGAATATTGGCCCCCCTTCTCTTCTGGCTTGTAGGGTTTCTGTAGAGAGATCTGCTGTTAGTCTGAAGGGCTTCCCTTTGTAGGTAATCTGACCTTTCTCTCTGGCTGCCGTTAACATTTTTTCCTCTGTTTTAACCTTGGAGAATCTGACGATTATATGTCTTGGGGTTGCTCTTCTCGAGGAGTATCTTAGCGGTGTCCTCTGTATTTCCTGAATTTGAATGTTGGCCTATTTTGCTAGGTTGGGGAAGTTCTCCTGGATAATATCCTGAAGTGTGTTTACCAACTTGGTTCCATTCTCCCCATCACTTTCAGGTACACCAGTCAATCACAGATTTGGTCTTTTCACATAGTCCCATATTTCGTGGAGGCTTTGTTCATTCTTTTCATTCTTCTCTAATTTTATCTTCACGCCTTATTTCATTAAGTTGATCTTCAATCTCTGATATCCTTTCTTCCGCTTGATTGATTCAGTTATTGATACTTGTGTATGCTTCACAAAGTTCTCATACTGTGTTTTTCAGCTCCATTAGGTCATTTATGTTCTCCTCTAAACTGGTTATCCTAGTTAGCAATTCCTCTAACCTTTTTTCAAGGTTCTTAGCTTCCTTGCATTGGGTTAGAACATGCTCTTTTAGCTCAGCGGAGTTTGTAATTACCCACCTTCTGAAGACTACTTCTGTCAATTTGTCAAACTCATTCTCTGTCCAGTTTTGTGCCCTTGCTAGAGAGGAGTTGTGATCATTTGGACGTGAAGAGGCATTCTGGTTTTTGGAATTTTCAGCATTTTTGCACTGGTTTTTCCTCATCTTTGTGGATTTATCTACCTTTGATCCTTCATGCCTATAGCCTTTGGATGGGGTTTGTGCACGGGTGTCTGTTTTGTTGATGTTGATGTTATTGCTTTCTGTTTGTTAGTTTTTCTTCTAGCCGTCAGAGCCCTCATCTGCAGGTCTGCTGTAGTTTGCTGGAGGTACACTCCAGACCCTGTTTGCATGGGTTTCACCAGCAGAGGCTACAGAACAGCAAAGATTGCTGCTTACTCTTTCCTCTGGAAGCTTCGTCCCAGAGGGGCACCGGCCTGATGCCAGCCGGAGCTCTCCTGTATGCAGTGTCTGTCAACCTCTGTTGGGAGGTCTCTCCAAGTCAGGAGGCATGGGGGTCAGGGACCCACCTGAAGAGGCTGTCTAACCCTTAGCAGAGCTTGAGCACTGTGCTGGGTGATCTGCTGCTGTCTTCAGAGCCAGCAGGCAGGAATGTTTAAGTCCAGTGAAGCTGTACCCACAGCCGCCCCTTCCCCCAGGTGCTCTGTCCCAGGGAGATGGGAGTTTTATCTATAAGCCCAGTAAGGAGGAATCTAGACAGATAGTCTGGCCACAGCCGCTTTGCCGTGTGCCGTGAGTTCTGCCCAGTCTGAACTTCCTGGCATCCTCAACATTCTCAGGGCAAAACCACCTACTCAAGCCTCAATAATGGTGCATGCCTCTCCCCTCACCAAGCTTGATCATCCCAGGTTGACTTCAGACTGCTGTGCTGGCAGCAATAATTTCAAGCCAGTGGTTCTTAGCTTGCTGGGCTCCATGGGAGTGGGACTCACTGAGCAAGACCACTTTGCTCCCTGGCTTCAGCCCCCTTTCCAGGGGAGTGAATGGTTCTGCCTTGCTGGGGTTTCAGGCCCCAGTTGGGTACAAAAAAAAAAAAAAACTCCTGCAGCTAGCTCAGTGTGTGCCTACATAGCCACCCAGTTTTGTGCTTGAAATCCAGGGCCCTGGTGGTGTAGGCATACAAGGGGATCTCCTGGTCTGCGGGTTGCAAAAACCATGGGAAAAGTGTAGTATCTGGGGTGGATAGTACTGTCCCTTAGGGCTTCCCTTGACTAGGGGAGGGAGTTCCCTGACCCCTTGCACTTCCTGGGTGAGGCTACGCCCTACCCTGCTTCTGCTCGCACTCTGTGGGCCGCACCCACTGTCTAACCAGTCCCAGTGAGATGAACTGGAAATGTTAGAAATGCAGAAATCATCTGCCTTCTGTGTTGGTCTCACCGGGAGCTGCAGACCAGAGTTGTTCCTATTTGGCCATCTTGCCAGATCTCCCTAGAATTCTTAAATCATTCTGAAAATATAAAATGCTAACATGTTTACATTATAAACCAGATTTTATCTAGATTATTTCCCAAAGCAAGTTTCTCAAGAGAAAAAGTTAAATGCATAAGCAATCTAGGAAATACTATATAATATATTTTCCTATTCAAGATCTATCTAGTAAATATTCTGAAAAATCAAGCAATAAAGAAATGTGTTTAGGCCAGGTGCAGTGGCTAATGCCTGTAATCCTAGCACTTCAGGAGGCCAAGTCAGGTGGATCATTTGAGGTCAGGAGTTTGAGACCAGCCTGGCCAATGTGGCAAAACCCTGTCTCTACTAAAAATACAAAAAATTAGCTGGGTGTGGTGGTGCACATCTGTAATCCCAGCTACTTGGGAGGCTGAGGCACGAGAATCACTTGAACCTGGGAGGTGGAGTTTGCAATGAGCGGAGATCGCGTCACTGCATTCCAGCCTGGGTGACAGAGCAATACTCCCTCTCAAAAAAGAAACCTGTTGAATTTTTTTTAAGCTTATGTTTTCCAATCTTATTGAAACAGAACTCTTTTTTTTTTTCTTTTTTTAAGAGACACTTTTCAAAGAAGTATCTCTTCTTTGAGTGACAGTTTCAGAGTGTCTCTTAATATCCTCTGGAACACATTTTGGGAAAAGTTGTTAAAATATGTATTGTTTTCCCTTTTTAAATATACCTAGTTTTTATTTTGGTTCTTAATATACCTACAGACCTATTGCTTAAAATTGTTTTAAAGTTAGCATATTAGAGTTCTAATCTTTGTTTCACTATTTAGATCTACTTCTGTGATCTTGGGAAAATAACATAAAATCTCTAAGTGTCTGTTTCCTCATCCGTGAAATGGAACAATAACAGTGCCCAACTCACTGGATTGTTACAAGGATAAAATAAAATTATATATACAGAGCAGAGCATTTGTCACACAGTAAGTTTCCCATACATATAAGTTTTTTCTTTCAACATGATCATCATCACCATCTCATTCCCACTTTCACTTTTTTCACTCAATTCTAATGTTAGCTCAATAATAAAGAGGTAACTACGAGAGGGACCCCAATGAGAAAGCCAAACTCAAGGTCCCTAGACTCTCAGAAAAACAAAAAAAACAAAAAGCGACAAAAGCTTTCTTTTCAGATGATAATCTTAAAGAATTTGGTGTTATTTTTAATGAAAGAAAATAGTATTTGCTTCTAAAATTTTAGAATTGTATTCTGATTTTTTGTAAAAAAAAAAGTACATAGGAGAAAATTATTAAATATGATAATATTTAATACAAGAATTATCTGGGCCAGGTGCAGTGGCTCATGCCTGCAATCCCAGCACTTTGGGAGGCTGAAGAGGGCAGATCACCTGAGGTCAGGAGTTCAAGACCAGCCTGGCTAACATGGTGAAACCCCATCTCTACTAAAAATACAAAAATTAGCCAGGTGTGGTGGCAGGCACCTGTAATTCCAGCTACTTGGAAGGCTGAGGCAGGAGAATCACTTGAACCTGGGAGGTGGAGGCTGCAGTGAGCCGAGATTATACCACTGCACTCCAGCCTGGGCAACAGAGTGAGACTCTGTCAAAAAAAAAAAAAAATTATCTGCTGCACACTTCATGCCATGCCTTATATTACATTTACTTATAATAGACTATGACCCTCCTAAGGTCAAGATGGCTGTATAACTAAAAAATATTTACAACTCAATTGCAGTTACTCTATAAATGTAGTAACATTTGAATTATTTCTGTGAATCACTGATCTTTTAGATGCATGTTCAGTTTTGGAGGAATCTTGGGCAACCTTCAGAAAAGAAGAGCGGCATTGAATTAAATGGACTATAAAAGGAAATCTTTCAGCTGAAGTATTCTGACAGCAGCATATTCTTGCCAACCAGGTCATTCCAAATGTGTATCTGACCATTATTTTAAATTAGAAGACATACCACTGTCAAACCATATCAGCCAAGAATAAAAAGTGACATAACAATGTTAAAGGAAAAACCACTGACAATTTTTTCAGTAGTTCTCATCCAGTACCATAATGAAATAGACTGTCATAAATAATTTGTTTCTAATAATACTAAAAGCTTCAAAATTCAAGAGATAATTTACTTTACTATAAAACACTGTCTTAGCATGATTCAAGGTTACTCTTATACATCACCTTTCCTTGGTTGCATTCAATTTGCTTTCTTTAATGAGGAAAGAAATAGGGTTGACAATATAGGTACTGCCCTGGAGAACTGGCCTCAACCCCAGTTTACAAATACGTCAATCAGATGTATTCTATGCCATGATAAAGAGAACGTAAAAACCTCTGGACTATAGAATGAGTCATACACACTCTGCTGCTTTTAGATTCCAAATGAAGACAACAGTTGATAGAAGTAAAGAGAATGTTGAAAAATTCAAAAGCCATTTTCTGTTTATCTTCATCTTCTATTTCATAGTTCATAAAATAATTATACCCCACACGATTATGCTACAATAACACCAATTAATTAGACAATGGAAGCAGTAATTCCAAGTATGAACCATTCAAGATAATTGATAACATACTCTGTTCTGAAATCAGGTGTATAAAACCTTGTTGTTAAGTACACTGTAGCTTAAGTTTTGGCAAATCAAATATTAACTGTATATAATAACTTGATATTTTAGGAGTTTCCAATTACTCACTCTTTTTTGTTTGTCATTTATAAAAGGAGATTTAGGGCTAATATGATTATATAAAATATTCAGTTCACATTTAAAAGAAAATAACTGCACAACACTTCAAAGTAGCTATAGAAATACTTATTAAATGGTCATATAAATTCTAAACAATAACTTGCATTCCCAATATACCAAACAATTAAAAACAGAAAGGGGACTGGCTGTCCTAATGGAAAATATTCTTTCCGATATTTTGTTAAGTTTGGTTTTGCATTTTTAAAAGAATGAACAGAGATATCTTCTAGGAACCTGATGTGTTCTTCAGTCTGAATTACCATAGAGGCATTAATTTCTGCCACTACCCGTGGATAAAAAGTAACTTTAAAACTTAACTTACAGACTCCTTTGTCCCCTCCTCTTCCCCTTCCCCCCATGAGTTATTTACTCCAGACGAAGATTATTTTCTGCTCAAATAGAACACTTTTCAATTAAATAAATATTAATTTATATAAGACTACAGTTTCTATGTTCAACTGTGGGATATCTTTAAAACATAAATCATTGTAAAATTACATATTTCAAATTTAATGTAAACAAAAGTGATCTAAGTGTTGTGTTATTTCTACTTTTTAATTCCTATTAACTAGAAATATAAATATTTCATCCAAGCAATTGTATCTTTAATTGTATCAAGATACCCACTTTTTACTATCATGTCTTTCATTGTGCCTTGATTTAAACATTGTTTTATTATTGTATGTTGCTGCCCATGTCTCTGACCAGGGTAGCACAAAATATAAATAATCACTTCAAATGTCCCCAGCTGCTCTTTTGTATTTTGATAGGTCCAATCATTCTTAACAAGAATGCTTGATAGCTTTGGAAACCTCAGTAATACAGTACCACATTCTTGACTTTTTTGTATGTTATTATTTTATACTACAGCATAACACGTGCTTCATTTTTTTAGATTAAATCAAAAGATGAAAATTTCAAGCTTTCAACTCTTTCTTGTTTAGGTTAATCTTCCAAATTCTTTATAAAGCTCATAGTTTACAATTCTCCTGAGCTTATGAGTATGTACACACATATGTACCTGCACATGTGCTATTAGATAAAAGAGAATTTTTAACAACAAAAAAAGGTATTGAATTATAGAGTCGAAAGATGGACTGATAGCAGGACATAATACTCAAAGCCACAGCTTTGGGCATTATAACTATTGAGAGATCCTATTTAAAAAAATATTTTGAGTAATAATGTTTTCTTTTTAATAAATTTAAAATGTAACATTTATTGTTCCCTTAAAATAATGCCTTGCCTTAAATGGGTTTCAAAATGTGAAAGCTTTCAGTTAATATAAAACATTGGAATCAATAACAATAGTGGTTATTGTTGTTATTGTTTTATTTTATATGTATTTGTTTTCTGTTGAAAATAAATTTTGATTTTTTTTTTTTTTTTTGAAACGGAGTTTTGCTCTTGTTGCCCAGGCTGGAGTGCAGTGGTGCAATCTTGGCTCACTACAACCTCTGCCTCCTGGATTCAAGTGATTCTCCTGCCTCAGCCTCCCACGTAGCTAGGATTACAGGCATGTGCCACCACACCCAGCTAATTTTGTATTTTTAGTAGAAACGGGGTTTCTCCATGTTGGTCAGGCTGGTGTCGAACTCCCAGCCTCGGGTGATCTGCCCACCTCGGTCTCCCAAAGTGCTGGGATTACAGGCGTGAGCCACCGCTCCTGGCCTAAATGTTGATTTTTTTAAAAGGTAGCATAGGGATGATGCAGAAGATTCATATTGAATTGAATTTTCTAAATGTGATGCTATATAGCCTCAAGCCATACTATTTCACCTTGTCCTTTTTGCAAAACAATGTTAATGCCAACTAAATGTGGACACATGCAATGCAACTCAGATTTTTCCATCGGAAAAACAAATCAACATGTGTACCTTATGCAAAAATTTAGATGTATTTATGTCACTGTGTAAACACATGAGCTAACTTACCCTTAAAAGTAATATTGTTTATGTTAAAGTGATCTAAAAAACTCTTTATTTTTCCTGTTATATCTAATCTAACATTTCCCTATCGTACTAAGAAAGAAACTTGCAATCCTATAAGGCTTTGGTTCAGAGAAAGATTCTAATACAATTACAGATTATATTTAAGGGCCTATCTTGAGAGTTGGAAAAAGCTCACAGATATATACCAAATACTACCATAAATAGCAGGTATCAATTTCTTAGAGAATTGAGTAGCATTTCTTATGTGGAACAAAAGTGCTCTGTAAAGAACAAACATACAGAGGGAAGTAACAAACACTGGGGACTCCAAAAGCGGGGCGGGGGTGTGAGAGCTGAAAAATTACCCACTGGGTATAATATTCACTATTGGGTGACGGACACACTAGAAGCCCAAACCTCACCATGATACAATAGATCCATGTAACAAACCTGCACATGTACCATCTGGATCTATTAAAAAATATATATTTAAAGAGTAACAGTGTTAAATAATGTATGAGAGGTGTCGCTCATACTGTGTTAGCCCTTAAACACCAATTACCTTTCTTCTCTATTTCTTTACCCACCCTCAAGAACAATACTTGGTAAAATTATTTATACCTATCATTACATCTATCATACTAGTTCAGCTCAATAAGTCACACATACACAACGATGACCTTTCCAAAAAACATTTGAATTTGACATAAAAATAGGGTGCAGTTAGATTGCCACACAAAAAAACTATTCTCCACAAAATATCAATGCTCAGCAAACCTTTACATTGAAAAGAACAGATTTGTGATGCTCAGAACAACAGATGTTAGTTTGCTATTACATTAAAAACGGAACATAAAAGAGAAAGATATTTGCTTGTATCATACGCTGTGAGTTGATCATCTGCATCTGCTTGGCATGTTTGGGTCTAAATGAAGCAAGTTGAATTTCCAAAGAAAGTATCCATTTACTGCCGCATAGTCAAAGCAATTACATTTCTTTCCTGCTGCACTCATCAATCATAGAACAAGTCAAATATTCACACTGCAGCTTAAGCAAGAACACCAAAGGAACCAGGTGTCACACACCAGGTATTAAGTATGTGAGTGAGCTACTGAAGAGAAGAGGCTGGGTGATGCTGGAGATGGAGGATAGAAGGAAAGCCCTTGAGGCACCCTGATTGCATGGAATGATATTGTCTCTTTTCCACAGAATTAATGTAATTAGCCCCTCCCCAGTATTTTGTATTGTTCCTAACGTTGAATGGTCGCTGACAGAAAGTTGCATCACTGCTGCCCTTACTAGAGGAGCACTCTTCTGTTCTGTAATGGTGATTTGCCTCAGGTAAAAAATAGGATCACTCTCTGTTCTTACTGATTTCTGAAAAAGAAAATGCTTCCTCCCAACCAGCACTGCACTATTATTTTTGTTATCACTTTTCATACAGCTGCACCTTCTCTAAGGAAAACTGGGGGAAAAGTATCAAAATCTTGCCTGTGCCTAGAGGTAGAAACTGAAATCCAATTATCTAATAGATAGAAACACTTAATATTACCTCTTTAAAAAGAAAAGCAGTATTATTTTAAAAATAGAATGTCATTGCCAGTGTTTAGTGTGTAATTTAAGTTTTACAAAGGAAATGTGCAATCCCGGAAATATGAAATTTAGTAAAATATAATATTTATATCTAAGCTTAAATTTTTGTTGTGTCAATGTATGCTTAAACTTTCACCTTCTGTTCATTCAGTTCATAAATTAACAAAATTTTTGATCAATAAACCTCATAAAATAATCTTTTATGAGTATAATCTAATTCCTGGGTTTTAGATTGCTTGTTCTTCCTTTATTCCTGAAACAAAACCATAATCTATTCCCAAGGTAAAAAAAAAAAAAAATACTTTTACCTCAGAAATGTTGGCTAGCAGAATAAATTAGTAAAAGGTTTATTTATTCATAAGTATAGTATTTTACCTAACAATAAATTACAAAGTTACAAAACAATAAGTTGCAAAGTAAAATTCATTCACAATTCAATTAAATTCTCTTCTATAGAACTATGGAATGATAAACATTAATTTAATTATATGGAAAAAAGCTGTATGCCTACAAATTAAATTATAATAGGATTTGAATTCAAAATGGAAGACTGGTAACTATACTTCCTTCCTTCCACCAACATTTATTGAAATGACAGAAAATAATACAAATTAAATAAATTCCAGAAAAAAACTAACAATAATTAGGAGAGGCTCTGAGCAGAGAAAAGCCTACAAACAACTTATGGAGGCTAGCAGAGAAATTAGATCAGCTCAGAGAATACTCCTGATAAGACCGCAGCAAAAATAGGAACTCTTCAACTGCTGGAGTTGGCAGAATGAGGGAGGAAGAGGAGGAGGAAAAGGGGCTGAAATGTAGGTTACTAAAAGAATTTATTGGTGGAGAATGGCATTGTGAGGACTCAGAGTACCAACAGGAAATATCAGTAAGGGTTCAACTGCAATAGAAATATTTGTATTGACCAGAAAGACTATCATACAGTGAGTTAAGTGTTTATAATACCTTGGAAAGACTTGGGCAACTATATCTCTTGATTCACAGACTACCTTTTCAGTTAGTCTCTATTAACAAAAAACTGTACCTTCAAAATGCAAGAGTGGCATTTATTCCCAGGCTGAACTGGTGACATCTTTATGACATAAATTGGTCAGTCTCTTGAGACTAGACTTGCTTAATTCTATTCTCACGCCTAAGTCACAAATTTCAAAATTTAGATCTGAGAATAAATTTATTTTCAAAACTGGGGTATATTATTCTCACCCTCTAGCATTATCTACAAGGACTATGGCTTTTTGTCAAACTTCTTATAGTAAACGATTGCTTTTTTTAATTGGCATAGTACAATAAATAAGAAGCAGAGACTGTTTTCCACAGACAACAGTAAAGATGCCACACATCTTTACTCTGAGACCATTAAAATTTCTGTTAGTGACAATGTTAGAATAGCTTGTTTTAGACTAAACTTCCTGCTAAGAGCAACTATCAAATCTAGGGAAAGTAATTTTTTTAATCTTTATAAAAACATTAAAGAGTTATTTTGTCAATAAAGATTTTTAGGACCAAGACTAAGGGGAAAAGGTCCAGACTAATGACTCCAGAATTTGATATTACTTTTTGTCTCAAGGCATTTGAAATCCCAAAACAGATAGCTGAGCAAAACTTTCAGGAGACTCAAGGGGTTAGGCAAAATTTGGAATTTCGAGTTCAGCAGTATAGATAGGCTCTGAAAACAACCCCAAGCATTTAGTTGTGACTCAAAATGGCTACACTCTAGGAGCAAAAGTAAATGTGAAATAGAGCAATTGTCATGAAGATTGAAGTCCAGACAAGTCGTTTGAATTCACAATTGAATTACAGTGATCTGAATAGTCATTATCATACCCTAACCTGCCTATCAGAACCTAAACCAAGTCCACTTAGGAGAGGTATAATACCATTCAAAGCAACCAATCCCCTTTATAGTTTTTAATATACAGTGTCTAGCATTTAATTTCTTAAAAAAACAGCTATAAAATATAACATTTAATATAAACCAAAAGGATAAACCTATTACAGAAACAGGCCCATGACAAATCTAAGAAATCGAGTTATTAGACATGGACATTAAAATAAAATTACTGCGATCCTACTGGGATCATCTACCTTCTGCCAATAAAAGATCCTAGTAAGAGCTCAGAAATGGAAGTGTATGACAAGTAACAGAAAAGATAATTATGTAGGTAAATCCAAATGAATACTGGTTGAATAAAGCAATGGTAATAATGTCCTATGATGATCAAAATGTATTTTGTGTCAAAATAGTTTTCTTTTGTTTTGCAATTGAAATAAGGTTAAGGAAATTAAACTTACAGTGTTTTGTGTAGCCCTTGAAAACATTTTTCAAGATATATCCATAGTTTGTTAATATTGAAAAATCTATTAAACAATCCAATAGGATGCAATTTTCCACTCTTTATGTATTTAGAGAGATACATTTATAGAGATATTTATAGAGATAAATAAAGAAAGTTAAATAAAAGGAAGATATATATTTTTATGTCTAAACATTAGGTAGCTATTCCAGGGTTCTTACGAAAGGGAGCATAAAACTGCATAAATGAACACAATTATTTTCTGTTTGGATTTATACTGTATTCTATAATGAATACTTTTATAAAGAATAGTGTGCATCCATTAAAAGCATTAAGCCAAAGCGTAGCCAAAAGAAAATGTAAGTTGTAACAATGTTTGACACATTGACAATGAAAAAATTTATTATTTAAAATAATCTAATAATAAGAATGTGACATCGGCAAGATGGTGGAATGGGAAGCCCTACTCTCTTCCCCCACCGGGAGACGCTAACTCAACAACAATACATGGACTAATTCCCTCTGTGAGGAATACAGACACCAATTAAGAAGTTCTTAAACCTTGGGCAAATGCTGTATTGGGCAGAACCTTGGGGAAAACCCAGCTGCATTGAAGTGGGCAAAAAATATTGATGGTACTTACCTACTAGAGCCTCTCTCCCATCTCCTCAGCTTCTAGCTTCTCTCTGGGTAGGAAAAGACTAAACCATATGTCTAATATTCAGACTTTTCAGAATACTGCCCAAGGGACTGGTTTCTGTCTTGGTGAATCTAAGCTCTGACAGGAAAGGGTGCCAGCTTGGAAGCAGCTGAGAACAAAGGTGACAGTTTAAAGTAGTAGATATTCATTTGCCATAGTCTTTCCTCCACAGATCAGCATGAAATGAGCGAAGAAAGCCCCAAACTCCCAGCTTCTTCCTGGGAAGGGAGTTAACATATGCATCCAATGTTCTGGCTATTCAGAAGACTGTTTGAGGGACTAGTTTCTGTCTCACCTAAATCAGAGCAATGACAAGACCCAGCATACACTAGGTTACTGGTGGCCACTGAAAACAAGAGAGTTGAGTGACTTGCTGCTACTTCAGGGGTCTCATGGAATAGGAAAAATAAGTTCAGAGGCCTTTCCCCACTGGGAAAAAAAGAGTTGAGTGTGCATCCAGTGTTCTAGCTTTTAGAGAGGTTGCTCCAGGAACTGGTTTCTGTCTCACCCAACTTAGAGCACTGACAGAACTTAGCAGATGCTAGAAGCCTAGGGATCACTGAGAACAAAAAGAGAACTGGGCAGCTTGAGGAAACTCCGAGGAATCTGCAGTACTGCAGGCAGACACCAGAGGGTGCAATAAATTAGAAGTACCTGCAAAAAGAAATCAGCAAATCCTTCTAATATAGAATTTGCTCATACAAATCTAGAGAAGACATATCAACAGAAAAGCTTTAAGGGGTGGCAGAATCTCCAGCTGGGCTGACTGATGAAGGTCTTTTAATTTGCAAAACCAGTCCTTAAATACTAGAAGAGGTGGTTGTTTCCTCAAATGTGTGGATCTAAGTGCAAAATAACAGGGAACCATGGCCTAATCAAAGGAAACAAGGACACATGATTTAATCACGGGAACAAAATAAATTTCCCAGAAATGACCCCAAAGAAATGGAATTATATAACTTTATCTTATAACAAATTTGTAATAACCATCATAAGCATGCTCAATGAGCTCAGGAACAAGATACATGAACAAAACGAGAATATCTACAAAGAGATAATTTTTTAAAAAAGCAATGAAGCAGTAATTTGGAACTAAAGTATACAATAATTGAATTTAAAAATTCACTACAGGGCTTCAACAGCAGACTTGAACACACAGGTAGAATAACCAATAAAACCAAAGGCAAGTCATTTGGAATCATCCAGTCAGGAACAAAGAGAAAAAAATAATAATAAAGAGCGAAGAAAATGTAAGGAATTTATGGGACGCTATCAAATGCATCAATATATACATTATTTGAATACCAAAAGATCAGGAAGAAAGATGAAGAAAGCTTTTTTTAAAGAAACAATGGCTAAAAAGTCCCCAAATCTGAGGCAGGAAATGGACATCTAAGGTATAAGAAGACCAGAATGAAACTAAGAAAGCCCATACCAAGACATGTCATAATCAAATTGTAAAAATCAAAGAAAGAATTTTGAAACTGGCAAAAAATGCAATTCGTTATTTACAAAGAAGCTTTCGTAAAACTCTTAGCATATTCTCAGCAGAAACCTGGCAGTCTAGAAGCAAATAGGATGATATATTCAAAGTACTTAAGAAAAAAAAAACTGCCATCCAAGAATAATACATCAAGTAAAACTGCTTTTCAGAAATTAAGAAGAAATAAAGTCTTTCCCATATAAACAAAAACTGAAGTATTTCATAAACACCAGGCCTGCCTTACAAGAATGCTAAAAGGGGTCCTTCAAGTTGTAATGGAAGGACACCAGACAGCAACCCACAGGTAAATAAAAGTGTGAAGTATGGTGGTAACGATAGATATAAAGATAAATAGAGAATGCTGTAATTCTGTAACAGTAATGCGTGAAGCTTCTTTAAGTGAAGCATAAAGAAGAAAGTATGAAAAATACTAATAAACTGAATTCAAGGGCACAATAAAATGATCACACACCATCACCAAGTGGGACTTACCCATGAGATGCAAAAATTTTTCAACACATGAAAATCAATCAATGTGATACACTGCCTTAACAAAACAAATAATAAAAAATACATGATCATCTTAATAGATGCAGAAAAAATTGCCAAATTTAACACCTTTTTAAAAATAATGAACACTTAAAGTAGGTGATACGGTTTGGCTGTGTCCCCACCCAAATCTCACCTTGAATTGTAATAATCCCCATGTGTCAAGGGTGGCGTCACATGGAGATAACTGAATCTTGGGGGCAGTTCCCCCATACTGTTCCTTAGTAGTAAATACATCTCAGGAGACCTGGTGGTTTTATAACTGGGAATTCCCCTACACAAGCTCTCTTGTCTGTTGCCATTTAAGACATTATTTTGCTCCTCATTTGCCTTCTGCCATGACTGTGAGGCCTCCTCAGCAATGTGAAACTGAGTCAATTAAGCCTCTTTCCTTTATAGATTACCCAGTATTGGGTATGTATTTATTAGCAGTGTGAGGACAGACTAATACAGGAGGAATGGAAGAAAATTACTTCAACATATTATAGACCATATTTGAAAACAGCTACCATCACATTCAACACTGAAGAACTGAAAGCTCTTCTTCTAAGAGCAGTAACAAGATAAGAATACCCATTCTTTTTGTTTCTATTCAACATACTACTGTAAGTCCTAGCGGAAGCAATTAAGCCAAAAAAATAAAAAATAAATAAAAGAGAGAAAAAGGAAAAAAGAAAATAAATGAAAGTCATCGTAAAGGAAAATTAAATTATTTCTGTTTGCAAATGACATGATGTAAACACAGAAAACAGTAAAAATTTTTACAGAAAAACCTATTAGAATTAATAAATGCAGCAAAGTTGCATGACACAAAATCAATATATAAAAAAATTTCTATGTACTAGCAATAAAACGAATTATAAAGGAAATTAAGAAAACAATCCCATTTATGATAGCATCAAAATGAATAAAATACTTAGGATTTAACTAAGGAGACAAAAGATTAGTTCAGTAAAAACTACAAAGCACTGGCTGGGTGCAGTGGCTCACGCCTGTATTCCCAGCACTTTTGGAGGCTGAGGCAGGAGGATCACAAGGTCAGGAGATCAAGACCACCTTGGCTAACACAGTGAAACCCCATCTCTACTAAAAATACAAAAATTAGCCAGGTGTGGTGGCAGGAGCCTCTAGTCCCAGCTTCTCGGGAGGCTGAGGCAGGAGAATGGCGTGAACCCGGGAGGTGGAGCTTGCCGTGAGCTGAGATTGTGCCACTGCACTCCAGCCTGGGCGACAGAGCCAGACTCTGTCTCAAAAAAAAAAACAAAACTACAAAGCACTGCTGAAAGAAATTAAAGAAGACACAAATACAAAGAAATGCATGCTCTGTTTATGGATTGAAAGAATTAATATTGTTAAAATATCATACTACCCAAAGCAATCTATAGATACAATGCAATCCCCATCAAAATCTCAATGACATTTTATTTTTGTAGAAATAGAAAAAAATACTAGAATTCTTATGAAACCACAAAGGAATCTGAATATCCAAGACAATCTCAAGGAGAAAGAATACGTCTGGACGTCTCATATTTCCTTATTTCAAAACATATTCTAAGCTAGGGTAATCAAAACAGTATGGTACTGGCATAAAGATAGACATACAGACCATGGGACACAAGAGAGAAACTACCAATAATCCAGTCTACTTATACAGTCAAATGATCTTTGACAAGAGTGCCAAGACTCTACAGTGAGGGAAAGAAACACAAATAGTGTAAGAGAAACTGGATACTCACATGCAAAAGAATAATTAAACCTTTATCTTACATCATGCCCCAAAATCAACTTAAAATGTAGTAAATATTTAAATATAAGACCTAAAAATATAAAAATTGTAGAAGAAAACATAGAGGAAAAGCTTCGTAACATTGGTTCTGGACAATGATTTATTGGATATGACACCAAAAACACAAGCAATAAAAGCAAAATTAGGCAAGTGAAACTACATCAAACTAAAAAACATTTGCATAGCAAAGGAAATGATCAACAAAGTAAAAATGCATCCTATGAAATGGGAGAAAATACTTGCAAACCATTAAGGTGATAAGGGATCAATATCCAAAATATATACAGAAATCCTACGATTCAATAGTTAAAAATAACAAATAACCTGATTTAAAATGGGCCAAAACTGGAATAGATATTTACTTAGACTTACAAATGGCCAACTGGTATAAGAAAAGGTGCTCAACATCACTAATTAACAGGGAAACGCCTATCACAAACACAATGAGACATTACCTCACACCTGTTAGGATGGCCATTATCAAAAAAGTAACAACCAGAAATGACAAGTGTTGGCAAAGATGTGGAGAAATTGGAAGCTTTGTGCACTGTTAGTAGGAGTATAAAATGAGACAGCCATTACGGAAAACAGAATGGAGTTTCCTCAAAAAATTAAAAATAAAACTACCATGTAATTCGGCCATTCAATTTCTGGGTATTTATTCAAAAGAATTGAAAACAGGATCTCAAGGAGACATATACACTCCCATGTTCATTGCAGCATTGTTCATATTAGCCAAGAGACACAAACCAGCTAAATGTTCATTGATGGATAAAGACTATGTATACACATACAGTGAAATATTATTAATCCTTTAAAAGGAAGGCTGTTAAAAAAGCAGAATGTTGTCATATTCTAGAAAACAAATGAACCTTGAGGACATTATGCTAAATGAAATTAGTCACAGGAGGACAAGTACTACATGATGCCACAGTCAAGTACTACATGATTCCACTTACACGAAGTATCTAAAGAATTCAAAATCTTAGAAGCATAAAGGAGAATGGTAGTTGCCAGGGACTGTGGAAGGGGAAATGAGGAGTTACTCTTTAATGGGTGTTCAGTTTCAGTCATGGAAGATGAAAAAGTTACAGAGATTGGCTCTGCAATAATGTGCATATAGTTAACCATACTGTACCATACATTAAAATTTGCTTAACAAGGTAGCTTTCATGCTATGTGCTCTTTACCACAATAAAAAATAATCCAATAATAGTTCCTGAAAAATTTTAATTACACCTAGCTAACTCTTCCATGCTGAGAAAGACTGCTTGCTGTAATTATTTACTGGGACTTGATGATTTACTTGGAGGCAAATGCAATTACAGCCTGACTCCTTAATCACCATTAGTTTGTTTTGCTCCCTTGACACTGTTAAAAGGAAGATTAACTTTCTATGGATATTCTGATCCACCTATAATGGGTTTTCTGTGTATTCTTGAGACTGTAAATAATCTATATTGTTAAATGTTGGAAAAAATTCCAGTTAAGATTTAACTAGGACTAACTAATAAACCCTAAAGATAAACCTCACACTTGCACTAAAACAGTTTTATACCTTAAAACACTAAGATAATTTTTTAATTAAATGTATTTATCTAGATTATAACTATACATTGTCTGAAACAGTTGTTTAAAATTCTAGAGAAATATCTTTTTTGAAATTGTACAAATACTGCAACTAACTTTCGTATTTTGATTCTAGACTACTTCCCAATTAAGACTTTCAAATCTTTAGCTAATTCTTCATATAAACATAATTCTTAATCACAAATCAGCTTGGGAGTGTAAATTAGTTTAACCACTGTGGAAGACAGTATGACAATTCCTCAAGGATCTAGAACTAGAAATACCATTTGACCCAGCAATCCCATTACTGGGCATATACCCAAAGGATTATAAATCATTCTACTATAAAGACCCATGTACACATATGTTTATTGCGGCACTATTCACAATAGCAAAGACTTGGAACCAACCCAAATGTCCATCAATGATAGACTGGATAAAGAAAATGTGGCACATATACACCATAGAATACTATGCAGCCATAAAAAAGGATGAGTTAATGTCCTTTGCAGGGACACGGATGAAGCTGGAAACCATCATTCTCAGCAAACTAACACAAGAACAGAAAACCAAACACCACATATTGTCACTCACAAGTGGGAGCTGAACAATGAGAACACATGGACACAGGGAGGGGAACGTCACACACTGGGGCCTATCAGGGGGTGGGAGGCTAGGGGAGGGATAGCATTAGGAGAAATACCTAATGTAGGTGACAGATTGATGGGTGCAGCAAACCACCATGGTATGTGTATACCTATGTAACAAAACTGCACGTTCTGCACATGTATCCCAGAACTTAAAGTATAATAAAAAAAATTCTTAATTAATATTTTATTATCAACTTTAAAAGACTCGGGGTAATATGCTGACTTCCCCAATTTAAAATGGTGAAGTAAGTTTGGCACTTTGTTTTGTTCTTTTAGAGATCTTCTCAAATCTTCAGGAGAATTAGAAATTAGAAAACAGAAATGTATATTTAACTCAGTGACACAAGGAGCAATCTAAAACTTCACATCACAAAACAGGAAGAAGGGCTGCCAAAAACTGAATATCAAGCAGAAGAATGGTGTCTTCTTGTTTCAGTTTATATTTAATTAATGCATGAATTGCATTTAATTTCATATGCTTCTATTTGTAATTATCACTGTGTATTTTGTTTTATTTTTGTCTAATTTCCTTTGGGCTGTTCATAATTTCCTACATGAATATTTTACATATACAGGTTATTAATCCCAATACTATTTATAGACTGATCTGTCTTCCTTCATCATTTATTTGAAAGGCTATCTTCATTATTTATTCAATCTCCATATATTTGGTGGGTTATTTCTGAACTCATATTGCATCAACAACTACTGTTATATAGCATTACAAAATATTTAGATTTTAGTAGGACACACTTAAAAACTACTTGAGTTGTTTTTAGTTATTTTGGCTAATTATTGCAAATTTATTATTCACTTGAACTTTAAAATTGGTTTTCAAGACCCATGAGGAATTCAGTTCTAACATTTCTTGGAATTAAATTGCCTTTACAGATTAATGTGAGGAATATTTAAAATAGTGAGTCATGCTATCTGTAATGATAGACTGCCTCTCTATTAATTTAGAATCTTTTACAGCTTCCAGTAAAGCTTTGCAGTGTTTTCCATGACATCTTGCACTTTTCTTGTTAGGCTTATTCCTAAGCATGTCTCAATATTTGTTGCTATTGAGAATGTAATGCTTTTCCATTACATTTCATAATATATTATTGTTACCATACAAGAAAATTGGACTTGTGTGTGCCTGTTGATTTTGTATCTTTCCATCTTGATAAATTGTCTTATTGGACTTCACAGCTGCGGATTAATTATTCTGGTTTTGGTTTGTTCCTAGCTGACAACAGCATATGCAAATAATGATTTTTGATGTTGTTTTTCCAATATTTATATTCATTGTCACTGTTCCTTGTGTTATTGCATTGGCTCGAATCTCCAATATAATGTTGAATAGTAGTAATTTTATCAAAGATCCTCATTTTATTTCCTACTTTAATAGAATTCATTCAGTAAATAAATACTTATTACATGTTTATAGTGTACCAGAGTATATGCTAGGGATAAAGGTTCTAGTGATAAAGTTGTGGAAAAGTTTGATAAAGTCCTTGCTTTTATAGCACTATTTGTAGTAGAGAAGACAAGATGTACAAGTAAATAAATGAATACATTTAAAAGTTAACATGACTAATTTCATATAACGTCAAAGTTGTGAATAAAACATAAATTCAGTGAAAAAAGATTTAACAGGGATTAGTGTAACATTAGAAAATATAGCCAGATAAGCTTTCTTTATTAAATGATATTGAAACATAGCCTTTAACTATGAGAAGGATCCTGCCATGTTAAAATGTTGTGGAAGAGAGTTCCAGACAGGCAAAAGTAAAAGTAAATCTCAGGATACTAAGAGACTAGTGTATTTACCATGAGGGAAGAGAGGAGAGAGTGATGGTAGGTGTTTAATGAACACGTTTGTTTCTTCCATAGTTGTTAATCTAGTTTTGTCTAATTTTGTTAACTTATACATTCCTACAGATTTTCCCTTTTGCCTAGGTTTTCAAATGCACTGGTATAAGATGACATGGTACATTTTAATATTTTAGATCTGCTCTTTGTCTTCCTTATTTTCTATTTTGTGTTCCTAATATTGTCTTTTTCTGTTCTTTTTTATATTCGGTCATACTCATCAAGGTTTTTTTTTATTATTGAGTTTTTTACTATCTTCTCACTTCAATGATTTTACAATATCTTATAATTTTTCCAGGATTTTTATTTTTATTGGAAGAGTTGGCCCAAATTACTCATTATACTACTATTAGAAGCAAAAGTCCTAAATCATTTTTAAAAGGCTGCAGCCTTCTAATCTCTTTCAGTGATTTCTGATGTAAACTGAGTAATGAAAGCCCACAATAACATTATATAATACATCAAGTATTTGGTAATTAATAGGTAAAATTAAAACCTGTGATGATTTGTCCTAAATTTATATTATTTAATCAAAACATTTATTTATTAAAAGCCAGACTGCTGTATTTTAAGAATTGTGCTTTAGGAACATTCAAAAATAAAGAGTTTGTAGCCCCTCCATCAAGGTGTTCAGAGATAAGGGACCTGATATATTAAAGAAACATAATGTAAATCACATACAGAATTAGGATTTAAATAGAATTGTAGGGAACTCAGATGGAAGGAAAACCTTTGAAATATTTTCCCAAAAAGGACTTTGTGCTTGCATAATAGCTTTATTTTTAAAGTCCTTTTCCTTTGTTGACATTGCTTTAGAATTCTTATTTGTATTCTTCATTTTATTCTTTCCTAGGGTTTAATGCCCTCTGATGAAGAACTGAACTGTTATGTAAAATAGGTATTTTGATGTCTTCAAATCACCATATCTCAATCTGCATTAAAGCTAAGGGAATGACAAGGAAAATAACAAGATCCAGGACCATACAAATGCTAATGGATTCCCCTTAAACTTCCCTGCAAATAATTTGGTCAGTGATATGGTTTGGCTATGTCCCCACTCAAATCTCAACTTGAACTGTATCTCCCAGAATTCCCACATGTTGTGAGAGGGACCCAGGGGGAGGTAACTGAATCATGAGGGCTGGTCTTTCCCATGCTATTCTCGTGATGGTGAGTAAGTCTCACAAGACCTGATGGTTTTATCAGGAGTTTCCGCTTTTGCTTCTTCCTTATGTTCTCTTGCTGTCACCATGCAAGAAGTGCCTTTCACCTCCTGAATCCTGCCATGATTCTGAGGCCTCCCCAGCCATGTAGAACTGTAAGTCCAATTAAAACTCTTTTTCTTCCCAGTCTTGGGTATGTCCTCATCAGCAGCATGAAAACGGACTAATATAGTCAGGTACAATGAGAAAGTGTGAAATTGGAAAAAAGAATGGAGCCTGTATTTTAACATTGGAACAAATACATTTTTGTGAAATCAACTTCTTCAAGCTAGACTTAGACCACGGTGCTGTGTAACCACAAGTCATGGCATACAATATGATATCTATAAAATTATCATCTTTTATTTAGATTTTACTTGAGACCCAAGTTCTGGGTCACAACACATATAAATGAGTAACCACAATATAATTGATTACTTATGAATCTAATTTTCTAAATACTATATGAGGGTAAAAGAAAGCTCTTTCTGGTAGGATTGGAAGACACATTCACAGAGGAAATAACATTTCAGTTGGTTCTTAAAGAATGAGTTAATCTTAGAAAGAAATTAGAAGGAAGAACATGCTGGACAGTAGAAACGATATGGATAAAAGCATGGAGATTTAATTGTGCACATTGACTTGGGAGAATTAAATATCAGGAGATAGGGCTAATATGGTAAATCAAATTCATATTGAGGTTTATGAATATCATACAATAAAGGTTAACGCTTTTACTCAATAAAATGTGTTCTACTATCCTCTTGGAAGACATTTTTGTGAGTCAACTATAATAAATAAAAAAAATTGGAGGAGGTTATTTAGCAGTTTATTGGTATTTTTGAGGAAATATCTGCGAGAACAGAGAAGAGAAAAAAAGTTAAAAAATGTTTACAAGTTGAAATTGATGTTTTTAAGTGTAGAAGCTACTATTTATTTATAAATAATTTCAAGTACTTAAGCTAACCTGTTTGACTTCAAGGCATTCCAAAAACAAGAGAGTATATTCTATCAAGCATGAAGAGATTACCACTGAATATATAAAACCTAAAACTAAAAATACTAACTTTAGCCTGTGAAGTCACCAACTAAGATACTGTTGTACAGTCATGTGTCACTTAACAATAGGAATACATTCTGAGAAATGCAGCATTAAGCAATTCTGTTGTTGTGTGAACATCAGAGTGTATTTACACAATGGTACACTCTATGTGTAAGTATGCTGTATGATGTACATACCCAGTGTGCATATCATACTACCCGAGGTGTGTAGTGCAACAACTGATATAGCTTATTGCCCCTAGGCTACAAACCTGTACAGCATGTTACTATAATGAATACCATAGGTAATTGTAACACAGTGGTAAGTGTTTGTGTATCTAAACATAGAAAAGGTAAGGTAAAATATGATATAAAAGAAAAAAAAGGTATACCTGTATAGGGTACTTACCATGGATGGAGCTTACAGTACTGGAAGTTGCTCTGGGTGAGTCAGTGTGAGTGGTGAGTGAATGTGAAGGCCTAGGACATTACTGTACACTCTGTAGATTTTATAAATACTGTACATGTAGGTTATACCAAATTTATTTTAAAAAATCTTTCTTATAACAAATAAGCCTTAGCTTACTGTAACTTTACTTTATAAACTTTTTAACTTTTTCACTCTTTTGCAATAACACATAGCTTAAAATACACAGCTGTACAAAAAAAGTATCCTTATTCTATAAACTTTTTATATTAATTTAAAAAAAATTTTTAAACTTTGTTTTTAGAAACTATGCCATAAACACTCACATTAACCTACTCCTAAAGAGGCTCAGGATCATCACTATTACTGTCTTCTACTTCCACATCTTGTCCCACTGGAAGGTCTTCAGGGGCAATAGTATCCATGGAGTTGTCACCTTTTATGATAACAACACCTTTTTCCAGAATACTTCCTGAAGAACCTGCCTGAGGCTGTTTTACAGTTAATTATTCTTTAATAAGTAGAAGGGGTATGCTCCAAAATACCAGTAAAAACATAATATAGTAAATACACAGACCAGCAACATTGTCATTTATTATCAAGTATTATAGATGGTATGTAATTGTATGTACTGTACTTTTATAAGACTGGCAGCACAGTAGGCTTGTTTACACCAGCATCACCACAAACATGAGTACATTGTGCTACTACATTATGACAGCTATGACATCACTAGGTAATAGGATTTTTTTCACTTCCATTATAATCTTATGAGACCACCACTATATATGTGGTCTGTCATTGACCAAAACATACTTATGTGGCCCATGATTGTATTTTAAAATTTAGTCTGAGCTCCATAAATGCCAAGACAGAAAGCAAAATTTTAAGTATATAAATTTCTAGTGATCCTATTGTTAAAATAAGGATAGAATATAAAGTACCTATAGGATTGATTCTCTATTTGAATTTGGGACTGGCTGTATGAATTTTATCTGAGGAACATTTTAAAATGCATATTCTGGAGGTCCATTCCCTGAGCTGCTGCCACCAGGGAGTCTGAGCTCTGATTTTGCACTGTAATGGTGGTGAGTTTGTTGGCTTGATTTTTAACTATGAGGGATTAATATCAAATCTGTTTTTTACAAAAGTAATTCTGATATCCAATCTATAATTCCCCCTTTGCAACCTAAGCACACATAATCAGAAGTTTACATCTTTGTCAACCACTTTTGAAAGATCATCCACCTGAGATACAAAAGTTTGGAAGCAAAACACGGATGTAAATGTAAAGTCTAATAAATCATCTATCTTAAAGAAATATCAAACACTGTTTTTCCTAAATGAGTGTTTTACTCCATTTTCAGACTTTTCCAAGAGAATGCTAAAGACAGAATTATCGTCTGTTTCATTATTTAGTGAGCCTCAAGAGAAGATACCATTTTAAGATATTTATGTTTACCAAAGACATAAAACACAATAGATATTTACTTGGTAAATAATAGGAAGTTAAAGAAGGTGTGTAATACTCATGGGGGTCTCAATCTCAGGTGTCCAAAGAGCCCAGTGGATTGTATAAGCTTTTATTATTCCTGTTTCATGACCCTGCTACAGATAAAAAGAGGCCATAAAATTTCTCTTTGTTTATTTACTTTATATTTCAGTCTCTCTGATTCTGTATCATTATATTTTTTACCCTGTTTATCCAAATTAAGACAAATGCTCAATTTTCTCTAACTGATAGCACTTTGGCATATGAGCAATTTTGGATTATTTTTCAAAATAACCTAATTTTTGTCTTGAAGAATGTCCACATATATGTGTGTGTATAAATGTGTGTTATATTTTTATATGTGTCTATATTGTGAATAAAATCTATGTATTTACTTTTATATTTGAATATATTTTAAAGTGATTTCAGCTTTTCTAGAAATATTCATTTTAAATAGAAATCACTTAAAGTTACAAAGTGTTGTGGTGGTCAGCAATTAGCAGCCAAAAATAGCAGCTGGAAAGAAGTAAATGAGCTGCCTCAATTATGTGATGTATTCTTTCGAAGAATCTCCCCTTATAGTATAAATTTTGTCATGACAAAACAACAAGAAGAAACGGTATCTTTTGCTACTTTTCATGTTTCCTATCTAAAATCTAGTTGGAATTTTAAAATATAACAGCTTTCCACTAGTGTCAGATAGATAACACATATCAGATCAGTAATATAAAAATGTCAAAAATTTCCATTTTAGAATAGGAAAGTCACCTTTTCGTTCTTTATTTAGAATGTCATTTATTGTCATTAGATATTTCTATTTTTGTTATTTCATGGTTAAATGTCTTTCTCAGAAACCCTCATGTATATTTTTTCTAAGACCCACAATTATAACTCTCATTTTTTATAACTTTCTCTGCATATATCATAAGTGCTTTAAGTATGATAATGTAAAACTATGATAATGACAGTATTGAAACAAAAATGGGTATGATGAGGAATCTTAGTGCAATCAGAATACCAATTACAGCATACTCTCATATATGCTCAATTAGATAGGGAAGGGGAATATTTTTAGACATTTCTTTTACCAAGAAGATATGACATCTAGGCAGAAGGAAAAGGACAACTTCATTTTAAGTACGTGTTTAAATACCTCACAATAACTATCATAACGGAATAAAGGTTACCTTGATAGAGTCTGCTGTTTTGTAGCAGTTCTGCATGACTTTCTAAAGAGATAAATTTATATTCCTATAGTTAATGATGATGTATCTATAAATGTTTAGAATGTTTTCATTTTGACTTAAAAAAGGAAGTGTGCATTCTATTTAGTAATATAGCCTATAATCCCCTTCACATAAATAGATTTAAACAATGTTTTTCAGTTCAAAAGTAGCATTCAACGTGAAGTCAAACTTAATTGCACAATAGAATGTATTTTAGGTTCATTTAGAGAAATAGTTGTAATTTTTCAGTAATATTAATAAGCATGATGATAACAACTTGTTCCATTTCCTCAAACGTTACCACAAAATCTCCTAATAATAAGTTGATTTCTAGCCTTAATATTAGTTGCTTTTAATTCTGGTGTATATTTTTCTGTCTACTTTAATGTTCATTAAGATCACAAATTCAAAAATACCTTTTTGACATTCATCTAGTACTATAACCCAGGTGGTATGAACAGTTGGCTCAATATACAGCTCTGATTAATTCTTGAACCACGTTTTCAGGACCGAATTGTACAAGTAGAGGGATACTTTTCAATAAGATTTTAAGAAGGAGACTAAATTTCTATGTTGTCATTGCTGGTCTCTGATTTGTGAGTAAAGCCCAAAAGCTATAAACCAAACATGTAAATTATCCAAATTCTAAATTATCAGAATTCACTGAACTAGTAGTTCACTGAACTAGTAAAATTTAATTGACATACCCTTTCCTCTAAATTAGCATCATCCAATAGAAATAAAATGCAAGTGATGATGAGCATTTTTTCATGTGTTTTTTGGCTGCATAAATGTCTTCTTTTGAGAAGTGTCTGTTCATGTCCTTCGCCCACTTTTTGAAGGGGTTGTTTGTTTTTTTCTTGTAAATTTGTTTGAGTTCATTGCAGATTCTGGATATTAGCCCTTTGTCAGATGAGTAGGTTGCAAAAATTTTCTCCCATTCTGTAGGTTGCCTGTTCACTCTGATGGTAGTTTCTTTTGCTGTGCAGAAGCTCTTTAGTTTAATTAGATCCCATTTGTCAATTTTGGCTTTTGTTGCCATTGCTTTTGGTGTTTTAGACATGAAGTCCTTGCCCACGCCTATGTCCTGAATGGTATCGCCTAGGTTTTCTTGTAGGGTTTTAATGGTTTTAGGTCTAACATTTAAGTCTTTAATCCATCTTGAATTAATTTTTGTATAAGGTGTAAGGAAGGGATCCAGTTTCAGCTTTCTACATATGGCTAGCCAGTTTTCCCAGCACCATTTATTAAATAGGGAATCCTTTCCCCATTTCTTGTTTGCGATTCCTCAGGGATCTAGAACTAGAAATACCATTTGACCCAGCCATCCCATTACTGGGTATATACAAAAAGGATTATAAATCATGCTGCTATAAAGACACATGCACACGTATGTTTATTGCGGCACTATTCACAATAGCAAAGAGTTGGAACCAACCCAAATGTCCAACAACGATAGACTGGATTAAGAAAATGTGCGACATATACACCATGGAATACTATGCAGACATAAAAAATGATGAGTTCATGTCCTTTGTAGGGACATGGATGAAACTGGAAAACATCATTTTCAGTAAACTATCGCAAGGACAAAAAAACAAACACCGCATGTTCTCACTCATAGGTGGGAACTGAAGAATGAGAACTCATGGACACAGGAAGGGGAACATCACACTCTGGGGACTGTTGTGGAGTGGGGGGAGGGGGAGGGACAGCATTAGGAGATATACCTAGTGCTAAATGACGAGTTAATGGGTGCAGCAAAACAACATGGCACATGGATACATATGTAACAAACCTGCACTTTGTGCACTTGTACCCTAAAACCTGAAGTATAATAATAATAATAATAAAGAAATAAAATGCAAGCGTAGAGGATGAAAAATATATTTTTTCTTATCTATCCTAGATTTGTGGCTGAGGACCACCATCACAAAAGACAGATTATCAAGGGAAAAGCACACACATTTATTTAAGTTTTATATGACATAGAAGCCTACTTCAGGAAATGAAGACCCAAAGAAATGGTTAAAGTTGTGTATTTTTACACTAGGTTTAATGAGTAGTAGACAGTCATGGAGAAATACGATTGGACAAAGAGAATTATCTAATGGTAATAAATTGGGGAAAACAGGAAGGCCAGTTTCTTCAGATTCTTCTCTGTGACTGTTTATCTTCAGGAATACTATGTTCCTTTGTTCTGGTATAGGGAGGTCACCTCTCACATTAGGGTCTTAACATCTGCATTAATGGTAGAGCAGAAAATCATTCCTTGATTTTTATGAGCTGCTTCAGGAGAAAATGGTGGGTGAAGGTGAGAGTGACCTTTCTGCTTCTGTACTTTTTCTCAAATCTCAAAGTACCATATTTTGGGATAACATGTACTGAATCCCATCACAAGCCACAAATATAACCAAGTTTTCTTGTAGCCAAATTAATAAAAAGAACAGGTAAAATTAATGTTGATAACATAGTATCTAAACAAATATATTCAAAATATATTCAACATATAATAAATGTAATAAAGTAGTAATTCATACCTTTTTTCATATCCTAAGTCTTTGAAATTGGATGTATGTTTTACAGTTATCAGCACAAATCAGTTACCACCAACCAGCTTTTAAAGACTGGTACATATGGTAAGCAGCTACCAAAATTGATATGGCAGGACTAGGAAAGAAGAGATCCCCTATTAGAGGAGAAGTGTTCCTATGGAAAGCCTATCATTAGACTACAGAAAATAGCCCTAACTTTTGTGAACTTTGAGGGGACCAATGTCCACTGGCCACATAGTGAAGGGATACAGGCTTTTTGTTTCCTAATTAATCATCTGGGGAAATATCTGGTCTACATGCCATTCTCCCTCTACCTACCCAAGCAGGGGAAGAAATAAGAGAGAGGTGGTATAGGGGAAGACCAACAGGCAAGGAGTGGGTGAGGCCACTCTGCCTTGAAATCCTGGTTCTCACAGGTGGCCAAAGCCTGAATTGGCCATGGAAGGAAGATTGTATTGGGGACACTAGAGTAGTAGAAGAAAGAAGCTCACATATTAGAAGAGTATGTGATGACGATTCCAACAACTGGAAGTCAGGGAGAAAATTTAGTCAAACCTTCCTAGGAACCATACTTAGGAGCTGTTCTGAGACCCTTATGGGTGGAGCAAGATGAAGTTACCAGCTGCTACCAGGAATCCCATAAATAATGAGGCAGACAAAGAGAAGCCAAAACTTCTCCTAAGCAAATAAGAGGATATCTGCCTTTTCTCTCTTGCTCTTCCACCCAACACTGGAGGAGCCAGTAGGGGTGGGTGTGGAAGAAGGGGTGGTGTATGAAAAGCAGACTACAGACCAATCTTCATCTCTCCCTGCAAGTCAGTAGAGCCAAGGCTCTGACCTATTCTGGGAGCATGAAATAACTTTGAATCAGGATTGAGTCTTAAAATGAAATAAGATTATTTAAAAAACTAAAACTACTCCAGGTTTCAAAAGCTGACCTGTGTCATTAAAGGGGTGACACCCCTAGATCAAGAAAGATTTGGTACAGAATGATTAAGAATATGACTGGGGAAAAACTAAAGCCATTCTGTGTTCATATCCCGATGAGTTGTGGCTTCACAATAAACTAGGTAAATATATGCCATTTCCGACAAATTACTGTAGGTGAAATGTTTAAAACATAACATGTGTAGGACAGTTGGAAATAAGACATGGAGCTTGGAGAAGGGTATTGGGAGAAAACCCTAACTAGGTATGTAAAGACAGATTGGGTATCCCCTCAAATGCCAGAAAGAAGGAGAGTGTACTTTTTCTTGAAGACAAAGAGTGGCAAAAGTTTTTGATCAGGAAAGTGACAAGATTAGATCCTTTAGAAAGATTAAAATTGGAGGTTTATCCTGGAGTTAAAGAAGAAAGAATATGGGAACTAGAAATATCAATTATTCACTAGTTATAACAAGCAAGAAGGCACAGGTAATCACAAAAATGAATGGAAAGGAGAAGATAGATTTGAGACTATTTGAGAAACAATTCTGATAGGGAGTTTTAAAGACATGATGACTGATTGTTTGTAGGTAATAGATAGAGAGAGGGAGAGAGTATAAAAAGAGTTTTCTGCCCTCCAGGATGAATGTGAATGGTGGGGTGATGAATGCCTGAAACGAAAATGAAAAGCAGTGAAAGGGAAGGCATGGGTGCTCCTAAAGTTTGAGATACTTGAGGGACATCTGAGAGCCTTTGTCCATAAACTAAGCATCGTAACTAAAGATCTGAAACTAAAGAGAGATGTCAGCAATAAAGATACAAAATCAACATGCAAAAATCACAAGCATTCCTATACACCAATAATAGAAAAACAGAGAGCCAAATCATGAGTGAACACCCATTCACAACTGCTACAAAGATAATAAAACACCTAGGAATACAACTTACAAGGGACGTGAAGGACCTCTTCAAGGAGAACTATAAGCCACTGCTCAAGGAAATGAGAGGACACAAACAAATGGAAAAACATTCCATGCTCATGGATAGGAAGAATCAATATCATGAAAATGACCATACTGCCCAAAGTAATTTACAGATTCAGTGCTATCTCCATCAAGCTACCATTGACTTTCTTCACAGAGTTAGAAAAAACTACTAATAATTTCATATAAAACCAAAAAAGAGGCCATATAGCCAAGACAATCCTAAGCAAATAGAAAAAAGCTGGAGGCATCACGCTACCTGACTTCAAACTACACTACAAGGCTACAGTAACCAAAACAGCATGGTACTGGTACTAAAACAGACATATAGATCAATGGAACAGAACAGAGGCCTCAGAAGTAATGCCACACATCTACAACCATCTGATCTTTGACAAACCTGACAAAAACAAGAAATGGGGAAATGATCCCCTATTAAATAAATGGTCCTGGGAAAACTGGCTAGCCATGTGCAGAAAACTGAAACTGGACCCCTTCCTTAAACCTCAAACAAAAATTAACTCAAAATGGAGTAAAGACTTAAATGTAAGAACTAAAACCATAAAAATCCTAGTAGAAAACCTAGGCAATACCATTCAGGACATAGGCATGGGCAAAGACTTCATGACTAAAACACCAAAAGCAATGGCAACAAACGCCAAAATTGACAAATGGGATCTAATTAAACTAAACAGCTTCTGCACAGGAAAAGAAACAATCATCAGTGTGAAAAGACAACCTATAGAATGGGAGAAATTTTTTGCAATCTATCCATCTGACAAAGGGCTAATATCCAGAATCTACAAGGAACTTAAACAAATTTACAAGAAAGAAACAAACAATCCCATCAAAAAGTGGGTGAAGGATATGAACAGAAGACATTTCTGCGGCCAACAAACATGAAAAAATGCTTCTCATCACTGGTCATTAGAGACTACATTCAGTCTTTAACCAAGATTTTTAAAAATGTGATAATAAAATTTAAACAAATCAAAATTGCTTTTCCCTTGTGTTGGAACAATGGGAGAGAAAGAGATGAATAATGGATTGTTTAACCTTTTCCATTTTGCTTGATTTAAAAATATGCCAGCTTGAGTATTCACATCAAAGGATCATGGATTTTAGCTTACACTTCTAAGGAAGTATTTTGACCAATAGTTTTTTTAAAACATTAGAAATTTTAATAAGTTAATATTCTTTATAGTTTCTATATAAGAGCGCATAGTTTTCAGAAGAATAATGTGAATATAAATAGAAACCTAAGCTATGTATTTTAATGTTTTGTCTTTGTCTTGCCACTAAAAAACTAAAAGAATAGCACAGATGGTTTTATCTATTTAGGATATACCTGCATTTGTATTAACCATGACCATCTTTCTAAAACAATCCCAAGGCAGAAGAGAAATGAGAAGGTTGAATTTAAAGAAAGAAACTCCATCAAATTTGAACCCATTTTAAAAGTATTTTCCTTAACATTTAATATTATAATTTCATAGGCACCTGTCTTAATATTTCTTTGCAAGGAGATTTTATAAGGGGGGACTGCTTAAATTTGAAAAAAAATTTAGGGCAAAGTCCAGTTCATCAGTAAATGTGATACTTAAAGTTAAAAGATAACAGCGCACAAAAATGGGTAATTGCCATCTGTCTCATAAAAACACAGAAGCCTACGCAATGCCAACCAATATGTTCTGTCAAAAAAGTTGACTTAAAATATGTTCTGCTAACACTAAAATGGCAATAAGCAACTTGAAGGGAAACGTATACTTGACCAAATTGTCCCCTACAGCTCATAAACACCTCTGTCTGTGCCCTTGGAGTTTATCAGGGCTGTGGGAGACATTTATTGACTTTTACTTGATCTCCTATTGCCAAAACACACCAAGGTTAACACAGTTACTCAACACCTTTGATGCAGCCAGGAAAATGCTTGACCGAAAAATGCGAGCAATTTAACAAAGCAAGCAGCAACTGCCTACAGGAAGCTCTACAACCACAATCATTTCAAAATGTCGCAGTTAACCCAGTGCCATGACAGCTGCACTCTGTGAGCACACCTCAAGACTGTCTGTTAAGAAGAGGTAGGTCGCCTTTTAAGTAGAGATTTATTTTCATTCCTGAGTTATCCCTGGAATTTGGATCAAATTATTTTTTAGAAAGTCATGAAATAAAATATGTTGAAAAAATAAAACATACTTTTCATTCTTTGTATCTGATAGCTAAATAATTTGAAACATTTTCTAATTCTCTAGAATAATTCATGTAGCACTCTAACTACAGGAATATACATTAACCCAATTCGAGATATGAATCAGAATATACACCAGAAAACTTTGCCAATATGGAACATTCACATACAATATTTGGTCTATGCCAGTCTTCAGCAAGCAACTCAGTAATTAAACATAAACATACCACTTTTCCCATTGCTAATCAAGAAATCACAAAAATATATGGTAAATTAATAACTTTAGGGAGAGAATAGTTCAGAGAGCAGAAGCAACAAAAAGAAAGAAGCTAAGAATTTGAAACCCTTGTTGCCGTTGACTTAATAAATGATCTTGGGTAAATCAACTGAACTTGCACTTCCACGCAAAACTCGTGACTGAAGATGATGTTGTGGTACAGTACTTTTACAACATTGTTAAATGTGCTATTTTTGTTGCTACAGGCAACCCATCAATGAACAATTCAGCTGGCCAGTAATTAAAGTTGATTTAAATACTACATGACCCTATGCCAATCAACAAGAGGTACTTTTCTTCTATTCATGCTTTTTTTGTTTCTATTCCACATTACAGGCAGGATGACTTGCTACTCGAATCACTTATATTTGCCTGCATTTTGCTAAATAAATTTTAGTCTTTTTAAGTTATAAATTTTTTGAGATCATGCAAGAAAACTGGTAAAATGGATATGCATTTTAATCATTTCTGTCTCCTTCCTCACTCCCCATTAAAGCTTGACTTTGCAAAGACCAATTTCTAAAATAAATATTATCTTTGTATAATGCATAACCTAATCCACTACATGCTAATTCCAACAAATATTGATAGAGATCCATTTACCAGTTTTAGATGAAAGATGTTTCTACTAACTCATTTTCTCTATTTGCTGATGCACTAAATGTAAAAAACACTTAAGTTCATTCCTAATGGAATATTTGACAACTCTTAGGTCATGCACTAGCATGCCTCCTTAGTAAACTGGGTCAGGTTTAAATCAAGCAAAAAGTAACATATTCTGCTATAACATCAAAAGGTAGCTGAAAGAGGAAAGTATTAATTAGCGGACTCATGTAAATAAGGAGGTATGAGCAAATTTAAATATTCATTTTTAGGCCTTAGTGCAATACACTGTAGAAAATGTTAAAGAAAGATCTCATTTTAATTGACTTGTAACAGAGTCCCTATTAGTCAATCACGTAGTATGAAGTCAGGAAACACTAAAACTATATTATTTTTTGTGCCTTCTTGCTCCAAGTGCTAATATTTAATCCTTTTATATTTATAGAGAGCTGATTTCCTCTGCAATTTCTTTCTTTGTAATAAAAGGAGTATTGTAAAAATAAAATATAAGGAGTATGGTTTCAAATTCAAGAAAATACTCTGTGACATACAATATACTAGAATATATTTTTACTTTAAAAAAGTCCCGGCCAGGCGCTGGGAATCCCAGCACTTTGGGAGCCTGAGGAGGGTGGATGGCCTGAGCTCATGAGTTCGAGACCACCCAGAGCAACTTGGGGAAACCCCGTCTCTACTAAAAATACAAAAAAAAATTAACCGGATGTGGTGGTGCGTGCCTGTAGTCCCAGGTAGTCGGGAGGCTGAGGCAGGAAAATTGCTTGAGCCCCAGAGGTGAAGGTTGCAGTGAGCCAAGGTCATGCCACTGCACTCCAGCCTGGGCTACAGAGTGAGACTCTGCCTCAAAAAAAAGAAAGAAAAGAAAAGAAAGGCACCGCTTCCCAGATAATTTTTTAATAGGCAATATACTTCCCACACAAAATTACATCCTCACCTTGTGACTATGAACTGCTTAAGTTTTTCATGTGGCATTTCTACGTAAGTGAATTCCAGGTGAGAACTGTAGAGAAAAGTAGGATCAAGAGGTTTATATTCCCATTGCCTAACAACAAGAGCATTTATTACATAAGTGAGTGAATAAATAATAAAAATAACCTGACAAAAATTCTTCTGTAGTAAGCAAACAGGTTTATTTCCTATGTATGAAAAAAAAAAAGCCAAAACAGAACAGCCAAGTGTGATTTCAAGCATTTCAATGCCATGGTCTGGCATTTAACCGTCTTTTCTCAGAGCTAGTGATAAGGAAAGAATGCATGTTTCAGTAATGGTCAAAGGATTTGTATTAATATCTTCTAATTTGAGAATAAATTGGCAAAGCCAATGATTAAGCAGACTTAGGAAAGTCAAATAAAATTCTCAAAAGTAAAAACCTGTAAATATAAAGGCAAGACCACCTCATGAAAACAGGTCAGTAGGAAGGACCACCAAGAAGTGTCATCTTCCAGAGTGCTGTGCTAAAATGAAGTTGTCAAAGCTGTAAGAGCAGAATATCTCCCTTAGATAGGACTTTCAATGGGATCTCAGAGGAGAACAATATAAGTCTCCTACCTAAATCTGTCTCAGCTTCAGCTAAACTATTCCCTTCCCCACCTTCATAGTCTGAAAAGTTTTAGAAGAGGACATTGAAAGCATTTGAGAGAAAAAAAAAATGAACTGATTCGAAATAAAATAGAAAGGCATATTAGTTAATTATGTAGCAGTAATGATGAATAATAACCTCAGAAATTGAGTGGCTACAAAAGACATTTCTTTCTGTCACTCATGTCACATTTCTGTCTGTGAAATGGCTATGATTCTCCTGGGCTCAGCTGGGAGAGTCTTGGATTGGTTCAAGGATTAGTGATTGGATTTGGTTCTATTCTACACATATTCTTATTCTGGGACCAACAGCTACCCAGAGCATGTCCCTCTCATGGCAGAAGGTTGAAGTCCAGGAGGACAAGCTATCATGCAAGTTTATGGCATTTATTCATGACATATTCCATCGGTTGCTCATATTCCATCTTTGCTCACATTCCATTGGTTATGGAATATGAAGTCCAAAATCAATGTCACGAGATAAAGTCCAAATTCAATAAAGCAGGAAATTATACTCCTCTAATAGAGTCAGGGAGAAAATGCAAAATGTTAGAAGTACATCAAGTATCGAGGAGAATCAGCTCATACTAAATCAGGACAGCAAGATCTAAACAGACCTACTTAAATTTATTATGAGCAAAATGAAATAAAAGTAGTGTAAAACTTACAAATATACTAAGGAAAAGTTTATTTTAGTAGAACGCATAACCCAAGAAGCACTGAACTTTTTTTTTGCCAAAGTTTTTGCTCCATAAAAGACCTTAATAAAGTAATTCAATTAAGTTTCTAAGGGTGAGAGGAAACACGATTGCTCAAAGATAAGATGATATAAAAACAAACTACAAAGCAAGAGGGTATGTCAGAGCTAAGAAAATAAATTGAGAACCAAAACACACAATTTCTGAAACAATACACAAACTAAATAGCAGGAAACAGCACAGATATGGCTAAAATCAAATAAAATAAATGTTGTATAGAAAGCTTAAGGTAATCAAAATGAACATAGAGAAAGAGGCAACAAGATTTTAAAAACCAGAGTTATGATGATGGATAAAAAGGATGGGAAAGGAATAAACAGCATAAAGACAATTTGTGTTCTTTAAGTAGAAATTTCAAACAAACAAACAAGAATAGGAAAACATCTATAGGTATAATACAGGAAAATGGCACTGAAGTGTAGAAAGAATTGAGTCTGTAGATTGAAATAAATATATTTAGTTGGAAAATTTAATTTAAAGTGACTGAGGTAGAAACAAATCATAGTTAAATTGTAGAAACTCAACAATGAAGAAAAAATTCTTCCACCGTTCAATTTTTTCTTGAAGTCATCTATCAGAGGGGAGAAACTGAGGTCACCCTCAAACTTTCTCAGTATTATTCAATGCCAGTAAAACCGGAAGCACTATTTTATGAAGTTCCAAGGGAAGAAAAGTAATATCAAAGAAAAGCACATTGTTAAATAAAATGTATGAGAGGCCGCTGTTTTGAATTGAGCTCCCACACTAGACCCAACAGACCAGAACCAACCAGAACAGAATTATTCATGTTAGGGTGGTACATAATCAAACAACTTAAAAACAGGTCAATTTAAAAAAAAAAAAAACAGGGGATTCACAGCAACCAATCCAAACATGCCCAATCAACCTGACCCTGCATGGTAAGGAGGACCCCCCTGCCTTGGCGCTATAAGGAAAGTCACCTGCAGTAAGTTGATGTTAGACGATGGCTCTTTGCACTGTGCTGCTTCCTTGTTCCTGCTCAAGTTCCTTTTCAAAAACTGACTGTTTAGCCAGCTGACAGAACATCTTTCATAGATGTGATGCTGCCTGGTTGAAAAATAGCTAATAAAAGCCAATTAGATCTTTCAATTCAATTTGTCGAAATTTTATTCTTTGACAATATTGAGTTGTCATTTAATTATAACACTGGGGGCATTTATTCTCTACAATGACAAACTTAGAGACTATAACACATATAAGCCCTCCTTGACAAAAATATTACTCAACGATGACATGCAGGTGACCAAAAGTTGACTCAAATAAAGAGGTCAAGAATGGGGAAGCCATGGAAAAGACTTGGTAGTAAGCAGTCTACCCATTTACATTCAGAGGAAAACCAGAGGAATTAGGGCACATAATATAAATATTATGAATCTTTTCAAAATAAAAAATATAGGCCAGGCATGGTGGCTCATGCCTGTAATCCTAGCACTTTGGGAGGCCAAGGTGGGTGGATCACAAGGTCAGGAGTTCAAGACCAGCCTGGCCAATATGGTGAAACCCCAACTCTACTAAAAATACAAAAATTAGCTGGACATGGCCGTGCATGCCTGTAATCCCAGCTACTTGGGAGGCTGAGGCAGGAGAATCGCTTGAACCCAGGAGGCAGAGGTTGCAGTGAGCTGAGATTACACCATTCCACTGAAGCCTGGGTGACAGAGTGAGACTCTGTCTCAAAAAAACAAACAAACAAAAAATAGAAACACAAGAAGAAAATGAACAACGTTAACTGCCTCCGAATTATAGTATTACTCCCCAAAATTGAAGTATTTGATTAGAAGAGAACATGATAACTCTGAACTCTTAGCTATTTTTATTATTTTCCAATTTAGGGGTAATTTTTAATAACTTTAGTTTTTAAATAACTAATTAATAATTGTTATTATTCAAACTAATAAATAATAGTCTGTGGTGAATTTTTGTCTGAAATTTAAATTTCCTTTAAGTTCTTCAATTTTTATTTTCTTCAGATCAATTAAAGAAAAAATAAGATTTAACATACAGCGATTTTAATAGCATAGAGTGCTACTATTACAAAACCATATGCCTACACACACAACCCTCTTGTTCTGTAATTATCTAAGTTCTATTTCCATACCAGCTTTGTCCTCAGACTGGCTTCACTTATGGTCACAAGATGGCAGTGGGCAGCAATCGGGGCTTAATCCAGACACCGGGTATGACTGTGCTTATTGTATACTGAGTAACTGTTGGGGCACCATTCACAATGGCTGATTTTTGCAGGTTATATGATGATGGTCTTACACGAGGTATTTCTTCATTCACATCCAAAGACAGGAAAATTGTATTTCCTTCCCAAACCTAAAGAACACAAGGGCTGAAGTTCATCCTAATTGAGGCATCCTTGAATGAGCCCTCTAGCCAGGAGAACACCTTGCACTTTTTAGTTAAATACTAGGCTCACATGCTCATCACTGAACTAATTGCTATGTCAAGAAGCATGGGATTCACAATCAGAGTTGAGTTAATTTCATCCAAATTGCATAACTGCTACACACTGGAAATAGATAGCAGGCTACACAGTGAAAAAGGAATACAATAGATGTGTGGAAAACAGTCAGAATATTGCTGTAGAGGAGTTTCCAGGCAGGTTTAACAGCTAGTAAACAAAATGTATTACTTCTTTTCTAAACTGAAGTTATACTTTGTGACCCAAATATCTGCAAATCAAATGTACTAGGTATCTAGTAAAGTGTATTTTCTGAAATTTATAGGTGCCTATTAGAAGCAAATAAATGTTCATAAACAATCTAAGAATCAACAAACACAATAACTTATCACTAAAGATATTGTGAACACTGTTCTAAAAGTATTGACTTGTTGTAAATAATGCCCCAAGAGGGCTGATGTTTCTAAAGCTGAGTTTTAAAGCATAGTTCAGAGGTATAGTCTTACCTACAGTGCAGCCAATCTTATGAACAGGGGATATTTTCCAATACAAATACAGGGATGGCAAAACCCAGGAATAACATCTGACTAAAAAACTATAGCCAGTCTATAGGCAGGGCAGCTGTGAAACAAATAGAAATAAACACACTGCAGATATAAAAATAAGAGAGTAATCATCATGACAGCTTTTCAAAAAGTAGCACACATGCTCTCAGCAGGATGCAAGATGAGGTTGATAAATGTTCAAATATGGCAGACCAAATGGCCAGGTACACCATCCCCTTTGGAAATATGGTTTTCAGAGTTGGAAAAAGACACATTAGATGACCCTATTGTTCTTCCACTAGAAAAGATGTGCTTGAAACTACACCATCTGACTTCTCAAGCAGGAAAGTGTATAGGATTGTGTGCAAAAAAATATTGAATTATTACAGGACCTACAACTCATTAGTATAAAATAGGACAATAAAGTTGAAGAAAGCAAAGAACAATTTAAAATACTAAATTAAAAGGCATTGTTATTTGTTGAGAATTTGTTATATGTTAAGAATGACATTTAAAATATTTTGCCAAAAGTTGCAACAGGAGTTGATAAATGATTCGTCTTACAGGAACAGAAATTTTTTACCCAGCTAAACTTAAAAATGGACACAGCCCCTAAATTAGGGATCCTGGAAAGAAGAATTTGTATTGAGTGATGAGCTGAACATATTTCAAGACAGATGGTCAGAATTTCTGAGAACTCTGCTCTCCTCTTGTCGTAATAATGAGTGACATCATTTATAGCAGAGTTACTATCACCTACTGAGGCTCATCAACTCCCAAAAAAGGAAAATTCAATGAGCATCTGACTCCATTGTAGATTTTGCCTTGTTCCTAGATGGATACGATTCATTGTAGTTACTTCTGTCAGATTTGAAATTTAAGGAAATGATTAAGCCTTGTTTGGTATAATGGTTTATGGTTAATTAATTTCTAAGCCTTCATTTGTTTTTCTTTTATCATTTGCAAGAGAAGAGAAATGTCAAAAAATGATTTAAAGCAAGGATTAAATTACCTTTTTTATAGTTCCGATTGTTAACCTAGATTTATAAGCTTTCAGAGCATCTTCTTCAAGATGTTAAAAGGGGTCACAGAAAAACAGTTCTCAATTTAAACAGATTGAAAGCCAAGCATCCACTTAAAAGTTGGTTAATACTTAGAATGCATTTTTCCATAGAAACAGTATAATAAGAGTGTGTTTTGATATGCACTAAAAAGACAAGGGATGGAAACTTTTACATAAGACATGGTTTGCTTTTTTAATATTGATTTTTGCTATAAAAACTACCTTGACTTTACTCCATCATAAATTTTTGCTACATGGAAACCTTATACCTAATACAATGCCTGACATCTAATAGAAAGATAAGCGCTCAATAAATATTTGCTAAATAAATTTACACTACCAAAAAAGAGGACCAAATCAGTTACCTTGAACCATAGTTCCAATTACCTTGCTTTGTCCTTTTTTCAGATAGTTAAACAAATAGTCGATTGAACATATACAGAGGACGAAGTACTACAATATATAGTCCTGAAAAGGAATTACAATATACTGAGAGAAAATACAAAAATAATGTTGTCTAGCATATAGCAGAAATTAAATAGTTGAAAGAAAATATAATACTGAATAGACTGAGCATGATATAGGAGAGTTTTCTAAGTTCAGAATTGCTAATGCTGGTTTTTAAGTGTAAGTAATTAGATTTGATGCCCACTTTATCAGCATTGTGACCAATATTGAAATACTATTTTACCTTTAACCAGGGACTAGAGAAACATCAGATGTCTAGTATCTTAGCAACTGTAGTGATTAGAGAAGATTTACTGTAATGTTTACTTTATGAATATAGTCTGTCTTTAACAGGAAAGAGATTTTAAAACTCAAAGACAAGAAACGAGCGTCCCTGCTGCCTTTAGCGCCACAACTCAAAAGTGCTTATGCTCCAGCTTTCCCAACTGCAGTAATAAATACAGTTCGCATCAGAGTCCTGGCAGGACACAGACAGCACACTCAAAACAGTGGCTAAAGAAACGTTAATAAAGAATCTGTTAACAAAGGCATGGGCAACATTAAGGAAAACTCACAGAGATAGTTCAAAATCCTGGACCAGCAACAGCTGCTATCTGGGCTTGAAAGGATAAAGGGAGGGTGCTGTCACCAGCAGCCAGTGAGACTTGCAGTGATATGAGAGAACCTCCTGAAAGGAGCTCTGGCTTTGTCAGGAGAAACAAGCAGGGAATAAATATCACGAATTTCCTTTCCTCCAGCCTTCTGATCATACTAATAATATTGCAGTGTGTAAAGGTCAGCTTCCCAGGACACAAGGCAAAATGGAAGTGCTTAAAGAGAAAACTGAGGGGCAAAATGAAGAATATCCAGGATTTGCCTGCTAAAGAAGAAGAAGAAACTGGGACTAGACAGAATAGGGTTATGGAAGCTTCCTCAGCTGTGGGGTTGGCAGCCAACTCAACAGCCAGGCAGTGAGTGTGAGGTACCATGTCTAAAGATTTCCACCAAACCTGAGATTCCTCTGGGCTGGCTCAGAGTTTTAATCAAGAGGTGTGGCAAAGCAAAGGGAGTCCATGAGACTAGGACTTTAATCCAGTCCCAGTGATGAAAGCAACTGAGGATAAAGCAAATGTCATCCATGCTCCACTCCTAGGGTAGTCAGAAAGGATGCTCTAGCACTTGACTTAGGGATCCAGGCTGATGGGAAACTGGCCTGCTAAAGGGAGAAGATAACAAGTAAAGGGTACTAGCAAAATTATTTGAAAAAACACTTTTTTTTTTTTTTTTTTTTTTTTTTTTTGAGACGGAGTCTCGCTCTGTCGCCCAGGCTGAATTTAATAAGCACATGGACCTCCAGGGCTCACTCGAGGCTCAATGGATATTGAGTGTACCACAGGTGAATGGAAACTGCTGAAACAGAGCCTGCCTTCATCAAAATAGTTCTGGATCCTACTCAGAATGGAACTGGCATGTGGAAGGTGTCAGGGCCTTAGACGATCAAGGATAGAAGTATGAGAGGATGGCAGTGAAGATTTCTGACGGTAATAATTTTATGACATTGGATTTTTAAATATTTTGTATTCACTAAAGTAATATGTTATTATAGAACTATGCAGAGTAAAAAGTAAAATCCCCCTTTATCACCACTTCTAATAGATATGTGTTTGTAACTATTTTGTATTTTAGCATTTTCTATATATGAATGCTTAGTTTCTTTTTTTAACTTTTAGGGTTGGGGGTATATGTGCAGGTTTGTTACATAGGTAAATGTATGTCATGGGGGCTTGTTGTATAGATTATTTCATCACCCAGGTATTAAGCCCAGTGCCCAGTGATTATCTTTTCTGCTCCTCTCCCTCCTCCCACCCTCCCACTCAAGTAGACCACAGTGTCTGTTGTTTCCTTATTTGTGTTCGTAAGTTTTCATCATTTAGCCCCTACTTATTTATAAGTGAGAATATGCAGTATCTAGTTTTCTGTTCTGCATTAGTTTGCTAAGGATAATGGCCTCCAGCTCCATCCATGTTCCCACAAAAGACATGATCTATTCTTTTTTATGACTGCATAGTATTCCATGGTGTAGATGTACCACATTTTCTTTATTCACTCTGTCATTGATGGGCATTTAGGTTTATTCCATGTCTTTGCTATTGTGAATAGTGCTGCAATGAACATTTGTGTGCATGTGTCTTTGTAGTAAAATGATTTATATTCCTCTGGATATCTACCCAGTAATGGGATTGTCGGGTTGAATGGTAGTTCTCCTTTTAGCTCTTTGAGGAATTGCCATACTGCTTTCCACAGTGGCTGAACTAATTTATACTCGTACTAACAGTGTATAAGTGTTTCCTTTTATCCACAACCTTGCCAGCATCTGATATTTTTTGACTTTTTAGTAATAGCCATTCTGACTGATGTGAGATGGTATTTCACTGTGGTTTTGATTTGCATTTCTCTAATAATCAGTGTTACTGAGCTTTTTTTCCATATGTTTGTGGACCGCAGGTATGTGAAAGGTCTCTATAATGAGGATTATAAAACATTGCTCAAAGAAATCAGAGAAGACACAAACAAATGGAAACTATCTCATGCTCATGGGTAGGAAGAATCAATATCATTAAAGTGGTCAAAATGCCCAAAGCAATTTACAGATGCAATGCTATTCCTATCAAACTACCAAAAAATGTTCAGTTTCTATGTAGTCAACACTGTTACTATGTTAACAATTTGGTCTTTTTTTCCTCCTTACCAAAAAAAACATATTGAAGAACTTTTGAAAAAATACAAAACAAAAACACCTTTGTCTGAAATATATATAGAAAATGGCAATTATTCTAGAAATATTTGCCTTTTATATGTGGCATTGTTTAAAGAAATTTAAAACTTTTATATAGACAGCTTTATTAGCATTTTTCTTGATAATTTAAGAAACATCCTCTACTCAAGTCTTTTAAAATATTTTCTTACATAATTTTACTTTTAAAATTTTGTACAGACAAATATCTAATATGCATAGAATTTTTTAATGTATGGTATGAATTAGAAGACACAATTTTCATCAAATACATTTTGCAACACTGCTTTTTCTAGTTTAAATTGCAATAATTATTAACCATTAAGCCCACATATATATGGATCTGTTTCTAAACTGAAGGTGGCTTCTTTAATTCGTGTGGTTAAACTCTTTTTGAGTATTACTGTATTATCGTTTAATTACTGTCTTTATTTTTTGTACTACATTCAGTATTAGTATCAGAGTGATGTAACCCCTATAAAGTGAATTACACAAGATTTCTATATATCTCTGTGTTCTGAAGAAGTTACTAAAACAGAAATTATCTCCACTTGAATATCACATGTAGAACAATATTGGTAGTATATTTTTAAAATTCTAAGGAAAATTTCTCTTTAGTGTTCTTTATAAAATCTCTTTGAAATCAGATTACAGGAAAGTACCATTGAGATTCTCAGTGGAACACATGTTAAATGTATAATAGCTTAGTTTTTGGAAGTTAGAAGGGTATGTATTTATTTATTTTTGTTTTTATTTTTATGAGACAGAGTCTTGCTCTGTTGCCCAGGCTAGAGTGCAGTGGCACCATCTCAGCTCACTGCAACCTCTGCCTCCTGGGTTACAGGCAATTTTCCTGTCTCAGCCTCCCAAGTAGTTGGGATTACAGGCATACACCACCATACCCAGCTAATTTTTGAACTTTTTTTGTAGAGATGGGCTTTCTGGGCTTTCACCATGTTGGCCAGGCTAGTCTCAAACTCCTGTCCTCAAGAGATCTGCCTGCCTTGGCTTCCCAAAGTGCTGGGATTACATGTGTGAGCCACTGCGCCCGGCCAAAATTGAAGTGTATTTTTGCAAATTTGATCTTCCCATCCAATGACTTAATAGTATCTCCATTGATTTAAAACTTCATTTCATTCAATAACATAAACTAGTTTTCTATTAGTTTTCATACTTTTTATGTTCTTCAGCAGGTTTGATTCTTACAGGTCTTGCATACTTCTTGCTAAATTTCTCAAGCCTTTATAGTTCTTGTAACTTTTCTAGATACAGTATCTTCCTTTTACATTTCCTGATGGGTTATCCCTCCTAAATAAAAAAAACCTATTCATATATTATTTATCTGCACTCTATCTTTGTTTTGCTAGATTTAATCAATTTTAGTTGATTGTGTTGGATATTTTTTGTCTCTAAGCAGTTATATCATTTGCAAATAAGGATAGCTTTATGTCTTAATTTCATTATTTTATAATCTTCTTAGTGTCTATTTTCATAGCATTGAATTGGATCGCTAGAATAATACTGAGGAGCAGCAGTAGTTTTGAGTGCTGTTGTCTGCTTTGGTGGGTTATGTTTCTCGTATTTCATTATTAGGGAAGATATTTGCTTTGGGTAACTGCATATACACTTCAGCATCAGGGTTGTTTCTTCCATTCCTAACTTGCCAAAATTCCCATCAGAAATTTTTTTTCATTTCTAACTTGCTGAGAGTTATCTTTGTTTTTATGTTTTGCTCTTCTTAAGTTTTGCATATTTATTTTCATAGGAATTGAGTATTAACATATATAAAAGTTTCTGCATGTTTTGAAAAGATCGCAGAATTTTTCATTTCATCTCAATTCAGTGAATCACATTAATAGTTATTTTGAATATAGAGTCATACTTGAAATCCGGAATTTAAAACTATAGAGTCATAATGCTTTTTAATTAAAACTTTATTGATCATATTGCAGATTCACATGCAGTAGTTGTAAGGAATAATAATGAGACCCAACATATACTTTATCCAGTTTCCACCAATAGTAATATTTGCAAATCTATAGGAAAATATCATAACTAGAATATTGACATGGATACAAGCCACCAATTGTATTCAGATTTCCCATTTGCTTGCACTCATTTGTGTGTGTTTGTGTGTTTGTGCACTTAGTTCTACACAATTGTATCACATGTAGGTCTGTGTAGCCACCACCACAGTCAAGACATTGAACAGTTCCAGCATTACACAAAATAAACCCTTTGCCCTTTTATCATCAAAATCTACCTCCAACCCTTCACTCTACCCCACCCCTGATCCCTAGCCCTGGAAACTACTAATCTCTCCTCCATATAGAAAATGTTGACATTTCAAGATATTAGAAAAATTGACCTAAACAGCAAGTGACCTTTTAGAATTGGCTTTTTTCATTCAGAATAATTATTTTGAGATTCACCCAGTGTTTACATGTATCAATATTTCACTGTTTTTTCACTCTTTTTGCTGAATATGATATATAGCTACCACAGTGTGTTTAATTACCTACTGTTGAAAAACATCTAGACTTCTTCCATTGTTTGGCTCTTATAAATAAATCTGCTAAACATATTCATGTACAGGTTTTTGTACAAACCTAAGTTTTCACTTCTCTGGGAAATTTATTTTCCTTTGTCTACTTTCTCATTTGATTTTTTATTGTTGCGTTTTGAGAGTTTTTTACATAGACCTTAAAGGGGGCATATGTTGAGTTGGGTTTAAAGAAATTTGGCAACTCAAGAAAAAAAAAAGATTTTGGGGAACATTATTTCAGATTTCTCCAACCCGTTGTCAGTATTATATTCCTTCCCAAACAGAGCCTGACATTGACATTGCTGACCTGCTTTCTCAGGCATTTTACCTTCTTTGGAGCTCAGACACTCTTTCTATCAGGTTGTCATCCTAGTCTCCACCTTTCTCTGCCTTCTCAATGCAGGAAAATAAAGGTCTGTTGTATGCTACCAAGGAAATCTTCTAACTTTCAAATCTTCTAACTTTCAATTGCCATTAATCACTCTCAACCTGTCATTAACTTTTTTGGAGTTTTAGTATTGTTTAGCAATAACCATTCAACCATTCGGCCATCGTTTTTATGGGTACTATTTTTCTCATACTTCTCAAATGCTTGATACATTGCATGAGCTGATGCTTTCTCTTTTATAGGTGTATGAGCCCAAATTCATCACCTTCGAAAATTTTTACAATTGGACCACCTTTTGTGCCAGGTGTTATCTATGTATCACCTATGACCATGGAAAGGAATGTCATTGCCACCTGAGTGGTGGGTAATCTAGTCAACAGACCCTATGTTATTGCCTATTTTGCTGGACCACTCCTGGCATCAATTGTTAAAGTTTTTGTTCTCCAGGAAGCAGACTCTAAGACAGAGTTTATAGTTCAAGTTATTCATCATGAAGTGCCCTTGGTATCAATACCTATGGAATAAAGGGAGAGCAAGAAAGATTGGGCATTACGAGAAGCAGAACAATTAAGCAACAAAGTCCATAGATTATCCAGCCTCACAGATAGACATGGAGTTGAAATAATCCAAAAAAAAAACTGATCTATGTTTCAGCACAATGTCTAGACCCTTTTATCTCCACCTTCATCAGTCTTTGGGTGTGGGCCATGCCTGGAAGGGCAGGAACTTTGGCAAGGGGGCTTTCTACAGCCAAAGCAATCCCTGCATGGGTCATCAACTGAAGTCTGTCAATTGACAGCACTTCCAGCACACAGGTGAGCAAGAGTTCTCATTTGAAGGGAGATCAGGGTGGCACATCTTCATATCCTATACAAATGGATATGTCTAAGTGTTGACTAGTACACTCCACTATGAGTACTTGGAAAAAGCAGAGTTGTATAGTACAGGACCAAGAAGAACTGAAACAATTACTTTAATTTACCACACCTGTGTTGGTAATGACTAACTCTGGATTATCCCCATGTTGGATAAAGAAAAACCTCATTTTCAGTGTCAATGAAAAAGGACTGCAAAAAAGAAAAAAGAAAACAAGACAGGAAATACTATCTAAAAGACTCTGTAGAAGAGTATGACTAAAAATTATTAATAGAGAATATCGGAAAATAATTAGAAAACTAAGGGAATCAGATCTTCAACTTCTGAGGAGTCACACTTTCTCTTAGCCTTCCACCCAGTAGTGGGCTGGAGCTGGTTCATACCTTTTCCAAAAGTATTACATTTTCAGAAATTTTACAATCCAGTTATTAAACACAGCCATAAATAAAAAAATACATAAATTTATAATCGAATAAATTGTATTAAAACCCAAAGGTAACAAATATTCAAAACTCATGACTTCTCTATAATTTTACATTCTTACTCTTATCTATATTTTTTATCTTATTTACATCTATTATATCTGTTGGAAATATTCTAAAATGGTGTTCTACTGCACATATATTCCCAACTCTGCATATATACAGTGATATCACCTTGGTAGCTTGAAATCAATGAGGAAATCAACAAATGCTTCAAAGAAGGTCTTGGTTTATTGTTTGTTGATTGGCTACACTTAAAAAATGAGAGAGAAATTGTTAGGAATTTAGATTAAACTTAAGTGTCCACTACATTGTACACAGTGCAAAAAAAAACAAAGAATTTTTCTAGGATTGAAAAATTACTATGTTTCCGCAACAAAATCACTCATTTCACTGGCAAAAGAGTCAATTTTGACATGTCTTTGTTGTTTTACATTCATTTTTCTTGTTATTTTAAACAAATTATCAATCAGCATTCATGTCAGAACTACACCTATTTGTCAGTTGCAACCAAGGTTTGGCTATGGATACAAGAGTTTGGCAAAAATTACCAAAAGCATCCTATGAGAATTAATTCCCTATGTAAAATTTATAATAAAAAGTATTATATACTTAATTATTATTTGCAAATTGTGTGCTATATATCCTTTATATCAGTAAAACTTATAATAAATGTATACATGTGTGTACAGGCATACTTTCTTTTCAGGACACTGGTTGTTAAACATTTACTGACACACCATTGCCACCACCCCATCCTCAATTGCCCTTCTTTCACCTTACACCCATCATATAACGCTTTGATCTTCAGTATAAGATCTTTGAAGTGCAAGAAGAAAGGACAATTGAAATATTGGTGTCAACTTTTAAGATGCTAAATGAAGATACCATAAACCTCAGTAGTGTCTTTTGCCTCTTTCCTTGTCTTTTGCGAAACATCATGTTAGAGTGTTCTATATTCAGCCATATTAAAGAGTAGTGAAGCTGATTAAATATTTTCATTTAATGACCTCGCCTCCCCTATCCCTTTACTGTTGTCAAAAAATGCAAACCTCTTGATGTTGAGTTTTATGCTAGTAAAGAAATTATTATCAGTAAGAGATATTGAAGCTGACATGCCTTATTTCATTTAGGAAGCAAGCTCATCAAGGATCCATTCTTTAACTGTCATCAAATTCAGAAGTGAGGTAGTTGTCAGACTAAAATGTATTAACATATTTATTGAACTGAAAAATAAAACCAAACTTTTTCTGACAGGAAGTAACTCTGATTTGGCTGACTGGTCAAATCAAAAAGAACTGGCTTTGCCAATTAGGTTGCATGACAGACATTTTCCAAAATTGAATAAGCAAAGTCTGAAGTCCCATGGTTTTTACAAGAGTATATGTAATGCGTGTGGTGATATAATAGCATTTTTTCCAAATTACTATATTGTCCAATGTATGTTTAAATTAATAACATTTCTGTTTTCTGACTATGCCAGGTTTAAAACTTGCCTCTAAGTGAAAAAGTAACGGGTACAATTACTTCATTTGATATGCCTTGTTATGTATCTTCTGCAAATCCAATTTCTTCATTTAACAAAACAAAAAAGAAAAAGGAAAACCTAACCGAGCTGCTAACTGATTATAAAACACTTTTTTGATAATAGATCATGGTGATTTGGGTAGAACAAAGACGATGATAGAACCAAGTGAGACGGTTATTCAAAACTTCTTTCCATTCCCATTTATTTATATGTAACCAAAATTTCTTAGGGCCTGCATGTAGAAATGCCAAAATAGCATAAGAATTAATGTCTCCTGTCTTATTCTAGTAATAAATAATATTTTTTTTTGAAAAATAAGACAGTGTTATCTGTTTCATTAAGAAATACGTTTCTCTGCTGGGCACAGTGGCTGATGCTGGGCACAGTGGCTAATCCTAGCACTTTGAGAGGCTGAGGAAGAAGTATCGCTTGAGGCCGGGAGTTCAAGACCAGCTTGAGCAACAGAGCAAGATCTTATCTCAAAAAAAAAAAAAAAAAGAAGAGAAAAAGCCAGGCCTGTATAGCACAGGGCCAAGAAGAAGAACATATAGCTAGGAGGCTGAGGTGGGAGGATTTCTCGAACCCAGGAGTTAGAGGCTGCAATGAGCCATGATCATGTCACTGCACTCCAGCCTGGGTGACAGAGTGAGATTCTGTCACCAAAAGCAACAAAAAGAGAAACGTATTTCTGGTAAAACTGTGTGTAATTGCAATGTTGTGTAAAACAAAGTGTTTTAAATAATATATATCAAGATTTAAAATAAGTATGCTGTTTTGAGTAATTCTTTTCAAATAATTGTAATGATCAATCAATCCAGAACTTTTAACATATATATCCTATGGTTACCAGAAATAAAATTTTACATGTAAATATATATTTGCATTTCTATAAGCTGTCTAGATACAATTTTTTAAACTTATTTATTTCAGAGAAGTATAAAAGAATGATGAATGAATAATGTGTGAGCTTTAAAAGCTTTTATATTAGAAATAATTCTAAGACAAGTAGAGTGAAAATAGGGGTAAAGGAGAAAAAAATGTAACTTTTTGATTATGTATTTTTACATAGATAATGTGGTGATATTAAATCACTATGAAAGATTTCATTAGAGATTTTTATTAAATAATGCAACATTTTATTTTGAGATGTTAACTTTAAAAATGTGCCAGGGATATTTTTCACAATTCTCTGAGGTGGTTTGTGAGTAGCAAAGAATTGAAGACCACTACAGCTAAAAGGAAGAGAGACAAGACATGATTAACATTTAATAAATAATGAAACTAATGTGTGGTTTTTTTAATGACAATATTTGAGCAGGGAGAGGTTCTTTAATAATCTAGTAGTATAATTCTGAAAAAACTAAATGACAAAAACCTTGGCAGCTCGTTTACTCCCAGGATGTTCTCTAAAATGGTGTCCAAGGAAATATAAATATTCACTAATATAACTAATATGTTAAAAATTTAGAGAAAAGTAACTTTCTGAAACAACTGAGCTGTTTTGCTTAATTAAATCATGGGAAATTGTGAGTAGTTTGAAATTGATTTAAATGCTTTGGGGATTGGGCAGCATGATAGCAGTTTAAAATGGCAGTTGGATAAGTGGAAGGTAATTGCACATTGTCAGAAAAAAAGTCTCTGATTCTGACTGGAAATAGATTCCCTTTGAAAATATGCACTAACCCGTGCTCTGATTTAAGTGGTTTCTCACAAATGTTAGAATTCTTCGTAAAGAACATTTTTCTCCAACTCTGAGGATGGCTAAATACAGTCAGATCTACTACATGTAATTCTACTATTTTTAAATGTTTCTTTTCCATCCTTTTTAGGAATCATTCTGGAATGTAAAAACTAGGTTGAATCTAAATGCATTTTCATGCCCTTGGGAAACTTGCACTCAGTCAAGAGTACTGGGATGTGTTATTAGAAAAAGGAAAAGAAACTAGAGAGGAAGACAAAAGAAGAATCATTGCAACATTAGAACACATGCTTAAGAGCTAACTGAAATAACTCTTTATCAAAGCCTTTTCTCATGTCATTGTCATCATTTACTAGTCCCTTTGGGATCAGAGATTATATCAATTCATTTTGCATATCATTCAGCAGTACAACAAAGTAAAACAAAAATCAAATGTGTGCTTTTGGTCATTATCATTATTAGAAATCTCAAAGACCATCTCAAAGAGTCAGTTCTCTTTATAGACATTTTAAACTAGATGTGCTAGGTTTCTAGGTTTATTTTATGCTTAGGGTTGAATCTTAGATAAAATTATTTTTAATCAATCAGAAGTTTCCATTTTTCCACATGTTCATTCATTCATTTAACAAAATGTGGGTCCTTCTATGTGCTGAGTCATACGTAGAGTGCTAATTATTAAGAACAAAAATAAACATGGTTTTGTTCTCAAGGAACTTGCAATCAGGTGGAAGAGATAAAAACAAATGCAAGCATAAGTATATAATTTAAAATTATGGTAAGTGCTATGAAGCAAATGTACAGTGAAAGAACCGATCTGGATATGGTACTCAGGGAATACATTGAAAGAGTCCATGTAAATACAAACCTGAATTACCAGAAGGAACCAGCAAGTGCTCAAACAATTAAAACAAGGCCAGTGTGGCCAGAACTTGATGGTTACAGGAAACGTGTAAAGTTTGATTTTGAAGAAGCAGAAACCAACTTTTATACGGCTTGGAAGGGGTATGAGTTTTATTTAAGGAGTACTGAGATATTATTATAGAGTTTTTCAAAAGAAAGGCAAAATACTAAGAATTATGTTTCAAAAATATTTTTCTGCTAGAATTGTGAAGAATACATTGGACAGGCTTTTGTTTGGGTAGTATAGTTAATAAAATACCATAATGTATTCTGAGCTTACAGGAAGTAAGAGAAATCTTAAGATCAAAAAATGAGAAAGAGAAAAAGTTGAAGCTGGAAAGAACAGGAAATAGAAAACTAACCTAGATATGAGATAGTCACTAAGTAAATTAGGAGTTCCTACAAAAATGGGAGTGTTTCACATGTCTCTGAATTTCACATAATCTACTTATCTCAAGAGGGAAGGCTAAAGGGAATCAAGAGCTTCTGGGTTGTTAGCACAACCTGTTACCCAGCAAAGAAAAAGAAACAGAGAACCTCTCTGTTTGTGCGTATAGCTTAGAGAAATTAAAACTCAAAATTCATGCTTCCCATTTTTTTTCTGCTGAGTCTCCAACAGAGGAGTCTTGATACCCACGTTGGGGTCAATGGATGGAAAATTACCAAGAGGAAATATCAAGGGTAAGGGAGATTCTGACTAAACCCACCTAACAGGATTCTTGCTGAAGGCAGATGAGAATGATCTGACATCAATCACTGGGGGGATGGTGGAGCATGAGGAACCTGATTAGATTGCAACAAGGATGAGACAACATCAAGGGTGAAAGGTTCTTGCTAAACTGCAGTAGCAGGATTCTTTGCTAATACTGCTTTTTAAAAGCAAGTTCACAGATGGTCCTAGCAGAAGTTTCAGGAGCCTGACTAATGTCCAGCCTAGCAAAGAATCTGTCAGAGGAAGACTTCAAATCAGTCAAATTACTTCAGAACCAAGAGTCTCTTAAGCCTAGAATTTAAAGAGCTTGAGAGTTAACAAAATTCCACAGCAACCAAGTAGAAAAATCATGCAAATCCCTGAGTCCTAGCTAGGACATTTATCCCAGGTAAAATATTATTCTCTGATCCCAGGGTTTAGTATTGCCATAACCTCTCAGTGAGAGAAAGTGAGAGAGAGAGAGAGAGATTGAGAAAGAAGTATATACTGGTCTCAACCTCATCAAAAGTGTTGTTAACCAGAACCCACAGCCTGAAAATTTAAACTTAAATAAGGAAATCATTACAAAACATTAATTTTGGCACTGCCTTACGGTACAGTTTGGGAGACATACATCTATTCACACTCCCTCTTCCAAAGTGTGTGTGTGTGAGAGTAGGGTGCAATTAAGACAATTTCTGCATTCCTATGAAGGTTAAAAATTTGCAGTGATGGCAGCCCTTGTCACCAGGTACTATCAGAGGCATCTTTCTTTCTCATCCAATGGATTCCAAGCCATCTTAATCTTCATTTTCTCTGTAAGGACTTTTTTTAGAGTCCCAACCACATGACTAAGTCTTATGACGTAACATCTACAATTTCCTAGAAGCAAATATCTTGGACCCAAAGTTTTGGGCAATTTCCGCTGCCACTCACAATAAAATTACTTAGACCTATGAAATCCAGCACCTGTGGAAGTTTTATCTCTCATATGTAGCTAACAAATCTAGAGCCAACATGAGGATAAATGGCTCTTGAGATTTGGAAAAGCTATATGGATTCAAACTCAATATCTTCACAATTTTGTCTCTTAGCTCTGAAGGCAGATCAAAAAGACACAAGGAACAATAAAATTTAAAAGAACTATCTACAGCATCTACCTAGGCCTGGAACTAACAATTTAAATGTAAGCACTCACATGCTGATAGGATTTAGATGCTTTTGCAGTATAAACTATACCTATACACGTGGTTGAGAAACACAGTAAAACTGGCAAAATTTTGTGCATAGAGGCTAATCTGAAAAGACTATCTTTCCTTCATAGTTGAATCATTGCCTCAGATGTACCTGCTTCCTGAAGGCTGCACGGCCTGGTCCACATACAGTCAAAGTGTGCATATAGGTCAAGCTACAGCTGTCCATATGCTAAACAGTTCTATCTGGTAACTACCCACCCCTTCGCTGAGGACAGTTTGGCCCGAATGTGCTCAATTCTTATATGCCAAAGTCAGGGTGTGACACAACTCTGCTAATGTCTCCAGACATCACCCATGCCTATGGCCTGCAGCTTTTCCTAGGTACAAAGTTTTACTAAAGATAAGCTATGCCCTTATGGCATTTGGTTAAGCACTTTCTTACCCACAGTCATTTTTGAACCCTACTCCTTCGCTGAGGACCAAACATTTTGCTGACACTGGAATCTTTGACGAGAACCTAGGTCTCTCTCTCTTTATATAAACAACCATTTCTATGTGAAAACAAACAAAAACAAATCAAAACAAATGAACAAAAACCTACTATAAACTGATATCACCTTTAAAACAGCAAATGCTATGTAATCTAAGGTTCATTAATCTCATTCAAAGAGTTAAAACCTAATGTGCAAACTGTAAACAGAGGCCACATTGGCTGATACACGTCTCTAAGAACTGCCAAAGTAAAAAATCAACATGGTCCATATTTAATGAAATATGACCAATGTTCAAAGTCACCCACCCTAATTTACCAGAAGGCTACTTTATCAGTAAGTATTTCATTTTTCCAAAATTTATTACCACTTTATTTCTCATGATTCCTGGCCCCAAGTTCTAGATCAAAAGTCAGAAAACATTTTTTGTAAAGGGCCGGAGAGTAAATGTTTTAGGCTTTGTAAGCCTAAAATTTTGGTGCATATTTGCCTTTGTTTTTTATATAATCTTCAGAAACAAAAATAGTATTTGGGCCAAATTTAAGCCATGGACCATGCTTGCCAGCCCCTGTTCTAGTTGTTGAGACCATAATTACATTCTGAAAACCCTCTGAAACCCCAGAAAAAGTGGTTGTCATCTAGAAGAGCCGGAGGCTGCCATCAACACTGACGGGAAGGAAGTAAGCTATTGAGAGCGCATGCTCTCTACAGACAGCGGGTGTCTCAAGGGGGATCAAGAGCAAGAGCATGTGCACTTATTCAGCAGAGTCAAGCACAATTTCCAGAGGAAGGCATAAAGAAAGAGCTGAGCTATATGTGCTCTGAATGAACTCAACAGTCACTCCGGAGAAGAAGTAAGGAAGGCTGGAAAGAGGCCAGCGGTAACACTCATAGAAAAAAACAGAAAACAAAATTAGTAGTGAAGAAGACTCCCCCATTTTAAAATAATATTCAACAGAAGTTAGCTATTACCTTCATTTCCTAATATTTTTTCATAAAATTATTCTAAATTTTAACAACTTGATTTGCCAGTGGTTTGTTCTGTTTATCTGTCTCATTTGTTTATTGAAGGCAAAGATCATATCCATCTTACTCATTATTTCCGAAAACTTTGATGGAATTTTAGCCCTATGCCTACACATAGTAAACCCTCAAAACAGAAAAAAGTGGGAGACAAAATAAGCATTGAGTTGGAGGTATGGGGGGGAACTCAAGAGCTTTGGATGTGGTTTTAGTGCTTTGGTGCTTCTATAACAAAATACCTTAGACTGGGGAATTTATAAACAACAGAAATTTGTTGCTGTTAGTTCTGGAGTCTGGGAAGGCCAAGATCAAGTCACCAACAAATTCAGTGTCTGGTGAGGTCTTGCTCTTGGTGTCAAAGATGGCCTACTAGCTGGGTTCTCACATGGCAGAAGGAATAAACAAACTTCTTTGGGTCTCTTTTATAAGGGCACTAATCCCATTCATGAGGGTAGCACCAAAGGCCTAATTATCTCCCAAAAGCCTCACCATCTCCCAGAGGCCTCACCACTTAATACCAACACAGATTAGGTTTTAATGTATCAATTTTGAAAGGACATAAGCATTCAGAATATAACAGATATGTTAAATTTAAAATACCTGGAACACGTGATGTAAAGACGTAAAATAGACAAGGTAAGCTTTGAAACCAGGTAAAAGAGTTAGACTGGAGTTATAAATTCAAATGTCATCAACATAGAGATGGGATTTTCCTGGCAAATTATACACAGACCTAGTATAATCTTGAGGAACTGTATTATTTTTATGTTATATGCAAAATGAGCAAAAGAAAATGGGAGATGTGTAATTAGAAAGGTAGTAGAAAAATCAGGATAGTGCAACGCAGAGAAAACCAAGAAAGGGAGGGCAAATTCTAAATTGGATGATGCCAGTAGCTGTGCTGAGTGCTCCTAAGAGGGAAAATAGAATGAAAACATAACAAAAATCATTTGATTTAGCAATATGGAGGTAACTGGGAGGGCAGTTAGGGGCTTATATGTGAATATATTTTGATGATTTGAAAATATGATTTGGCAGATTGGCTTTTGCAAACCTGTGGCAAGTAGACAGAAAAGAATAAAGAAAAATGAATCTGATTATTAAATTACCCAAAACTATCTTTGCCTTTTGCCATAAACCAAATTTCTGTATCCTCTCAAAATTCATAGGTTGAAACCTAATCCCAAATGTGATGGTATTTTAAAGTAGAACCTTTGAGAGATAATTAGGCCATAAGGGCAGAGCCCTTATGAATAGGGTTCGTGCCCTTATTAAAGGGACCACAGAGAGATCCCTTGCTCCTTCAGTCATGTGAGGACACAGTGAGAAGACAAACATCTGTGAACCAGGAAGCAAGCCCTCACCAGATACCAAATGTGATGGTGCCTTGATCTTGGGTTTACCAGACTTTAGAACTCCAAAAAACAAGTATCTGTTGTTTAAAAACCATCCAGATTATGGTATTTTTTATAGCAGCCTAAACAGACACACTTCGTGTTAACGTTTTTGAGATTTATTAAAATTCACCTAGAATTGTATCTAGAATTTTATTTTCAGTTCTGTTCTTAATTTCTGAGGAAAGAGCCACAGTCATCTCTAAACACCAGAACATGGTTCATCACAAAGAATAAAGACAATCTATGAAACTAGTTGTAACTAGAGGTTACAAAGTTTAATTCTAGGGCTATGTGATTACAAAGGCCTCGTAGATTTTGTGAGTACTAACAACTATATTAGATATAGAAGTTCAGATAAAAAGAATAATCAAATTTAATGCTTCAGAATATAAACTTATTGCCTGCAAGGCTGAAGAAGGAATTTTGTCTGTTTCCTGCATTAAGTATAGCACTATATACTTGGATGGCCACATCAGAAGGGTTGAACAAAGAGGCAACAAGGTTCACAGTATCCGAAATGTGAGGTTTGGTCATTGCAGGAATCAAGATGCTGAACCATCTGTTATAAAAGAGTTGTGATTTCCAATATGAGAATTAATGTGTTGAAATATGTAGCACTAAATCTCCAAAGAAAACAAACATATAGCATTGCACAATCACTTTTAAAAATTTTCACATTAATAAGTAAAATTTTTAAAGCAACATGAATATTGGCAATCAATAATCCCTTTCCATTATATGGTTGTCTCTTAGCTGCAAATGTGCAGCAAGGTTATGATTGATTAGTTTTAGGTAAACATTGAGATTCTACATCAACATAAAAGTAACTGAGTAAATTAAATTAAAAGAAATAAAAACAAAAATTGAATTTCTTACATCTCTACACAGGTACTTGAAATGAACATAGTTATTTTAATCTAAAATTCTTATTTCTTTTCTAAGTAATTACATTAAAGATAAGATAGATTATGAAGACATTGATCACTGCCCTAAATCCTGTTATTATGGCTGTTGTTTGAAGGTTATATAAAATATTTACTAGTAACTTTTTATTAGACTGCCAATATTCAGTGTTTCTCACCACTGCATCACTTTAACCTATCTATTTTCCCAACGTGAAAAACACATTTGCATGTGTGTACATATTCCTGACCTTTAGTGAAATGAAAAGAGATTGACTGAATACCTGAGGTATTAGAGCTGCCGTTTCAGCCAACCAATTAGTGAAGCAGTGCCTTCCATTTGCAAGGCCGAAAATGAAATCTTATTGACACTGCGTAGGTGTAAAAACAGATTATAGTAGTTTGATGTGTATAAATTAGCAATGCACTTTGACATGCAAAGAGAAACATGAATAACAATTTTGCTTGACTAATTAATAATCACCATAGCAATCTTGAAATATAAAAGAATAATATAAAACATATGAAGAGGGACATATTTCCTTTTGTCTTCCTCCTATCTGCTTAGCTCATTTCTTAAGCAAATAACTATCATTTGAAATGATAATAAATCAAAGGGTTTGTGAGAGATGATACATTAAACAACTGTAATTTAAATATACTTGTTGAACTATTTTTTATTAACAGCCCATATGCAGGATTCAACATTGAATCATGCATATAAAGAACATGCTTGCTTTCTTTTTCAAAAATTTTCTCAACAGAAATTATGAAGTGTGTGTGATTATATGAATTCCTGGCAGGACAAAGTTCCAAAGTTAGGTAGAAAACTAATACTTTCTAACTCAAAAGTTGAATGCACTGAATCTGAAGACATCAAATGGCTTTAAGTGAATAGCAAAGAAATAAATACTACAAATTTTATAATCCATTATAACAATTACTTATAAAACTTTCATATGCCCAACATTGTATTTACTAGAAATGATGGGAAGTAAAAATTTTAACGAATGATTAAATATCTAATGAAAATTAAATCATGAAGCCATAGTTTATGTGTGTTTGGGGAGGAGGGAGAGAGATTATTACTCTAATGTAATAAGAAATATTTAATAAAAAAGAGAGAGGTCGGTGTAAGATCTGACGAAAATATTGGTAAACTAGGAGTTAAGAAAATGAGTTCAAATCTAACCTTTAGATCCCTAAGAGCTGTACCATCTTGGAAAAATACTTAAACCTCTTCAGCTATACAAATGGGGAAAATAAAACTAAGCTCACAGGATTGCTGTGAATGTCCTAAGAGATAATGAGTAAGACATTACTTAGCCGTTTCTACCACATGGGAAGTGACAGATATGCCCCTCAAGTTTCTCTTACGAGAAAGTTTCCTCTTTTCCACTCCTTCACTCCTTATTACTCCAGGCCTCCTCTTATGTCTACCTATATGCCCAAAGTAAGCCATGCCTGAGAATTTGTCCCCCTCCTGACATGCAATACTAGAACAAAAAGTACAGGGCCTCCTTGATATTTGTGGCTTGCACCCATGGTTATAGAGTTCTTGCCTGCATTTATAACCTGTGTCTATCCAATTTCCAGAATCCCTTGGTGGTGACTATCTTGCTGAATTCCTGAGTATTGCTGCTCTAGATCACTGATATGTAAGTGACACTCATTCCTAAGCTTTTGCAAAATGACCTTCCAGCATACAGAAATAAAATGTTAGAACTTTGATATGTCTTGATGTTTTAGTATATCTTTTAAAAAATTATATTGTCTGTATAATTTTTAACCTGCAGAAAAAAAAGTATAGTAGCAGATGTATGCATTAAACACATAAATATATTATATTGTTATAATCCTAAAGGAGAGTTTATCACATGCTAGGCACTCATTTGAGTGCTTTACTGATACTGTCATTTAATCTTTACTACAATTCTATGATGGTCATCCCCTTTTACAGATGAGAAAGGCAAGTCACACTTGCCTGGATCACGCTGCTACTACTAGCAGAGAACAGATTCAAATCCAGGCAGTCAGACTCCTGCCTCCAAAGTTTGTATTCTTGACCACTATGACAAATTGTCTTCATGTGCAAAGGTTATAGTTATTTTGAAAATGTGTATTATACAGAGAGAAGGCATATGCATGCTCAGAGTGGAGAAATTGATCACGGCCCCACCCCTCTATAAAGCAGGAAAATAATAATAGTAATCCCAGAAAAGTTTATCCAATGAGAGAACGGGGAGAACCCTGCTATGTTCTGGGTAGAGCTCCAGGAGGTGGCTTTTTCACCAGCCCTTCCTTCTTTCCTTGCTTCCTTCCTTCCCTTCCCTCCCTCCCTTCCTTCTTTCCCTCCCTCCCCCCTCCCTCAATCCCTCCCCACTCCCTTCCTTCCCTCCCTCTGTCACTTCTCCCCTCCCCTCCCCCTCCTCCCTTTTTTCCTTCTTTATTACCTTTTTCATAGCAGCTTGTACTGGTTTTACATATGCAAATTCTCTCAAAAGTCCCTACAGTCACAAATTAATTTTTTAACATTCTCTTTCTTTTCTGGCACTTTGTTTTCCCTGGAAAAAGTTTTCTGTTTAGCTTTGTATTTTTTATAATATAATTGTATTTCTTCAAGTATTTGTTTTTTATTGACTATTCTTTTCTTCTTATACAACAGTCACTAATGAATTTTAAAACATAGAAAATAGTATTTATAATTGATTTGTTTGTTTTTTCCAGCTTTGCTGAGTTATGATTAACAAATAAAAATTGCATACATTCGGAGAGGCTGAGGCAGGAGAATGGCGTGAACCCAGGAGGCGGAACTCACAGTGAGCCGAGATCACGCCACTGCACTCCAGCCTGGGTGACAGAGCGAAACTCCGTCTCAAAAAAAAAAAAAAAAACATTGAATACATTTAAGATATACAACGTGATGTTTTGATATACATCTACATTTTGAAACAATTACCAAAATCAAGCTAATTAACATATAACATATTTATATATGAATATATATATAAAAAATATTGTCTTCATCCATTTATCCATTCATGGAAACATAGGTTGTTTCTATATCTTGGCTATTTTGAATAATGCTGCAATGAACATGAGAGTGCAGATATTTCTTCAAAATACTGATTTTATTTCCTTTAGATATATAATCTGGAGTAGGATTATTGAACCTTATGGTAGTTCCATTTTTAATTTTGGGGGCTACTTCATACTGTTTTCCATAATGACTATAACAATTGATATTCTCATCAATAGTGTACAGGGTTTATTTTTCTACACATCCTTAACATAAGTCATTATTTTTGTCTTTTTTATAATAGCCATTCTAACATATACAAGGTAATATTTCATTTTGATTTTGTTTGGCATTTCTTTGATGCTCAGTGATATTGAGCACATTTTATATACTATTTGGCCTTTTGTATGTCTTTTTAAAGAATGTCTACTCAGATACCTTGCCCATTTTTTAATCATGTTATTTGGATTTTTGGTTTTGAGTTTCTTTTATATTTTGGATATTAGTCTCTTGTCAGATGTACATATGGTTTACAAATGTTTTCTATCATTCCATAGGTTGCCTCTTCACTCTGCTGATCATTTTCTTTGCTGTGCAGCACTTCTGCAGTTTGATCCAGTCCTATTTGTCTATTTTGCTTTTGCTGTCTGTGTTTTTGGGGTGATGTCCAAAAAGTGATTGCTCACACCAATATCATGGAGCTCTTTACCTGTTTTCTTCTAGTAACTTTACAGTTTCAAGTCTTACATTTAAGCCTTTAATCCATTTTAGGTTGATTTTTGTATATGATGTGAGATAAAGATCTAATTTTATTCTTCTACATGTGGTTACCCAGTTTTCCCAACACCATTCATTGACAGAATATCCTTTCCCCATTTTGCGTTCTTGGCAACTGTGTTGAAGATCACTTTACTAAAAAATGCATGGGTTTATTTATGGATTCTCTATTCTGTTCCACTAGTCTATATGGCTATTTTTATGTCAGTACCATACTGTTTTGATTACCATAGATTTGTAGTATATTTTAAAATCAGGCAGTGTGATTGTTCCAACTTTGTTGTTTTTACTTAAGATCGTTTTAGCTATTTGGGTTCTTTCATGGTTTTGTATGGCTTTTAGAATTATTTTTTCCAATGGCATGAAAAATGCCATGGAAATTTTTACAGAGATTGCAATAAATCTGTAAATCACTGAGTATTATGAAAATTTTAACAATATGATTTTTTCTATTGCATGAACATGAGATGTTTCCATTTATTTATGACTTAAATTTCTTTCATCAATGTTTATCATTTTTAGTCTACAGATCTTTTACTTTCTTGGTTAAATTTATTTATAAGTATCTTATTGTTTTTGATACTACTGCAAATGGAATTGTTTAATTTTTTTCAGATAGTTCCTTACTGGTCTATAGAAATGCAACCAATTTTTGTTTGTTGACTTTGTATCCTGCAACTTTACTAAATTCACTTATTAGTTCTAACAGGTTTTTTGTGGAATCTTGAGGCATTCTATATATAAGATTCTGTCATCCACAGACAGTTTTACTTTTTACTTTCTAATTCGTATGCCTTTTCTTTCTTTTTCTTGCCTAATTGCTCTGGCTAACATTTCCAGTATTACGTTGAAGAGAGGTGACAAAGTGAACATATTTGTCTTTTCCCTCATCTTAAAGAAAAAAAATTTAGCTTTTCTTTTTTTTTACATTTACTTTTTTTTTTATTACACTTTAAGTTCTAGGGTACATGTGCACAATGTGCAGGTTTGTTACATTTGTTTACATGTGCCATGTTGCTGTGCTGCACCCATTAACCCATCATTTAACATTAGGTGTATCTCCTAATGCTATCCCTCCCTCCTCCCCCCACCCCACAACAGGCCCTGGTGTGTGATGTTCCCCACCCTGTGTCCAAGTGTTCTCATTGTTCAGTTCCCACCTATGAGTGAAAACATGCAGTGTTTGGTTTTCTGTCCTTGTGATAGTTTGCTCAGAATGATGGTTTCCAGCTTCATACATGTCCCTACAAAGGACATGAACTCATCATTTTTTATGGCTGCATAGTATTCCATGGTGTATATGTGCCACATTTTCTTACTCTAGGCTATCACTGATGGACATCTGGGTTGGTTCCAGGTCTTTGCTACTGTGAATAGTGCCGCAATAAACATATGTGTGCATGTGTCTTTATAGCAACATGATTTATAATCCTTTGGGTATATACCCAGTAATGGGATGGCTGGGTCAAATGGTATTTCTAGTTATAGATCCTTCAGGAATTGCCACACTGTCTTCTACAATGGTGGAACTAGTTTACAATCCCACCAACAGTGTAAAAGTGTTCCATTTCTCTACATCCTCTCCAGCACCTGTTGTTTCCTGACCTTTTAATGATCGCCATTCTAACTGCTGTGAGATGGTATCTCATTGCAGATTTGATTTGCATTTCTCTGATGACCAGTGATGATGAGCATTTTTTCATGTGTCTGTTGGCTGCATAAATGTCTTCTTTTGAGAATTGTCTTTTCATATCCTTCACCCACTTTTTGATGGGGTTGTTTGATTTTTTTTTGTAAATTTGTTTAAGTTCTTTGTAGATTCTGGATATTAGCCCTTTGTCAGATGGGTAGATTGTGAAAATTTTCTCCCATCCTGTAGGTTGCCTGTTCACTCTGATGGTAGTTTCTTTTGCTGTGCAGAAGCTGTTTAGTTTAATTACATCCCATTTGTCTATTTTGGCTTTTGTTGCCATTGCTTTTGGTGTTTTAGTCATGAAGTCCTTGCCCATGCCTATGTCCTGAATGGTATTGCCTAGGTTTTCTTCTAGGGTTTTTATGGTTTTAGGTCTAACATTTAAGTCTTTAATCCATCTTGAATTAATTTTTGTATAAGGTGTAAGGAAGGGATCCAGTTTCAGCTTTCTACATATGGCTAGCCAGTTTTCCCAGCACCATTTATTGAATAGGGAATGTTTTCCCCATTTCTTGTTTTTGTCAGGTTTGTCAAAGATCCGATGGTTGTAGATGTGTGGTGTTATTTCTGAGGCCTCTGTTCTGTTCCATTGGTCTACATCTCTGTTTTGGTACCAGTACCATGCTGTTTTGGTTACTGTAGGCTTATAGTATAGTTGGAAGTCAGGTAGCATGATTCCTCCAGCTTTGTTCTTTTGCCTTAGGATTGTCTTGGTAATGTGGGCTCTCTTTTGGTTCCATATGAACTTTACAGTAGTTTTTTCCAATTCTGTGAAGGAAGTCATTGGCAGCTTGATGGGGATGGCATTGAATCTATAAATTACCTTGGGCAGTATGGCCATTTTCACGATATTGATTCTTCCTACGCATGAGCAGGGAATGTTCTTCCATTTGTTTGTGTCCTCTTTTATTTCATTGAGCAGTGGTTTGTAGTTCTCTTTGAAGAGGTCCTTCACATCCCTTATAAATTGGATTCCTAGGTATTTTATTCTCTTTGAAGCAATTGTGAATGGGAGTTTACTCATGATTTGGCTCTCCATTTGTCTGTTATTGGTGTATAAGAATGCTTGTGATTTTTGAACATTGATTTTGTATCCTAAGACTTTGCTGAAGTTGTTTTTCAGCTTAAAGAGATTTTCAGCTGAGACAATGGGGTTTTCTAAATATACAATCATGTCATCTGCAAACAGGGACAATTTGACTTCCTCTTTTCCTAATTGAATACCCTTTATTTCTTTCTCCTGCCTCACTGCCCTGGCCAGAACTTCCAACACTATGTTGAATAGGAGTAGTGAGAGAGGACATCCCTGTCTTGTGCCAGTTTTCAAAGGGAATGCTTCCAGCTTTTGTCCATTCAGTATGATATTGGCTGTGGGTCTGTCATAAATAGCTCTTATTATTTTGAGATATGTCCCATCAATACCCAGTTTATTGAGAGTTTTTAGCATGAAGGGCTGTTGAATTTTGTCAAAAGCCTTTTCTGCATCTATGGAGATAATCATGTGGTTTTTGTCTTTGGTTCTGTTTATATGCTGGATTACATTTATTGATTTGTGAATGTTGAAACAGCCTTGCATCCCAGGGATGAAGCCCACTTGATCATGGTGGATAAGCTTTTTGATGTGCTGCTGGATTCAGTTTGCCAGTATTTTATTGAGGATTTTTGCATTGATGTTCATCAGGGATATTGGTCTAAAATTCTCTTCTTTTGTTGTGTCTCTGCCAGGCTTTAGTATCAGGTGATGCTGGCCTCATAAAATGAGTTAGGGAGGATTCCCTTTTTCTATTGATTGGAATAGTTTCAGAAGGAATGGTACCAGGTCCTCTTTGTACCTCTGGTAGAATTCAGCTGTGAATCCATCTGGTCCTGGACATTTTTTTGGTTGGTAGGCTATTAATTATTGCCTCAATATTAGAGCCTGTTATTGGTCTATTCAGGGATTCAGCTTCTTCCTGGTTTAGTCTTGAGAGGGTGTATGTGTCCAGGAATTTCTTCTAGATTTCTTCTAGAATCCGTTTCTTCTAGATTTTCTTCTAGAATCCATTTCTTCTAGATTTGCTAGTTTATTTGTGTAGAGGTGTTTATAGTATTCTTTGATGGTAGTTTGTATTTCTGTGGGATCGGTGGTCATATCCCCTTTATCATTTTTTATTGCATCTATTTGACTCTTCTCTCTTTTCTTCTTTATTAATCTTGCTAGCAGTCTATCAATTTTGTTGATCTTTTCAAAAAACCAGCTCCTGGATTCATTGATTTTTTGAAGGGTTTTTTGTGTCTCTATTTCCTTCAGTTCTGCTCTGATTTTAGTTATTTCTAGCCTTCTGCTAGCTTTTGAATGTGTTTGCTCTTGCTTCTCTAGTTCTTTTAATTGTGATGTTAGGGTGTCAATTTTAGATCTTTCCTGCTTTCTCTTGTGGGCATTTAGTGCTATAAATTTCCCTCTACACACTGCTTTAAATGTGTCCTAGAGACTCTGGTATATTGTGTCTTTGTTCTCACTGGTTTCAAAGAACATCTTTATTTCTGCCTTCATTTCGTTATGTACCCAGTAGTCATGCAGCAGCAAGTTGTTCAGTTTCCAACTTCTGCAGACTTAAACGTCTCTGTCTAACAGCTTTGAAGAGAGTAGCGGTTCTCCCATCACGGAGTTTGAGATCTGAGAATGTACAGACTGCCTCCTCAAGTGGGTCCCTGACCCCAAGTAGCCTAACTGGGGGACACCTCCTAGTAGGGGCTGACTGACACCTCATACAGTCAGTTGCCCCTCTGAGACAAAGCTTCCAGAGGAAGGATCAGGCAGCAACATTTGCTGTTCTGCAATATTTTCTGTTCTGCAGCCTCTGCTGGTGATACCCAGGCAAACAGGGTCTGGAGTGGACCTCCAGCAATCTCCAACGACCTGCAGCTGAGGGTCCTGACTGTTAGAAGGCAAACTAACAAACAGAAAGGACATCCACACCAAAACCCCATCTGTACATCACCATCATCAAAGGCCAAAGGTAGATAAAACCACAAAGATTGGGAGAAACCAGGGCAGAAAAGCTGAAAATTCTAAAAGTCAGAGCGCCACTTCTCCTCCAAAGGAATGCAGCTCCTCGCCATCAATGGAACAAAGCTGGATGGAGATTTACTTTGACAAGTTGACAGAAGTAGGCTTTAGACGATCGGTAATAACAAACTTCTCCAAGCTAAACCAGGATGTTTAAGCCCATCTCAAAGAAGCTAAAAGCCTTGTAAAAAGATTGGACAAATGGCTAACTACAATAAACAGAGTAGAGAAGACCTTAAATGACCTGAAGGAGCTGAAAACCATGGCACGAGAACTACATGACGCATGCACAAGCTTCAGTAGCCGATTCAATCAAGTGGAAGAAACAGTATCAGTGATTGAAGATCAAATGAATGAAATGAAGTGAGAAGAGAAGTTCAGAGAAAAAAAAGAGTAAAAAGAAATGAACAAAGCCTCCAAGAAATATGGGACTATGTGGAAAGACCAAATCTACGTCTGATTGGTGTACCTGAAAGTGATGAGGAGAATGGAACCAAGTTGGAAAACACTCTGCAGGATATTATCCAGGAGAACTTCCCCAACCAACAAGGCAGGCCAACATTCAAATTCAGGAAATACAGAGAACGCCACAAAGATACTCCTCGAGAAGAGCAACTCCAAGACACATAATTGTCAGATTCACCAAAGTTGAAATGAAGGAAAAAATGTTAAGGGCAGCCAGAGAGAAAGGCTGGGTTACCCACAAAGGGAAACCCGTCAGACTAACAGTGGATCTCTCAGCAGAAACTCTACAAGCCAGAAGAGAGTGGGGGCCAATATTCAACATTCTTAAAGAAAAGAATTTTCAACCCAGAATTTCATATCCAGCCAAACTAAGCTTCATAAGTGAAGGAGAAATAAAATCCTTTAGACAAGCAAATGCTGAGAGATTTTGTCACCACCAGGCCTGCCTTACAAGAGCTCCTAAAGGAAGCACTAAACATGGGAAGGAACAACTAGTACCAGCCACTGCAAAAACATGCCAAATTGTAAAGACTGTCTCAATGGTAGGAAGAAACTGCATCAACTAATGAGCAAAATAACCAGCTAACATCTTAATGACAGGATCAAATTCACACATAACAATATTAACCTTAAATGTAAATGGGCTAAATGCTCCAATTAAAAGACACACACTGGCAAATTGGATAGAGAGTGTGTTGTATTCAAGCGACCCATCTCACCTGCAGAGACACATATAGGCTCAAAAAAAAGGGATGGAGGAAGATCTACCAAGCAAATGGAAAACTAAAAAAAGCAGGGGTTGCAATCCTAGTCTCTGATAAAACAGACTTTAAACCAACAAAGATCAAAAGAGACAAAGAAGGCCATTACATAATGGTAAAGGGATCAATTCAACAAGAAGAGCTAACTATCCTAAATATATGTTCACCCAATACAGGAGCACGCAGATTCATAAAGCAAGTCCTTAGAGACCTACAAAGAGACTTAGACTCCCACACAATAATAATGGGAGACCTTAACACCCCACTGTCAACATTAGACAGATCAATGAGACAGAAACTTAACAAGGATATCCAGGAATTGAACTCAGCTCTGCACCAAGTGGACCTAATAGACATCTACAGAACTCTCCACCGCCAAATTAACAGAATATACATTCTTCTCAGCACCACATTGCACTTATTCCAAAATTGACCACATAGTTGGAAGTAAAGTACTCCTCAGCAAATGTAAAAGAACAGAAATTATAACAAACTGTCTCTCAGACCACAGTGCAATCAAATTATAACTCAGGATTAAGAAACTCTCTCAAAAATTTAGCTTTTCAACACTGAGTATGATGTTACCTGTAGGATTGTCACATACAGCCTGCTATGGTTTGAATGTAATTTCTCCCTGCCAAAACTTATGTTAAAATTTTATCCCAACAAGGCAGAGTTGGGAAGTGAGGCCTGGTGGGAAGTATTTGGAGCATGGGGACAGATCTCTTATGAATAGATTAATGGCCTCCCTCAGGAGTGCATGACCTTGTGTTAGTTCCCAGATTATTAAAAATGGTATTCTTCCTTCGTATCTGTCTTGCTTACTCTCTCACTATGTGATTTGTTTTTATCCATCTGCTCTCCTTTCACTTTCTGCCATGAGTTGAAGCAGCCTGAGGCCCTGATGCAAGTAACCAATCTCAAAACTTCTGGTCAGAAGAATTGTGAGCCAAATAAACCTCTTTTCTTTGTACATTACTGAGCCTCAGGTGTTCTGTTACAGCAACACAAAACTAAATAAGACATGGCCTTTATTGTGTTGAAGTACATTCCTTCTATACCTAATATGTTGAGAACTTTTATCATGAAAGTATATTCTACTTTGTCAAATGCTTTTTCTGCATCTATTGAGATGACCATATGATTATTATTCTTTATTCTATTAATGTAGTATATCACACTTATTGAAGTGCATATGTTAAGCCATCCTTGCATCCAGGGATAATTCTATTTTATCATGGTGTACCTTCCTTTCAATGTAGTGTAGGATTTGGTTTGATAGTATTTTGCATAAGACTTTTGCACACATAGTCATGAGAGATATTGGCTTGCAATTTTCTTTTCTTGCAGTGTCCTTATCTGGTTTGGAATCTGGTAATTGGTAATTCTGGCCTTGTAAAATGACTCTGGATGTGTTCCCTCCTCTTCAATTTTTTGGAAGAGTTTGGAAAGCACTGACATTAATTCTTTTTAAATGTTTGGCATGATTCACCAGTGAAGCTATAAGATCCTGGGATTTTCTTTGCAGGAAGGATGTTGATTACTGATTCAATCTTTTTACTTATTTTCTGTTTATTCAGATTTTATATTTCTTTATGATTTAGTCATGGTAGGTTGTATATTTTTAGGAGTTTGTCCATTTTATCTAGTTATCCAACTTTTGGCATATAATTGTTGATGGCACATAATTGTTCATGGCACCTCTTACAATTTTTTATATTTCTTTAGTATCCACTGTAACATATTTCATTTATAATATTATTTGTGTCTTTTTTCTGAGTTTAGCTAAAAGTTGTTTATTTTGTATATCTTTTCAAAAACCACCTCTTAATTTCAATAATCTTTTAAAAAATTTTAGTCTATTCTTAAATTTTTCCTTTGATATTTCCTTCTTTCTCCTAACTTTGGGTTTAATTTATTCATTTTCTAGTTCCTTAAGGTATACAAGTATAATGTTAGATTGTTTATTTGAGTTTTATAATGTAAGCATTTTTTTGCTAAACCTTTTTTTAGTATTGCTTTTGCTGAATCCTGCAAGTTTTGATATGTTGTGTTTCTATTTTTGTTTTTTCTCAAGATATTTTTATTTCCCTTTTGATTTCTTCTTTGACTCATCGGATGTTGGAAAAGTTATAATTTGAGTCATACATTTTTATAAATTTTTAAATTTTTTTCCTGTTATTGATATATAGTTTTATACTAATGTGATCAGAAAAGATGCTTAATATGGTTTTAATCTCATTACATTTGTAAGGCTTATAGCCTAACATGCAATCTGTCCTGTAGATTTTTGTTAGGTTCATTTGGTCTGTAGAGTTGTTCAAGTCCAATGTTTTCTTGTTGATTTTTCTGTTTGGATGATCTACCCAAGATTGAAAGTGGGATATTAAAATTCCCCATTATTATTGTATTAATGTCTATTTCTCCTTTCAAATCTGTTAATATTTGCTTTATATGTTTGGGGTCTCTGATGTTGGGTGCATATACATTTATAATTATTACATCTTCCTGGTGAATTGACCATTTTATCATTATATAATGATCTTCTTTCTTCTGACAGTTTTTGACTTAAAGCCTACTTTGTTTGATGCAAGAATAGACATTTCTGTTCTTTTGGCTCGCATTTAAACAAGATATCTATCTAAACTTTTTGGTCTATGTGTGTCTGTAAAGTGAATCTCTTGTAGGCAGCAGAAAGTTGAATCTTGTTTTTTATTAATCACTGTATGTCTTTTGATTAGGGAATTTAATCAGTTTGCATTTAAAGTAATTATTATCAGGTAAGGAGTTTTTGCCATTTTATTCTTTATTTTATGATTGTTTTTTAGTTTCTCTGTCTCCTTCTTAATTTATTGTGTTCTTCCTTTGAGATTTGATGATATCTTATAGTGGTATGCTTTGACTCTTCTCTCTTTATATTTTGTTTATCTATTACAGTTATTGTGTTTATCATGAAGTTTATTTAAAACATTTTACAGACACAACAGTCTATTTTAAGTTGATAACAACTTAACTTCAATCACATACAAAAATTGTACTTGAACTTCTTTCCAACCACACACACTTTCTGTCATTGATGTCACAATTTACATCTTGTATATTGTGCATCCATTAATAAATTATTATAGCTATACTTTTTAAATACTTTGATTTTAAATTTTATAGTAGAGTTAATAATTTATGCATAACCATTAGAGTATTCTGTAATTGAAAGAAAAATACCTTTACCAATGGGTTATTTCCTTTCATATGTTTTTATGCTATATATCTGTAACCTTTCATTTTAGTCTGAGAAAGCCCCTTTAGCATTTCTTATAAGGAAGGTCTAGTCATGATAAACTCTCTTAATTTTCATCTGTCTAGGAAGTCTTTTTTGTTTATTTCTAACTGATGGTTTGGGAGGTATAGTTTTCTTTGTTGGCAATCCTGTGTTTTTATTTTTCACTTTCAGCAATTTGAATGAATCATACTAATCCCTCCTGTTTTGCAAGATTTCAGCTGAGCAATCCATTGATAGTCTTACAGATGTTCCCTGCTATATGACAAGTCACTTTTCTCTTACTGCTTTCAAAAATTCTTTGTTTTTGACAATTTGATTGTAATGTTCCTTGGTGTATTTCTCTCTAAATATGACCTGTTTGGATTTCTTTGGCCTTTATGAAACTGGATGTTCATTTCCCACTTTAGATTTTAAAAATTTTCAGTCATCAATATTTTTAAGTAAGCTTTCTGCTTCTGTCCTTCTTTCTTTTTCTTCTGGTATTTGCATATAGGAGTTTGTTTTATGGAGCTTCATAAGTCTTTTAAGTATTTTGTATTCTTTTTAAATTGTTTTTGCTCCTTCACCTAGATAATTTCAAATAACCCGTCTTCAAATTCACTGATCTTTTTTCTGCTTGATCAAGTCTGCCTTTGAACAGTAAATTTTTCTATTCAGTTATTGTATACTTCAGCTTCAGTATCTCTATTTGTTTCTTTTTTGTAATTTCTTTCTGTTGTTAATATTTTCATTTTGTTCACATATTATTAATTTTATTTATTTGTTATATTTGTGTTCTTTTGTAACTCTTGGGGCTTCTTTCAAATAATTATTTTGAATTTTTGTCAGCTTAGTCACAGATGTTTATTTCTTTTGGGTTGCCTATTAAAGATTTACTTCTTTCTTTAATTGTGTCTTTTTTATTATTCCTGCTTTTTGTACATATGCTTTCCTGTCTGCACATTTGAAGAAGCATCTGGGTCTCCCAGTCTTTATGGACTTGTTTTGACTGGAAGGGACTTTCATCATCTACAGTGCTTGATATAGGAAAAGATAGAGACCCACTTCAATGAGTGCACTAAAAGTCTAGAGACAAGCCCCTTTAACATTATTTCCTCCCTCTTAGAGGAAAAGCCTTACAGCTATGCATTTTTTTTTTCCTATTTCACATAGTGGTACCAGCTGTAAAAGAATAATTAATTCTTTTTTTACTTTTTTTTCTTTTCATTGCTAGCTATTCCAAGGAACCAAATTCCATGGAGAAAAACTGGTTTCATAGTGAGTGCTCTGAAATGCTAGGTATACGCCCCCTTCACTTCCTTCCCTCCCTCAGAGGAAAAAAAATCTCAGTTCTGCTTCTCATCCCAATCTTACAGAGCAGTGCTGGATGTAAGGGAATGCTGTCCCCATCTCTTTTTGTAGGTATCCCAGGAGACCAGGCTCTGATGATGACTCAGCACTCAGTGTGAAACAAGATTAAAAACATGCCTCATGAAGGGTGTCCTCAGAAGCCAGGAGGTCAGACATTTAGGCACACACTCCAACCAATATCACTCCCCTCACCCCATGAGAGAAATCATGGGCTGAAGCAATTTTTGTGGCACAATGTTAAGCTGGTTTGGGGAAAGGACTGATGCAATAAAGTGAAATTTATCTTATTACCAATATAAATACAACTGCTTTCAGTCTGTGCTCCTCTGGGATGCTTCTCCTCAAGGCAAAATCATTGTTCCATCCTCAAGGCAAAATCATTGTTCTATCAATGTTTCTGTAGAAAAACAAGAGCTAGGACTTCCTACTCCACTATCTTGCTTACATCACTCAGACAGTTGGCTTATTTCTTCAGCAGTTGTACACATTTTCTACAAAGGTCTCCCATGAATAAAAGTTATTTCTTATAGTGTGTTTTAGTAAGATTTCTTAGTTGCAAACAATAAAAATTAGCTCAATTGGTTTAGCAAAAGACTACCTTATTAAATGCATATTAAGTTTAAGTGTCTTATTTTTCCTTACCTCTTTTTCTTTGTCTTTCTTGAATATTTTAGTCCAAAAGCTATGGAGAACATGGGAGCTAGGTTTCTCACCACCTGTTAGCAGCAACGTGACAATAGCAATGTACACATGTAGTTCCCAAATACTGTTTTCTTTTCTTTTCTTTTCTTTTTTTTTTGAGAAGGAGTCTTGCTCTGTCACCCAGGCCACAGTATAGCGCTGCAATCTTTGCTCACTGCAACCTCCGCCTCCCGGGTTTAAGCGATTCTCCTGCCGCAGCCTCCCAAGTAGCTGGGATTACAGGGGCACGCCACCATGCCCAGGTAGTTTTGGTATTTTTAGTAGAGACATGGTTTCACCATATTGGCCAGGTTGGTCTCAAACTCCTGACCTCATGATCCACCTGCCTCAGCCTCCCAAAGTGCTGGGATTACAGGCGTGAGCCACTGCACCCAGTCCCAAATACTGGTTTCTAAATATCATCCTAACTAAAAGGAACAAAGACTCATTAAAGAAAAGGTTAATTCTAATGTTGGAGCAAAAAGAGTCCCTCATGAGCCTGAGTCTTCTTATGCCAGAGAAAAGAAAGTGCTGAAATACTAAAGGGCATCACTATTTAAAAAGGGCTCCCACTGAACAAATCTAAGACAATTTGTGCATCAGAAGGAATGTTAGTAAAAGCTTAAAATCCATCAAGTAAAATAGGAATCTGTATGTCCACATTACTTTTAAGAAATAAATTTAAAAACTGAAAGTTGGAAGGAATACCTACAAGGTCTCAAAGGACTCTTTTATTAAATACTTATTCATTTCAAAAAAGTAAAAGTTACTTCATAATGCCTGCAGACCTCACCTTACTTAAGTGATCAAAATTATCTCATCAGTAATAGAACACATTGAAATTGAATGCCACCAACTAGAATGCAATGAGAAAAACACAGCCTCATATCTATGATATCCTGAGAAATTTACATAATCTGAATCTAACAAGGAAACATCACATAAATCAAAATTGAGGAACATTTCTGCAGAGTTACTTGTTTATTGAAAGGTGTCTAAGTCACGAAAGTAAGAAAACGCTGAAGAATTTTTCCTGACTGAAGGCAATTGAAGAGAAATGAAAAACAAATGCAACATGTGATTCTGGGTGAAATTATTTTCCTATAAAGGCCTGGGACAATGAGTGAAACTTAAATGGGGCCTAAGTATTAGATAGTAGTGATATATCAATGTTAGTTTTATGATTTTGATGATTGTATTGTGTTTATTTAGAAAATGCCCATTTCTTCGAATTGTACAGGGAAAATAAATCTTGTACCATATATATATATATGGTACAAGTATGGCATATATATATATATGGTACAAGTATGGCGTATATATATACTATATATAAAATTGGCTGAGAAGGTCCATTCCTTTTGGTTCCTAGAATCGATATCCTTCTTACCACATAACTATATGGAGATATAATACCAGTTGATAACATAAAAGAACAATGTAGGTAGAGGCATAAATAGACCACCATAGTCATATGCTTTCTATATTATATAATAAATGTTAAAATATTAGCTCCAAAGTATACTATTAAAAGTGAAAGTTATATATTGTAATTCTTAAAGCCATTACTAAAAATTGAAAACAGGTATGTCTAAACATCTAATAGAAAATTTAATAACATTCTAAAATTTATTTAAATAATAAAGGTTAGGAAAAGAGTAACAGAAGAACAAAAAGCAGAGAACAAATAGATAAGAATTAAAATAGTAGGCTTAAATCAACCAAATCAGTAGCTGCACTAAATGTTACAGATATAATTACTTCAATTAGATGCAATGGTTGTCAGACAGGAGAAAAAAACCAAGACCCAATTATAAGCTTTTTAAAATAGAAACTTTCAAAAATAAATTCACAGATAAATTGAAAGTAAACAACAGGAAAAGATATATTGTGCAACAGTAAGCATAAACAGTCAGGCATGGCTATATGAATAATAGACATAGACTTCAAGACAAGGTATATTATGAGAGATAAAGAAGGGCATTTCATAATAATGAAAGTATCAATTAGGTAGAAAGTCATTATAATCATAAATGTGTGTGTACCTAAAAACAAAGTTTCCACATACTTGAAGCATAATTTGACAAATTAAAGAGATAAATATGCAAATTTATAATTATAGTAAGAGATTTTAATAGCACTTTGTTAGCAATTCCAAGATCATCTAAACAGAAATCAATAAAGAAAGAGAGGATCTAAACAACCTCATCCCTAGTTATCCACAGGGGACTGCTTCCAGTACTCACCCCATACCAAAATTGACACAAACTCAAGTCCTGCAGTCTGCCCCATGGAACCCACTTAGAGGACTAGTTGGCCCTCCATGTACATGGGTTTTGCATTCTGCAAATACTATAGTTTATTTTATTTTAAGAGATGAGATCTCATTCTGTCTCCTAGGTTGGAGTGCATTAGTGAGATAAATCATAGCTCACTGCAGCCTCAAACTCCTCAGCTTCAGGAATCCTTCCACCTCAGCCGGTAGCTTGAGACCATAGGCACATGCTGTCAATATGGTATTTGTGATCAACATTTGATCCACATTTGCAAATGTAGAACCTCCCAATATGAAAGCCCCACAGTATTTATTGAAAAATTCCAAATTTAAGTAAGTAGACATGCACCATTCTTTTATAAAATTATATATAATTTTATAATGCAATAGTCAAAAACTGCAGAATACAGATTTTCTTCAAGTATATTTGGTGTGTTTGACAAGCTAGCTAGGCCATAAAACAAGTCTTAATATATTCAAAAGAATTAAACCATGTAAGAATTCTGACCATAGTAAACAATACTAAGTAAAGAAATGGGAAGATAAGTAATAAGCTTGAAAAAATACTTCACATAAAAAATATATAAATGGCCAATAAGCATATAACATGCTCAAAATCATTAGTCCTTAGAAAGGTGCAAATTAAAACCACAATGACAGTCACTAGACATACATTAGAACAGTTGCATCTTAAAAGACTGAAAGTATGAAGAATTGGCAAAAATGTAGAAAAAACTTGAACTCTCGTTCCCTGCTAGTGAGAATGTAAAATGATATTGCTGCTTTGGATAGCTTTTTGTCAGTCTCTTCCAAATTAAACAAGTATCTATCACATGACCCATCTATTCTACTGATAGGAATTTACTCAAGAGAAAAGAAAGCATTTGTCCTTGCAAAAACTTGTACATAAACATTCATAACAGCTTTATGCAAAACATAAAAAACAAGAATTTACCCAAAGGTGAATGGGTAAACAAAATGTGGCACATCAGTATAATGGAATACTACTAAGCATAAAGGGAAATGAATTACTCATACATGCAATAACACGAGTGAAAAAACTTTAAAATCATTGTGCAAACTGTAGGAAGCCAAACACAAAGAGTGCATTCTGTGTGATTCCATTCATACAAAATGCTAGAAAATGCAAATTAATTTATACTAATAAAAAGCAACTCAGTTCCTTGCCTGAGACAGGGAATGGAGGGACGGATAGACTGCAAAGTTTCAAGAGGGTTTGATGGAAATGTTCTGTGTCCTGATCGTGGCAGTTATTTCATTGATGTAGGAATTTATCAAATTTCATTTCATTTAACACTTTAAATTGATGGATTTTATTACATGTATTTTATGCCTAAATTAAGTTTATTTTTTAAAGCCAACTGTAGTCCACCATAAACCAGCACTCTCCCAAACAGGAGATGCTCCTTAAGCCTGGCTCCTAAAGTGAGAAATTCAAAAATGTGGAGCTGGAGGGGACTGAGGGGATCATGGCAGACAAGAGGCAGGACTAGATTGCAACTTTGACTTGGATGAACAGAACAGCATGTGGAGGTTCGAATCATGAATTTTTGCTCTAGAACAACTGCAGGAATAAATCGGGGAACCTGAGAGGACTCACAGACCCCGTGAAGAGAGTGGATTGCTCCTGCAGGACCCAGGAGACACCCTGAATACTGTGAGTGCCCAAACTGTGGAAGTGGGAAAGGGAGATCATCCGCAGCTGAACACACACCCCCACTGGGGAAACTGAAGGTCCAGATTACAGGAGAAGATTCTGACCTTACCTGGAACTGAGTCAATTTAGAGAGCTGAGTGAAATTCAGGGGTAGAGGAAGCAGTGGGAAAAGCCCTGGGAGCTCGCTCGGTCCCCTAGTAACCTGTTTCTGCCTGGCCTCACAGGGGTTTTCCTGGAGGGCAGCCAGAGGTGCTGGGGAAAAGCCACAGGAAGAAGGAAACCTCCAGCTGAATTTTGTAACAATTTGAACTGGCCAGAACTCAGGGGAATGCATGAATCTGGTGTGCAAACTCCATCAGCAGGGGAAGGAGGAAACCCATATTTGCTTTCACAGCTGGGAGGCAGCAAGTACTCAGCCCTGCTCACCCAATGCCTGCAAATAGATTTGGTGCTGCTGGGGATGGGCACAGTGGAAGTTACACTGGCCCTTCAGATTGCATGGGAGCTGGGTGAGGCCTGTGACTGCTGGCTTTCCCCCATTTTTTCTGACAACTTGCATGACACAGTAGAGACAGTCATAATCCTCCTAGCAACATAACTCCATTGACCTGGGAGCCTCACCCCCATTCCCCACAACAGCTGCAGCAAGACCCACCAAAGGAGAGTCTCAGCTCAGACATGCCTAGCCTTGCCCCCACCTAATGGTCCTTCCTACGTATTCTGGTAACTGAACACAAAGGGCATATACTCTTGGAAGTTCTAGGGCCTCACCCACCACCTATTCCTCCCCCTACTGCCACAATCCTAAACATATATGTGCCTAATACTGGAGCTTCCAAATTTATAAAACTTTTACTGATATACCTAAGAAATGAGATAGGCAGCAACACAATAATAGTGGGGGACTTCAATACCCCACTGACAGCACTAGACAGGTCATCAAGACAGAAAGTCAACAAAGAAAACATGTATTTAAACTACACCCTGGAATAAATGGATTTAACGGATATATACAGAACATTCCATCCAACAATCTTAGAATATACATTCTGTTCAACAGTACATGGAACTTTCTCCAAGATAGACCATATCATAGGCCACAAAATGAGCCTCAATAAATTTAAGAAAATTTAAGTTATGTCAAGCACTCTCTCAGGCCACAGTGGAACAAAAGTGGAAATCAACCCCAAAAGGAACCTTCAAAACCATGCAAATACACGGAAATTAAATAACGTGCTCCTGAATGATCACTGGGTCAAAATGAAATCAAGATGAAGACTAAAAAAATTCTTCAGACTAAATGACAATAGTGACACAACCTATCAAAACCTCTGGGACAGAGCAAAGGCAGTGCTAAGAGGAAAGTTAACAGTCCTAAATGTCTACATCAAAAAATCTGAAAGAGCACAGACAATGTAAGGTCACATGTCAAGGAACTGGAGAAAAAAAAAAAAAACCCAAACCCAGCAGAAGAAAGGAAATGACCAAGATCAGAGCAGAACTAAATGAAATTGAAACAACAACAACAAAAAATACAAAAGATAAATGAAATAAAAAGCTGATTCTTTGAAAAGATAAATAAAGTTGATAGACCATTAGCAAGATTAACTAATAAAAAAGAGAGAAAGGCCGGGCGCGGTGGCTCACGCTTGTAATCCCAGCACTTTGGGAGGCCAAGGCGGGCGGATCACGAGGTCAGGAGATCGAAACCACGGTGAAACCCCGTCTCTACTAAAAACACAAAAAATTAGCCAGACGTGGTGGCGGGCATTTGTAGTCCCAGCTACTCAGAGAGGCTGAGGCAGGAGAATGGCGTGAACCCGGGAGGCAGAGCTTGCAGTGAGCCGAGATCACACCACTGCACTCCAGCCTGGGTGACAGAGCGAGACTCCATCTCAAAAAAAAAAAAAAAAGAAAAATCCAATCAATAAGAAATGAAACAGGAGATATTACAATTGACACCACAGAAATATAAAAGATCATTCAAGGCTGCTATGAACACCTTTACGTGCATAAACTAGAAAACCTAAGAGAGATAGATAAATTCCTGGAAACATACAATCCTCCTAGCTTTAATCAGTAAGAATTAAATACCCTGAACAGACCAATAACAAGCAGAAAGATTGAAACGGTAATTTAAAAATTACCAACAAAAGAAGTCCAGGACCAGATGGATTCACAGCAGAATTCCACCAGACATTCAAAGAAGAATTAGTACCAATCCTATTGACACTATTCCACAAAATAAAGAGGGAACCTTCCCTAAATCATTCTATGAAGCCAGTATCACCCTAATACCAAAAACAGGAAAGGACACACACCAAAAAGAAAACTACAGACCAATATCCCTAATGAACATAGATGCTAAAATCTTTAACAAAATACTAGCTAACCAAATCCAACAACATATCAAAAAGATAATCCACTATGATCAAGTGGGTTTCATACCAAGGATGCAGGGTTGGTTTCATATATGAAAGTCAATAAATGTGATAAATACCACCTAAACAATTAAAAACCAAAATCGCATGATTATCTCAATAGATCCAGAAAAAGCATGCAACAAAATCCAGCATCGCTTTAAGATTAAAATTCTCAGCAAAACCAGCATACAAGGGACATACTTCAATATAATAAAAGCCATCTATGACAAACCCACAGCCAACATAATACCAAATGGGGGAAAGTTTAAAGCATTCCCTCTAAGAAACTGGAACAAGACAAGGATGCTCACTCTCACACTCCTCTTCAACATAGTACTGGAAGTCCTAGCCAGAGCAATCAGACAGGAGAAAAAAATAAAGGACCTCAAAATCAGTAAAGAAGAAGTCAAACTGTCACTCTTTGCTGATGATATGATTTTATACCTAGAAAACCCTAAAAACTCATCCAAAAAGCTCCTAGAACTGGTAAATGAATTCAGCAAAGTTTCTGGATACAAAATTAATGTACACAAATCAGTTGCTCTTCTATACACCAACAGTGACCAAGCTGAGAATCAAATCAAGAACTCAACCACTTTTACAATAGCTGCCAAAAAATAAAATACTTAGGAATGTATCTAACCGAGGAGGTAAAAAAAATACTCTACCAGCCGGGCGTGGTGGCTCACGCTTGTAATCACAGCACTTTGGGAGGCTGAGGCGGGCGGATCACAAGGTCAGGAGATCAAGACCACAGTGAAACCCCGTCTCTACTAAAAATACAAAAAATTAGGCGGGCGTGGTGGCAGGCGCCTGTAGTCCCAGCTACTCGGAGAGGCTGAGGCAGGAGAATGGCGTGAACCCGGGAGGCGGAGCTTGCGGTGAGCCAAGATTGCACCACTGCACTCCAGCCTGGGCGACAGAGCGAGACTCTGTCTCAAAAAAAAAAAAAAAAAAAAAAAAAAAGACCTCTACCAGGGAAACTGCAAAACACTGCTGAAAGAAATTATAGACAACACAAACAAATAAAAACACATCCCATGCTCACAGATGTGTAGAATTAATTTTGTGAAAATGACCATACTGCCAAAAGCAATCTACAAATTCAATGCAATTCCCATCGAAATACTACCATCATTTTTCACAGAATTAGAAAAAACAATTCTAAAATTCATATGGAACCAAAAAAGAGCTCACATAGCCAAAGCAAGATTAAGCAAAAAGAACAAATCTGGAGGCATCACATTACCTGATTTCAAACTATAAGGCCATAGACACCAAAACAGCTTGGTACTGGTATAAAAATACTCACATAGACCAATGGAACAGAATAGAGAACCCAGACATGTACCCAAATACTTACAGCCAACTGATCTTTGACAAAGCAAACAAAAACTTAAAGTGGGGAAAGGATACCCTTTTCAACAAATGGTAGTGGGATAATTGGCTAACCACACGTAGGAGAATGAAACTGGATCCTCATCTCTCACCTTATAAAAAAATCAACTCAAGATGGATTAAGGACTTAAATCTGAGACCTGAAACTATAAAAATTCTAGGTGATAATATTGGAAAAACCCTTCTAGACATTGGCTTAGGCAAGGATTTCATGACCAAAAACCCAAAAGCAAATGGAATAAAAACAAAGATAAATAGCTGGAACTTAATTAAACTAAAGAGCTTTTGTACAGCAAAAGGAACAGTCAGCAAAGTAAACAGACAACCCACAGAGTGGGAGAAAATCTTCACCATCTATACATCTGACAAAGGACCAATATCCAGAATCTACAACGAACTCAAACAAATCAACAAGAAAAAAACAAATAATCCCATCAAAAAGTGGGCTAAGGTCATGAATAGACAATTCTCAAAAGAAGATATACAAATGGCCAACAAACTTACGAAAAAATGCTCAACATCACTAATGATGATGGAAATGCAACTCAAAACCACAATCAATACCACCTTACTCCTGCAAGAATGGCCATAATCAAAATACATATACACACACACACACACACACATATATATATACACACATACACACACACACACACACACACACACACACACATATATATATATTAGATGTTGGCCTGGATACGGTAAATGGGGAACACTTCTACACTGCTGGTAGAAATGTAAACTAGTACAACCACTATGGAAAATAGTGTGGAGATTCCTTAAAGAACTAAAAGTACATCTACCATTTGATCCAGCAATCCCACTACTGGGTATCTACCAAGAGAAAAAGAAGTCATTATATGAAAAAGATATGTGCACGTGCACGTTTATAGAAGCACAATTTGCAATTGCAAAAACATGGAACCGAATGCCCATCAATCAACAAGTGCATAAAGAAACTGTGAGATACACATATATATATGTACCCATTTGGGTCATTTATGTGCAGTTGTGTCCAGAGTGACCTGAAAGGAAGTTTTATATATATATATATATATATATATATATATATATATATATATATATATATACGTATATATATATATACGTATATATTATATATATACGTATATATATATGTATATATATGTATATATACGTATATATATATGTATATATATGTATATATACGTATATATATATATATAAATGGAATACTACTCAGCCATAAAAAGGAACGAATTAATGGCATTTGCAGTGACCAAGTTGAGATTGGAGACTATTATTCTAAATGAACTGACTCAGGAATGGAAAACCAAACATCATACGTTATCACTCATAAGTGGGAGCTAAGCTATGTGGATGTAAAAGCATAAGAATGACACAGTGGACTTTAGGGACTCATGAGGAAAGGGTGGGAAGGAGGTGAGGGATAAAATACTACAAATAGGAGGCAGTGTACACTGATCGGGTGATGGGTGCACCAAAATCTCACAAATCACCACGAAAGAACTTACTCGTGTAACAAAACACCACCTGTTTCCCAATAATCTATGGAAATAAAAACTAGTGGAACTAGCAAGTGAGAAATATGCCTTTGCTGCTTCAAGCTCTTGAAATTTCAGGGTCTTTTGTTATCACAGCAGAATCTAACTGTTCCAAATTACTATTAATTTGTTTATTGATTATCTTTCACATGTGAGCCTAGGGAGTTCAGCACTACGGTAGACCTGATTGACTTTGTGTTAATCCTATCCTGTACCCATTTGGGGCATTTATGTGCATTTGTGTCCAGAGTGACCTGAAAGGAAGTTTTCTAGAGACTTAGAAACCTAGATCTAATTTTATTTTATTTATTTATTTATTTTTATTTATTTTGAGATGGAGTCTTGCTCTGTCACCCACACTGGAGTGCAGTGGCGTGATCTTGGCTCACTGCAAGCTCCGCCTCCCAGGTTCACACCATTCTCCTGCCTCAGCCTCCCAAGTAGCTGGAACTACAGGTGCTCACCACCACACCCTGCTAATTTTGTTTTTGTATTTTTAGTAGAGATGGGGTTTCACCATGTTAGCCAGGATGGTCTCGATCTCCTGACCTCATGATTTGCCCACCTCAGCCTCCCAAAGTGCTGGAATTACAGGTGTGAGCCACTGCACCCAGCCAAGATCTTAAAAGGTGATAGATTTTCTCCTATGAGCTTTCTTATGTATGAATGTGAGGCCAGATTAACTAAATCAGTCTTCCTGCCCTCTTAGAGTTTAAAGAATATCTAAGAGGAAAAACGGAGTTATGTCACTAATTAGAGCATTTAGGAAGCCCTAACAGTGGACAACCAATTTTGTGAAACAATAAATGTCTTTATTTTAAAAGTCAGTTTAAATTGACTTTTATATTACTTGTAGCTAAAGGCATTCTGGCAAACTAATACATACATATAATGTTGTGCTAACATGTTAAATCCTCAATAAAGTGTCTTATGCAAACAAATGTCTCTTAAAGAATAATTCTTGTCTTTAGAATGATTTTCCTTCATTCCTCAAAATGTCTAACTTTGAAATCATATTTATTTCTCATATTTTCTAAAATGATAGGTATCTATTATTTTTTTGACATAATCCTTTTCAGACTTGTAGGCTTTAGCCCTGAACATTTATTTTACTTGTTCATCAAAAGCTTTGAAGCACAAAGTAAAAGCCATAATTCCTCCTTCACACGTAGGCCAGCTTTAACCTCTTCCATGGGTTATTATTATCACTTTCTATTTAATTCAGAATATCTTGCCACTATTTTACATGTTGCCAATTTTTCTAGTTCATGGTCACTCTACAACTCAGCTGTAGCAAAATTTCTCTGGCTGCCATCTCAAAAATACGGAACTTCCTCATTTCCCACCTACTCTAAACTTTTCGCTACCTGGGTAAGAGAAATTTTAGGCATTTTCTACTTAATATTTATATTACTTTCTTTAATTTACAGTTAACTTACTTTTATTTCAACTAGATTTTCCATACTATATTGTGACTCCCCTGTTACTATTGCATATATTGTAGTTGTGATCCTAGGGTAACTTAAATGAAAGCAAAGATCAATCTGGACTGAGGTAACCTTGGAGATTTTAATGTTCTCTTGCAGCCTCTGAGCCACCTGCAAAACAGATAATGCTACACCTCAGCATGTCTCAAAAGTCTACTTTTTTTTTTTTTTGAGACAGAGTCTCACTCTGTCGCCCAGGCTGGAGTGCAGTGGCACTATCTCGGCTCACTGCAAGCTCTGCCTCCCAGGTTCACGCCATTCTCCTGCCTCAGCCTCCCGAGTAGCTGGGACTACAGGCGCCCGCCACTACGCCCGGCTAATTTTTTGTATTTTTAGTAGAGACTGGATTTCACCGTGTTAGCCAAGATGGTCTCGATCTCCTGACCTCGTGATCCACCCACCTCGGCCTCCCAAAGTGCTGGGATTACAGGCCTGAGCCACTGCGCCCGGCCAAAAGTCAACATTTTTTATGAAGACAGATGGATTCCAAGAAACCCTTTTCTCCTCAACTCAGCCTTTCAGGGTTTATCCAATTTCAACCCTTTCACAAACCAACACATTAATCTATATGATCAGATAGGAAGGTGAAGAATATGTTACCATGAGGGGATATATTCATCTTCTGCTTGTTTGCTCTCAGCATCCTATGACATTTTAATCATTTTAATAAAGGCCCTTAACTGGACGCTTAGTAATGTGCAAGCCTCTTCCACATCCAAATAAATTTTAATTGCAGTTCAAATCAGTTAGTGCAAATTGATAAAGCAAAACTTTGTGAATAGCATTTTCCTGAGTTTGCTCCAGAACCAAAATAGTAAAAAGCATCTGAACCGGTTATCAAAAGAAAGTTCACAATCACAGACAGCCCAAGGTTACAGAACTTAATAATAACAGGTTATATAATAGTCCTATCAAAACCAATAGCCGCGGATAAAGTGCCATTCAAAAGGCAGCAGGGACCTACCAAAAATCAACTCCATTTCTTCTGAAATTAGCTTCAGGACATTTTAGAAATCCAGGCCTAAGTGTCAGCTAGGTACCTCATCAAACCCCAAATTGCTTCTCTCCTCCCTTCCCCCAGATCCGTTAAGATGAAAAAGTCAACCTGCATGTCATCAAGCCAACAATGTTGGTCGAAATTATGGCTCAGCATGATTGTCTCTAATGGAGGCACAAGCACACAGAACAGCATGGGTCTGGAATTTTACCCTGTATGACTCCAAAGAGTAGCTCAACCATTCTAGAGAAAAACTCCACCTATAAAATAAAGTCAGGTATGTGAAGTATGAAATAAAACTGACACTATTTTAACAGTGCATTGGAGTAAAATGCATTCAGTGAGGTCTTATCAGATAAATGGAGAAGAAAAGTCAGATATTTTCCTAAAATGCAATCTTTCTATTTTTATATTGAGTCTGAAGAAAACTAGAGATAAAGTAGAATAGTTGATGTCTTCAGTGTCAAGACCTTTGTAATTCTATTTACCAATCCTCCGTGGTAAACACTGGATGCAGAATGAGATCTTCCTGGAGATCTTTGGAGTTAGCAGAATCATAATACCATTAAGGGACAAGAGTTCCTTCACTCTTGAGAAAGCAGACCTTGTACTGATGGGCCACCATTGAATAAATCCCAAACTTGCTCACTGAAACACGTTTAAAAAGAACAATGGATGGATGGATGCACCCACTGAAAGAATATTTAAAAATTATCTTTAGTGGATATTTACAACACACATAAACTTTATGTTTGTGTGTCTTTGTGTCTGTGTGTACAAAAGAGGAAAATAGAAGCTTTATTGGTACTAAGGCAACTTCTATACAACCCAATAGCACATGAACTTTTCATCTTGTCTCTGGCTCATGCTCTTTGAAACAGATACCGCTAGTTGTTCACCCAAGAGCCTTTTCCCATTTTTCCTTCTTAACAGAAATTTACTGTCTTCCATTTGACCATGTGTTTCAGGAGAGAGAGATACCAGCCTAAGCCTGGAATGAATTATGGTTAATATAATTTAACTATGGTGGTCCCATTTACCTTCCCAGGGATTGATTAAGCTTTTAATTTCATTACAGTAAGCAAATGTTTTTGATCACTTAAAATATATTTTAATTAAATTTCAGGATTTTTATCTTAGATTATAACTATGTATACCCTAACATGAATGTGGAGTCTTCTGCATTTTATAGTACCAGTTCTTGATTTAATTAAGGTCTATTGCATTTTATCTGAACAATCATTTAAATTCACTAATCTCTGAGAATATTCACTCCAAAATACTGCCACCTTGTTTTATTTTCACGTATAGTCTAAGTTTTTATATTTGATCTACTTCTTGCATATTTGTATGGCTTTCCTCACAGAAATCAGAAATTCTCTACCAATATAAGCAATAAAATAATAGGTTACTCTTATTTACTATAAGAACTCATTAGAACTAAGAATGTACAAATATATAATTAAGTAAAAACAAAACCAAAAAGACAAAACTGACAGTTGAAAAACATATTTATATTATTGATTAATTAAACAGGTCATAGAAGATATTAGGATTTTAAGGAATAGTGAAGTTTTTCAAGGAAAAGAATGATGAAAAAATAACTGAGAATTTTACAGAAGGACATGGGGCATTGGTCATTTTAGTATACAGTAACTTCCCCTTACTTGGATAGATAAAGTTAGTAAGAGAGAATTTCAATGAGATGGACTCCTCCCATTGGATAAGTTCTGGCTTTATGTGCCACATGATGTCAGGAAGTGGAGAGCTAACTATTTCATGAAATCAGAGAATTCAGGAAAAAAATTAAATATACTGAAAATGTCAACCAAAATAAAAAGCAGTTTTCGTCTGTTAATCTTGGTGGAAAATTTATCTTCTTTTAGCTGTAAATGCTATATATCTAGTATTTCTGCAATAATGTATTTCTTCTACCTTTCGCAAAGTCTCCAGAAAAAAATTTAAATTGTCTAATGCATCTTATTAATTTGCATCTAATCTCAAATTATAAAAATTTAATAGGACAAATTTAAAATAGAGAAATATAAAATAGAAATAAAGTTTTATTCTAAGCAAAAAATTAAAATTTTGGAAATCTCTCAATTAAAAATAATTAAATTACATGTCAAAAACCTGATCTATATACTGCCAGAGGATACTTCCCCCAAAATTACATCATCTACTTTCACAAAGATCTTCAGGTCAGAGCAGAAATTTTAATTCATCCACTATGTTCTATAGCCATTTCCTCAAGTCACCCTAACCCAATTTGCTGTTATGGCCCATTTGTCCCAACCTGAAAAATGTTTGGTCTCTAGTCTGTCTTAGAATTCAAGGAGTTATTTCTATGAGTATATTCTGGCATTCAAAACTTTCTTAAGAATGTAGATTATTTTTGACCCCCGTTCAACCAGTTCAATATGTACAACCTCTAAGGATGATTAAAAAAAAAATCCAAACTAGCTGGAGTCATCTAATTTCTTAACAGAAGGATTTCCAGGAGCTTCAGAATTTAGAAATGAGTGATGAGTGGTTTTGACATTTTTAAATAGCAGCATCCATAGATAATACATACTCATATTCATTGCTTCTTCTAAGATACAGGCATTTTGAAAATTATCTGTGGGTAGTTTTCAAAATGTCTATAACCATTAAAATTCAGGTAGTCCAATATTTTTCCTGGTTTTTCTTCTAGCTTTTTTTCCTCCATCAGTTTTGCATCTTCTCTATTCCACCAATTACTGGTAAGAACTCATGAATCTATAGCATGAATACCTAGGTACACCCATCCCCAATTCCTTCTTGCCATATGAAGTTATGAAAGAAGGGCTCAGATGGTGAGAGGTAAGGCATATACTACTTATTGTAATACAGCTGTATTTTTACTCTAATTTTTGACAATTAAGTGATTGGGAAACACCAGATTGTGATGATTAAAAGGATGAGCACTTCTGTAATTCCACTGTTTATTGGCTGTGCAACATTACTAAATCTTCCCATGCCCCAATTTCTTCACCTGTAAAAAGGAGATAATATTACTATATCGTAAGATTGTTGTGAAGATTAAATAAGGCAATACCAATGAAAAACTTGGGGGAATAGCTGACATATTTAAGCATTTAATAAATTACTTGGGGAAGTAAATGTAAGGAATTCAAAATACAGCCAATCTTTTGCTTTTAGAAGAAATCTCAAGTGTTTTTCAAAAAAGGCAGCAGTTTCTGGGGTTCTTCATGTTCTTTGGAGTGCAAGTAGGTAGATGGAAAGAGGCTCTCACAGGAAATAATACCTATGCTTTTCACACTTTTATTATTCTTAGAATTTCTGACTTATCAAAAAATGTAAGAACAGAATAACATGTCACAGGTTAACATATCATATGTAATTCTGGCATTTGAAATAATATGTACAGAACTTTCTCTATCGTTCTTTTACTATTTGATTCCATTTTAAGTTTCCCTTTCTGATCAGAAATGTAGCTCTCTGAAAGAAATTGCTGAACTATAGGAAAGAAAAATGAAATAATAATTTGAAAGGCAAACGGGAGCTATCAGTCAAATTTCTTTTTAAAATAGAGTATTTATTTCAGGCAACTTGTTGATGGCAAGAGGGGAGAAAATCTTTACTCCTGCACATTTCTTGTCGGATATGAAGAGCCTGCCCTACTTTGACATCTCATTGAAAAGGAGGGAAAAGCCTTGCTTCTTTAATTTAAATTGCACTCTTTCTCAATGGAAAGAGATTAGCAACGTTTCCCTTCATTTTGATTTTCAACGTCCCATTATCCCTCTGGTTTGCATTTAAGATCAGTCTTCTTTTAGGCTAAAAATTATCTTTGCTCCCCAGACAGGTTTGACAGCACTTAATTCTTAAATAAATCTTACAGAAAAAGGAAAAAAAATGTGCTCTGAAACAAAAAGATCTCATATTTTTCATGTTAAAATCTTCATTTATTTTCATTTTTCTTCAGAAACTAAAAGCTCTAAAATTGATGGAGGCTCTAACTTTTAAATGTTGCTAAGTCAAAGACCTTTCCTCATAATAAGTTCACCCAGAAACCAAGCAGCCTAGGGGACTTTCGTGCCATAGCCAATGCTTTCACAGGCTTTAAGTGCCTATTGTAATTTAATAGCAACAAGTTTAGAAAAATAGAAAAGCAATAACTAGAATTCTCTTTCCCAGAGTGTTCAATTAATTCAATTGGGCATTCAGTCGCTAAATTTTTAACAGAACTGGAGTCTCTAACCTTATTTCAATGAAAATAAGTAGAATACCATTAATTCCTTTTGGGCAGTACATTTGATTGTGTGAAGAGGTTTGCATGCTTCAGCTTGTAACCTATTTCCCTTGATATATGAACAATATTTCCCTTGTATTTCAATGCAGAGGCTTAAGGCTAAGGTGTCAAATTTGTCTTTTATTTTCGACTTTTTTCCTTATACTTTACCAGATGAAATACCATAATCAAAACCTGAAAATAGCAAATTTTCCCCTGACAATACTTCCAATTTCTACTTTTAACTAGATTATCTCCTGTCCCTTTCTTATCCCCACGAAATACAAGTAAACATGGCCTGGGCTGTTGATCAAGAATGGCAAACCCTGAAAACTAAATAAGATTATGATATGCTAAGTCATTAAGTGAATTCCCTTTAGAGAATGATTTCAATAATGGAATACTCTGAAGTCTCCAAAATTGTGTTGTAGAATACTTAATAAAGTAAAAAGATATATTAAGTGGAAGGGCAGGTTACAAAATACCATCTACTCTCTAATCATGTTTGTCTTACTTCTCCATCTGTACCCTTCACCCATCAATTTCTTATTTCCTATGCTCCAGTCACAGAGTCCTCTGTACTCCTCAAAACTAGGGCAACCCTTGAATGGCCTAGCTAACCCACAGTTCCAGCTCCCTTCTCCCCAATATCGTCTTCCAGAAGTGGTCTGAGACACTTTTGCTTTGCTTTTCTAAATTTAGGAGTTGCTGCCTTAATCCCTGTCTCTCCCTCATTCCACCCCACCCCTAACCCTTCAGTCTTTCTTCAGCCCTATGGAAGTCAGAACTAGAGCTGCAGCTGACATTTTGCTGCCATAGAGAAAAAGCCACAAGAGCAAGGGTGTGCTATTAAATGTTTAACAATTACTTTTTCTGAGGGACCTTATATGCAGTATTTGGTGACTTACTTGGTGTAAATATCTCCACCATGGTCTTTTTAATGCCAGCAATTTGACATAACGGCATCAAGTTAGGAAGAGCTGCACGCAATAAACACACTATGATACAGTGTTTCCACCACACAGTTCCAACAGACAGAAATCATCTCCAGGGCATATATAACAATGAAATGTAGAACAGTAATTAAGAAATGATGAGTTTTCAGTATTTATTACCTTTATTCTTACCATACCTTGTTAGTTCATAAAATTTAAGTTTTAATAAAGGCTGTGTTGCACAACCAATTCACAAATTCCTGGAAATTTAACAACTGGCTCTCATAGGATGGCTGCAGCACACCAGTGTTCAGTAGAATCACAGACACATGGTTCTGATAGCACTGAACCAACAAATTATTGCTAAATCTGTCTACTCCAAACTTTGTGTTAAGTCAGAAAGTAAATATAGGTTTGATTAAGCTACTTGGTCAAGTTTTCTGCTACTTGCAGACTAGGTGTCCCTGATGTGCCCAACAAACTCTTTCCTCCTTAGTCCTGTTGCTTATTCATGACTTCGTAGAGAACACTCCCTCACTCACAGTACCAGCAATATTCATGAGCTGGATCCTTTATAAAACTCGGGTTCCAGGACAAACTCATCCCCTTGGAGAGTGTTTTCCTGATCCCCTATTCAATGTTTCCATTTTCTATGACATTCCTTTCTTTCTTAACAATTATAACTATTGGAAACTATAGTTTGTTTATTTGCCTTATTTGTGTATTTGTTTATTACCTGTATCTCTCACCAGAGGGAAAATGCTTTGAGAAAGGACCATTGAACTAATCTGTCTCATTAACTGCTGACTCCCTAGGGCACTCAGTAGATATGAGTTCAGTTAATGCATCTACATCCCAACCAAAATTCCTAAAAGGATAAACCAAATGAAGCTGGCTCATATGTCCAGGAAAAGCCACACAGGCATCTTTCCTATTAAGCTGCTTCCAGTGGTGGCTGGCATCTGTTAAATTTCTCATGGCTTGTTAAAGCTCCTAAAATCTCTGATGAAGTTTTTTAAATCATCCTAAAGTCTGTATTTTATTTTGCAATGGATTATAATTTTTAACAGCTTTTTAAAGATACACATACCATAAAATTCTCCTGCTTTAAGAGTACAATTCAATGATTTTTAGTAAATTTGCAGTTATTCAACCATCACCACAGTCCAATTTTGCAGTATGCTATGGTGTCATATCTAAGAACTCTTTGCCTAACCTAAAGTTGTAATTGTTTTAGGATGTATCAAATTCAGAGCTATAAACTGTTCAAATGTTTTATACCCTGCAAAATTTTCCATTTTTTCCACACTGAAATTATGTTTTATTTTGCAAGTTGGTATCTATTTTCACATTACTTACTGAACAAAATGTCATGAAACCATTTTATTTTCCAAACATTTTCTTAATATTTCTTCAATTTCTGAACATACTGAATCATGCACTATGCTACTATTACGCTTCTTCCTAACTAAAGGTACCATACTTCATAGTGTGCTGCTGCAGGGCCACAGGCCAAAGACACATGATGGTGAGAATTGGGGAACTGGATGAAGATAGGTTGGAAGATAGGGTAGATAAGGTTACAGGGAGAACATGGTCAGTATGGTTGAGAGACAGGTTACACTGAGCAAATAGATAAAGAGACTCAAGGTTCTCATTAGCAGAGAAGCTATTCATAAACATAGAAAGAGAGAAGACTAAAAAAGCCCCCAAATGCTGTAGTGAAATATGAGTTATTGGTATAAACTCATGATTTTATAATACACATATATTGCAGTTACATACAGAAACATCATAGATATATGATATTTGACTCTTTATGTATACATAATGCTCACATATCAAGAATATATATATATATTTTTTTCTAGGTGTGCCCACTGAGAGGGCATGGAAACAATGATAACCCATTGGCATTATTTTATATTCTCAAATCACTTTAATGTCTTGCTTAATATAAGATGGTAGATTCTCATATCTGCTTCTGTCTGCATTCAATCTGTTGCAATATGTTATTATGGTTTAAGGAAATGATAGAAATCAAGCCTTACATAGATGTGTAGTTGCAAATGAGAGGAATATTTTTATAGTCTTTTCAGATAATTATAGATATTCTTCTCTGGTACTACACCAAAACTCGCAAGCGATAATTCCCAAAGATTAATTGCAATATGGAATCTGAAATCCTGCCACTGAATTTTTGTATTTTGTTACATTAAAATTCATTTGTCTAACTTGCACGTTAAATGAATTTTAATTTATGTATAATTATGTAACATCATTTCATTGTTGATTATTAAGAAAGTTTGCTTTATTGATGTAAAAATATTTTCCAAGCGTTGACGTTTAAAATACAATATCAGAAAATTTACATTTGTTAATATCACCACTAATCTAGTAAGAAAAGTCAGGCTGGAAAGCTGTTGCACTTATAGATGACAAATGACAAATACTTAAATTTTCCAAAAAATTTTATTTTCCCTTGAGAGTTTGAAATTTATCTTTGACAAGACATTAATGACTGAATTATTTACATTAAAGTGGTAAAATCATTTATTTATTTAATCACTGACAATATCTACATCTGAATATGAGTATTCTTGTTAGTCATTCTTTCAAATAAAAAACATAACATATTCTACAAAAAAGTGGTTAGCTCAGCTTGTAACTTAGATAATCACACCAATGTGAAGACAGTAGTCCTACTCAGTCAAAATGCATCATTGATACTTCCTATTTTATTCGTAGGGTATTTATTCTAAGAAGAAAAACATGTGTGCTCAAGTGAACATATAAAATAATGAAATTGGATCCTTATCTTACATCACATACAAAAAATAAGCCAAAGGGGAATGAACTCTAAATGTAAGAGCTAAAACTATAAAAATATTAAAAGAAAACATAGGGCAAAAGATTTATGACAGTGGATTTGGCAATGATTTATCAGATATGACACATAAAGCATACACAACAAAAAACAGATAAATTAGACAACATCAAAATTGAAAATACGTATGTATTAAAGAATACAAACAACAGAGTGAAAAGACAATGCACAGAATGGGAGGAAATATTTGCAAATCACATATCTAATAAGTAGTTAATATCCAGTATCTATAAAGAGCTCCTAAAACCCAACAACAACAAAAAAACAGATTTAAAAATGGGCAACAGATTTAAATAGATATTTATCCAAAACAGATATATAAATAGCCAATAAACACATGGAAAAATACTTAACATCATTCATTATTAGGGAAATGCAAATGAAACCCACAATGAAATACCTCCTCATACCCATTATGATAGCTACAGCAACAAAATAATATTGGTAAGGATATGGAGAAGTTAGAACACTTGTGCATTATCGCTGGGAAGATAAATGTTATTGTACTACACCTGCCATAGAAAACAATATGGCAGTCCCTCAGGAAATTAAAAAATAGAATTCTCATAGGAGCATAACAATTCCACTTTTGGGTATACAACCAAAAGAATTGAAAGCAGGGACTCAAAGAGATATTTATATACCCACATTAATGGCAGTGTCATTTGCAAAAGCCAAGAGGTAGAAGCAATGTTAAATGTTCATTGATGAGTGAGTGCATAAATGAAATGTGGTGTGTACATACAATGTAATGTTATTCAGCCTCAAAAAGGAAGGAAATTCTGACATATGCTACTCTATGGATGGACCTTGAAGATACTATGATCAATGAAGTAAGCCAGTCACAAAGAGACAAACACTGTATGATTCCACGTACAAGGTTCCTAGAGCAGTCAAATTCATAGAGACAGAAAGTAGAATGGTGGTTGCCAAGGGACCAGGGAGGAGAGAAGGAGGAGTTGTTTTTTACTGGGCAAAGTTTTAATTTTGCCAGATGAAAAGAATTCTGGAGGTGAACTGCGGTGATTGTAGTACAACAGTGTGAATGTACTAAATGCCACTAAATCATATACCTAGAAACAGTTAGATGCTAAATTTTATGTTACATGTAGTTTATCATGATTAAATTTAAAAGAAAATGTATATTCGGGGGTTGAGATTTTATAAAATTAATAATTTTTACCGCACCATCAAAGACATTCTTAAGTGAAACAGACATTTTGTTTTTCTTTGAGCGAGTGGCAGGAAAGGGCACTACTGAACTATTGTGTTTCACCCTGTACTACTAGTACGGCTTGCTGTCACTGCCTTGATTTTTGCTAAGGTGCCATAAGTTTATTTTCCACTACTATTGCATCATCAGTACAAATGTCAACATAGAAAAAAAGAAAACATTGTATTGTGGATATACAATATCATTTAAATATTATTATGAAAATATTTTTATTTTCACCTACTCCATAAAATGGTTACAGGGAGCCCTCAAGGGTCTATGAACCACATTTTGGAAACCACTTAGGTATTACAACACTTATATGCCATAATTAGTCAAGGGATATGGCTTTATTCAAAAAATCTTGACAATTTTTGATTAAAACTCAAATGCAAACAGTTACTCCATGCAATATATAACTCTATATTTAATGTTAAAATAAATAAATTAAAAGTAATCAACTTATCTTTTAATCATTTGTCCACTCAGTTTTGTTACAATTTTCCACTAATCATCAGTCCTCCAAAATGTCCATCCAGACAATATTAACTCTAAATCATTTGTCCATTATTTTTTCTTAAATAATATGGGTTTATATTTCAGTTCTGATAACTTTTACAGTTTTTCTTAATTTATGAAATGACAGAAATCTGAGAAGAAAATAAAGCCTCTTCAATATTTCTTCCCCGGTTCCTTCTCAACAGAACCCCGATTTTTTCAATAATAGTGGACAGAGAGACTACTCCTTTGGGAGAGGTAGTTTTTTCCCACAACTTTAAAAGTAGAATCATTCTTCGCTTAAACCTGTTACTATATGTTCTATTTTGTTTATATTCTTCTTTCTTTTTTTCAGGCTTCTTTGCAAGTAAGTGTAGCCACATGACCTAGCCTGGTCTGTGAAACATAAGTGAAAATCTGTTTTTGGTGAGGTTTTTGGAGAAAACCTTTTCATCCTCATTTATGTGAAGGAGAGATATAAGAAGAAAATTGTTGACACCATCTCTTTCTTCCTCACTTAAAATGTGCATGTGATTCCAGGATCTGTGTTAGCCACCTTGTGACCAAACAGTGAAAACGAAGATAAAAAGGCAGTACATTAAAACAAGTGCAGCAGGCTGGGCGTGGTGGCTCACGCCTGTAATCTCGGCACTTTGGGAGGCTGAGGCAGGTGGATCATGAGGTCAGGAGTTCAAGACTAGCCTGGCCAATATGGTGAAACTCATCTCTACTAAAAACATAAAAAGTTAGTTGGGCGTGATGGTGCGCACCTGTAGTCCCAGATACTCAGGAGACTGAGGCAGGAGAATTGCTTGAACTCGGGAGGTGGAGGTTGCAGTGAGCCAAGATCACACCACTGCACTCCAGCCTGGGCGACAGAGCAAGACTCCATCTCAAAACAAAGGAAAAAAAAAAAGGAATGGTGGTTACCAGGGGCTAGAAGTTGTCAGTCAAATAATACAAAACTTCAGTTAGATATAAAGAGTTACTCTAAGACACCCATTCTACATCATGGTAACTACAGTCAATAACAATGTATTGTATCCTTAAAGATTGTTAAGAAAGCAGATCATCAGGATTCTGACCCAAAATAAAAAATAAATAAGTATGTGAGGGAATGCATAGTAAATTCTCTTTAATTTGCCGTTCCGCAATGTATATATACTTCAAAACGTATTCTACATAGTAAATTTATAAAATTACTTTGTCAATTAACGAAATGTTTAAAAAGATGAGAATAACCATTGTCCCTATGTCAGAATTCCAGTAGACTCTCTCCTATTACTAAGTTAAGTACTTCAGGCAAATGTTCTAATTATCTTGAGCTGCAAACTTAATTTTTTTGATCCAATTGCATACTTAAAAAAGAAGGCTGACTATATGTAGGGGCTCTCCACAGTAGTATGGCTAACACAGATCTGAAGGAGTCTACTCTCTAGTGTCTGTTACATATTTTTACTTTCTCTCAAAGGTGACTCATCCTCAAAGATATACCATTAGCATCTGCGGACATGGAACCAACAGATTCTACTGAAAGGTTTCTCAAACATAACTGAAAGGTGAAATCATTTGTTAATACATTTAATAAAAACTTACTGAACCAACTGTCCACCAAGCACTATTCCAACCATAAAATGGTGAATGAAAGAAAGTTTCTGTTTTCCTAATAGAGGAATGAGAAAACTAAAGTGAAGCAAATAGGAAACAAATTCCAACTATGATGTTGTAACAAATACCTCAATGTGTGGAAGTAGCTTGAGAACTGGGCAACAGGTAGAGGCTGGATGGATTTCGAAGGTCATGCTAAAAATATGAACAGTAGGGAGATTCTGGTGAAGTCTTAGAAATGCAAAACATGTTCTTGGAAACTGGAGGAAAAGTGATCCTTGTTATAAAGTGGGAAAGAACTGCATTCTAGTGTTTGGTTGAACTGTGTTTTAGTGTTTGGGGGAGGGTAGAACTTGTAAGCAGTGAAATTGGAAATTTAGCTGAGGAAACTTCTAAACAAAGTGTTGAAGGAGTGGTTGGGTTCCCTTCAATTGCTTGTAGCAAATGCAAAATGAGCGAGATGAATTGAAGAATTAATTGATAAGTAAAAATGAACCTGAATTTGAAGATTTGAAAGAATTTCCACATTGTCCATGTTGCAAAAATTTAGAAAGCTTGCTCTAAAGAGAACATTAAGGATGTGGTGGAATAATCATTTGATAAAAAGATCATGGGTGCAACTCATGGACTTAATCAACCACCTGAGTAGAAGCCAGGAATAGAGATGAGATTATAACAGTTGTAGTTTGAACTAAAGGGGACAGAGAAAAGGGGACACAACGAAGAAAGTCTGTCAGACAACTTGAAACAGGACCAGACCACGAAGCTATTTGGCAGCAAATGTGCACCGCTATTCAAGGAAAGGGAGGAATGATTCTAAAGGTGATTCATACAAAGATCTTCAGAGCTGCCACTCCCCCACAGATTCAGGGAGCAAAGCTATTTCCTCTTTGATTTCAAAGAGTAGGGCAAGCTCTCTGGTTTTGGAAGGCCAGTATGACCCTGATCAGTGTCTCATGGTTGGGGCCTAGTAGCGGAATAAAGGTGCTACAACCCACAGAGCCACAAGGATAGCACTGTCATCCCGGGGGACCTGGCAGGTAGAGAATTGAACCACAAAAAAATTATTTTCAAGCTTGAAGATAGATCCAAGGGAATTAGCCATGTAAGGTTTTAGATTTCCTTGGTACTTGTCACCTCTTTCTCCTTTCTGATGTCTCCAATTTGGAATGGGAATGTCTATCTTATGCCTGTCCCACCATGGTATTTTGGTAACATAAACTTTGTCTGGTTTCACAAGTTCACAGCTGGAGAGGAATTTTGCCTCAGGAAGAATTGTACTTCTAGGCTTACCCATATCTGATTTAGATGATATTTAGATGAGACTTCAGTCTTTAGACTTCAGACTTCAGAGCTGATGCTGAAATAAGTTAAGACTTTGGGAAATATTGGGATGAAATGAATGTACTTTGCATGTAATAAGAGCATGAATTTTAGAGGGCCAGGGATGGAATTCTATGGGCTGAGTTGTGTCTCTCCAAAATGCATATGTTGAAGCCCTGACTCTAAATGTGACAGCATCTGCATATAGGATGTTTAGGAGGTAATTAAAATTAAATGAAGTCAAAAGGGTAGGGCCCTAATCCATTAAGACATTGGCCTTAGACGTGAACCCGGGAGGCGGAGCTTGCAGTGAGCCGAGATTGCGCCACTGCACTCAAGCCTGGGCGACAGAGCGAGACTCCGTCTCAAAAAAAAAAAAAAAAAAAAAAAAAAAAAAAGACATTGGCCTTAGAAGTAAAGAGAGATTTCTCTCTCTTTGTCTCTTTCTCTTTCTTTTTCTCTCTCTCTCCACTATGTGAGGATACAGCCAGAAGGTAGACACCTGCAAGCTAGGAAGACAGCCATCACTAGATGATGGCACCCTGCCCTCAGACTTCCAGCCTTCTGAACTACGTGAAAATAAATTTCTGTTGCCCTCAGATTTCCAGCCTTCTGAACTATGCGAAAATAAATTTCTGTTGTCTAACCTATGGTATTTGACTGTGGCAACCAGAGGGGACTAATACAAGAGCCTTGCATCTGAAGGATAATATGTAAGGAGGGAAACTACAGTAGATGAGGTTGGTGAACAGGACAAGCGTCTGTCTTTGCAGGATTCAGTAGAGTTTGGAGTTTATTTAAAAAGCACAGTGAAGCCAAAGAAGGGTTTTAAACAGGAAGATATGTAGTCCTACTTGATTTTTTTTACAGACCAAATAGTGAAAGAAACTTTGCACTCTACAGAGTTTTTCAGTATGTTTTTATATTGTCACCAGTTCATGATTCATTCATCAGAGGACAGAGGCACTTGGGCCAAGTGGCTAAATCTCAGTTGAGTTCTAAGAAGAATTCGAGAGAATTCCACAGACTATGGAAAGGTCACAAAGAAAGTCTCAAACCTGCCTCCACTTTTAAAATCATTTGATAATAGTTATGCTTGCTCTTCACAATGAGTGTCCTTCCATGTTATAATCACATCCTCTCATCTGTGCTGCTTCCGAAAAATGTCAAGATTTTTAAGAAATTCCAGGCTAGAAATACTTATGATCCCCTGGGTGTACCCTTCTCCTACTACTATGGTCTGAATATTTGCATCCTCCAAAATTTATACATTGAAACCTAATTACCAAGGTAATGGTATTAACAGGTGGAAACTTTGGGAGGTAATGAAGTCATAAGTGGATAGAGCTCTTGTGAATGGAAGTAATGCCCTTATAAAAGGGGCCTCAGAGAGCTTCTCTGCCTCCTCCACCATGTGAAATGCAGCATGAGGGAGCCATCTATGAATCAGAAAATGGGCCCTCACCAGATATTTAGTCTGCTGGCACCTTGATCTTGGACTTCCCTATGTCCAGAAAGTGAGAAATAAATTTCTGGTGTTTATAAAATACCCAGTCTATGGCATTTTGTTATAGCAGCCTGAATAGACTAAGACAGCTACCATTCCCAACATATATTTTTACACTTAAAAGTTATTGTTACTCTGTGTGCATGCTATTCTACATTTGTGTATGTGTGTGTGAAGTGGGGAAAGAGTGTGGCATTAAAATAACAAATAAATGAATAGGAGGATGTCATACATTTGCTAAATATATGATAAGTGTTTGTTAGGCAAAACTTATTCATAGGTATAAAAAGCCCATCAGCATAACAGGTAAGAAACCTTCTCCCTATCCTGTTTTTTGGAATAATATATAGTCTTTGGGGTTAATAAAAAAGTAAAGCATTAAACTATCTAGCAAGCCAGTTTCTAAGGCTAACTGGTTGGCTTGTGTTGCACGGGAACATGGCTGATAGAGCCAGATTTCAGAACCTTATTTGATTTTCTATAGATGGGACTAGGGATAGCCCCCTCCATTGTATGTGAGAACATGTATCACAAGCATAACTACACAAGCCTCTTATTTTCCATAACTTGCTTTTTCTTATGGCTCATCTTGGATCAGCTGCAGTTAATTTTGCTCCATATTCCAGTGTGATTAATTCTGGAATCACAATGGCACTTTCAGTTTAGTTAACAACAGAGTGCCTGAGGCTTGTGTTCAGACGTTATAATAGTAGATTTGCTGCGGCAAATATGAGTTTTCATAAGTAACCTCTTCCAGGAGAATCTGGGGATCACAGAGCCATAACAAATTCTGAGCAGTATACTCTCTTTCCTCCTAATTTCTACCAGTAATGATAAAACTATGCAAGCTAAATGCTGTTTATTAAAGAACATTCTTCTTTGCTAAAAGGCTTTTATCAGATTTATCCCTTCAAAGCTATCAAGACAAATTGGCTTTAATTTTTTTTCTAATTTTAACATGCCAGTACAGAGGCAGGTTCAACATCTCTTATATTCAATGAAAATTTGGTCTAACAGACTTTTTTCAAGATACACTTGGAATCTAAATTGGTGGAATTTTTTAAAAAGAGATTTTTGTTGTTGTTGCGAAATTGCCTTGCATGTTATGGAAATATGATTTTTCAATTTAAATAATCAGCACTGCGAGCACACCATCTTATAATAAATAACCTAAGGAAGAATCAATCCACCATGACTACGTATGCTAACTCTTACAGCCTGAGTAATGGTGAGAAACCTCACTAATAACAATGTATAAAAATACATAATTAAGAAACATTACACAAATACAGTCTATTACATAGAATTAAAACAAGCACACTTGAATTACGACGGAGCCTCCTAAACTAGTTTCTTTTTCTCTCATTTTTTCACTTTTATCAAATATGTATTTAATGTAGGAAGATATTCAAATAATACAAGCTGCCAGGTTGGAAGGGAAATAATATTATAGAAATATCTGTTTTCTTTTTCACTCAGAGAACAATTTAAGATAGAAATACTGACTTTTTGAGTGCAGCTATATCTACACCTCTATTTTTTTCAATATCAATCATTTTAATCCTGTGCCTGACGTTTATTGATGTAATTACCTGAAAAATAAAAACCCTAACCAACTTTAAAAAGTCAGTGGAAAAAAATTATAAATATTTGACTGGGTATCCAAAAGCCTTTAAAAATGCTTATGCTTCAAGTATCCAGATAATATCTTCTTTCATCTTTCTAATAATGAAGGGATTACAATAATTGATCCCATGTATCGATTATATTTGTACTTTTCTCTATTTAAATTTATAAATCTATTGAGAACTTTTGAAGTCCTGAGATTACAAAGATAAGATCATCATCATCATCACTATTAACTACTATATTTGGAGCCCCTGATATATATTAAGACTGCACTAAGTCCTTACACATACTGTCCTTTTTTGCTAGTCCTAACAAACTCATGAGATACATATAATTGTCTGTATTTTACAATTGAGGATACTGCACAAGTCTTGATCCTAAGAGAGTTTACAGGCTACCAAGAATTCACAATTAAAACAAAGAATTGAAAATGAAGGAAATATTATAGCTTGGTTATTTTCAGATATTCTGAAAAAATTTGTTTTCAAATATTTAAAATATTTAAAGTTGAATATTAAAATATTCATTTTTCATACCATGTACCACAATGAACTTCATAGTGAAAGAAACATAATTAATCCAGATTTTGCTAGTAGAAAGCAGAAAGAAAAGCATCCTAGGCAAGCCTCCAGAGGAATGAAAGTACATGGCATATGAAGGAAACAACAAAGAATTTATTCTACTGGAGCAAAGATTGGACAGGAAACATTTTCCAGAAAATACATCCAGAAATATAGTGTGAGGCAATCTAAAGGGCTTTCAGTTTAGACAGTGTTCCCCTGCAGTCAGTGGACAGCCTACCTCCAAGGTCATTTTTCCTCAGTTCCTTTTTTTTTTTTTAACTTGCAAACACTTTTAAAAAAATTTTATTTCCATAGGTTTTTGGGGAACAGGTGGTGTTTAGTTACATGAATAAGTTCTTTAGAGGTGATCTGTGAGATTTTGGTTCCTTTTTAATACTCTTTTTCCTCTATGCATTCTTTTAATGGTGATGTTCTTTCAGATGTTTTTTCCCCAAAATACACACTATATCTGGTCCATTTCTGCCATATTTGGTAATTCACTTCCCTGCTATACTCATCAATAACAAATCTATTTCTCTGGCCAAGACCCCTTTTCTAAATTCCAAGCCTGTATATTATATTGGTTGTGAAACCTTCACTTGAATGTAACGGAGGCACCTCAAACCCAATAGGTTGAATTTGAACTCATTCCCTTGCTCCCATTACCTCTCCCTCTCTCTATGTTTCTTCTTCTGTGTCCTCCTTCTCACTAATCTTATCGCTCCTCCACAGCACTGGACACTCAGTGTCTATGTTGCCTCACACATCCAATCAAGGTCTCCAAATCTTGCTTACTCTCCCCACAAATATCTCCACTTAATCTCTCCATCATGAGAGCCATCATTGGAATCTAGATTACTTTCAGCACCCCCAGTACCACATTGCTTACCCCCTAACCAATTATAGCTTAATTAGTATATATTAAAAAGTTTAACTAGGAACAAGACGAGAGAATATATGGATATTCAATTTATATGCTTAGTCTCTGAGATATCAAGAATTAACTAAAATGCATCAGATCACAATGCATCAGAAGTGGGAATGTAATGTGCCTGTTAAGCAAAGTGAAAGCCATTTGAGGAGTAAAGATTTCATTTTCCAAATTCTGGAAGTCCCAATCAGATGGATATAAGCAAGCGTATTTCTAGTTTTGTGTTCTACATTTTCAGTTCATCTCTTTCTTTAGCAAGTGCTCATGCTGCTCTTCAGATTACATTTTGAATTTAGAAGTCTCTAACGGATGTACTAGACCTATTTCTGACTAACTTCTGTAAAGTTAAAGCTTTATTTTGAAAGAGGAGACTGATTGTCAGCTCAGTTAGCAAGTGGGAAGAGGAAATTTTTGTGGCACTTAATTACAAGTTTTCAGAGACGTTATCAGTATCAGTAGAGAAAAACCTTGAAATGTGGCTAAAAGTAGTATTTATATTATCATTAAAAGAACCAGGTAATAGAAGAGCATATCTTCTGCCTTTACGCTAGCTTTTTGGCTTAAACATCAAAAAAAGATGAACTGAATTAGAAGTATAGCCAGAAAACAAACTGTTGTATGGGATGAACAAAAATCTCACCTAAGCATAACCCAAGGCAGTTTGCACTATAGCTTTATGTTAAGAAAGACAAAATTAGCTACATCACCTTTTATAGTTTTTTCAATCTATTCAAATTCTACGAAATGTGCAACACTCTGCATTCTGTTCCATATCCTTTGAAATTATTGAATCAACTAAAGTAATTGTGCAAAAACTGGTATCTGGTAAGTTTGCAAAAATTCATAGAGCTATACTAAATAATATGACTATATTGAATATTTACATTTGGAAATCAAATTTGAAATAGGAATTGCTTATTCACTATGATTAGCTTGAGCTCCAACTCAAGTAATAATTCTGATTTAATTCTTATAATACTTTCTAATAGTACCTGAAAACTAAATAAAAATCAGATCTTCACTTTAATTTGAATGTTCAAGAGAAAAAAACAAACATGATTATCTGTTAAGGCTGACCATTATATTGACTTAAATATAGTGTTTAACTATTTAAGACATTTCTCATTTTCTACTATAGAGAATTTTCAAAGTATTTAGGAGATTTCCTCTATACAAACCACACCATTCAAAATTTTGAACTGATTAATTACTGATTTCCCAAAATTGAAACCTGGAATATTGTTGGTTAAGTTTAACAACATGATATAATATGTCATAGTTCAGTTGTTAGGTGGTAGGAACAATAACTCAATGTTTAATAAAATGCCAAACTGACTTTTATAAATTTAAATGCTATACCCTTCTAAATATTCACCTCAAGATCTTGTTAGCATTTTACTACTGCCATACATTTTGCAGATGGTTAAAAGGCATAAAACATTCCATCTTTTCTCCATGGGAGATAAGAATCCAAATTTGTGTTGTGTATCTCCCCAATTCATGACAATTGAATACCATTATTCCCTTAGAAAAAAATAACAATGACAAACATTAAGGGTCCTGCTACCATGTGGTTCTGTATGCTTAGCATGTGAAACACTATAAAAGGCTACAAATGATTGTTATCATATCTAATGATACTGCAAAGCCTAATTACTGCCATTGATGTGAGCATATAATGCCAGATCATTTTCTCTTTGTCTCTGTTCTCTCTCCATTTAAAGTCTAAACCATATTGTCCTTTACCCTTTACCCTCAATCTTTTATTTTTGGCTCTAAAAACTGAAGACTTATTTCACAGTCTAGATCTGTTCAAAATATTTAAGCCCATTCCAAGGCTTTTTAAATGGCTAATAGATTGTGAGAAACCTTTTTCCAAACAATTTAAATGCAAAATAGTAAAATGACTGTAGTATTGATTATCTTAGCAGTACATCACTTCTTAATTCAAATCAGTACTTTATCAAATACCTTGTTTCTTTTATCATAGGTAAATCTTTTAATCATATAGTGAGTGACTGAAATCCTAGTGGTCTTTTTCATGTAGGCAATTGCATATTTATTTTTATATTTTTGTCACTTCCTCAGTCTTTCTTCTAAAAATCATACAGTGTAACTCTAGATAAATCAGTTTGCTGTCGTTCCCACAACAAAATAACTTTAATTACAGAATTATAAAAGACATGAGAATAGAATTTCTTAACATTAAGCTTTAAACATTAGACTATTCCATTGTATGCTAGTTCATGTACAAATGCATGCACCCTTTAAAAGTAAAAATTCTAGCAGGTTGCCAGTATTTATTTTTATCATATATATAGTATTTCCTGAATAAGCATAAACACAAAATCAGAAATAAATTTTTGGTGTTCATGGCCCATAGATAAATGCAAAAGTCAAACACAAAATTATTTATCTAACACAGTTCAAATTAATAGTACTAGTTTAACATTTTGGATAAGATTGTTTTGCTGAAACTAAATAATGAGCTTTTATATGTTAACCCAACATGATGATAGACCAAGATGAGAATGTGCACAAAAACACATTTCAAAAAAAATTAAATGACATTTTCAAAAATTTTTCGTTGAGAATGTAACTAATGGTACATTTACCAATAATCAATCATTATACAGGTTGGTACCCAAAAAAAGAATTTAAAATGAAAACATACAACTAAATGCTGAAGCACAGGTCTTTTGAGTTCAGCATAACTAATACTTCTCTAGTTATTCTTTCACGGCTCTTCATCATTCAAACTAACGTAAAAACTTTGTAGAGCTCCTTGGACTTCCTCTGGCTCAAATGCCTTAGTCTTAGATTAAATTTGCTTCTCTTCTTTTTTTCTTAGTCCATTACAATTACTCTGTTATACCACACTATTTTGCGGTATCAAATCAAAATCTGAATTGACTGAATAACTTAAAAATCAAGCCATAGTCTACAAAAATTGCTGCCAGTTGTAAATTAGTTAAAAAAATAAGGATTTTAAATAACTGGTAGAAATAATTCTGTATGAATACAAAAGTAGATGCAGAATGTTAGCATTTTAATTTTTAGAGTATGTCAACTTAGCAACAGCCAACATGCCCTCTAATATATGAAAGAAAAATACTGTCACTTCAGGTAACTGCTGGGCCCCAATGTGATCATACACATGAAAGCAAATGTTGGGACTAATTAGAGTGGAATATTTGGTTACAGACTGACCTTCCACAAACTAAAATATTTTTATACAAACATTTTTAATTATCACTGAAACATAAACCCAAATACAAAACTTACCACACCCAAATATTTCTCCTATAGTGTCTTTTTAATACAAATTGACCTTAACAAAATAGATTAATTCTGAAATAGAATTTACAGAGACCAATATTAGTCATTACCTGATAATTAAGAACATCCATGAAACAAAAGGAGAAAAGTCCAGCTTAGTCACACACAACCACTTTCAGAGTCTGAGTAATCAAACTGTATATTCATGGTTTTTGTCTGCGTTTGCGAGTGTGAATTCTGCTGTACTTTGACTTTTTGTTGTATTGAAAGATATTATCATATCTTTGTGCTTTAATGGTAATAAACATATATGTATGTAATGGTGTGTTTATGCTTGTGATAGGGTAACTGTAAAAGCCCATTACATTAAAAATAATTTTAATTGTGATAAAAATATACTTACCATAAAATTTACCATCCTAATCATTTTTAGGCATACAGTTCAGTGACATTAAGTACATTCTCATTGTTATGCTACCATCATTACAATCTATCTTACAAACCCTTATCACCTTGAAAAATTGAAACCCTTACTCATTAAACAACAGCTCCCCACTCACCCCTCTCTCATCCACTGGAAATTACCATTGTACCTACTGTCACTATTAAATTGACTGCTCTAGGTATCTCATATAAGTGGAATCATACAGTATTTGTCCTCTTATAATTGGCTTCTTTTACTTAGGATAATGTGTTCAAGACTTCTATATGATGTACCATGTGTAAGAATTTCTTTCTTTTAAGGTTGAATAATATGCCATTTCATATATATACTTCATTATGCTTATCCTTATCCATTGATGAACATTTGGTTTATTTCCAACTTTTGTCTACTGTAAATGATGCTGCTATGAATGTGGGTATACAATATCTCTTTGAGTCCCTGCTTTGAATTCTTTTGGATATATACACAGAAATGGAATTGCCACATCATATGGTAATTCTATTTTCAATTTTTTGAGGAAACACCTTACTATATTTCACAAGTGGTTCCACCATTTTATGTTCTCACCAGCAGTGTACGAGGGTTCCCAGCTTCTCCATGCACTCGCTAATACTTACCTTTTTGTTTTCTGATGAAAACCATCTTAAATGGTGTGAGATGAAAAGCCTATTACTTCTGAGCAAAGACCCCATTAAAGTTCTTAACAGGATTTTCTTAGCATAGCTTAAGTTACTTTTTTGATCAGTATTGATCAACTAGTATGTCATTTGTAACTTGTGATAACAGAATATACCTAACGCCACAAAATATACCTTACTTCAGAGGTCCCCAACATTTTTCGCACGAGAGACTGGTTTCCTGAAAGACAAGTTTTCCATGGATGGACCTGGGGGTGAGGGGCTGTGAGTACTGGGGTTGGTTTGGGGATGAAATTATTCCACTTCAGATCATCAGACATTAGTTCAATTCTCTTAAGGAGCCCACAACCTAGACCCCTCATATGTGCAGTTCACAAGAGGGTTCCAACTCTTGTGAAAATCTAATGCCACTGCTGATCTGACATGAGGCCAGGCTCAGGTGGTAATGCTCGCTCGCCAGCCGCTCACCTCCTGCTGTGTAGCCTGGTTCCTAACAGGCAATGGACTGGTACTGGTCTGCGGCCTCGGGATTGGAGACCCCTGACTTACTTAATTATTGAAAGCAATGCAGTTGCCTTTCAAATCTGAAAGTAGTTAGCTACTAATCCTTTTTCCTTATTAAAAATTATATATCACAACTTTTGATAGCATGTAGTTTCTTAGGAATGTAACTCTAGAGTTATGGATGAATAGACTATTTTTCATTATCTTTTTCTGCTTATAATTAGAGTATATGAATGAATGGCTTATTTCTCATTTTGTTTCTGCCATTAACTTGTAATGCCTTTATTTAATAGCTATTTTCATATAACCAAAGAGGAAAGCATTGCATTTTCACTATCATGGATAGTTTCTGTAAAATGTTGCTAAAATATTCAGAAGAGCTTGGTAACATCATTGTGATGATTTGCCATCTTTCATTATGTGCTTGTCATTTTCCCACCACTTTTGTTGTTGACATGAGATTCCTTACATATTTCTGAGTCCTGGGTGCCTGTTAGTGACAGTTAACAATTTGTCTGACAAAACAAATAGTAACTGTGGAGATATTAGCTGAGAGAAGAATGTAGTTTACCTCCTGAAATTCCACACTGCCCAGTTCTGGACAGAGTACCCTTTCATTTTATCACTAGTATTAGCCACGTGGCCCAGAGAAAACTTGAAATCCTTCTGTTTAGTAAAGTCCTGGCAGCTTAATCCCACGGTTTTAACCTCAATCTGTAAAAAGTTCTGTACAAAAGCATCCTTTCCAGTGCTAATGGAACTTTGATAAAAGTAAAACTAAAAACAAAACAGAAAAAAGACATTATTTTTGCACTGATTATGACCTAGCAACCCTAACTATATAATACATTTGACAGAGAAGAAAGAACTCTTTACCATCTCCTCTGTAGACAAATTCTTGAAGTGAGTTTCCATGCGTGAACAATTATGTGTATGTCACTTTGTCAGAATTGGAAACAGTTATTTCCCATACGTGACAGTTCTGGCAATTACTGGGTTGTATAAAAGCTAATTATCTGTAAGTGTTGATCATTTCAATTGTATCTTTTGAAAAGAAATTTGAATCTTTGTTACTACTGCTAACCTTGCAAATCATTCATTAATTTTAGCCCTGGATCTAATGTTAAAGCTAAATATTTTAATGGTTCCTCGTAAAAGAATGAATTTTTCTCTACTCACAAGTATGGGGTCTACGGATTGTCTTGAATAGGCAAAGAAAACAAATGTATTAATGGTCAGTGTTAGAATTTCACTAATCTGTTACAATTGACCCTAAATTATTTATTTATTTTTTACTGGTAATGATCACATATGGATCTGCAAAACATACTTGATATATCAATAAGACCATGTTCCTCAAAATTTAAAGTAATAGATAAATCATAAATGTTCATGGTGGTGATTACCATACTAGAGTGAATGATGATGAATCTGTGTTTAGTGTGTGAATGTCATAAACTTTTCTCTAGAATTTAATTCTCATTAAGTTAAACTTGTAATTTTACCATTCTACAGTATCAATATTTTTCATTCATATTCCTTTGATTTTTTATTAATATTTCATTTACAACTCATTTTTCTAATAAAATAAAACATAAGGCTTTATCTTTGTATGCTTCTCATTATTCTCTATTTCCATTATGACTGTATTCTTTTTAATACTGAATACAAACATCTTTATTATTCTCACTCCAATTATTACAGACTAGTGAACCACCTGCTCAATACAATAGTTTTTCATTGATTCTTCTCTTTATTCATTGATTCCGCAGCTGACTTTATCCAATACGTTGATTTTTCTGTCAAGGGTAACTGAAACTATTCTCTAGTTTCAAATTTAAGGGGGCTGATGACGCTTTTTTTTTTTTCCAGAATCTCTAACTACACAGCCATATCAGAAAATATACTCATTATTTCACACTTTTATGTGTACTCATTTATGTTGGGATGACTGATAATACTTTATTTCTTTTATTTTATTGATGTGTAGGGAATTTTTTCTTCTTTTTACCAATTAATATGGCCTATCTCTATGCTTGCAATAAATATACATAAAATATGAGGATTGTTGATATAAAATAGTATCTTCTTAATCGTATTCTTAATATATAGTAATAGGACTGTTCTAAATATTTTATTAAGCTGGTATATATAGTCACAGGCTCTTAAGTTACACTTAGATCTGAGAGCTGATAGACATCACCAGATATTAGAGAAATAGGGAAGTCAATTAATAGTTATATTGCTCTACTTCTCAAAAAGAATCCATATCTTTGTATGAGTGCAATTAAGAATTATTTAATCTTTTTACTCAAAATGATAATTTGCAGTGATAAGAAGTTAATTTAGAGAGTTTCTACTTTACTTATTATCAATAGCCAGTTATATATTCAAGTCTTAGCCATTCAACAGCAATGCTAGGTAGCCATTCTGTGCAAACTCTTTGCAGCTGTGGAAAGGTTAAAACAAAAACTTTCATACACAGTTTTCTTATAGCCTATAGAATGACTTGCAAAGACATAGATGGAGCTGGAAGCCATTATCTTCAGCAAACTAATGCAGGAACAGAAAACCAAACACCGCATGTCCTCACTTATAAGTGGGAGCTAAACAATGAGAACACGTGGACAAACGGAGGGAAACAACACACAATGGGGCCTGTCGAAGTGCGGGGAGGATGTGGCGAGGGGAGGGAGAGCATCACGATAAATAGCTAATGCATGCAGGGCTTAATACCTAGGTGATGGGTTGATAGGTACAGCAAACCACCATGGCACATGTTTACTTATGCAACAAACTTGTACGTTCTGCACATGTATCCCGGAACATAAAATAAAAATTGAATTTAATTAGCAAAACAATCCCATAAAAGTAGGGAGCAGTCTGGAATCTACAGTTGGACTTTTGCACTGCTTTCCCTTATAAGGTTCCATTGTCATGATTCTCGCATACCCCAGTTTCCAACGGACACATTCAATCTCTGACCATCTCACATCCACCTTTCAAACTGAACACTCTTTTCATAGAAAAAGAGTATCTTCAGCATTCCTGAATCTTGGCTTAAATTTTCTATTCCTTGATGTTGACCTTTGCTGGTTCTAGGTAAGTATCTTGGGACCTGATTCTGACTGACTCCTGGCTCTTCCACGATTTGATTTTTCTGGTTTGAGATTTTTATGCCTATATATTAGCCATGGTTTTCAATCTTCCTGAACACAAGATTTATCTCCATCTGGACTGAAAATTTGTTTGGTCCATATACGAAAATTTTTTAAAAACTTAATGAGAAAGATGACCAGTTAAGTACATGTCTACACTCCTCCATGTGTAAAAAATAAAGGAAAATATAATTTTCATTGTTTACAGATGATATAACTATATTCCTAGAAAATTTAACTCTACGAACAAAAAATACAATAAAACAAAGAGAGTTTCCTCAGTTGGGCTGAATGCAATATTAACTTATGAAACCAATAGCTCTTTTATATAACACACTTTCTACACACTCCCAACAAGTAGGGACTGTAACAAAAAAAAAAAGATCCCATTCACAAATAATAAACTATAAAAACAAAAACACAAAATACACAAGAATATATATAAGATATATCTTGTAACATACTTTGTAAGATATAAATCTTGTAATATATCTTTCTTATATATCTTTCTTATATTTCTTGTAGGACATAAATCTTACATATCTTGTAAAGATATAAATCTTATCTATTTCATAAATCTATAGAAATATTATATATCTTACAAGATTTAATAAAATGAGTTTAATAAAATAAGTTGTTTTACTCACTTATTTTCTTACTTTACCTACTTACATTTCTTGTAAGAGTCTTATAAGATATATAAGATTTATATGAATTTGCATAATATATATATAATTTTATAAGAAATATAAGTAAGTAAAGTAAGAAAATAAGTGAGTAAACTTTACCAGGGTTCAAAAAGAAACCCTCAATAGATTAATTCCCAAATGGGAAACTTTAAAAAAGATGTTATGTATCCACAAATCAATCTATATATTCAACAGTCTCTCAGTCAAAGACCTCAAAGGGATTTTTGAACAAAATTTGAAAAGCTGATTTTCAAGTTTGTATTGAACAAAATGTGAACAAAAATAGTCAAAGCAATTGTGAAAAAATAGATAAATAAACTGAAGGCAGAACTTGCCCTTTCAGATAGATATCAAAATTTACTATAAGTAACTAAAATACTGTGATGTAAACACAGTAATATAAATATAGACCAATAAGCCATAATAAACTTTATGTGGAAATTGTCTGTGTGATACAAGTGACATTCAAACTCAATTCGTAAGAGGAAGGAACTGTGTAAAAAAAAAAATGTTGATAAGATAGTTGGCTCTGCATTTATTAAAGAATAAAGCTAAATTCATAACTCATAAAGTCCACAAAAGTAAATGAGCAATGGTCAGACAATAAACTATAAAAATATTAAAAGGAAATATAGACAAATATTTTCATAAAGTAAGTTAAGCCTTTATAAGCAAAAATAACACACAGAAACTATGAAGGGAAAGAATAATTGTTCTAAGCACACAAAAATTCCGTAACTTCAATATTTCAAATGAAACTGTCTCAGTTTGAATCACTTGGAAGGAAAGCCTGAGATAAGTCTCATGTACATGTAACTTACACTGGGTTTCTGTACAAGTAATTTATTTTGGAAGTGATCACCGAGAACAGGGATGAGGAAGAGGGAGAAAGGAAATGAGGAAAATAAATATAAGGGTGTTGAATTTTTTGAGGCTCATATTGTAGACAGTGGGAACTCAAATGCTTCCCTGAATTTCTCATGAGAAGAGGAAACAGGGCATTTATACCCTGTTTCTTGCCCCACCTTGGTTGAGGGTCACCCTTGGAGTTCTAAGTTCTCCACATTTCTGGGCTTCACTTGCACAATGACAGAGTGAGTTCTCAGGACTTCAGAAGAGGGCAGAGAAATGCACGGCTCGCACTGAAGCTAGTATTATGTCAACGTGTGTCTGAGCTTGCACAGAGCTCTTGGCACTCAGTGGCTGAAATCGGATGTGGGCCAATGGGATGTGACTCCACACAATGAAGCACTGACTGCAGTCCACCGTTTGCACAAGTCTTCTCCACCAGTGTCCTACATTAAAACCACTCTGTCACTAAATTTTCAAATTGATGACCAGCCACAGTCTTTTAAAAAAAAGGCTGATTCAGACAGTTTGGTGGAATAAGCTACAGTAACCAGAGTTACACTGAATGCAAAGTCATCATTTTCTCTTCCTTTACCATGAATTCTATAATTCTTAGGCTTATACCCTAGGGTTCCTCCAGGCCCTGACAAGGGGAATTATGTCAAATCCTTAACATATCCCTAATACAAGCTTGAGAAGCAGAAGCTCTAATTCACAGAGCCTACAGTTGCGTGAAAAAAGAGGACCAATTCCTAGAGTGCGCCACTGAAGTTACAATAAGAAGGATTAATCCTACTGCCTCCCCTTGTTCCTTGAATCTATGTACTCTGACTATTAAAGATATAGCCTCATACAGTAGAAGTTTGATCAAATTATATAATGCCTTCTGAAGAACAGCAGTAAGGCTTTGTAAGACCTTTGTATCCCCAAGCAGCCAAAGCTGTGATTTAAATAAGGCTATTTGAAAGTCCTATCACATTGGCCGCTTGATGAGTAAATCCTATTGTCATGTCTAAGGATCTGTTTTGATGGATCCCACATCAGTAAATCTGACATTCTCTAAACTTTCAGGTAATGATGTTACCTGAGAGTAGTTCTCTATTGTAGGCAGAACAGGCAAATTCAGATCTGGAGTGGGTGTCAATTTTAGTAAGAATGAATCACTGTCCCCCCACCATGCTAAATAAGGTTATAATCATCTGACACTAAGTAGATAGCCGATTTGCTCAACAATTTACTGTAACAAGAACCCAGAGTTGGACTCTGCTGCTGATAGGGCAGGCATACAGCTGTATCATCCTTGGAAAAAGGAGGCCCATGCTACTGGACCTATGAAGAATCTTCATCTATGATACATGGCTATTCAATTCATGGGCCTTTGGAGCTAGGAATAGTTTGAGGACAGAGGCTGAATGACCTCTGTCAGATGATTCATCCTGTCTACTGGTTGTCAATGCCTCCTCTGTGTGATGCTTTTTATTGGGCAGTGACATGAGACATGAACATCTGCAATTATTCCCAAATGTCCATCCATATGGCTCTTTTAAAGACCTTCTTACCTATAATATTCCAGTCTTTCTCCTCCCAAGCCCTTGTCCAAAAATCCATAAACTTGTTTTATAAAATACCTGTAGTAAATATTTTAGGTTTTCTGTTCCATGCAGTCTCTTTTGTAAGAGCTTCACTTGCACGATGACTGAGTGAATTCTCAGGACTTCAGAAGAGGGCAGAGAAAAGCATGGCTCTCACTGAAGGTAGAATTATGTCAATGTGTGTCTGAGCTTGCATAGAGCTCTTGGCAGTCAGTGGCTGAAATCAGATGTGGCCGATTTCCACTCTGTTTTTGTAGCACAAAATATCCATAAAGATTATGTAAATAAGCATGGCAGCATTTTAGCAAATCTGTATTTATGAAGACTGAAATTTGAAGTTCATATGATTTATACATAATTTGAAATATTATTCCGTTGAAATAATGTTCCCAGATTTTAAAATGTAAAAATCATTTTAAACTCACAGGCCATATAAAAGTAGGTAATAGTCCACATATGGCTTGCAGGAAATAGCTTGCCAACCCCTGTTCTTGACAAATAAGCCAAGCCATGCACAGTTGCACAGGAAATCATGTATAGTCTTACTTCCGGCCATTTTTCCATCCATGTGAAAGGGAAAACTAGGTATACTGTTCACAGTCTTGCCTGATGAAGTGATCTCCTCTCATCAGTATATTTTAGAGGGGCAGTTACATCAATATTCCATATCTGGCTCACACTAGCACATTGAGCCAGTGTACCTATGAACTAGGCCCAATTTATCCCCTACTCCATCAGCTTCTTGGAGGGAATGCTCCAAAAGGATTGAGGAGACATCAGTAAAACAGTGATATACCTGTTATTTGAAACTGTTTGGGCCCAATCCCTAATATACGATTTCCATCTTGCAGTGAGTCACTGGTATATCTGAAAGGCATAATGACTTGGTATATAAGGTGACAAACCTTTCTCCTAGTGGGCAGCTCTGACCTCATGGCTGCTTGATGTATCATGGTAAGGCACTCAATCACCAAAAGGGCTAATAGCCTCACAGGAGCTGCTTTTCAAATGGTAAGTCGTTTTCTGCTGCCAAAGGTATCCACTTCTTCTAGGTGCCCAGGCTAATATGCAACAACTCTCCTACTGGGGCTTTCTACATGTAGCACCATTGGATCTGCTGGGCCCTTGAGTGGCAGGATAGTTTATACAACAGCTTAGATCTGATAAAGAATCCTCTTTGTCATTGGGCGTCACTCAGAATTAGCAATCTTTCAAATAATTAAATAGCTATTAGCTGGAAGTGTGGTATGCACTGCCTCTAAAATCCAAACAATTCAAAGTACACTAAGCCAAACACTGTGCATTTTTCTAAGAATTGATGGCTGCAAGGTGCAGCGATTTGTTGTTTACCTTGAGAGGATGTTCCAGTAAGACCCCAAGTTATTCCCCCAAGTTTCACCAATTTGTCAAGTCTCTGAATTTTTATAGGATTCATTGCCCATCCTCTCTTACCCGTGTGTTTTAGAAGACCTGAACTTCCATCAGGTCCGATTAGGATGATATAAAAATATAGTGACCATGATAATTTTGTAGAATGTCAAAATTATCAAAGACCCTGAAGACTATATTGTGGCAGATGCCATAGATATAATAGATCTTTGAGGAAAGAAAGTGAAAGTGGACTGTTTTCTTTCCTGTAAAAACAACTGTTTTTGACCTTGTTCACCGATACAGATGGAGAGGAACACACTTACCAGGTCAATAATCACATATCAAGTACCAAAGGCTGTATTTATTGATTCAATAAAAATACCACATCTCGTATAGCAGCAGCAATTGCTAATACAATTTGGTTAACATTACAGTAGTTTACCCACATATGCTATGATCCATCTGTTTTTTTCTTTATAAACCATATAGGTGATTTGAACATGAATATATTGAAGCTACTACTCTTGAATCTTTTAAGTTTGAAGAAAAGGCCAAGCTCTTGAATTCCATCTGGGAACTGTGGACAGTATGGCTTGTAGACTCATTTGGATTTAATATCAGTAAGTCTAATTATTTCTTCTAAGGAAGGAGTGAAAGACATGATAGGCTTCTGGATCTCTTAGTACCCATGTCAACTGAAGCTTTGTATCCCCAAATCCTTCAAAAGACCAAGCACACCCGCTTTTCCTGGTATACACTTAAACTTATTAATTGGTACAGGTCTCACTGGAAAAATACTGGGAAATATTTATGTGTACTCTTGTAATGTTGTTACGAAACCCTCCCCAACGGAACTTGACCTTTCCTTCAATTGATTGCTACTGAGTGGTTCTGTTTTTGAAACAGAATGAGAGACTGAATTGTTCATTGTGCCATTAACAAATAGATGCCTTCCTTCCAGCTGTTTATTTTATTTTAGTATAATATTTTGGTTATACAAGTCAAGAAATACCATCATTCTCACCCTATATACACCTTGGTCTAACAGTCATTGCCAGAGATCCCTGTAGGTGAACGCAACCTGTTTGTCACTCTAACCCTGATGCTCATTATGGTAATTCCATCTCATTCACCTCTAACACCTAAGAGTATTTTCCTGGACTCTGATCTTCCATGAACCTATCATTGTTAACCCATTTCCATGACAATCTACTCTACTGTCAACACTGGTCTTCAGAGCACAGCAACCACTGAGCTTCTCACCAATGTTAGAGTGTCCCTCACAGTTCCATTATTTATTGCTTTACAGAGGAAGTGTCCTCTGGACTTTCACAGTAAAGTGGTTTTATGTTTTCATATAATAAATCCATTCTAATATTCTCTCCTCTGACCCCATCCTTAACACGCTCACAAGATAGTTACTGCATCTCCAACTCATTCACTAAAGGCCATCATCAAGCCCAAGCTTCAGGTAGCCATGTTGGAAGCATACAAGATGGGTTTCAATTTTCCTGGCAAAGGAAAGCATTCCTATGCCAATAAACTCTCCCTTCTCCAGCCTTACATTCTGAACCCCATCCCACTTGGTTCAACACTTTCAAGATCTACTTCTGTACATGCTCTGCTGTTTCCTGCTTATGAATATTAGTCAAATCTTGCAATTGTCAATAAAATAACTAATTCATCCAAGAGTTTGGAACATCCAGGATAATTTTCCACTCAGGCTCGGCTCTACCATGACTTCAGTTATTGTCTGAACACAGTGAGAGAACACAAAGATGGAATCTTGAGACTATTAACTATGGGACTTCTGCCTTAGATGATATCTTCGTATGGTAAGGTAAGGGCATGCTGCCCTTCTCTACAATGGGGGAGAAGCAGAATAAAAGATTGGATTGCAACCTGGTAATATTTGGGAGTTAAGTTCTCAGGCACATTTATCCAACATCAGATTCTGAATATTCTCGTATCTGTTTTCTGACTTTAATGTAATTGACCCACTGAGACTGACACACAGTCTCCTTTGCAGTGTTGCCACATTGGAATTAAACTCCATCTAGGCTTCCTTCTGGCTACAGAAGATCAGGGTCTGCTTAAAGAGAGGAGTTTACCATTCTCTTTCATTCCCTCAGAATTCTTAAGCAGTTAACAAAAGTCAGCCAATCCACAGTCTCATAACTGTAGTTGTTTCTATCTCATTCAATTGCTAGCAGTAAGGCATAACCCAATTCTTCAACGTTAGCTTATAACGCATCCCAATAAGCCACAAGTAAGTGTTTGTGAAATTGCATCCATCACCACTCCACTTATCAAGAACACCACTCCACCATCACCATCCTATAGTATTAACCCACTTATCAAATGCGGTGTAGTAATTATTGCTGACTAATGAATGAATGAATGATCCCACTCCAGCATCCCATCTTCAGTTTGTTTACCAGGGCCAACTCCAGTGTCAATTGTCTTAATTTGGACTCCTTTAAAAGCAGAGCCTGAGAGTTGGGGACAGATAATTTATATAAGGGATGAACCTAAGAAGCAGGAGTAAGTTATTTGGAAAGGTAAGAATAAGGAAGAGCAAAAGTAAATATAAGAATACATACAGAGGCCACAGTTGTAAGCAATGGGGACTCAATTACTTGGGAATCTTTGAGAAGCATGCATAATGCCTCTTGGTGAATAATCACATATCAACTACCAGAGGCTGTATTTCTTGATTCAATAAAAATACCACATCTGGTATTTTTATTTTCTTTTATTTACAGAAAGTATGGGGTTCTGGAGCATTTATCCTCTGGCTCCTGTCACCCATTGGTTGAGGGTTGCCCTTAGAGACATTATCAGTATTTTAGTTTCTGGGCTGTAATTACATACTGGCTGAGGAAGCCCCATGTCTTTAGACAAGGTCCCGAGACATCTTGATGTGGGATACTATCCACCACAACCACAGCTGAAGTCAGAGCTGAACAAAAGGGTGTTAAGTAAAGACACTGAAAGTCTTTACTGTAGATATTATTTTAAAAATACAAAACTGAATAGTAGCAATAAAATGTTTTGATGCATGTAATATCCCAAAATTATGACTGGAATATATAAGCCCCCAAACCAAAAGGGATTAATTGTAAAGGATATAAAGCCACATAGGACAAAATGGAAGATACACATATGGAGAGATACTCAAAATACTTACTGATAAGGGAAAACAAATAGAATAGCAATTTTTCATCATTTTCATCCATCAGATTTAGAAAAAATTAGTCTTTTCAAATGTTGGTTTGAAAGCTTACTATATGCCAGGTGTTCTCACAAGTGTTCTATATAAGCTGTATTATTCAACTTTTATACTATTTTGTGAATGTAGAGTTATCATTATCCTTATTTACTTCTAATAATCTAACATCCAAAACTAGAGAGGTGGTTTTAAAAATAGCGGTTTATTAATACTATTGAGTACAATGCAGTCATACTATATGTGTTGATGCAAAAGATCTATAAGATATATCACTAAATAAAAAATTCAAATTGAAAAATATGTCATATTATTTTCCCATTTTTGTGATTACAGGAAGAAAAGGAGGAGCAATGCATTTATATGTATAGGTAGATACAGGCCAATGCATAGAAAGGAGACTTTAGAATACATAGAAAGCATTTTGCACAGGTTACCTCCGGGAAAAACGAAGTTTGGGAAAGAAAAGAAAAAGGTAACTTTTCTATTCTCTTGTGTACATTTTTATATTGTCTGCATCTTTTGAAAACAAATTTGTGCTTGTTATTATTTTTATAACCAAAATGTTAAAAACATCAGTGACATCTAGCTTGTGATAATGAGTCTGTTGAGAATGAGTCCAGGGAGAAAGACTATAAAAGTGTAAAATGAAAGCCATTCTTGCCTACCTGCTCTGCCTTGATTTTTCTTCCCCTTAAAAGGGAAAATCAGGAGATATCTTTTCCAGAAAGCCTATTCCTGCAAACATAATATCAGACTGAGTTTTGTTACTTTTGTTTGAGAATTTTTGCCATACTGATGCATATACATAACTGCGTGCATACAAGTACACATATTAGGTTCAACTACATAAAATAGCCATTTTTGAAGATTACAGATACTTGACAGTGACAATTTCATGTGTTTAAACTCTCTAAAATATCATACCAACATCAGAATTAACTAGAATGGTGCCACTTTCTAGCTGTTTATTTCCAGAAAAAAAAAAAGTTCAGATACCTGTATCCTATTCTTGTCCCTAAACAGATGCTAACATAATTGCACAGCTGTAACTCTGTAACTCCTATGCTGTGATATTAAGAAAGTCTTAATTTTAAAAAGACAAAATTAGAAAGTTTATAAAATTGCATGCAAAATTCAAGCTTCAAAGTTTGCTTTTTCTCAGTTCCTTGAAATCTTCCAGTGGACTTGTCTTCCATCCTATCTTAGCTATTCCTATAGTTATACCTGAGGCATTCACTCCCATCTTTCTAATTCATTCCCTTTAATATCCCAACTCCTACAATATTTCCATCCAGTTGGGATTTCCAATCCACTGACTTTAAATCTCACCCACTGAATATGCCTCCTTCTCTCCTTGCTCGGCTTAAATTCCATGGACATCCACTACAATCATTTTCTGGCATTTTCATATTTTCTTGATCACTTCTTGCTCATACTCCTTTGGCTAATCCAAATTAGGTCCAATTTTTATCCTACTTCATGCCTGCACCCAGATGAAAGTGAAAGTGAAAGTGACTGGAGAAAAACACACACCATGCTCACTGGCTCCACTTCATATTTCTCACCACAACCCCCAGGTGGGCCCTAATGCTGCTGGCCATTCACACTGTTTCCATGGCCCATTCACTCTCCACTATAATAACCTAATATTTCAGCCCGACCTTGTTTCCTCAAACCTCAAACACCTCCGTGCCCACCCTCACTCTCTACTAATGACCTGGCTTCTCAATTCACTGAGTAACATTGAAGTAACATTAAACCTCAAACACCTCCGTGCCCACCCTCACTCTCTACTAATGACCTGGCTTCTCAATTCACTGAGTAACATTGAAGTAATCAGTAAGGAGCCTCCACTATTGCACCCCTACATCCACTCACCTACCAGTATCTGCATCCTTTTAACTTACTTTTCTGCCTGTTCCTACCAGTGACTTCTCTGTTCTCTTTCCTGCAGCCAACCTCTCTACATGCATGCTTAATTACATCCCCTCCACGGACATAGTCCCAGCCCTTCTCTTTTCTGTCTCTTACATCATTATTTTTTCTTTCTCCTGAATCATTGCTACCAGCATAATAAAAATTCATTGTCATATTTCCCATATTAGAACAAAACAAAGCAACACTTTATCTTGACCTCACTTTCTATGCCAACTACTGCCTCATTTCTCGCCTCTTGTTTAAAGCAAACTCCATGAAAAGATAATTTGTATTTATTCTCTCCAACTTCCCTCTCCTCCACTTTGTCTGTTTCTTTCAGGCTTTATCCCCTATCCCTTACCACTCTTGCTAAGGTGCCCGATGACATACACATGCTAAATATGTCTGCCAAATTTCTTTGTTCTATCATCAACATTTGACGTAGTTTATCATGTTATCCTTCCTAACACTTGGTTTATCTCTTGCCTCATTTTTTCTCATCTCTTCTCTTTATAAGTTCATTGAGATGATGATCTCACCCAATTCATGATTTTAAATATCGTCTAAAGGAGATGACTCCCAGATTTAAATCTTTGGCTCAAGCCTCTTTCTTGAATTCCAGATTCATATATCTAATTCCCCATGCAATACCTCCACTTAGATTTCTAACAGTAATCTCATACTTAACATATCCAGGACTAAATTTTGGATGCCTCTTCAAAGTTTAGTTTGGAGGATCCTGTCCCTCCCTTAGTCTTCCCCCTCAGAGCATATTCTATACGTCTAGTTGCTTAGGCCAAAAATCTTAGAATCATCCTGACTCCTCTATTTATTTTACAAATCTAGTTAAGATTATCATTTGTTCACCAATAATTTTTATAGGGAGGAAACAAATTTTCAATCAAAATAAAAGTTAAAAACCATCTTCCTAATGTATAGTCAAGTTATTAAATTTAAAGGGCCTACTTTGTGTTATGTTATAAAGCAATGAAATGAGCACTCTTTTTATGTTGTTGGCTTCAGAGAAAATTAAATTAAAACAATCATTGTAGACATTGATTTGCCAATATAGAAAAAAGTCTTCCAAATCAATATTCTGCACTTCTAAGCCAACACATTTTTTATAAGGCAGTGAGCAACTATGTATGCAAACTTCAGGTACAAATATATTCTTTTCAGTGTTACCTATCCATTTTAGAAAATTTAAAAAATACAGAACAGTATAAAGAAGAAAGTAAAAATAAAAAATGCTGCCAATGGTTTGGTTTATTTATTTGTTTATTAATAAATTAATTTATTTTACCCAATATATTTACCTGAATTTCCTCATGCCATTAAATATAATATTAATATATGATTTTAATAATTGTATTGTATATCATTTGGGATCGGATTGGGCCACATAAGAAAAAGTAATAAAACAGTGATTCAAACTAAATAGAATTTTATTTCTCCCTTACATAAAAGAATTCCTGAGGTTGATGGTTTAAGGTTAGTAGAGCTATTCCATATAGTCAGTAGACAACTAGCCCCTTCAAGCTCACTTCTCTGCCACTTTGGGGATGTGGTCTTCAGCCATATCAACCAATATTGCTCCTAGAACTTCAGCCATCACATCTTATGCCAATTAGTTGCTTAAAGGGCAGAAGAGATGCATGACCTCTCTTTTTTAAGGAAATTTTCCAGAGCACTATGTAACAGTTTGCATCTCATTCTCTAGAACTTAATTAGACCAAGCTTTAAGGGACTGTGGGAAAAGTAATCATTTTTTAGCTTAGAGTTTGTGTCCACTTAGAATCTGGGATTCTGTTATAAAGGGAAAGGGAGGAATAGATATAGGAAAGGAAGTAATAGTCTATATGCCTCAAAGATTTTACGTGTAAAGAAAAGAAGTAATTTATTTAATAAAAGCCCTTGTTTTTTTAACATTTTGTGTCCTATTTTTGAATTTATAATAAAACACTTTATTATACATTTAATTGTATAAATAAGTTTATATCTAAATCACATAGTAATCCTAATTATACCAAAAAACCTCAAAATTTAATATAGATACTAAGTTGGCAGGGTTGTATTCACTTCTTTAATTTTAGAGAAAACATATGTTAAATTATAGACCCAAACACAAATTCTGTATCTAGCACCATTTTATGACAATGTGATATTTTAGTTATTTGAAGAATTGTAAAAGTATCAACATAAAAGTAATTTATGTCCATAAATATATATATACACACACACACATATATATGCAAATAACCTGTTTTAAAAATTATTCAAAGAAATCCCAAATGTTTTTCCCCATCTAGGGGGAAACATTCTACATTGCTTCATTGGCTATTGTAATCCCATTCAATTTTTAGATCCACTTCTCACTCAGATGCACATGCACAGTATATTGATAAAACCAATACTTGCACTACTATATTTCCAAAATTCAATATATTAATATATTTTACAAACTGAAATATGGGTAAAACAATATACCAAGTAAAAATAAACACTCAGCTTCTTCAAGTTTTTGAAAAGAAAAAAAGACAAGCACAAACATCCTCACATCCCTTATGTATTAAAAGGCATACTTCCATTCGAAAAAACAATTAAAAACTACTAACATCTTTTACCCTGGTTGATAACATTTTAAAAATATGAGAATGATTGCAGTTTTGGTTTATCAGCTGAAATATTAGTTTAAAGCTTATAGAAAAATCCCATTCTTCAAATTTTATGCAAATGCTTAAGTTTGATTTGTCCTTTCCCATTTTGGTATCTAGTGAGGCAGCCTGTTGTGAACATAAGCAATCTAGTCTCTTGATGCATTGCTTCTTTGCAGTAGGGTTTAATGCTTAAGGATATATAAAATGAGTCACATCTTTGATTTTGACCTAGTTTGAAGACCTATTTAGTTCTCATTAAGCTCTTCTCATAGGTAAAATAATGAATTATATTACTAACTCTTAAATCACTTCTCTAAAGAGCTATGATTTTTTGCATGTATATATATTTAGAGATTGGAAGGTCTGATGATAACAAACACAAAGTCAAAACATCACTGTATTTCTTTAGCGCTGGCCACTTGGGAAAGTTCTCATTACAGAGTGATAGCCACAGGCCATTTTCCCTGTTAAACTCAGATGAAAACTAAGCTACTTTGATCCAATCCTTTTGAAAAGATAAGACTGGTGTTATGGTTAAAACTTCAGCTGACAGATTTCAAATAGGACCACAGTTTGAATCTATGGGGTTTAAGGGAAAGAACAAAGAGCTTCTGAATCTGCTTATAATGGAGCAGCTCATTTTAATGGAATAAACTGCATGGAACCTACACTTCTCTTATCAAATGAGGCATCCTTTACTTTTACAGGACAGTCTTAATTGCTCAAGCCACTTGGCTAGAATATTATTCAGGCTAATTACCTGTCAGCTATCATTAGAAACATTAATGGCACTTTTAAAACCACCTGTTCTTCAAAACTTCCTTGTGGACTGTCTCGCAAAATGACACCCAATTGCTGGCACACAATAAAATGCCGTAGTAATATTTGAGGGGTAGGGGCAGCACAACCAAACCACAGTACATTGGGAATACTCGATTTTATGCAAAAGCATGTGGCTTGGCTTATTAGTGATGTCTCAAGATGTCTCACTCTCTCTTCAGCCCCTCCACACTCACTGGTTGCTGGAGGAGGTGCCAGCCCTTCAAGAAAGTGCCCACTCATTGATTCCAGTGAGGGCTTCTGCCGCCTGTCCCTTGCTGATCTCTAACCCCAGTAATGGATTCACCATGAAGCTCATGAAGCTTAAGCTTTGGGACTTCTCTTTCCAAGTACCTGCACCCAGTTGTTAGTCATAATTACATATGCATCTTTTCCACAGTTCCTTCCTCTTTCCCTGCCCTATATAATCCTCAGGCCACACACAAAACCTAGATTCGCCTAGGAGATTCATATGTATGAATGAAGGTTCAAACGTATGAATTCATATGTATAAAAAACTGAAGATTTAACTTTAAAATAAATCTAGATCAGAAAAAGCCATGAGAAGTATAATCCATATCACACATCATTTGGTCTCCACTCAAATGACGCTGTGGGAAGAGGTCTTCCTAACTACATTATTTAAAGAATTATCCTAGACCCCTCCTGTCACCCCATCTCCTTGTTTTCCGTTTAGTGGCACTTGTGACTAGCTCCTTTTGCATTTTAATACTTGTAACTTGCTACATTACACAATACATTTATTTATTTTCTTCCTCCCTACTGTAACGTGATCTCCAAATGGATTCCAAAGGGACTCCAAAAGGGAGCCTGTATGTTTTTTATCACTGAGTTCCAGCATCTAAAATAGTGGTCACCACACAGGCTAAAGTAAGCATATAACTTACTGTCCAAACAATAAGTCTTGAAACTAAAAGGGAGCATTATAATGATTACACCAGAATATCAACTGTAAACTCTGCCAGTTCTAGGAAACTGGAACCAAAGTCAGCCTACCCTAAAACCACATTGAGTGTATTGCCACTAAGCAAGAGGAAGTGAAAGAAAATGATTTGATACTAGAATGGCTCTCTGATCTCAGATCTGGCCTAAATCAACCCCTTGTTCTAAGGGTTGGAGGAAACCTTTCACTTGGAAAATTCTCTTTAGTGCATCCTTTGCTTCCTGTAACTCAATGTTCTCAGTGGGGAGCTATTTATCCCTCTCCCCCAACCTACACAGAATATATTTGGCAATACCTGAAGATACCTGTGGTTGTCATAGCTGGGAGGGTGCCACTGGCTTCTAACGGGTAGAGGCCAGAAATGCCGCTAAACATCCTACAATGCAAAAGTCAACCCTCTTCTCCAACAAAGAATAATCTAGCGCTAAATGTCAATAGTGCTGAGGACAAAAAACCATGTAGTAACCAAAGAAGAAATTATCCACAATAATAAGCATTCCCATTCAGTTCCAATTTAATACTATTATTCTTCCCATTAAATATTCTAATTCTTAATATTACTGAAAAATATTCTTGAAGCCTATTTTTCTTACCTTGATCCAAATCAGAGCTACTCCTCTTAGACAGGGCTTGTTAAGGGAATAGAAGAGGCCATGAAAGAAGAGTAATTTACAAAGATAGGAAAGGGTTGGAAATATTCCAAATTAAATTAATATCCTTAAGGAACCTAGAGAATATTGAATAGAGTGTGACTATCACATAGCATCCTGTTATTTATAGATAATAGAAATTTAGCAACCTTACCAAATAATAATAATGCATAAGCTTTAGAATGTTTATTAGACTTCAGAATTTTTTACCAGGCACGGGGTCATTTGATCCTTGAAGACCCATTCAGGTATTATGATCCATAATACCAACGAACTTAGCAACAAAAATGATTACTTGATTACTTATCTAGAAGGAGACAAATCGGTGTAATGACCTAAAAAAGAAAGGGAGGTGTTATGGGGGCTGATAAAAACTTAACTTTCATCTAATATCCAGTATGTGCAACATAGTTCATGTTCTTTCACTAAATCCTCACAGCCATGTTATGAGGTATCATTATTTCCATTTTACTACTTAAGGAATAGATGTTGTGGCATGCTTATTTTGGCCAAGGCTTAAAACCCAGGTGTCTTCAGACTTTATGTAAACCTCCTTCTAGAAAACTATGTTTCTTCTCTATTTATGTGAACTCCTTTTGCTTATTTTTATTCATTTATTCACTCATTTAATTCAGCACATATTAATATTTAACATTACCCACAAAATGTGAGACACAATCCTAGGCCCAGGGAAAACAGCCTTGAACAAAATGACGTGTCTGCCAAAAGGGAATTGAATTGCACTTAAAAACAAAACAAAACAAAAAACTTGCTTAGATATTCATTTCCTTCTCCCTGAGAACTGAGCCATTACCCAGCCATTCACCCTGAGAGCACCAGCTGGCACATGGTGTTGAGGGCTGTTGGGAAATTACTGTGCAACTCTTTACAAATTATTTTTGCTATGTTATGTTGTTCTGAAAATGTTATGATGTTAAAACAGCGAGGAAACTCTTTTAGAATTTCTCAGACTGCCTTAGAAAACTAAGATACTGACAGTACCACTACTCCTTCTTTATGCAAAGTAAACTTTAAGGAAGCCCTAAGCGGGAGGAATAAAAGAAATGAGCCCATCGGTTTAAATAAGTACAAATAATCAGGGTAATCTAGAGAAAAATTATAGGAACAGACATTGAAAAAGTCTAAATTGTCAGCAACAGGAAGAAACCATGTCATTCTATTATGTAATTAACTGTCCTTGGCAATATGGTATCTGAAGAACAGTATACACACTATGAAAAAGCTTTCGGTTTTTTGCCTTGTCTGAGTCAAGTAAAAGGAAACAGAACATGTCTTCTGAATTTGGATCATAAGTCTAAGTTCTACTTATAATTCTGATTGAAATCATTTATGTGCCTACTATCCAAAATAAAGAAAGAAATATACAACATGTCAAGTGATGGCAAGTGTTATGAGGTTAAGGAGGGTGAAACACCAAGTGATGGAAGATTCTGTTTTTGATGAGGTGTTAATGGAAGGACTCTCAGATAAAGTGACATTTGAACAGACTTCAGGGAAAGAGTAAGCCATGTTAACAGCTGGAGAGAGTGTCCAAGACCACCCCCGCAAAAAAAAAAAAAAAAAAAAAAAAAGCAGAACATGCAAAAAGATTTGGAGTGAGAACTGTCCTAGAGTACTGGAGGAATAGAAAAGACATCAGAGTGGTTGGAGGAGAATTTGCCAAGAGAAAAAATTAGAATGAGATTAAGTCAGAAAGACAGGCTGTGAAAAGATTACAAAGGACCTTGAAGGCCATGTTAAGGATGGATTGAGATGGGAAGCCAGGACCAGGCAAACTTTTGTAAAAGATTACACTTGCTGCTGTGCAGAAGGAGGAAGCAGGTTTTTGTGGGACAAGGATGAGATCAGGAAAACCAGTTAGATTACTTTACTAGGGTGAAGGCAATGAGGAGTGGGCAGAGTTCTAGACATATTTCAAAATCAGAGCACGTAGGATTTGCATGGATGGGATGTGGGATGTGAGAGCAAGAGAGGAGTAAAGAATGACTTCAAGATGTTTGGATTGAGCAACTAGCAGAATAAATTCCATTTACTGAGATGGGAAAGACTTCTGGAGGAACAGATTTTCAGAGGAAATTCAAAAATTCAGTTTTTGAGGTGTTAAATTTGCAATGTCTAATTAACATCTAAATGCAGGTGTCAAGTTGAAAATTCAATAGGAAAGTCTGGGATTCAGGATTGAGATCAGGGCTAGACATATAAAATTGGAACTCTGCTGGGAATAGATGCTTTGTAAAGCCCTATGATTGGATAAGAAAACAGAGAGAGGGAAGAGTTGAAGACTGAACCCCAATACTTGACGTTTGGGAAGTTGAAGTTAACCCAGCAAAAAATGCAGAGCAGTGTGTTGTGAGAACTAAGAAAGAGCCCAAAGGAAATGTTTCCCAGGACAAAAAGAAATGTTGAACAACATCAGTTCTCCTGAGTAAGAGCTGTATGGACCACTGAGTTTGCAAGATGTGGGTTATTACAGACATTGATAAGAGTACTTCCTGTTGAATGAGAGACACAAAATCCCATTGAAATGGATTAATGGAACAAGCAGAAGTGGCAAAAACTACAGGCAGCTATTTGAGGAGTTTTTCTGTCAAGGGGAACAATAGAAATGATATGGGGGTTGAGAGAGGAATCAAAGGAAGTTTCGGTTTTAATTTTTTTTTAATGAGAGATACTACAGATAAAGATTATGACTCTTTTTTTTTTTTTTTTTTTTGAAACAAGGTCTTACTCTTTTGCCCAGGCTGGAGTGCAGTGGCACAATCGCAGCTCACTGCAATCTCTGCTTCCTAGGCTTAAGAGATCCACCTGCCTCAGCCTCCCAAGTAGCTGGGACTACAGGAATGCACCACCACTCCCAGCTAATTCTTCTATTTTTTTTTTTTTTTTTGTAGAGACAAGGCTTCCCTATGTTGCCCAGGCTGGTCTTGAACTGTTGAGCTCAAGCGATCCACCCACCTTAGCCTCCTAAAGTGCTGGGATTACAGGTAACTCTTAAATTTAAATCCAAAATTTTTCAAATTGATTTCAGTATTTTTTCCACATAAAACAGACCATCAATATGGGTAGGTTATCAGCCAGGGATAAGATGGCCATGACCCTTGATATCTACCTCTATTTCAATATCCTGGAATTCATTTCTTGATTCAGTTTTCCCCAAAATTCTTATTGGGTATTTACAATATGGCAGGAATAGTATGAGACACTGAAGATAAAAGGTTAAAAAGAAATACAGACAAGGGTTCTGTCCTCATCAAGCCTGTAGTCTAACATGGAAGATTGACACTAAGCAAGAGAAAAGGCAGTTATTTATTTCTAAAAGGGGAGCACAGGGGTTCGTGTGGGTCTTTCCCTTGCCCAGAAGTGAGGATGGAGCTGCCAGCCAAGGAAGGCCTCCTTGCAAAGGCCTGCAGAATAAGTCTGAACTAGCCAGATAAAGGAGAAAGTGCAATGAGATCTTTCCCTGCAGCTAAGGAAAGAGCTTGTGGAAGGGTCTGAAGTTAGACAGAACTTGCAGCATTGCAGGAGTCAAAGAAAATCCAGTGTGACAGGAATAAAAAGAGTGAAGGGCCAGAAAATGAGATAGGCCTGAGAAGAGTCAAGGTCAGAGTCCTGAAGAGCTTTATTATCCACATTAAGCATTTAGGGTTTTAAGCACAGAACGATGCAAACAGATTTCTGTTTTTATATTGGCCTTCTGACAAACTTTCCCACCTACGCAAATGTTTTCTTCTCTGCTTGAAACACTCTTTCACACCTTTCACATAACTGATTTATTACCATCCTGAAGATCTCAGGCTTAGAAGCACTGAGAGTGTATAATAAGTCCTCAATAAATAAGTTTAAGTGATTTATTGGATATAGTCACAAAAGAAGAAGGAAAAATCAAAGATTTTGCCGAACTTTCCAGTTTGAGCACCAAGAAAGATAGGATATATTGGTGAATCAGCAAGTTTTAAGAGAAAAAGAAAAGATGTGTTAATATTTAATATATTGATTTGAAGATGCTAGGGGGTAAAAAGAGGGAGAACTAAGCTAGAGGCAAGACTTCAGAGTCTTCACATATAAATAAAAACAGCTAGCCTTGAGGAAGGATAAGCATTCACTGTGGAAAGTGCAGAGAGTGAGAACAAACGAATATCTGTGAAGGAAGAGGAAGAAAAGGCAATAAAATATCTGACAACTATGGGAATAATTAGGAAGAAAACTAGGAAAATGTGGTGCTGTGGTAAGATGGTGTTTCAAGTAGTAGAAAATGTTCAACAGTGGCCAATGCTATGAAACCATCAAAGTAAAGGATGAATGGGCCCACTGGATTTGGGGACACAAAAGTCTTCAGTAACCATCGGCGGGAGCAGTTTGTGTGGTCAGAGGCAGATTTCTGCCAGTTGAGATGTGAGTGAATAGCAAGTGCCAATAATTCCTTGAAGGTGTCAATTATAAGAGTTTTGTGGGAACAGTGAAAGTTCACTGGCTGGTGGATTGGGAGATGGGCTAGTTATTTTTTAAGATTAGAGATAACAGGGCATAAGTAAATTCTGATTGACAGGCACCTAAGATAGAGAGATAGTAAAGATTCAGAATTTTCAGTGCCACAAGGCCCTTCACAAGATGAAGAATATAGGGCCTAGGGAGCAAGTAGACACAATAGTCTTGCATAGGAAGTTCTTATCGGATGGGTTCCTATTTGTCTGTGAAGTAAGTTGGTATAAATATCTGCCAACCTCTTCACCTCTTACCTGAACTATTGCAAAAGGTTCCTAAGTCCTTCATAACACCAGACTTGTCCCCATGCGAGTCAGTCTTCCCTATTGAAGTCTTCCCTCTTCCACCTCCATCCTCCTTCCTCTGCATTTTGTGTTTGTCATCTGTGTCCCTAAAAATATATTGCCCTCCTCACATTATATTATTAAGTACTCTTATTATTAATAAGCTACTGTCACTTAAAACGGTATTCTCCTTGGTACCTAGTCAAGTATCTAACACATAATAGTTGCTCAATAGAGGTTTCTCCAATATATTAACTTTGAGAAACTATCATAGAGAATGTGTTTAGATAAACTGTTTAACTTGATTAATAAGTAAATAAGCCCACATTCTTATGTTCCTTTAATTCTTGTTCCAAATTATATTTGTCTTTATCCTCTAGGAACTGCTTTTGAAAGTTATACAATTATACTTTAATAAATTAGTGAGATATTTTTAAGTGTCTACTTATGCTGTGAATTATCTAGGTCAACCAAGCCTGCTTTAAGATCATCTCCCTTACCCAATGATAACACCGACATCTAGTGGTTATTAATCTGAATCTTGGTTATCTATTTCATTCTCTCAAAGGACAAATCTAGCTTAAAAATTTTGAAGTGCAACATAAGTACTGGCTTACATATTGTAGATATTGTTAGTCAACTTCAGAAAACAATAGTTACAATGGAGAGTATTTTTTAATGAATCATCTTCTGGTAAAGAAACACGAAGCATGAATCTAGAATGTGAGCTGCAAAAGGTTTCTGAGGGTCCAACTCAGTGGAACCCAGAGTGTTTTCTGTAGAACTCTGGTTCCACAAGGTCTTAAAAAGTATGCACAATGGAGATGCTGCGGTCAAATAAAGTAAATATCCAACTTTTCAACTCCACCCCATTCCTTTACCCCCTTTATTTAGCTGCACAACACGTTGCACTATCTGACATACTATTTATTTCACTTATTTATTTGCTTATTGTCTGTGTTCCCCACTGGAATGTGACCTTCATATGGGCAAAGTTTTTACATTTTTTTTTCTCCTTGAAGTATTTTCAGAACATACAAGAATGCCTGGCCTATAATAGAAGCTCAATGACATATGCGTGATTGAATGACATAAATTTGAGAGATATTGGGTTGAGCAAAACTGAACAAAGTATCTACTTGAGGAAGTCTCAGGGCCATTAATATGCTAATGTACATCATGAATTTCACAGGGAGGCATATAACCTTCCCCAAATATCCTTCCTCCTGCCCGCACTCTTCATAGGACAGGATTACTGCTCTACTGAGCACATCTTTGCAAAGGCTGGTCCATATCATGGGCCTAAGGCCTGAATTTACTCAAATTAAATTCTGTGGTTCCTGCCATACTCTATGGTGCCCATATTGAAATTAACACACTACGTAACACTAAATTGAAAACACAGAGAACAAATTGCACCTTTGATACTGAGTCAAATAAAATATAGAGAAAACAAAACCTATGGCCCATGACTGACTATATTTAAATGATATTTATCTGAATCCCATCTCCTTCTGACCCCAGGGATTATCAAAATAGGAGTTTGAGTTACATGTGAAATAAAAGAAAGAGACTGTCATGTGAAGAAATAAAGGTTACACAGAACAGCACGGCACAGTAACACAGGCATGATACATAAGAAAGACAATCATTTCAACTGCTACTTATTTAAAGCAGCAAAAATCCTGTATGATAACCTTTAGGGATGATGCTTGCAAAAATACATAATGGAAGAACATGACCTCTAAGCATCTGAGTCCCATTTTACTTTAGCAAAGCCCTTTCTGTTTTATTCTACTCTTATTTTAGTAGCTGCATGGGGAATATAGATGATCCTTTCTGGAAACTGATTGCATGGTTTTGTCATCACAGCATGCTTGCTATCTTTCATGGGGAGAACAGGTCGTTCGCATAACCATGCACAGTTTGTTAAATCCTTAGGAAGGTTGAGGAATGCAGCATAAAACTAAGGTAGCACTGTCCATTACAAGACAGAGCTTGAGTCTGCACAGAAAAGTTAAATTACCTGTCATCTTTTCACATATTGAGCTAGTCATATAGACTTTGCATTACTATTAAAAGTGCTATATATTAACAGTCAATTTCTTTAAAATAGAAATAATTTTAAAAACAAAAACTTCTGAAATATGTCTGCTTTGTTGGCAGGAATTAATCACCATCAGTCCGGGTTTGACCTCGAAATCTTTCCGGGAATCCTAGAAAACAGGTTGACCAAAAGAGTTCATCTCTGCCCCAGGACTCCTCTTCTATAATTAGGTGTGTGGCAGCATGCTCTCCTGCAGAAGAGATGCTCTCCAGATTAGAATTTAGAACACCTGTGTTGAAGTCCCAGGTCAGCTACTAACTAGCTGCAGGGCCAATTCATGTAGCCTCTTTGACCTGTATCCTCATCTATAAAATGGAGATTGTAATTCTGGCCCTATCTTTCTCACAGGCTTTTGAGATAATAGATATGACAGCATCTTTTGAAACAGTAGATACTATCCAAAGTTCTATGGTGATGAGAGGATAGACATAGGAGACAGCCTGTTGTGAGAGACAAGATTGAATTTGCTGCGCTGGGATTAGGTAGGTCACCCTAAACAATGATATTGCCATTTGCCACTTCAATTAATCTATGAGCAGCCTTAATAGCAATTAGAAGGAAGCTCATATTCTACCTGGATAACCTTTTAGTATATTAAGTAGGCAATCAGTGCTAATTTCTTCTTTTGTTTCCAAACTGTTAAGAAACCTACTAATAATATCAATAAATTGATGTAAAGACTATCGAATATGAAGTCATTCAATAATCTGGTTTGCAATGTTTGAACAGACAAAACTAACTAGTTACCTTGGAAAAAAGGTTTTAGAAACAATCAGAGCATATTTCAAGAACAGAGCTATAGTGATTAACGTTATGTGTCAATTTGACGGAGCTAAGGAATGCCCAGGTAGCTGGTAAAACATTATTTCTGGGTGTCTGTTAGGGTGTTTCTGGAAGAGGTTACTATTTGAATCAGTAGACTGAGAAATGAAGACCCAGTCTCAGAGTGTGAGTGGGCATCATACAATCCATTGAGGACCCAAATCTAGTGGTGTGAAGAAATAAAGGTTACAAAGAACAACATGGCACATTAATTGCTCTCTTCCATCAGAGAAAACGCGGGAGAAAATAGAACAAAAAGGTGAAGGAAGAGCAAATTTGCTCTCTCTTCTTGGGCAGGGACATCAACATTGGTGATCTTGGTCCCCAGGCCTTCAAACTCAGACTGGGACTCACACCATTGGATCCACTAGTTCTCAAGCATTCAAGCTCACACTGGAACTAGACCACTGGCTTTCCCAAACCCTCAGCTTGCAAACAACAGATCTTGGGACAGCCTCCACAATCATGTGAGCCAACCCCTCATAATAAATATCTTCCTATATATCTATAGCTACATCTATAACTATATGTAGATCTAGATAAACAGATCCTATTGGTTCTATTTCTCTGGAGATCCCTGACTAATACAAAAGCAAAATATTCTTTTTTCCTGATCCACTCCCGTTTTACTACCTAGCTCTTTAACCAGTGCCACCCTCTTCCCCACTGACTCTCTCCTTTTTATGCTTATCTTGAATAAAGGAAACATTACACTTTTTCTAGATTTCTGTGTGCATAAATCTAGGACTTTTTCTTACTCTGCCTCTGCAAGTTTTGTTAAAGGTGCCCTGATCCTCAGCATCATGCAGTATTTGTGGCTATATACAATTGCATTCATTAGCCTCCCAAAGCCCTCTTCCTCTACCACTTTCACATCTGGATCTCTGTCATTAAGGAATGTTTTCTCTGAGCAGTCTTGAACTTCAGGGCACTCTACTCTGCTGTTTGCTACTGGTAAATGTGCAGTGTATCTGCTACACACTGTCTCCTCCTCACAGAAGATGACAACTAGGCAGGAAAAAAAGCATTTGCTTGGCATTGTCCCATTTTTCTTCTAAGGGATACAGAGTTCTGGATGAGTGGCTGGGTATGGGATGAGGGCTGTGACTGACAATGAAGATCTAGATACAAAAGTAGTTACACGGCTGCTCTGGCAATTGTGCTTGTTGTTGGAAACTGCTACATTTGATCAAAGAGTGGCAGCTCTAGGCAGTGGTTTCGGGTGCTAAAGTCACCATCATTAATTTCCATCAGCCCACAATACAACTCTAATTAATAGCAATAATATTTGATATGAATACTTGATCATTTCTTACCTTTCATAAAGTATAAAGGCATTCCTTAAAAATTTTTGTTACTTTTGTTTATACTTTAAGTAAAAAAACAAAAACAAAACAAAAAAACCGAATGTGTTTATTCTGTACAAATAGCTGTACGACTTCGAACTAATTCTTCTAAGTGCTGCTCCCTCAAACACATCCCCCTCAAGTCTGTTCTATGTGTATATCAATTCTGAAGGTCCCTGTCGATACAGAAGTAGCTGTGACAATGATCTTCACGCTCTAAAAATTGAGATAGCCTTTCACTTTGTGTGGGAAAAGCGTCTGAGGTGTGGTGCATGGAGGAAGGATGCAATTACTTACACTTGAAGGCGTGACTCCTTACATTTGATGCAAAGTAACAATTAGAAAAGCTATCAGGATGCCTTTCTCAGGCGTGGCCACGCAAACTCTGAATTCCCATCATGAGAGGTGCAGATAAATCTCTGGGGTCCCCAGGTATCTTTCATATGAAAGAATAGTTTTTTTTTCCTAAAATATAACCGTTGATGTATTAAAAGCTCAGTGAGTTTAGTCACTTTTTATCTTTCCCTTTAAATCTGAATGATTGTACTGAGCTTTTAAGGTCTGTGCCAGCTAACTAGGGCATTTTAGTAATCTATTTTTAATATGTACCAACTTCTGTTCTTTTTAGTTCTGCCTTAAGACATACTTTTATCTTTACTGGTATGCAGAGATCATCAAAAAATATAAGTTCTCCATTACATGACAACTCATAATGAGTCTTAATGAAGCTTGGGAACAGCTGTTTGAAAACTCTCGTTGAATAGCTTCCTAAGCAGCATTCACTTATGATAGCCTCTCTGCTGCAACATTGCCTGAATCTCAGAACTCACCATACATATAATGAGAAGGGTGAAAATGAAATCTTTCGCCGGTTTCATTAAGTATTTTATTTTCATCAGAATGCTAATACACTATTATAAATTAGTGCATTATGAACCATCAGCTTAATGCCTTTCACCTTTTTAATTATATTCCTTCATGGAGCAGAAAAGAAAGTAAATGTTACTATGCAAATTTTTTAAGAATTCATGTCCTCGGTGAAAATGAGAGGGGGAGAGAGAACACAGAACAAACTTACTTTTTAATTATATTGGAAACACGTTGCAACTCCAAAATGTTGAAAATTAAGCGAAGCCCAGATGATTTCAAATAAGATTCACAATCTGAAATTTAAAGGATTTTAACTTCGCTATGTAGGTTAATATGTGTGAAAAACAACGAAAACAAACTTCCAATATGAACTTAATCTCATTCTTTTTTTCATTTACACTTTCAAATGGACTCATCTAGCTTTCCTAATTTTTCTCTCCACATGTCAAGAGCCTTAGAAGAAAAGTTAATGGTCATGATAGTTTCCTATCTTATTTACTCCCCTGGTCCTCACTACATCGAAAAGCTAGTTTTTCTCTATATGAATTTTTTCTTTACTTCTCACTTTAACTGATTCATTTTATATCAATTACATCTCTAGTTGAAACTATTTCCTCTTGCCTTTGGTTGAGTGGAATGTAAATGATCTGCTTGATGCTAAGTACAGGAATAAACCCACACCTAGCACAGTGCCTTGCACAGAGTAGGCACTGATGGTTTGCTGAATTACTGAACAAGTCTCTTTATCCCTGATCTTGAGAATATTCAAGTCTTTTGCATATTTCTTAAATTATCCTTTTAGTTGCTAAAATCATGATGCGGAGTTTAATTAGCCAACCACACAGAGCCCTGATGGATTTTCCATGGTATGCAATCACAATACACTGTGTGCTTGTTAGATATTTATGAGGCAGTCTGATAAGAATTTACTGTTCATTCACAGTAATGACAAATAGCATTTATATGTAATCTTTACTATTTTACTTCACTATCTTTATTCCTGAAAGTTTCCTGGTAAAATATTCCAAGATAAAGATATAGTAATGTTTATTTAAAAATAGACATTTCATTTTTAAATATGGGACTAATGTAGGTGTTTTTTTCCCTTCTCCTTTAAGCAATCATACAAATAAAACAGAGAACAAGAAATAGAAATTCAAAGGAACTAAATGACATCTGTAAGTCAAATCACATTATATGAGTAAAATTGCAAAATGTAGCAGTAAAAATTAAAACTAAGTATAAGAAGAATCCATGAGAATGTACCCATGGCTGCAGGTCTCAGAGAAAGGCATCAGCATGCTGTTCTCTAAAGCGAGTGGCATATACTTGTTACCAAAATGAATAATCTTTCGTTTCAGTAAATGAAAATAGTATTCTCTATCTCTTTCTCTCTCTCTCTCTCTCTCTCTCACACACACACACACACACACGCACATGCAAGCACACATACTTGAAGAAAGCAGACTGTTTCTGAGGCAAGCTAGAGCGGAAAGATTGATTAATGTAAGGTTCTTTGCAGTACCAATCTCAATTTCCTAGGATAAATAAAAGCAAACAGATTCTTTAACACATTATTTTGTTTCATAAGGAGAATTACTGTTATAATGAAACAAGGATTGGCAAACTTTTTCTGTAGATAATCAGGTAGTGACTATTTTAGATTTTGTGGACCACAGAGTCTTTATAGCTGGCTATGTCTGTTCCTCCTCTTATTTTCTTCTTCGTTGTCTTCATCTTCCTCTTCGTCTTTTCTTCCCCCCTCCTCCCTCCCCTTCTTCTTGCTCTTCTTCTGTTTTCCTCCTCCTTCCCCCTCCTCCCCCTCTCCCTCCTCCTTCTCTTCTTCCTCCTCTTCTCCTCCTTCTTCTTCCTCTTCTCCTTCTTTTTCTTCTTCGTCTCTTTCTTCTTGTTTTCCTTCTTCTTCTCCTTCTTCTACTGCTTCCCTTCCTTCTCCTTCTCCTCTATTCTTAGTTCATAGACTGTTCAAAAAGTGCAATAGACTGTGTTGGAACTACTGGTTATGATCTGCTGACCCTGGACAAGAGCATAAATCTGATATCTCACCTTCTTCACCAATAAAACCATGCATATAAATACTTGGTAGAGAAAGAATTAATTTTATTTAAAGATGAGTAATATAAGGACCCATAACAGAACTTTGTATAGGATTATTGGCTGGCTGTGGTGGCTTACACTTGTAATCCCAGCACTTTGGGAGGCTGAGGTGGATGGATCACCCGAGGTCAGGAGCTGGAGACCAGCCTGGTCAACATGATGGAACCCCATCTCTACCAAAAATACAAAAATTAGCCAGGCCTGGTGGCAGGTGCCTATAATCCCAGCTACTCAGGAGGCTGAGGTAGGAGAATTGCTTGAACCTGGGAGGCAGAGGTTGCAGTGAGCCATGATCGTGCCACTGCACTCCAGCCTGGGTGACAACAGCAAAACTCCAACTCAAAAAAAAAAAAAAAATTACACCATTAAAACCTTTTAAAAAGGAGGAAATATAGGAACATTATATGCAAAATAATAATTTCTCATTTCTCATGGACAAGATAAAAATATTGAAAGACTTTGTAGAAATTCAGTAAGTTAATTGTTAGGAGGGGTCCTTGCTCCCAGAGCTCCCAAGATGGTGGCCGGCCACTTCCAAAATGGCAGCAGGCCACTTCCAAGATGGTGGCAAACCTCCTGTTCTCTGACCTGGGCCTGGGATTCTTGGCCTCACAGATTCCAAGGAATGGAATCTTGGGCCATGCAGTGAGTGTTATAGCTCTATTAGAAGCCATGCGTCACAGAAGAGAACGGTTGAACCCAGTGACTAGTATTCAGCTCAATTAGGAGGAACCAAGGCACTTAGCCGTGCAGGAACAATGGCAAGCCTTTAGCCGGTTTGGGAGTGGCAATGGGCGACTTGCTGGATCAGGAGCACAGGGACACCCTGCGGGATCCAGAGGGATGGAAGTCAGCGGCAGGTCTGCAACGGCAACAAACAGCAGTGGTGGACGGCGAGCGAAAGCTCAGCTCGAGTTGTAACAAACACAGACCCAAATAGTGCAGTTGCAAGATTTAATAGAGTGAAATAGAGTGAAAACAGAGCTCCCATACAAACAGAGGGGACCCAAAGAGGGTAGCTGTTGCTGGCTCAAATGCCTGGGTTTATATCCTGATCATTGTCCCTCCCCGCTATGCTCTCAGGAAATAGATGATTGGCTATGTCTTTACCTCCTGTTTTTGCCTAATTTGCATTTTAGCGAGATCTCTGATTGGTTGGGTGTGAGCTAAGTTGCAAGCCCTGTGTTTAAAGGTGGATGCTGTGGTCACCTTCCCAGCTAGGCTTAGGGATTTTTATAGTCGCCCTAGGAAATCCAGCTAGTCCTGTCTCTCAGTCATCACTTCTATAAAACAGGATCACAGCACAGATACTAAAACCAATTATAAAGTAAGCATTACCAGAAAATAAATTTTTGTCTCCTTTTTCACTGCTCTATTACTATGCCCTAAAACAGTGCCTGGCATATAATAACTGTTTCACACATATTTTGAACTGAATAAGTAAGCAACAAGGCAACTAAAGAGGAAATATAAACTGATACAACTTAGGAAAGAGGATGAAGAAAAAGACTAAGCTGATCACAGGAATGAAGGCCACTTTGGGAGCAGCAGGAAAAATACTAGACAGTTGGGAAAACCATATAGTAAAATACATGGAAGGCAAAGGATTAATGAAAGAATCAAAAGAATTGTAAAACTGATATGATACATGTAACAAAAACAAAAGATATACAACATTTGCATAGACTGAGTCCCCCCCAAAAAATGTTTAATGATAAACAGAACAAATATACAAAAATAAAATTCAGAAACTTTCCTAAACGAAAAGGAAATTTAAACTTATAGGCCTGAAGAGTGTACCCGGTACTACCAAAACACATAAATAAATGATAAAGAATAATACTTAGGCTTATAGATTAATTAGACATCAAAGATAGAGAAATCATTCTTTGTACATCCAAGAAAAAAGATCAAGTCACTTAAATCAGAAAAAAAACTGGTATCAGACTTCCTTCTCTATGGCAACATTCAATGCTGAAATCCAGTGAAGCAATTAAGTCTTCGAGAAGATTGACACAGTGTGACCCAAGAATTTAATTAGCATTCACACTGTTATTCAAGTATAAAGGTAATAGACAGATAACACTAATGTACAATACTCTGGGGAATATAGTTTTCTAGCTGCTTTCTTGAAAAAACTATTAAAGGAGCAACTTCAGCCAACTGAGGGATGAGTGAAGAAACAAAAGCAGAAGGACTGATGGTGAGCACTAAATTTATTTAAATGTAAGACTAAGACTAGAACAAATCTAAGGATTATTATTACAGAAAAGAATGTAAATGCCATAAATCCAGTAGTGGAAAATGTCATAAATAACAAAAGCCGAACAAAGAAGAAAAGGAGGTAGAAGGTGCTATACTGACTTTCTCATTTTATAGCTTAGAGTACAAAAACTATAATACACATGTACAAGAATATTTGATGTTGCATTATTTGCAATGCAAAATATGGGCAGCAACATAAATAGGCATCAACAGAAAATTGGATAAATAATTTAAAGCACATCTATACAAGAGAACACTGTGTCTATTAAATGAATTGGGCCACTTTATAAACTGGTAAGTAACAACCTTCAAGGCATAATGTTAAATCAAAAGCACATTTCAGACCAGCATGTAGAGAATGCTACCATACACAAAAAAATAGATCAATAGTTGATTGATACATAGTAAATATAGACGGTCTCTAGAAAATTACACATCAAGCTGATATAAGTGACTTATATTAGTCTATAACAGAAACTGCCTCCTAGAAGAAACATTGGCAACTAGGTTACGGGAAAAGGAAAAAGCCATGTTTTTCAGTTTACACTTTTTTGTGTCTTTTGAAATCTGTGTGCTATGCCTGAAATATCTAGTAAGACAAAAATGAATTAAATAATTTTGTAGGTCAAACATTAGGCAAGCATTTCATGTTTTGCCCTCCTCATATTCAATGAATGAACTAGAAGGAAACAAAGACAACCCAGAGTTTTTTTCTTCCTGGATATAATAAGAGTCAAGGAGCCCTATTTGGGTAAAATCACACGTTGGGAACAAAGAGGAGGGGAGAACATGCAAGTTTCCAGATTAGGCCAACATGGAAAAGGCCAAGGAAATTTATCAAACATAAAGCAAACATAAAATCCCAAGGGACGCAGTCAGAGCGTTGTATACAAGGGTAAATGGATGACGTGGCCCACTTGACACATTATTCTACACATAAGGCCTAGGTGAGGAGCTGCGCAGCTTGAGGTTAACCTCAGGAAACCAAGTAACTAAGGGGTTCCCATGATACTAAAATAAGATCCTTTTCTACTCCCGTATTTTCTCTTAGAAAATTATGATGGAAACCCAGTGATATAGTTTGGATGTGTGTCCCTGCCCAAATCTCATATCGAAATGGAATTCCCAACATTGGAGGTGGGGTCTGGTGGGAGGTGATTGGATCATGGAGGTGGGTGGCTCATGAATGGTTTAGCACCATCTCCGGAGTGAATTCCCTTGAGAAACGGTCACTTACAAGTGTGTAGCACCTTCCCCCTCGTTCTCTTTCTCCTGCTTTTGCCATGTGAAGTGCCTGTTCCCAACTTGCCTTCCACCATGAGTAAAAGCTTCCTGAGGCCCTTACCAGAAGCAGATGCTTCCATGACTCCTGTATAGCCTGCAGAACCGTGAGCCAATTAAGCCTCTTTTCTTTATAAATTACCCAGCCTCAGCTATTCCGTGATAGCAATGTGAAAATGGACTAATATACCCAGTCTTGTCACACAACCACAACTGGTCAGAAACAAGTTTATTCCACTTTGTTGACTGTTTCCTCATATCAAACCTAGAGGTACTCCTTTGCTCTAAGAAAGAACCATATTGCTGGGTCCCAGAAGGGCTATCTATCCTTTTCTGTTTTGATTGCCATCATCCAATGAATAGATTTGCTTTAAGTGCTTCTGTGTCAAATATTTAATTTGATTGGCTCCATAAAGATTAGAAGGAAATAATAAATGAGATTCGGTGCTAAAAGCCGCATGATGTCTCAGCAACTAAAACCTAACTGGCCATCTGCTAGAACTGCTATACCCGTTTGGGTCCAGTCCTTCTCAAGAGGGCTGTTTGACTCAGGATTTTATGGAGGTATAAGAGTGATTGAAACTCCTTTATGAAATGAAAGCTTTCCATAGTTTATTATATACTTGACTTTAGCATAATTATGTAAAACTAAATACAAATGAGTATGAGGTTGTAAAATAAACACCCTATGTCTATTCATAGAGACCTGATGAAATGCCTTAGTTCAGGAAAGGAATAGTCTTTGTTTTAGTTTTTTCTTGATTCTTCCACTTGGACTTTTTAATTTTCACTTGTATGTCAATATCTTTTTTGTCCCACTTTTATTTATACTAGTATGTCATTTTATTGTGTCAGTGAACTTACTACCTCAAAAAATTCTTTTTGAAAACGTAATTGCTTATATTTCACATTAGGTTCTGAGTTTTTATCAATTGTATCTCTAAGGAGACTTTGGTTTCCTTCTTTCTGTTCTCAAAAATAATTGCTGCTTGTGACCTGTGAGTGGTTTCTCTTCCACTAAATGTGGAAAGATTCCACATTTTCTGTCCACTTTCCTCAAGGAAATGCTTGTTACTCATTCTTCCTCCAATATGAAGAAGGGAAATGTCACATCCTGGGTTCAGAACAAAACTGCTTAATTAAAGTGTGAAGGAAAACATATTTCCCACAGGCATGAACCATAGACTCTAACAGACTTCCTGAGTATCCAACATAAACTATAATCTCTGAGCAGGTACTGGGGCTATGGATGTTTAGCTACTTACAATTGTCTACTATTAAAACACTTTTATTGAAATATCTATTTAAGTGTCTTAGTTGTCCATTCCATCCTATATGTACAAACACAACCCTAGCAAAAAATGTAGTTTATATATATGCTGTGTAGTATTTCATCTAAAAACCAACATTTCAATAAGATATATATTAGATAAATATCAGATATATATATATACATAAAATAACATATTTAAGAATCAAAACTAGGAAACTTATTTTCATTTTTGATTATTAATAACTCTATGCCATTAGGGTTTTATAAACAATTCTAAAATGGAGATTCAGGGTGGAGATAGAAACCTCCATAGTAAGCAGTTATTAGCTTCATTTGATAAAAGGCATCATAAAACATACTCTTCCCATCTTCCATCTTTAGCTGCAGGGAATGCTGGTGGTTTAAAAAACAAACATGTTCAGGCCTGGTAGCAAATTAAAATGTCTTCTCATATTTAAAAGAAGCAAATTACTTCTGGGATGAAAGCATTGAATAATTCCTGAATAGCATGTCCAGTCTTCATGGTAACTTATTAATATAAATCACACATTTTAATGTGTTAGCTTACATCTCCGTGCTTTCTTTTATTCATTTTTTGCTTGTTTTATAAAGTATACAACAAACATTTAGCTCCAATGCTTTATCTTAGTGTAGGTTATTAAAATTATCAGCATTCTTTATTAATTTAAAATTTAAAAGTGGAGTATAATAAAGAGATTTTAACTACTAATGCACAAAATATAAGATATTTTTAAGTCCAAAACACTTTGGATTCTACACAATTTGCTTTAATATCTGCACAAAAGAATGCAAGTCAACAGTTGTAACTGTATAACCCCTACAAAGAACATGCATATTGTTTTATTTCTATCATAAGTCTGTAGTTCTTGATAGCATCATTGACATTCATATCCTCCATAATCAAACACAGTGTCTTATGCACAATAGACACTTAGTATTTTTGGTAAATACAACTAAATGTAAATTATTTGATTCCAGCAGCAATATTTAGGGCAAATGTAAGAGAATCTATTTTTCTCTTTTAATTTCAGGGACAATGATAACAACACACTGACATATACATGAAAATGCATATATACATGCACATGGCAAATACATTAAAAATCATTATTTTTCCTGGTGTATTAACAGTTTCCCATAGAACCTTCCTTCTGATTTGGTTTTCTACATGGCTTCATATTTTTCCTTCCTTTTTTTTTTCTTTTCCTACTCCTGGACTTATCTGGAATTCCTAGCAGTCAGTGTATTGTTACTGTTGTCGCTGGCATTAGAACAGAAAAGTAGATAGCCATACTTCCTGTGATATCTATAGGCCTGTCTTTATGCCCCCCATTTGCTTACTGTTGCATTTAAAAACCATGTAGAAGTGAGTATCTTCTATATTAATCATAATATACCCAACCCATGCATGATTCCCTCTGAAATAGAAGTTTTATTTGTAAAAATGCTAACAGTCCAAAAATGCATAAATAGAACAATAATAGCCATTGACAACCACTTCAATGACTTGAGAAAATTGTGAGCTTACTGTGTGTATTAAAGGAAAACTAAAAATTATTCATGAAGCAATATGAAGACAATTTCTATCACAAATGAAGTACTCAATGATTAAGAAGAAAAAAAGTCAGCCAAGGAATACTGCTAAGGAAATTCAGAATTCAAGACTTGATTGGGTTCTGCAGTTCCATCCTAGACATTAAAAAACAGATATTATCAACATCTGTGTGACATTAATTTGACTCCCATACTTCTTACAACAAAGATATGAGCTATATGGGAGATACAATGAAAAATGAGAGACACTGCTGATCGCAAAATGCAATTGTTACAATTTTCAAGTGTTTTTAATTATAGATATCAATCATAAGGAGAGCAAAGGAAAAAAATTAAGAATGAGCAAGAAACTAATCTTTCTAACACGACTTGGTCCTTGAAGCAGTATAGATTATCTGAGGACATTTGGAACTTTCTTCCTGCCTTCAGTTTCTATTGAGGAAAACCTAAGGACTAGAAAATCTAGTTATAATCTAGGTGTCCACTAAATCGTTGTATAACATGGAGCATCACCGCTTTAGTTTTCATCTTTGCTAAAAAAAAAGAGATGATCCTCTCCAAATATGCTTTTCTTATTATGCTTTCACTACATAAATTCAAAGATGTGGAAATTACAGTAATGATCCAAGTGATTTTATTAGTGTAGTCTGCCTGTCGAGGTGGCCTGGGTGAACATAAATCCTTTTTACATAAATAGAGTTTTTAAATGCCCTTGTTATCCATGTAATTCTTGAAATTATCCTTTTGTAACTCTAAATAGACAGCATCAGACATAGAGCAGTTTAGAAAGTCACTCAGGAAGGTACGCTTCTGCTCTGCCTGCAATGGTTAGGAATATTTTTCTTTTATAAACGCCTGGAATTGCTTATACTTCCTGTGGTATCTATAGGCCTATCTTTATATGCTGTCTCCCCGTTTGCTTACTGTTGCTTTTGAAAACCATGTAAAAGTGAGTATCTTCTACATTAATCATAATATACCCAACCCATGCATGATTCTCTCTGAAATAGAAGTTTTATCTGTAAATAATGCCCAAGGAAAAACAAGCAATTTTCTTTAGGTGAGTTTATTGGTAACTTTATGTTTAATATGGTGACAGAAAATTCATGTTTACCAGAATAAAAATAAGTAACTTTAAGAATAAAGAACCATATACAATTTCCAGCTATAAAATGGAATCACTCATTCAATTAATTTTTCCTTTGGCCTTTGATTTAGAAATGGTGGTGGATGCCTGAAGTAATTTGAACTTATCTGGAATAATGAAATGATATGTCCACAAAAGCTTGGTATTCCCCAGTGCAAAAGAAAGTCAAACTGGAGGTAAGAAGTTTCTGGATCAACAATGGCAGTACATGTGACAGGAATATATTCTTTTCAATGGAATAGAGATGAGACAGTGAATGGGTCTTAGCAAAATGTTTTAAAACAGCACCATTCGATGTCCAAGAGAAATATCATGCAAGCCACATGCAAAACTTTAAAGTTTGTACTAGTCAAAAATAGAAACAGGTGAAAGTAATGGTAACCGTGTATTTTATTTAAGCCAGTATATACAAAATATTATCATTTTAATAAATTATTAAGTTATCACAGAGATATTTTATATGTTTGTACTAAGTCCTTGAAATCCAGATGTGTATTTTACACTCACAGCATATTTCGATTTGGACTAGATACTTGTAATGTACTTGGTAGCCATACATGACTAGCAGTAATTGAAATGGGCAGCAGAGTCTCACTATGTCAAGACACACACACCAATCCCACTCCTCCCTCACTGAATTATTATACACACACATTCTTCCCACCTGTCCCACTGAACATGTTATTCCAGAGATTTCTATATGTATAAGATAAATGTTTAGTTAATTTTGGAAAGATAGTTAAGATGGTTATTATCAGTAGTATTAGTAACATTTCTTCACGAAGCGCATGGGGCATCTTGTTTCCCAATACTGGATGGACACAAATTTAAAAAAGATTTTGGCTGGGCACAGTGGTTCACACCTGTAATCCCAACACTTTGGGAAGCCGCGGCGGATGGATCGCCTGAGGTCAGGAGTTCAAGACCAGCTTGACCAATGTGGTGAAACCTCATCTCTACTAAACATACAAAAAAAATTAGCCAGGTGTGGTGGTGTGTGCCTATAGTCCCAGCCACTTGGGAGGCTGAGGCAGGAGAATTGCTTGAACCCAGGAAACTGAGGTTGCAGTCAGCGGAGGTCATGTGGACTGCACTCCAGCCTGGGTGACAGAGTAACACTCAATCTCAAAAAAAAAAAAAAAAAAAAGAAAAGAAAAAAGTTTCTACCTTCATTCACTGGGCCTGCCTTACTTTAGACACATAAATATGGCCTTATTGCTTAATGGATATTATTTGAGTCTACAGCAGATTATAATTTTTCAGCCATCAATGCAAGTATACCAAACAGTATTTTTATTTGTCTATAATTTATATCTCTATTTCTATAGTCTCATTATTTCCAAACCACAACTGTGCATTGAGCACTTATTATGTGCTAAATTTTGCTATAAGCAATAGGAATGGTAAAAATCCCTACTCTCTTGGAACACATTCTAATGGAAAGGACACAGATAATCTAATATGCAATATATAGTGTGCTAAGTCAGAAACTGTTTGCTTTCTCTCTAGGACTACGTCTAAAAGTTTATGTAAATCAGACACTTTCTGACAGTGCCTAGGTTAGTGCCTGAAACATAATAGGTGTTCAATCGATGTTTTTTAAAATAAATAATTAACGAGGGGCCACTCACCCTCTGTCATTGCCTGTCTGCATGACATCCACTGAAATATAAACATCATCCCATCTGGATCTCAGCTATTGTCACACCTCACCCCCCAGATTGGCATCCACTGAGATAATCAGAATCTCAGTCAGTTCTTTGGCCATAAGGTCCAATCCACCATCTGTCAATGAGACACCATCACATGCCTTTGCTGCAGGTCTACTGCTCCCCACTTCATTGTACCTTTCCAGAAGCATATGCCTATTTCCAGGTGTATGTCCACGACTATTTGCAGATCACAGGATTTGCTGAGGCTACCTGAGTTACCTTTGAACAACTCTATCACTTGCTCCCATGCCATGGTCCTCCAGGTTTCTAAATGTAAACTGGACCACAGATTCACTATAATTTTGGGATCTAGAGATACAGTTGGTATCACCTCTTTCACCCTTCTCAAGAGTTTACTAGGAAGGGTGGGAGTAGCAGAACACGGATTTTCTTTTAGAATGCTCAACTATATCTAACTTTCTTGCTTCCCCATTTTACCCGAAGAGGATTTTTATCTCATCTTCTAGGGAGGTGAAAAAAATTATTGATTGATGAAATATTTAATCCAATTTCTTAAATTATGCATGGACTTCCTACACAATCAATCTCATTCAGCTTAGAGGAACCTTATGCTTTAGAAAATGGTACTGTTGGCCGGGCACGGTGGCTCAAGCCTGCAATCCCAGCACTTTGGGAGGCCAAGGTGGGCGGATCACAAGGTCAGGAGATCGAGACCATCCTGGCTAACATGGTGAAACCCCATCTCTACTAAAAATACAAAAAATTAGCTGGGCGTGGCGGGGGGCGCCTGTAGTCCTAGCTGCTCGGGAGGCTGAGGCAGGAGAATGGCGTGAATCTGGGAGGCGGAGCTTGCAGTGAGCTGAGATCACACCACTGCACTCCAGCCTGGGCGACAGAGCGAGACTCTGTCTCAAAAAAAAAAAAAGAAAATGGTTCTGTTTTTCTTTCTGTTTCAATGCTTATTTATAATGACTGATTTGTTTAATACACTGAGGATAAATAGGGGGAAGACCAGCCAAACAGAAAACCATGTTAGCTCATACTGATTTTTCATGAGGTGGCTATGCCTTCTGTTCCAAGTAACACTGGGTGAAAGAAAAAACACTACTCAGTTGAACACAGAGACCACGGAAGAATACACAAAACATTCATATATCTCATTTTTATTCTTACGCTTACTCCATTTGTTTTTACTGTACATATGTTGTACTACAGGTATATATTATAACTTTTGAGTTTACTTACTTTTTCTATTAAAAATATTTTAATAAGACAATCCAAATATGATAAACATCTAAAAGCCTTAGATATTGATGAAAATTTAAAGTAATAAAACTTTTTGGAAGAAATGGGAGAGCACATGACAGCTCCAAACAAACAGGACTGAGGGAATCCACAGTGCACAGCATCAAAGGTAAGGCCAGGAGTATAACTGAAGCAAGGGACAGATGCAACACAATTACTATCTGTTTAAGGGAGACTGAAAAGTGCCGGAGCAGGATAGAGGACACCAGCCATAATGCTGCCACAGAAAGGCACCACTAGGCATCCAGTCTCATTTGCTGGCACAAGCAACAGCCATCTGTGCCAAATCCAGTGACACAATTTTTGCCTTAATGATGATGTTGTTCCTCCTTCCATTTCTTCATAATACCCAAATGCCACATTTCACCACGTTTATTCATACCAAACTTAATATCTATTCTCAAAATAAATTTCAATACTCACCTATTTACTGTAGTAGTATATTTACTTGGAATCTCAGCTGCTTAAAATTTTAATAGGATATTATATTTTTATCAAGTCTGCTTAAATGACTAGAATTTCTATTTCTCTCCAATCCTATTTTTATTGCATAAAATTCCATATTCTAATGATTTTTAAAGAACATACATAGTCATTATGGGAGAAATTACTCTATATTTAAAATTCTAGTATATTTAATTATTTCATTTTTCCATCGCTATTCCCCTTTGGATCTGTCCTGCTGGATTATGATGTCATCTTAATAATGTCTAAGATGATACTACACACTACACAATAAAGCTGTGTTGCTTAAATAATAATTAACCCATAAAACATAATTAGTTTCAGTAGAATATATGGATTATCCTAGGCTCAAGATGTCAAGTTTAGAACACCTAGAATACATTTTAATACTAATACTAATGGTTGGCCCTTTATTATTATATTCACTCTAAAATAAGCCTCTAATGTTTTGATGATAAAGAGCTACATTAGGTTTTCCTAAAGTCTGGAGTTTGTTGAGAGGATAAAGACAGCACTGATCACTCAATGCCTGGGGCATGGGAGGGGATGTAAAACAGAAAAGAAGAATGTGAAGAAAAAAGCAACCATAGGGTAAATGGAATAAGAAGAGATTATTCACAAAAGGAAAAGGAAGAGATATCACCAATTTCTAGCCAGAATTCTTATCTGCTTGAAATGTCAGCAAACTGTGAGAAACAAACAGGAAATTATGGTGGCCCATATCCTTCGAGTGTCATGCTTAGCTAGCATTTGAATATCATATAAGAGTTTACAACATCTATATAACTCATCATCTCCTTTAATTCTAAGTTAGACAGCACTAATATCATCCCCAATTCAGGATACTTAGTGAAATTCGTATCAGTTCATATGTGACAGTTAGGACTAATTCAGATCTGTGGACTCTAATCATGCACTTCTATCTCATACCCCACACTCTACTGCCAAATAGATATCAGTTGACCTACTGAGAGCCCCCTTCTGCTATAATTGTCACGGATAATATTCCATAAAACTAACAACATCTAAAGTATGAGAACCTTAATGCTGACTTGTTTGTTGGCACGGATTTTTTTCCCCCAAAGTTTCTAAAGTAATATAGATTACTTTTTCCTTGTTTCTGCTAAAAACTCTATGCTACTTTCTTATTTTCAAACAAATCAAAGATCTTCTCACTTTAAGACACTCAGAATTTTGAAATCTCAAATTACAATGTAAGAACTCCATCAGTGAAAAAAGGATATATTCTTAAAGCCTTAGCTGACCTTTCTAAAGACAGATATACAAATGTAAAAGAATGTGCAGTCAATTCAGCTTTTCAGTTTTCATCTGGATATTTGGTATTGGCAGGGTCTACACATAACAAAACAGTTGATTCAGCCAACTCAGTAGCAAAAACAAGAAGTCACAATTGGTCATGAGTTCTACACACCAAATCATAACTAATGAGAATTTTGCTAATCAACCAGTTTTCAAGGAGCCTTGAAAATACGGCCTAATCAGCATACAGCAAAGTCCTTATATCATAGATGCACTTGCCTATTTCAAAGAATTCTATAGCAATTGTAGAAAAGTCTATTTTTGTATGCTAGCATGTATTGGAAAAAAATCCAGAATGATTAAGTCTTCTGGCATGTATTTTAGCTATTACAGCTGTTTGCAATATATATGTGCTACATCTATATTTGAAATCTCTGCCGTTGCCATTCACCATCTGCCCAAAGATGGGTGAAAATGTCTATGGTTTTTGTTCATTGCTTATGAAATTGTACATAGCAATTTGCCAAACCTGTATTATTTTTCCAAGTCTTTTTCAAGCATGTAATCAATATCCTTGGAATGTTAAAGTAAAAACTTTAAAGTCCCTTAAGGCCACAAATATAAATTGTCTTTTAAATTAGAAGATGCACAGGACACCTCTCACAGCAATTTTGACTACCAAATTATTATTATTTAATAATGCTCTGATTATTCAAAAATCCCAAGCCTCTGAAATACAGTGAGAAAAGGAATCTAGAAACAAGACAGTGTCACAAGTCCCAGGGTCACAGAGAGTCCCTTCTGCACTGGTATCCAAGAGTGAAATTCTTACCTCCCTCAACTCAGTGACTCTTTTTTTTTTTTTTTTTTTTTTTTTTTGAGACGGAGTCTCCCTCTGTCGCCCAGGCTGGAGTGCAGTGGCGCCATCTCCACTCACTGCAAACTCCGCCTCCCGGGTTCACGCCATTCTCCTGCCTCAGCCTCTCCGAGTAGCTGGGACTACAGGCGCCCGTCACCATGCCCGGCTAATTTTTTTGTTGTATTTTTAGTAGAGACGGGGTTTCACCGTGTTAGCCAGGATGGTCTTGATCTCCTGACCTCGTGATCCGCCCGCCTCGGCCTCCTAAAGTGCTGGGATTACAGGCGTGAGCCACCGCGCCCGGCCGTGACTTTTATTGTAAGATAAAATTCTCACACTACTGGTCCTCTGATATCTAGACTTCAGTGCATTTATGAGATTAAAATTTGTGAGAAAGGTAATGAGATTCCCCTAGAAGAACACATAACAATACAAGGGAATATGGACAACCCATGGTATGTCAGCAACTGGGGCAACAAAAAGCTAGGCATTATAGTATTATAATTATTATATAAGTATTATTATAACCTACCACAACAGTATTATATTGTACTATAGACCATCATAATAGTGAAGGATCATAACAGTCTTCCTGAATCATTTCTAAAAGTTGTTGATTTCAGTGGTGTCTATTTAAAACTTTAAAAAGCAAGTTGTTTTAATTTAAAACTATTTTCCTCAAAATTGTTTAAAATTCTTAAACTTGGAGTATTTAAGGGTTAAATTCCAGTTACCAGTAAAATTTACTCACTGCTGTGAAAGTATAGCACTAAGGAAATACTGTAACTTGAAAAGTCAATTCTATAATAATTATATAAAATATACCATATCATTAATATTCATAATTTAAAACATAGATTGGAGTTTAAAATTTTAATCTCAAGGATTTTTCCTAAAATAAAACCCATCATCCGAAACCCCTCACCCATAGTCTGAAGCAAAGTTCCACTTCACAGAGGATGATTCTTATATACTTTACACACAAATCACCTTTATGAGACAAATGAGTACAATTGAAATAAAAAATCAGAGTTCTGACCACTCAAGTTTCTTCTGTTTCTGTTGAACTGTTTCTGAATAAATGTGGCAATCACATCAAGGCTCTACAACACCTGGATTTGATTCTGTATCCTTCAGGATTACTTTTCTTTCACATCAGATGAATCACTCATGAGATCTGCTGATGGATTAGTCCGTGATCCATTCTTCTCTCTATTCATTCCGTAATGATTATCCTTTTATTAAAATCTTCTCATACTCAGATTATTTATACCCATAAACACTGTCCTGTCTAGGTCTGCATTTGAAAAGAAATGTCAAAACTTGTAACTGAAGACTCAACCTGCTTTAATTTAATTTTGTGGGCACACAAGCCCCTTCTTAACTGAGTAAGCATTACTATCAGGTAGTCATAACTTCCACCTAGCCTACAGTCAGAGATACAATTATACTCTCCAGTAGAAGACAATCAACAATACAGGCACATTTTTATTCTTTGCCAATTTTATAATGGTAGAAGGGCTTTTTTGGCAATCACGTTACTGGCAGGCTATATCTATCTGATAAAATATAATCTTAAAACCTGTCTTCCTTTTCAAAATTCATGGATTTGCTGTTTTAAATGTCAAGAAGTGTTTGCCCTTTTAAAATATGCATTTATTTATAACTATATTTTCTTTATGAACCTTGGCTCTGGAATTATTCAAGATTTGACCAATAAATAAGAGAAAGTTAAAATACTGCATTAAAAACAAAAAAATTTGCATCAAGCGAAGATAATAAAAAGTTGGTTCGTTCATATTTATTCTAGATGGGCTGTGCTAGATAACAAATTTAAAATATTTTGAGTCTCTCTTTTATAACAATTCAATGTTTCTTATAGGCCTCTAAATCACTTAGCATATGATGTGGGAATGCTTAGCATAGTGCACTAAAAATGCTACATAAATCTTTGCTGACTCAAATTGAAACAAACTGTGAATTACACATAAACAGATAAATGACAATGTTAAATAGTCACTGATCGATAGAGGTCAAATAGATTGTTATGGGAACAATCTATAGCTGCTATAGAAGATATAGCAAAGAAGTTGCATCTGAATATATTCATAAAACATTTATTTAAAACCTAATAAGATTTTTTAAAAACTTTGTAAAATATGACTTCAGCTGACTTTCTGGGGTTATTTATTTTACTTTTTGTCTTCGAGTTTTTGATTATCATTATTAACTGCTTTGGAGTTGGCAGCATTACTTGGTACTGTTAGAATTATAATTATCATTTTAGCCAAGATTGTGCAATGAGAGTTTCTGGGAACCAAGATGAGAGTAAGAAATGCCTCTATGTCTATGATGGTTGTTATAAAGCTTATGTACTTTATACTTCTACAGAGCTTGTTCACTTTTTATGCTCAATGCCAGCTATAGATTAGAAGCAAATTCCGTCCCATCACTTGCTGCTCAGAACACATCAAGACACGGCCACTGCTTAGATAAAAATTCAAACCCCTGAACAGAGCTTAAAGGGCCAGTGACCAAATGGCAGCTGCCTCCTGCAGCCTCTTTGCTTACCTCTCCCAGCTTACTAAACTCCAGAAATAATGACTTTGTGTGTGTCTCTGTGTGTGTGTGTGTGTGTGTGTGTGTGTGCGTGTGTGTACCCTAGAGAATAGTTAAAGAGCCCTGGCCCCAGATTGCCTGATTCGAAACTTGATTCCAACATTTTCCATATGTGGAAGCTCTAAACATGTATATAAACATTCTGGATCTCAATTGCCCCACCTGTAAAATGGGATCTCATATGACTATTGTCAGAACTAAATGAGGTAATACATGTAAAGTGCATAAAACATTATCTGTCCACAGAAGTAAGCACTTTTGTAGAGGTTAAGTGTCATGATTGTTTTGTTATTTTAGAAGGTAATCAAACACGTTTATTGAATGAATGGATCTAATTGCTAGCTAGATAGACTAGCATAATGAAAATGGCATGGGGTTCTGGAGGCTGACAAATCTTAATTTGAAGACTAGCTCTCTCTCTTCCCACCCCCTTCTGTCACACGTGTTCACACACGCAGAAAACCTAAAGCATAGGCATTTAAAGCCATTTAGAATAAGAGTTAAGTTTCCCTCATTAACTTTTTTTTTTTATACTTTAAGTTTTAGGGTACATGTGCACAATGTGCAGGTTTGTTACATATGTATCCATGTGCCATGTTGGTTTGCTGCACCCATTAACTCGTCATTTAGCATTAGGTATATCTCCTAATGCTGTCCCTCCCCCCTCCCCCCACCCCACAACAGTCCCCAGAGTGTGATGTTCCCCTTCCTGTGTCCATGTGTTCTCATTGTTCAATTCCCACCTATGAGTGAGAACATGCGGTGTTTGGTTTTTGGTCCTTGCGATAGTTTACTGAGAATGATGGTTTCCAGTTTCATCCATGTCCCTACAAAGGACATGAACTCATCATTTTTTATGGCTGCATAGTATTCCATGGTGTATGTGTGCCACATTTTCTTAATCCAGTCTATCGTTGTTGGACATTTGGGTTGGTTCCAAGTCTTTGCTATTGTGAATAGTGCCACAATAAACATACGTGTGCATGTGTCTTTATAGCAGCATGATTTATAGTCCTTTGGGTATATACCCAGTAATGGGATGGCTGGGTCAAATGGTATTTCTAGTTCTAGATCCCTGAGGAATTGCCACACTGACTTCCACAATGGTTGAACTAGTTTACAGTCCCACCAACAGTGTAAAAGTGTTCCTATTTCTCCACATCCTCTCCAGCACCTATTGTTTCCTGACTTTTTAATGATGGCCATTCTAACTGGTGTGAGATGGTATCTCATTGTGGTTTTGATTTTCATTTCTCTGATGGCCAGTGATGATGAGCATTTTTTCATGTGTCTTTTGGCTGCATACATGTCTTCTTTTGAGAAGTGTCTTCAAGTCCTTCGCCCACTTTTTGATGGGGTTGTTTGTTTTTTTCTTCCCTTATTAACTCTTAAGAGCCAAACATGGCAAAGACAAGACAGAAGCAGTCCTTATGAACAAAAGTTGCATTACGTTCTGCATACTCTGTGTTGGAAGGGATGGAGATGTGTAGAACATTTCCAAACTTCCCATTAAAAATGTTTTAAATGAGTATATGTCAGAATGTGAATCAGCAAACTAGACCATTTTTTTAAATTTGTATAAATTTAGAGTGTACAAATGGATTTCTGTTAAATGGATACATTGTGTAGTGGTGAAGTCTGGGCTATTCGTGTTTCCATTACCTGAATAATGTACGTTGTACCCATAAAAAAATTTCTCATTCCTCAGCCCCTTCCCACTCTCCCACCCCTCTGAGTCTTCATTGTCCATTGTTTCACACTCTGTTTCCATGTATATACACTATTTAGCTCTTACTTATAAGTAAGAACATGTGGTATTCGTCTTTCTGTGTGAGTTGTTTCATGTAAGATAATGGCCTCCAGTTCTATCTATATTGCTGCAAAATACATGATTTCATTATTTTTCATGGCTGAGTAGTGTTCATATGTGTATATGTATGTGTGTGTGTGACTGTGTGTGTACATATATACGTGTGTGTGTGTGTGTGTATATATTATTTTTGTTATCCAGTCATCCACTGATGGACACTTTGGTTGATTTCATGTCTTTGCTATTGTGAATAATGATGCAATAAACATATAAGTGAGGTATCTTTTGGATATAAAGATTTATTTTCCTTTGAGTAGATACCCAGTAGTGGGATTGCTGGATTGAAAGATTGTTCTATTTTTAGTTCTTTGAGAAAATCTTCATCCTGTTTGCCATAGAGGTTTTGTTGATTTACATTCCCACCCACAGTATATAAGGGTTCTCTTTTCCCCACATCCTCTCCAACATCTGTTTGTTTGTTTGTTTTGTCTTTTTAGTTACAGCCATTCTGACTGGTGTAAGATGATATCTCATTGTGATTTAATTTGTATTTCTCTGATTAGTAGACCATTTTACTAAAATGGAGCAGTTCTGCCATCTCTGCTGTGCAGCCTTCCGTGAATTGTCAAGCCTTCCCCATGTTCTGCTGCACAGCCACACAGCACCTACCAAGTCTTATACATGCACAACCCTCCTCTCTTCACATCCACACTCCACCCCCTCCAATTTGGCTTCTAGGCAAATATCTCCAAATTACTGAATCTGAAGGATTCACACATCACATTCTTATCTTACAAGATTGCCCAGGTCTTCTGGATTTTGAAACACTCCAACCTCTTGGTTTCTCTTTTCTCACCGCATCCTAAGGTATCTCCAAACTTCTCTGACTTCTCTTTCTCTTTCATGCGTTTCTCTATTTCTCTATTCCTAACAATATCCAAATACTGCCTTCCAAAGAATTTAGCTCTGGCTCTCTTCTCTCCTCTCTCTGTATTCTCTCATGAGGTGATCTCATAAGTTCCCATACCATAAGAGCACATATCCCATGTATATGATGATGACTTCCAAATGTATATCTTCAGGCCAAACCAACAACTCTGTTGACAATATCAGAGATATCTCAAATATACCATGTCCAAAATGGAACCCTTGATTAAACTCCCCAGAAATGTGTTCGTGCCCTAGGGTTTTCCTTCTACACAAATGATACCAGTACCCGTTTAGTTGCTCATTCCTAAAAACTAGAAGTCATTCTTGGTTCTTCCGCATTCCCTGTGCTTTACTCCTTTATCCATTCAGTAACCACACATACACATTCTACCGCTAAACTTTTCTCTATTCGAATCATTTTCTCTCTATTCATTTCCACAATTACTCTGTTTTAAGACAAAATCATGACTCACTGGAATTATGGCAACAGCCTTCTAACTGATCTCTCTGCCCCTAACTTTGAACCCCTCCTATCCATTATCCACAGGATGATCTTTAGAAATACAAATTAAGTGATATTCCTATCATGCATTAAACCTTTCAAAAGCTTCTTATAACACTTAGAGAATAAAATTTGAAAACAATACCTTGCCCTAAAGGCCCCAGTATGATCAAATACTTCCCAGCTCTGCAAACTAAACATTAATCAATTTTCCCCCTGCTGACTGCACTGGTCTCCTCCAGGTTTCTCAAACATGCCAATCTCTTTCTTGCTGCAGTGTTTTCACATTTGATGTTAGCTCTGTTTAGAAAAATATCCTTCACATTATTGGCAGATCTGACTTCTTATCCTTCAGGCCTTAGTATAATTGTACAAATTATTGCATTTTGTGGCAAAATGTACTTTACAAAGAGAGCTACAGCACTACATCCTAATAACATGGTCTTCTTACAATAAGACTTTGAGATTCCTCCCATCAAGAGGTAAGAGGTCTATGTTCTTTCCCCTTAAATCTAGATGGACTAATTACTACAAAGTAAATGATGATATTATGCAATTTCTGAGGCTGGATCATAAAAAGCAATACAGGTTCTGCCTAGTTATCTTGGATCACTCACTCTTGCAACCCAGGCACCATGCTGTGAGGAACTGCAAGTAGCCTGAAGAAGCTCACCTGGAGATGCACCAATATCCAAGCCACAACTATGGCCAAGCTCCCAGGTGACCACCAAATCAACCTGGCCAGCCATGTGAGTGAGCCAACATGTAAGAGGATTATCCAGCCCATAGAGCCATTCTAGGTGATACCACACGGAGTAGAGAGGATCTGCCCTTGCCAAGCCCTGCCAAAATTGCAGACTTGTGAAGAAAATAAATAATTATGGTTATTTTAAGCTACCAAGTTATAAGATGGCTCATATGTGGCAACAAATAACTGAAACACCTTCTCAGTGAGGCTTTCCCTTAACTATGCTATGAAAAACTGTCCTTTTGCATTAATCTCCATCACTGAAATTTATTCACTTCTTTCATAGTATTTGTCACAATTTGTAAGTATTTATTCTTCCCTTTTGACTTAGCTATTTCATAAATTTAATGAGAACAAGTAGTGTATCTATTTTAACCATACAAGCATATGCACCAGCACCTAATAATTTGCACTTGCTCTGAAACATCTGATAAATGAATAAACACACATATTGCAATGATATGTCTAAATTGCAGCCTGAGACAGTCCCCACCCCCAGTATCTCATGAGATCTTAAAGTCAAGGACCAGATTGTTTAAATCTTTGTATTCACTGTATCTTGTATAGTGAACACTCCAGGTCCTTAATAAGCATTTTCATAAATTAATACATATGAAAATCTAAATAAATAAAATTTTATGGCAATGCCATAAAATTTGATGGTAATTAATATTTTAATGACTCAGCTACACTGACGGTTGGTAGGAGGATTAGGTCTAGATAATTGAATAATTAAAACAGTCATCTAGTTAGTTAGATATTGACAAATTTTTTCTGTAAAGACCATAAACTAAATATTTTAGACTTTGCAGGCCATACGGTCTGTCACTAGTGCTCAGCTGACACTGTACCACAGATGCAACCATAGAAAATACCTAGATGAATGAGTGAGGTTTTTTTCCAAAGAAACTATTTGCAGAAACACGTGGCTGTCAGTTTTGACCTTCAGGCCTAGTTGGTCAACTCCTGATCTAGATAATTTAATTGGAATAAATATTTTTATTCCATGTAAGAAAAACAACACGATTGTATTTCTGATTATGTTACTTAAATATTTCTACATTTTCTTTTAGTAAATTATGCGTGCTATATCATGATTATCAAAAGCAAATTTGCAAAGAAACATTTTCACACATCCTCATTTTACAGTAAACCAAAGGCTATTTGCTTTCTAAACTATTAATGGAATCTGACACAGGCTTTGGTTTGGGACAGGACAACCCTCTTGTGATGGTCATTAAAATGCCTGCTCCCCGTAAGACCATTTTAAGTTGACCTGGAATTTTCTTGCTAATGTCTTCTCCACACTAATGAAGTAATTATGATATTACATGCTTTTCTTTTTATTTCCATTTTTCCTCCTTGGAATATCTACATTACTTCTAAATACTCATAAAACATTCACAATTTTCCTTGGAGGCCATTAAAATACTGATGAAATTAGCAGGAATATCTCAAATTAAGCTTTCCCAAAGAGCCTTTGATCTAAATTTAATAAGACAACATATTATTTTACTATCTAAAAATAAAATCCAATCATGGTTGCTAATATGTAATAATGCATTATATTTATTTGTCTTAGATGAGTTAACATAAAGAAAATAAAATAACATTTGTTTTCCTCTAGTAAATTATAAATAACTTTTTAATGTTTAAGCTAAAGACATACTTAGAAATAAATATTCTTACAATGTTAATTCTTACTGAGAAATGCTCTTTTTCCTTCTGTTTTGAACACTTCATATTTTAGCTTACATAAAATCAATGTATGTTTAAAAAATATTTTATTACTGTGTCCTTGTTTATTTTATTAAAAGCTAGAGACAGTTACTTTGGTTTCTGAAGGGACCTGTCTATATTTATGTGATGCTTATAAAGGAAAGAATAAGTGGTTTTGACTCAGCAGACCACTGATCTTGTTTATATTGTTATGGGTGATCATATAAAGGCTATGTGCTTAAGATCCCTCCCAAACATACATACAGCTAAATATAAAACATAAATGGATAAATCAAGGTGAAAATCAGTCATTAAAGTAATTTGACATTTCACACCACAAAGCTGCAACCTTATTGAGTAATTTTGTTTGGTACAAGAATTGTGTTTGATAGACACTATGAAATGTAAATTGTGACCTTAGGCAATATAAAAAATTATTTTACTTCTGCACACTCAAAAATTGCAGTTTAATTAAAGGTTCCTGCGTATCATATACAGACATCATCCTCACTATGTTTTTTTAAAGTGTAAATTACCTACTTTCAAATAAATGGCACTTGCACATTTTTCACCTGACTTATCTATTAATCACTTATATTTACTGAATTTAATAATATTGGCTCAGTGTCTCTTTCTCTTTCCACATAGTAACAAGTTCAGGAAGTACTGTCACTAATATTGTTTTTTCAGGAGACATTTTTGTGTGTGTCTACATTAGCTTCAGCAGCATGGTATGACCCAGTGCTTCGTAGCAGTGAAATAAGGGTTAGTCAAAATGTTGGCATCTCCTGGAGATTAGAGTGTGGCTATGAGAGAAAAATAAATAAATGAATAAGCCTGAAAATTTAGTTACTAATAGGGTTGGGAGAAAATCAAAGATGGAATGAGGCATCAGTAACCATGTAATTTATCATCTAAACTGAGACACTTCTGAAAGTGAAACGGTTGTTAGCAATTATGTCCAGACAACAGAAATAAAATCAGACTGTCCCACACAAAACAAGATGTAAAATCACCCGAGGATAATCTTACCCCAAGGAGATAGAAAGGCAAGATCAAGATAAGAATAAGTTATAGGAAGAATGGCTATTTCTCAAATGCCATCAGGTAACAGAGATCTAAATGGTTGTCTCTGGTGATAAATGTGACAGGAGGTACTATTCTGTGATGAGGTTGCCAGTTAAAATGCAGGACTCCAGTGAAATTTGAATTTAGCACAAACAACAAATAATTTCTTAGTATAAGTTTGTCTCAAGCAACATTTGAAACGTAGCTTATACCATTTAAAAATTCTCATTTATCTGAAATGCAAAGTTAATTGGGAGTCCCATATTTTTTAAGGGAATTGTTAGGATGGATATATTATGTAAGAACTGAAAAATCTACCACTGCACTATATACTCCAAGGTGACACACAGAACACTTTTTTTGAACTAGGTAATAAGGAATTCATAGGTGAGAGAAGCACTGGAATCTTTGGTGGTAGCTGTCCCCTGCAGGCTAGTGTTAAGCAGGAAACGCTGACATGGAAATAGGTCATCTAAAATTAGCGGAAATGGTAAGATTCCTAAATAGCAGCGAGGCAGCACTTAATCATTTGAGGCAATGTGAACATAATTATCAAATTGTAATAAGGCTAGAGTGACAATCATAATATCTTGATCTAAGTTATCTGTAGTGGAAGCTAATATATCTTGGTGCTCCAGAGGAAACATAGATTGACAGCTTATTGGTATTGCTCAATTTATATGAGCATAAATATCAAGAGCTGGTGATCATATGGCTCATATTGACTGCCAAAATTGACAATGGCAGTCCCTCAACCAGTTTCAGATCTAAGTCAATTTGTAGAACCTGTTGGTTAAAGAGAAGGCCTGTTTGCCTTGAGGACGACCCCTGCAATGTAATTACAAGTCTATTCCTTTGATCCTCCCATTTGACATGATAATAATCCACTGGAGAAGAAAGAATATCCAATATCACAAAGAGGGCTAAATTCCAGGTCTGAGGTGACACTAATACCGGGAGATCCAAAATGCCCACATTGTCTTGGGATGAGTGGGAGTTTAAGGAGACTGGGGGGAAATTAGATTTTGGTCCAAGTCTGATACAAAAAGAGCACAATGGACACTTAAATACATCCTGAAGATATTTACAAGTCTCTGGATATATATTTGAGAGAGACACAGTACTTAGAAGCAGACAGAACCCATACATTGGCTTTTATATTTGTATTTGTAGAGCAGCAACCATTACAGTAGGAAAAGCCAGGTTGAAATTCCTGAAAATCACCTCCAATACCAAGATGGTAAATTAGAAATAATACCTCATGCAGAAATTAGTGCCATCCTCAAAGTTTTGAGGACACGGAGTGATGGTACTCACCAGAGAACTGTTCAATCAACCTATGAGGCTCCTGCATAGGAAAAGATGGAGCATGGTAGAACTATTTATTATACATTTAACTGGTTGGCAACCCCAACCATAGCTGCCATTCCAGGTGCAGGTCTTTACTGAAGTATATCAGTAAGGCATCTGGCACCTGGTAAGGTGATGTTAATGTGGTCGATGTCGTTTTCCTGAAGCACAGCATCAGGGAGGATTGGAATAAACATACCTTTACATGGTAAACACAGCAGAACACAGTCACAGAAATGTCTCAGGGCTATGTTACCTCTTCCATTCCTTGTCATAATATTGTCTATAGGAACTTTGATTGTCTTTATTTATTTATTTGAGGTGGAGTCTTGCTGTGTCACCAGGCTGGAGTGCAGTGGCTTGATCTTGGCTCACTGCAACCTCCACCTCCCGGGTTCAAGCAATTCCCCTGCCTCAGCCTCCTGAGTAGCTGGGACTAAATGTTCATGCCACCATGCTCGGTTAATTTTTTGTCTTTTTTTAGTAGAGACGGGGTTTCACCATGTTAGCCAGGATGATCTCGATCTCCTGACCTCATGATCCACCCGCCTTGGCCTCCCAAAGTGCTGGGATTACAGGCATGACCCACTGCGCCCAGCCCTTTGATTATCTTCTAATTCCACAAACTATGCTATGTTGACACCAGGCCAATAGAACTTTCCCAATAAGACATATGCATGCTGAAGAGTAGAAAAGGAATCCCAAAATCCTGCAGAGATCTACCAACTAGTTAAATTTTCAGAATTCCAAGTCCATATTAGGACAGTACATCTAAAGTAAAAGTAAGTTAATATACTTCAAACTTCCTATTACTTGGAAAGAGCCATAATGTTGTGTAGGCATCACTGGATTTTGGAGGGACTATTGTTCTAACCATTTATATAGTGAAAATTGAATGCTAAAAAATTCAAGTGGGGTCCACAGTAATAGAGGGTTCTTCAGCCAGAGCAAACTGCCATGATTCAGGACATACAGCCTAGTAAAGCCCATGTTATTATATTAGAGATATTCTTGGAATATAAGGATGCTATCTATGTAGAGAGTCTGTGGAGTAAAAAATAATAATCTTCTCTGTGGACAAAGTTGCAAGTCAGACATTCATTTCAAATGGGGATATCTGATATTCATTTCAAATGGAGAGAGAAAAATGGCCACAGGTATTATTAGATACTGAATCCTGGGCAGTGATGAATGGCTTAGTCACTTAACCAGGTATTGAAAAATAAGGCTAAAATCATGGAAAATCAAGGAAAAGATTGCATGATCCATATAAAGGAAATGAGCACAATATATGCCGATCTTTGTGTCTCATAGTAATTCCATCCAGAAAGTATTAATCATAAGGGAAGCTCTCCTCAACAAAGTGAGTGTGATGTCCTCTCCGGTGGTACAGTTTTCAGCCACTTTAGTGTTTAAATTATGACCAATGAACAGGGGGACCAGGGTGGAAGAGATTGAAGCTATGCATGAGCCCAACAGCACTGGTTCCTCCCCACAAAGTCTTGCTGAAATATTGCTACTAACCAACTTTCCAGCAGGAGAAGAATATCTGAGCTCTTGATATTTTCAGAAGAGACTAGTGAGTCACCTCTCAGTGGTGACTTCATTGAGCCTCTCCTACCTGGGAGCAGAGAGTGAGTTGACTTTATTAGAATTACTATAAACTTTGGATATGGGTTTGCCTTCCCTGCCCAGAAAGACAACATACAAAATCTTAAGGCAGAGGAAACAAGCCAGATATTTTACTTTTGACTTTTAAAAAAGACTTTTATAATTCAAAGCTATTAACTAGACAAGAACCTCAGCCATTCACAATATGCAGGCTTGAGGAGGTATAGGATCCCTGACACACAAAGAAACTTTCTCTTAATAAAAAAACAAAAACAAGACAATGACAGAAAACAACCAGTAACTAACCTTACTAAGGTGCTACAAAGGACAAAGCCTAAGATTGGAACTAATATTCTAACCTCTCTATTAAATTAATACCCTTCAGAGGACAGAATCCTGATCTTGGATCTCTTAAGTATAAAGATTAGGGAGTTTGGTACATGAATAGATGCTGGGGGTGAAACTAGGTGTATTAGGGTTCTCCAGAGGGAAAGGACTAATAGAATAGATGTATATATGAAAGGAAGTTTATTAAGGGATATTGACTTACATGATCACAAGGAAAAGTCCCACAGCAGGCCATCTGCAAGCTGAGGAGCAAAGGAAGACAGATCGAGTCCCCAAACCTCAAAATCAGGGGAGTCAAGAGTGCAACCTTCAGTCTGTGGCCAAAGGCCAAAAAGCCCCTGGCAAACCACTGGTGTAAGTTCAAGAGTCCAAAAGCTGAAGAACTTGGAGTCTGATGTTGGAGGGCAGAAAGCATTTAGCATAGGAGAAGGATGAAAACAGGGAGACTCAGCCAGTTTAGTCCTTATATGTTCCTGTGCCTGCTTTTTATTCTAGCTCCCCTGGCAGCTGATTAGATGGTGCCCACCCAGATTGAGGGTGGGTCTGCCTCTACCAATCCACTGACTCAAATGTTAATCTTTTTTGGCAACACCCTCACAGACACACCCAGGAACAATACTTTGCATCCTTCAACCCAATTAAGTTGATACTCGATATTAACCGTCACACAGGGTATCTTCCTACATTTTTTCAAGAGGTATCTATTTTATAACATGAAGTCTGAATGTTCAAGAAACAAAGTCTGCATTGGGTTACGTATCAGAACCACAATGGGAAACATAAGTACACTCACAGTAGGATAATTCAAAGAAGGTTTAATAAAGGATTTGTTTACAAAATGGTACGCATGATTTAGGGAAACCAGAAAGGAGCATGCACTACCCTGTAACCACCATTAGGCCCCAAAAGAAAAGGAGATGGAATGCTTTTCATCAGAACCAAAATGAGAAATTATGTGGAGAGGCCCACATGAGAAGAACTGTCTCCCTTAAGTCAGTAACTAGGACACTATGCAGGAAAAGAGCAAAGATAGTAAAAGCATGGCCTCACTCTCCACCTTCCCTCCTGTTTTCTGCAGGACTGCTCATTGGCCTAATCTACCCAAGATCAAAGGGCAAAGGAATTCATCATGAGCTCTATATAAATTAGCCTTCCAGGATTGAAATCCAGTTTAAAAAGACAGAAAGTAGATTTGAAATAACAAACAAGATATCCAGCAAAGGCTGCATTTCTCAGTGCTTTACATTTCTTTGAGCTTGTTTACTTCTCCCAACATAGAATTTCTTCCTAAATAGAGATGGAGAAAAATCCAGAGACATCCATTCTGTGGAATAAAATACACAAAAAGGGACTACAGTTGTCCGTCTTTATCCATAGGGGATTTGTTCCAGGAATTCTTGTAGATACCAAAATCCACAGATGCTCAAGTATCTTATATAAAATGGTATAGTATTTGGATATAACCTATGCTCATTCTCCTGTATATTTTAAATCACCTCTAGATTATTTATAATACTAATATAATATCAATATAATGCAATATAACCTCTATGTAAATAGCTGATATACTATATTGTTTAGGGAATAATGACCACAGGAAAAAAAGTCTGTACATGTTCAGTACAAAGAAAATTTATTTCCCAAATATTTTCCACCCTAGTCAGTTGAATTCACAGCTGGGGAACTCCTGAATATGGAGGAACAATTGTACTCTTAAATATATATTGCTAGGCAAATGAAGCCAATCTGAAAAGGCAACATATTGCATGATTCCATTTATATGACAACCTTGAAAAGGCAAAACTATAGAAATGGTAAATAGAAATGGACTAAGGTGGAGGAGGGTCGAATAGGTGAAGCACATGAAATGTCTGGGGGCAGTAAAACTATTCTGTGTGCTACTGTAATGGTGGATACATGACAATATGCATTTGTCAAACGTAGCAATTTATGGCACAAAGTATGAACACTAATATATAGAACTTAAGCAATGATCATTTAGAAGTTTGCGAAATTCCAGGATGGACTATAACAAAAGGATCTAATACTATTATTACAGTTGTATAAAATAACATCATTGAAGGGGGTGGAGAAAAGAGGTGCTGATCCATTTAACTTTAGAAAAGCATAGAGACTGTAAGACTAAAGGCAAAAGGAATTGTACATAAGCCTGTGATCTCATTGATAAAGTTGTCTTCCATGGGAGTTCAGGTTAACAATTCTGAAACCACTATACTAGAATTAGACAATTAAGTGAGTATGTGGAATGTGGAAGTTATGTTTTTTACATGTTGTTGTATATTACAGCAAACAAGGGGAGAAGGTGGGAATGATGTATGTAATGAATTAGAGTTGAAGATATTATATACTTACGTTTAGCTTGATATAGATACAGATGGATGTATAAATATTTACATATATTTGTATGTTCAGAAGTTAGTGTGCACACATGTATTTCCTTGCTCTGTCAGATGAGAGGGCCTACGAGCAATGACACTCCAGTAGCAATGAGCATATCTAGCAGAAAGATCTTGATTCCTAACACCATTCTCCAATAAAAGGAACCAGAGCTTCTTGAGGAAATAGCTAATTCCAGAGCTCGGGCAGGAAATATATAAGATGAGCCTGAAACTTCTTATAATGACAGGAATTAAGGAAGTGTTCAACAACAACAAAAAGAAACCACGATAGTGTTATGTCAAAGGGACATAAAAGTCAACTGAACCAACTCCCAATGGCTAAAGCTGGAAAAATTTGAGCAATGTAATAAAATTGTATTGGAAAATGATTTAGAGTATATTATAAATATCCATGAGTTTATAGTGATATTCACAAATGATTGAATCAAAAAAGGAGGACAAAAGATAAATCTCCCATTCAGAAGAATAAAAAATGATTTATGTAGATACTGTACCCTCAAAGAGGTTAGCATAATTCTTCATAGTGATTTTCTTCCAAAAGGTACAGTATGGCAAAGAAAGGGGGATAACTTCACCATGGAGAAACCTAGCAAGCACTACCTCGGCCAGATTTTCAAGGTTAACATCCACGATAATAAGTGATGCTGATAGCATGTACCCTTAGTATGATGTGATAAGAATAGCACTTTACCTTTGTAGTCTTTTTTCCAAAAATGCACATTCTCATCTAATAATGAGAACACATAAGACAAATCCCAATTGAGGTATATTCTGCAAAGTAACTGAATTATACTCTTTAGAACTGTCAAGGCCATAAACAAAAAAGAAAATCTGAAAAAAACTGTCACAACCAAGAGGAGGCTAAAGAGACATAATGTCATAATGTGGTATCTTGGATGGGATCCTGGAAGTGAAAAAGAACATTAGTTAAACACTAAGAAATCTGAATAAAGTATGGGTTTTAAGTAATACTAATGTATTAATATTGGTTCATTAATTTTGGCAAATGTACCATACTAATCTAAGATGTTAAGAGTAAGGAAAATTAAGTGTGGGGTATATAGGAAATCTGTGCAATCTTCAAAACATCTCTATATACCTAAAATTATTCTAAAATCAAAAGTTTATTTAAAAGAAAAGGCATTATTCATGAATCATAGGCATAAAATATCTTCTCTGTTCAAACTTCACAATCTGTCATAATATATCACTATTAAACCAAATGATGAACTCTTTATATACATTTGAAATGTTTTTGTCACGACACACCTAACATATATACTAGGTTATAACTATCATGAAAGAATCCTTCCAGATTATAACCACGCGGTGAAGCCTGGTTATTAACTACTTGGTAGTTAATAACTACTTATAGTTATTAACTACTTGGCTTCTGGTCATAAATCATTCTTTAAAAAGGAAGATACAACGGCTACACTTGAGTCTTAAAAGTAGTTGTTGTCTCTTAACAGTAATTCCTAAATATTTCAGCTACTTCCAGAAGGCCAATGGACCACTTCACATCAAGGCCTTTCTCTTCATTCTATTTAGGCTAATGCTGATGACTTATGATTGAGGCTCTGACCTTTTATGAGTCTATCATGAACATCAGGAACACATATATCATAACAGTACAGCTCTGAAGTGGCAATCTGCTTAGTGTTTTGTGATAAATCTTTCTCCATTCAGTAGACTAATATTTCTTTAGGCTCTGTTAGTGCTAGTCTCTGTGCTGGGTCATAGAAACAAGAAAGGTATCATTCCCATTTTCACAGAACTCACGTCTAGTTGGGAAGACATATATGAATAACTGGTTTGTTAAGTCTGAATTAGATAGATAGAAAAACTGCTTTCAAGGAAAGCCTTCATTCAAACACAGTCTATCTACACTACTTTCCTTAACACCCCTAAGAATTCTCAAGTAGATACATCATTTCCTAATACCTCTAAGTGACCAAAAAGTTTTAAATCAAAATTCCCATGCATGTAACAAATAATTTAACCTTACTTGAAGAGAGGCCTGGCCTTTGTTTCATGCGGGGAGTGATCTCAGGGAAGAGCATCTTTGTTACGTGGGAGCCTCGACTACCACACAGTTTAACAGTGTGATTTATGACAAGGTCTTTGGGTCATGCAGTGTTTACCTCCAGAGAGACTGGAGACTATGGGCAATCAACCATGGAGCCCCCAATTAAAATTCCAAACAACAAAGCTTGAGTAAGATTATCTAGCTGGCAATACAGGAAGTGTGTATTGTCACCCATCAATAATGGCATCCTTGCTAACCAAATGGACGGACTTTACACCACAACACTGCTGCCCTGTTTTCTCCTCTTACAATAGCAGGCTGTTCTAGTCAACAGTCTGTCTTGAAAATCCTCCAGGGAAGTAGTAGGCGTTGGTCTTTTATTCACCAATAGCCCAAATTTCCAGGGACCACATGACATCCTTTTCCAAGAACTCCCTCACTGTGCTCTACTCTGTTGCTTTTGAGGTAAGCTTACAAGTGAAGCTCAGCAGGTATCTAGACAATGAAAGTGTCCACCTCCTATGCCGGCAGATACATTCAATCTCTTGCTTCCCCTCTGTGTTAGTCAGGGTTCTCCAGAAAAACAGAGCCAGTGATAGAGTTTGGCAATTCCAGAATCTGCAGGGTGGGTCAGCAGGCTGAGAGCTGAGGATGAAAGTTCTGCCTAAAGGCCGTCTGCTGGCAGAATTCCCTTTTCTTGTGGCAGGTCAGTCTTTTGTTTTATTCGGGCCTTCAACTGATTGGATGAGACCTACCCATGTTATAGAGGGCATTCTGCTTACTCACAGTTCATTGACTTAATTTTAATGTCATTTGAAAATACCCTCACAGAAACGTTTAGAATGTTTGACCACATATCTGAGCACTGCAGCCCGGCCAAATTAACACATAAGATTAACTTTAAAAAAGAAATATTGCCCTTTTGTTCTCTCTCCCAAATATGAGATAAAAATCCAAAACACTTCCTCCTGGTCCATGTCACACTATCCTGCATTGACTTTCCTGTTTCAAACAATTCCTCTGGAATGTCTAGACACCCCCTTTCTATAGGTTAGTGAGTGTTTGGTGGGAATGGTGTCAAGGATTACAGGAGAGTTTGGAGAGCATGACAAGCTTGGAAACAGATTTCTAGCTTCTTTAGAATGCAGAGGTACCTATTTTCTTTACCTTTAGGAATTTACCTGTTGTCCCTGCATAAAAGAAGTCCTATGAGCATGCTGTGATGCAATTAAACAGGCAATCGCAACACAGTGTGTTAAGTGCTATAAAAAGGGCAGTGAAGACTGCATTGGAGATACATACAGAAAGATTTCTAAGTCAAGCTGGAGGACATGGGAAAGTAAAAAGAAAAAAAGTATAAAATCTGGAGACTGACGCACAAATAGGAGCTTTCTTGGAAAACAAGGTTGAAATAAGAAGGGAAGAGTTCACTCTGATTTAAGGAGTCACATATGTGACAACAACCAAAAGTAAGACATAGTGTGAGATTTTGGAAGAACTGCAAGTTATTGAGTCCCAGTGGGACAAAAACTTGAAGAGTCAAATCAAGAGACAAGAGATAACGTTGGAAAGGTAAATAACGACCAAATTTTAAAGCTCTCAGTAGGCTATACTAGAGAACTTGGATTTTATCCTAACAGCAGTAAGGAGAATTTGAATGATTTCAAGTAGGAAAGTGATATAGGCAGATTTACTCTTTAAGTTCAGCACTAAGTCAACATCTGGGAATACACAAATAAATGGCTTATAGTTCCATTTCTCCAAGAGCTCACAATTCAGTGACAAACGTTAAATTTTGTCATTGAGAGAACAAAAAAATACTATAGGTGTATCTGTTTTTTACTTTTACAAGATGTATGACTCAACAGCATGTTAGGGGATTGATTCTCAGAAACAAACATAAAAATCTTGCCATGGTATACTCATGTCTTTGTACATATTTGTACACATTGGTATTTGGTTTGTCTAATGAATAGAAAACTAAAAGGACAATGTCTGCTCAAGAAAACATAATTCACTCTAGGTATATCAAACAGAGGGAAAACATTATAGGAAAACTGTTGCCTTTTAGAAAAGTTAAAAAGAAAAAAAAAAAGAAAAGGAGAAGTGAAATAGAGCCTTCCAAAACTTCTAGGCTGGAACCCACTAGCCTGCACCTGTTACCCCACTTTGGAGATGCTATTGCAGCCTGTTCCAGATCCGTCAAATATGGGCCACCTGGACCCAGCTAGGAACTGCTGAAAAGGTGCTTTTCTGTCTTGGATACTGGAGTCCAGAATCATTTCACCTCCTCTGCTGCTACAGAAACTCCTATATAATTCCACAACCTGCCAACAACTGCCACATCACTGAAGACCAAAGCAGGAAGTTTTCTCAACTTATACCCTTCTGATTTCCTCACAATATTCCCCATTAGTAGAACATAGCCAGCTGGCAAGGGAGCCTAGAAAATGTAGACTCAAAATCTGAGCCATGCTAGTAAGAACAGAAAAAAAGCATAACAGGATGATACTGAGACACCACAAATAAATAGCTATCTCATCCCGTATTACATTCCAATGCCCTCATTTTGGGTTATTTCTCTTAAAATCTTTAATGATAAGTCCTTCTGGAAGTATTTATCAAGAATAATTGACCTCAGAAAGAAATGCTTGGAATCCAGGTTGTCCTTTACTAGAAACTAAATAAGATTAGGACATCTGCTAAAAATGCAAGTAATAGATGCTAAGATATCTGTGCGATTTCACTGGTTGTCAGTGACTATATTATAAACATTGGGCTAAGCACAGAACTTAGAGAACTTACCTGCTTAAAAGCAAGTCGACTTTAAGCTATGATCTATGGACTAGAATTTACAATGATGCTGACTAAGATGAAAGAACAGTAACAAATGCCAGGTTATTTCACAAAACCCCTCAAATTTAATTAAATTTCTATGGACATAACCAACAATCATTGGCTGATAATCAATGGTTTGTCTTAGCTATTTCAGGCTAAAGAAATCCTTAATTTGGGTGGACCTTCCTTACCTTAAAATGACCTGAACTACATCACAAGGTTCAGCATTGATCATTACAGTTCTGCATACTAATTACCATCCATAATCAGATGATCGGACATAACTCTATTATGCAAAAGTTAAGCTTGATTTTAGCAATTTGTTGATAGGAAGTATATATCCTTGTTCTGTTTTACCTCATGAATTATTTCAATTAATCCGGCACTGTGGTAGGCACTGTGCTAAGAACTAGTGATGCAGAGATAAAGAGAACCCTGCCTTAAAAGAGTTAATAAATTAAGATAAACTTTATTATTTAGTAGTGGAGACAGACAAGGATCAACACTAACAAGCTATGTTTTAAGGATGGTGTATACTATTGAGGACACCATCAAGTTATTTGATAATTATTAGGTTTCTCATTAATCAACATGCCGTTTCTTGTTGCACCAAGTTGTTAAGACCTGTTGAATTTTTAATACTAGCAAGGACTAGATAAGTGTTCTAGGTCCTGCATTTATAATGCTGGATACTGTCATGTGCACTTACAGTGCCTGCCTCAAGGACCTCCCTGTATAGCTGAGAGTTAGACAAGGAGGCAGCAATGTGAGGGCAATGAACAGTGCTAAGATGGAAGCTGAGCGAATGGTATTAAAGGGGTACCTCAACTTTTATACCCACTGTGTGTCAAGAGCTTTTACTTTTCATAGTTTAAGTAATGCCTTTATTACTTCATCTATAACTATCCCAAAGTAAACTTGATTTTTGAGTATATAAATGCAACTATCTAAATATAGTATAACAAATAGCTTTTCACAAGTACTTTTACTAATGGCAATAGAGAGAACAACTTGACCTTTCTCACAAAGTCTAAAACATCTGCTATAGTCCTCTGGAAAAATAAAGAACACAGAAGCAGAAAATAGTGCAGACAGTATAATCACACATAAATAAATTGTTTGTACATAATCTCAAAGTAGGCTTGTTCAAATAGTTCAAAATTGCTTCTAAAGGATTATCTAGCCACAGACTTGGCAAGCCAGCAATGATGTGAATCAAACATTTTTGCAAGATTTTTAAAATTAATACTGTGTTTCAGTGAGCTTGCAATTAGCAAAGCTTAAGGACTTAAATCATATCAAAAAATTGTTTAAGTCATAACCTCTCTCAGAGCTCAGTTCAATAAGATAACTAATAAAAGTGTCCTTGGATTTTTCAAATATATTATCACTTCAAATGGAGATTTTTAAATTTTTAGCTTTATTTATAATTATTACTATAAGAAATACATTTTGTAAAACCAGAATCTTCTGTTTTTCAAGGGACATATAAATAACATAGCACCAAAAAACCAGAGGAAATTTAAAACATCTACGAAAAACTCAGACTGGTTTGAAAGAGGCAGACATTTGGCATCCATTTCTCATCCTACTGATGGGAGAATGGTACATAAAAAGAAGTTTTAATTTACTTGTGTGTGTCAAGAGTTCACAGAACTGTGTCAGTCATATGCTTAATCATATAGGTAGCTACTATGTAATATATTCAAATATCATATATAGCATTCAAATAATCACATACTCAAAGTTTATAATCAAGGAAAACTCTTTTTCTTTCCCAAATATCTTTCCCCGTTAAACATACTATTAAACATGTTGTTTTGCCCTTACTTTGAATCTTCTTATCAGTTTTTTACCACAGTGCAAAATCCCAATAGAACAGGACACCCAAAGCTAGGAATGTAGGATGGGGAAATATCAGCCATACATAAAAATCATTTAGAGTGGCAAGCTCTAGACAGGAGGCAGGCCTGAGACACTTGAAAAACTTGAGATAAGAAGGGAAGTGCTCTTTGGAGTAGAAGTAACATGGTCCATGTCAAGATTTGTCTAAGGCTGGCTCCAACAGGGAGAGCACCTATCTACCAAAAAGAGGATCTCTGGAGACAGATTCCTGAGTTCAAACTTCAGCTCTGCCACTTCTAAGCTATATAACCTAAGACAAGTTCCTGAAACTTTCCCTGCCTCATTTCCTCACCTATGAAGTGGAAAATTTTACTACACTTCTCACAGTTTTTATGAGGACTAAAAGTTTTCATATATGTAAAATACATAGACGAGTGTCTGGCACACAATAAGTATTAGTACTCAATAAGTATTAGTTATGCTAGGATGATCAGAATCCTAAGCTTAGGAACCCAGCATATTGATGTTGGCAGTTAGGTTAGACATAACTTGGTTTCACCTCATTACTTTGGGGATCTAAAAAACTGAGGCTTCGAAATGGTAAATGACTAGCTCAAAGTCACATCGGTTAAAAACAGACAAGATTGGTGTTCTGTCTAATCAGGAATACTTATCAAACAAAGATATATATATATGCACACTGTATATATATATGTAACATACACTATATATAACATATATATGTACTATACATATACACATATGTATACATATATCACTATACTTATGCATATATATGTATGCAGACCTCATTTTGTTGTGCCCTGCAGATATTTTGTTTTTTACACATTGGAGGTTTGTGACAACCCTGTGTCAAGCAAGTCTATTGGCACTATCTCTTCAACATGTATTCACTTTGTGTCTGTCATATTTTATTAATAAAATAATAGTAATTCCAAAATTACTAAAATTTTCAAAACTTTCAAACTTTTTTATTTTTTATTACCTCTGTTGCGGTGATCTGGGATCGATGATCTTTGATGTTACTATAGTAATTGTTTGGGGTGCCAGGAACCATGCCCAGTGTGTGTTCTGGCTGCTCCACTGACTAGCTATTTCCCTATTTCTTTCTCTCATTTCAGGCTTTGCTTTTCCCTAAGACACAACAATATTGGAATTAGGCCAGTGAATAACCCTACAATGGCATCTAAGTGCTCAAGTGAAAGGAAGAGTCACATGTCTTTCAGTTTAAATCAAAAACTAGAAATGATTAACCTTGGTGAGGAAGGCATGTCGAAAGCTGATATGTCCCCAAAACTAGGCCTCTTGCACTGGTTAGCCAAGTTATGAATGCAAATGAAAATTCTTAAAGGAAATTAAGGTACGACTCCAGTGAAGACAAAAATGATGAGAAAGCAAATTAGTCTTCTTGCTGATATGGAAAAAATGTTAATGGTCTGGGTAGATCAAGCCAGCTACATTTCCTTAAACCAAAGTCTCATCCAGAGCAAGACCTCAACTCATCTCAATTCTATGAAGGCAGAGAGAGGTGAGGAAGCTGCAGAAGAATAGTTGGAAGCTAGCAGAGGTTGGTTCATAAAGTTGAAGGAAAGAAGGCATCTTCATAACATTAAATTGCAAGATGAAGCAGCAAGTGCTGATGTAGAGGCTGTAGCAAGTTATCCAGAAGATATAGCCAATGTCATTGAGGAAGCTAGCTACACTAAACAACAGATTTTCTATGTAAACAAAACAGTCTTATATAAGAAGATGCCATCTACGACTTTCATAGCTAGAGAAGAGAAGTCAATGCCTTGCTTCAAAGCTTCAAAGAACAGGCTGACTCTCTTATTACAGGCTAATGAAGCTGGTGACTTTAAGTTGAAGCCAATGCTCATTTACCATTCAAAAAATTCTAGATCCCTTAAGAATTATGTTAAATCTACTCTGGCTATGCTCTTTACATAGGAAAACTAAGCCTGTGTGACAGCACATCTGCTTATAGCACAGTTTACCAAATATTTTAAGCACACTGTTGAGACCCACTGTTCAGAAAAACAGATTCCTTTCAAAATATTAATGCTCATTGACAATTCACCTGGTCATCCAAGAGCTCTGATGCAGTTGCACAAGAAAATTAATGTTGTCTTTCATTCCTGCTAACACAATATCCATTCTGCAGCCCATGGGTCAAGGGGTAATTTCAATTTTCAAGTCTTATTACTTAAGAAATACATTTTGTAAAGCAATAGCTGCCACAGATGGTGATTCCTGTGATGAGTCTGACCAAAGTAAATTGAAAACCTTCTGGAAAGGACTCACCCTTTTAGATGCCATTAAGAACATTCATGATTTGTGGGAAGAGGTCAAAATATCAATAGTAAGAGGAGTTTGGAAGAAGTTGATTCCAGCCCTCAAGGATGACTTCAAGGGGTTCGAGAAAGCCTTCAGTGGAGCAAGTAACTGCAGATGTGGTGGAAAAGGCAAGAGAATAAGAATTAGAAGTGAAGGCCGAAGATGTGACTGAATAGCTGAAATCTCATTATAAAACTTTAACATATGAAGAGTTCCCTTTTATGGATGAGAAAAAAAAAGTGGCCTCTTGAGATAGAATCTACTACTGGTAGAGATGCTGTGAACACTAATGAAATGGCCACAAAAGATTTAGAATATTACATTAACTTAGTTGATAAAGCAGCAGCAAGATTTGAAAGGATTGTCTCCAATTTTGAAAGAAGTTCTACTGTGGGTAAAATGCTATCAAACAGCATTTTATGCTACAGGGAATTCTTTTGTGAAAAGAACAATCAATCAATGCAACACACTTTATTGTTGTCTCATTTTAAGAAATTGCCACAGCCACCCCAGGCTGCAGCAACCACCACGCTGGTCAGTCAGCAGCCATCCACATAAAGGCAACACCCTCCACCAACAAAAACATTATGTCTCACTAAAGGCTCAGATAATCGTTAGCATTTTTTTTAGTAACGAAATATTTTAAAATTAAGATATATACATTCTTTTTTAGATATAATAATATTTCACACTAAACAGATATGGTATAATGTTAATGTAACTTTTATGTGCATTGGGAAACCAAAAAATTCATATGACTCACTTTAATGTGATATTTGCTTTATTGTGGTGATCTGGAACTTAAACCTGCCATAAGGTATGCCTGTATATATAATCCAGATTTTGCCAGTGGAAAAGAAATGAATGTTGTACACTAGAGCAGTAATTTCCTAAAATATATCTAATTTTTAAAAGTTATTCAGAAGAACTATGACCTTAACTTAAGGATATTTATTGCTAACACAGAGATACATATCTGCAGTTGGAGATATTGTTCATGCCCACAGATTTCATGCGAAAGACAGAAGAAGCCAAGAGCAAATATAATAATCTAATGTAATCATTTTTAAAAGATACATATAATTTACAGATGTTATAATGAGACCTCCAACACCAGACCGAAAGGCACTGGCACTATAATATTCCTTATATATATTAAAAAAAAAAAAAAGGCAAGCCACAGTAACTCACTCATATAATCCCAGCACTTTGGGGGGCCAAGTTGGGAGGATTGCTTGAACCCAGGAATTTGAGACTAGCCTGGGCAACATAGCTAGACCCTCATCTCTACAAAAAAAATTACAAAAGTAGCTGGACTTGGTTGCACAAACCTGTAATCCCAGCTATCCAGGAGGCTGAGGTGGGAGGATTGCTTGAGCCCAGGAGTTCAAGACTGGAGTGAATCGTAATCATGCCACTGCACTCCAGCCTGGGCGACAGAGCAAGACCTTGTCTCAAATCAATAAATCAGTAAAAATAATAAAAACACTGGAGGTTAGGTGATTTTTCCCAGGACACAGCATGCTGTGTGTCTTTCAAAATTATTAGAGACTCTTTTTTTTTGCGACGGAGTCTCGCTCTGTCGCCGAGGCTGGAGTACAGTGGCCCAATCTCGACTCACTGCAAGCTCCGCCTCCTGAGTTCACACCATTCTCCTGCTTCAGCCTCCCCAATAGCTGGGACTACAGGAGCCCGCCAACACGCCCAGCTAATTTTTTGTATTTTTAGTAGAGACGGGGTTTCACCGTGTTAGCCAGGATGGTCTTAATCTCCTGACCTCATAATCTGCCCACCTCGGCCTCCCAAAGTTCTGGGATTACAGGCAGTCTAGAGGCATACAACACACAGCTCCACCCGGGCGCGGTGGCTCACATCTGTAATCCCAGCACTTTGGGAGGCCGAAGTGGGTGGATCACGAGGTCAGGAGATCGAGACCATACTGGCTAACATGGTAAAACCCTGTCTCTACTAAAAATACAAAAAATTAGCCAGGCATGGTGGCACGCACCTGTAGTCCTAGCTACTCGGGAGACTGAGGCAGGAGAATCACTTGAACCCGGGAGGCGGAGGTTGCAGTGAGCCGAGATCGCGCTACTGCACTCCAGCCTGGGCAACAGAGTGAGACTCTGTCTCAAAAAAAAAAAAAAAAAAAAGCTCCATTTAGACTGTAAGACACATATCTCTATTTGGAGCACTCTAGCCAAGTGTCTACAAAGTAAAAATATTCCAAACACTTCAAATTATAACTAACTGGCATTAGTCTCTTTTTTCATACTGAGACTTAAGTTGAAAATATAGCCCAATTTTTGCTTCTATCTTCTTTGCTCTCCCCATGCAGTCATATCACTTGCACGATTATAGATGCAGTTAAGTTGTGTCAGCAATTTCCTTTACGCAGTCTGCTTCACAAATGTTTATAAAACTAGTTTTTGTGGGGGAAAAGGATGTTTTAAACTGAAACACAGCAAGTAAAAATCCCATCATTTGAGAGCAATTTCCTTTATCTACCTTGCAAAAATGTGATGTGAATACATAAACAGATACTAGCTAATTTAAGGTATATGAAAAGGTAGTATAGAAAATGGCAACAGAGGGATAGGCAAAACAGAAATGGACTCCAGAGAAAAATTTCTTTGAGATGTGGGACTTAATGATGTGTGTGTATATAACATAACATACACATAATATTTGGGGACATTAAATTTAATGGTATATGCAGAAAAAGGGTGAATATAACAGTTTGGGTCTACAGAGACAAAGAAGTCTGTAGCATAACTTCTATTAATAAGCAGACAACTAATTGAGGCCAATATGAGAACTGTTAGAAACCTGACCACATGGCCCAATGTCTCTTCACGAGCTTCCACAACAAGCCAAGAGAATAATCCAAGCAATAGCTCTACTACACACGTTTCTTAACACCACGTATACTACCACTCCATGTATCTGTTCAAAGAAGTGTGTATGCATGTAATTTTACATTCCAAATTAATTTAAATGTAATCTGGGCACATCTATGAGAAATAGTTTCTCAAGGCTGATGGCGTTTAGGTATAAGAAAGAGGGGGAAATATTATCACAATAAATTTTTGAGAATCGTGTAAGTAGGACTACAGATAGCTCAAAAAATATTAAGACTGTGGCTTCAAATTCTAAATGTAAAAAGTATTTCAAAAAAAGTTGAGAGGATCTCAAAAACAAGATTTCAATTAAGTAAGAGTATATTAACTCATTTATGAAGAAGAGCTGAAGGTGCCTTAATAAACCACTAAATCTTCACAAGTTGCTCTTCATTACAATTAGATATTTAAATGATATACAAAATGAAATCAGACATAACTAAAACAGAAATGCAGATGTGCCAGTTAAATTATTTGCTAGGCAGAATAATGGCTTCTAAATATGTCCATTCCCTAATCCTAGAAGCTGTGATAATGTTAACCTTACATGGCAAGAGGAACATTGCAGGTGTGATTAAGGCGAGATGAGGATATTACCTGTACTGTGAAGGTGGACCCAATCCAATCACATGAATCCTTACAAGATGAGAATCTCCCAGCTGTGATCACAGTGATATGTGACTAAAGAATAAAGATCAAAAAGGTGTGATGTGAATAGTAGTCAACCCACCTTGTTGGCTTTGAAGATGGAATAAGGGATCCAAGGAATGTGGACAGCCTCAAGAAGCTAGACAAAAGAAGGATTCTCTTCTAGTACCTCCAAAAAGGAAGTAGGGGCCAGGCTTGGTGGATCACGCCTGTAATCCCAGCACTTCCAGGCCAAGGCAGGAAGATCACTTGAGGCCAGGAGTTCGAGACCAGCCTGGGCAACATGGTGAGCCCCTATCTCTACAAAAAAGGAAGAAAACAAAAAACAAGGAAAATAAAGTAGGCCTGCTTATACCCTGCCATAAGCCCAGTGAGAACCCATGTCGGACTTCTAAACTGCAGAATTTGAGGTGATAAACTGTGTTCCTTTAAGCCGTGATGTTTGTAGTAATTCATTACAGCAACAATAAAAAATTATTCTTAATAAAAAACACAGACTATTAGAAATAAGCTTTCTGTAGGCCAGGTGCAGTGGCTCACACCTATAATCCCAGCACTTTGGGAGGCTGAGGCGGGCAGATCACGAGGTCAGGAGGTTGAGACCATCCTGGCTAATACGGTGAAACCTCATCTCTACTAAAACTACAAAAATAAGTCAGATGTGGTGGCACACGCCTGTAGTCCCAGCTACAAGGGAGGCTGAGGCAGGAGAATCGCTTAAACACGGGAGGCAGAGGTTGCAGTGAGCTGAGATGGCACCACTGCACGCCAGCCTGGGCAACAGAACGAGACTCTGTCTCAAAAAAGAAAGAAAGAAGCTTTCCTTGAATAAGGAAAACTCTAAAGACAATAAAAAGGATAATTGAAGCTATGTTCTGAGTATGAAAAAATATAAGGAAGAAGTAATGCCCAAAAAAGGAAATGACAAAATAGTGACAAAAGGAAGCACAATTAACTGAGAAAGTACTTGCTAAAATGTGTAATACAATGCAAAATACTACACAAATATTAGGATATACTTCCATAGGTTGGGAACTTCTAGAGATCAGGAACCAAGTCTTATTTGTCTAAATAAGACAATCTCTAACAAAAATTAGACACTCAATTTTTTTTGCTATAGAAATGTTCAGTTTGTATTATACTCCTGATTCCTCTAGCAGATGGAATAATCTTAGGGTGAAAACCATTTTCAAAAAGCCAGTGCTTTTCGAAAGGACTTTAAGTCACACATCTAAATGTGTCTATAGCTTCTGGCCTGGCTGATTTTTTATATCTGGGGGTTATTTAGGATTATTCACATAAAAAACCCTTTAAGATTTGAACAGTCAGAGAACAAGAGAGGAACTGGCTTACTAGAGATAGACAAAATTCATTTAGATTGTTCAAAAAAAAAAAAAAGAAGGTGGATTTGCACATTATAAACTGATGAAGTTTAAGTTAATACCAGGAATTATTCTAGATATGACCATTAAAAATATTTTTGGGCCAGGTGTGGTGGCTCACACCTGTAATCCCAGCACTTTGGGAGGCCGAGGCGGGTGGATCACGAGGTCAAGAGATCGAGACCATCCTGGCCAACATGGTGAAACCTTGTCTTTACTAAAAATACAAAAATTAGCTGGGTGTGGTGGCGCACACCTGTAGTCCCAGCTACTTGGGAGGCTGAGGCAGGAGAATCACTTGAATCCAGGAGGCAGAGATTGCATTGAGCTGAGATCACGCCACTGTACTCCAAGCCTGGATGACAGAGCAAGACTGTCTCAAAAACACAACACAACAACAACAACAACAAAATTTGAAGGTTAAAAATGTAACATTTAATTATAAGAAGGTGGCTAGCTTAGGCTCAGTAAGAACAGACATGTTTGATTTATTTTATTTTATCTTATTTGTTAGCTTGCCATTCTCAAAGGTCAGAAAAATTCTTATAACATAGTGCATCTGGATTTCAATAGATATTTAACAAAGTTTCACAAAATATTCCTGTAGGCAAAATGGAGACATGGAACTGGAGAACAGAACGTTGAAGAAGCGAACTTCTTTGGTGGTTATTACAAAGGCCGAAAGTTAATGGGCACATGCCCCTTTGGAAGGAGATATTTTAAAAAATGTCCTTTCAAGAGTTCTCATTAACCCTGTACTAACTAGTTCAACATTTTGATAATATATAAGATGAGGAGATTAGTGGCAAGTTGATCAAATATTTGGATAAAGCTGAAAAGGATAGTAAATCTAGTATATGATTCTAATATGTATTGTACATGGTGGTGTAGTATTTAGTATATAATTATATAAACATGAATTATAATAATTATTATAATAACTGTTTATTGAAAGAGAATGGGTCATAGATTAAAGAAATAAGATTATTCAGTTAATAGTATCCATTCTGCCACTGCTTAGTTATGTTATCCTGGATAATTTGCTGACCTTTCTTTATCCCAGTTCCTTCATCTATAAAATATTAATTAGGATAACTTCTACCACACAAGTTTGTTTGATATCTAAATAGATGATCTATGTGAGAAAACAAAGTGGTAAGCACACTAACATACATAATTTTTTATTATTAGGTATAAAATAATCTGCTTAAAATAAAAATATAAGACCTTAGAATGTAGAATATATATTTTATAAGACATACATGATGGAAAAATGCAAGGATTTAACTATAACTCTAGTAAAACTCAACAATGGAATGAGTCTGCTATAACTGATAATAGAATCCCAAGCTTTAGTGATGGACAAAAACCATTCAGGTCAAATGAAGCAATACCCTATCCTAGAATGGTTAAACCATCCCTGGGGTACTGACTTCAATGTTAGATGTTGGATTTTCAGAAGAAGCCAGGAAAATTATGATCAAGAAGTCAGACTCAGGTGATCAAAGTAACAAGAAGAGGGAAAAAGACAAATGTTATGAAGAATCCTGAAGCAAAGTGAATATTCAGCCTAAAGAAGAGAAGAATTAGCCAACTTTATGTAGTTGAGTGACTGTCATGTGGGAGAGATTTTGGGAGGCTTTAGGAATAGAGTGGAAATCAATAGTTAAGAGTACTCGCTGGTCAGATTTCAGGTCAACATAGTAATAATCATCTTAATGATGGTAATAACAATAATAGCATTAAATGCTTATATGAGGTCTGTTGCGTGCCAGACAATGTCATAAGTGCTATATAATAAGTCATTTAATCCTAACAGTGATGCCAGGAGAAGACACTAATATTATCTCCTATTTAAAGTTGAGGAACCTGAGACATATAGAAGTTACATAGTTTGCCCAAAGTTGCACCAGTGAATATTTAAGCACAATAGTCTGGATCCAGATCTCCAGAGATATGCTGCCTAAATTTATAACAGCCTGAGCTCTCTTAAATACAAAGGATCATTGTGGGGAAATAAAAAAAGAATAAGATTTCTTTTCCTGAAGTTGCTAAGCATAAAGTGACCCTGTGACCTCTTGTTCAGATAGGTGAATAAAATGACCTGTAGAGTTTTTCCTTTTATTTACCAACAGTACTGAAGAATGTCTATGAGCCAAGTTCTGCAGTAGGAATTTGAGAATACCAGCCTGAACCCATGATAAAATTTTTACCCTCATAAAGTGTGCAAATTAATAGAGTATATAGATATTAGCAAAATAAATAATATAATTGTGATTGCTGATACTAAGAAGTACACGATGATATAAGAATATTTCATGGAGAACAAGATGGGGGATAGGAGACAGAGCTAACATGCAGCTGCCACTTAGATGCACAGAACAGCACGTGGAGACTCACACCTTGATCTTTTGCTTCAAAAATCATTGCAAGAACATACCAGGAAAAATAAAAGAATTCACAGATGTTTTGAAAGAAGCAGTGTGCCACTGCTAATTCTGCAAAATAAGTGAAAAACTGTGAGTTCTCAAACTGCGACTGGGGGAAACATGCCTCTGAACACACAACCCCACTGGGGAATCTGAAAGTCTAGATCACAAAAGAATGATTTAACCTTACATAGAGCTGAAACGAATTTAGGGAGTGGCATGAAATATAAAAGTAGAAGTAGCAGCAGGAAGTGCTTTCAGGGACTCCCAGTCTCCAGCTCAAACCCAGGGAAGCCATTCCTGACTACATCTCACAAGGGCCCATGGGGAAGGCAGCCAGTTGAATTGGAAAGAAATTGTAGGGCAAAGGAAGCTTCTAATTGAAATTGGTAGTAGTTTTGACTGGGCACAAATTTTCTTGAGTGGAATGTGGGGAATAAGCAGGACCTGCTGCAGATATGAGATCAAGCATGCAGGAGCCACCAGTGGAGTAGGCAGATAGGGAAGGGTGATGTCTGAAAGCCATGCTTGCTTTCTCACAGGGAAGCTCATGGCCTGGGGCAAGATCTGAGTAGAGGCACTGAAGGAGAGACCAGCCCCACCAACTGTGTTGAAACCTCTCACTACCAGCTATCCCCTACTACTATGACAAACTATATGACATAGGAGAGGCAGCAAAGATCCCCTCTGGAACATAATCCCATTGGCCTGAGAACCACCCCCCAGCCCAGTGGCCACAGCAAGCCCTGCCAAAGGAAAGTGTGAGCCCAGACCTCCCTAACCCTGCCCCCACCTGATGGTATTTCTCTACCCACTCTTGTAGCTGAACAAAAAAGACAGAAATTTTTGGGAGCTTTATGGCTCTGCCCATCACCTGAGAAAACAAAATACTTATCCTGGCCAATTTAAGGCAAGCTTAGATCCTTCTACTACTACTACTACAGCTGGTGCTCTCATGACAGTGCCACTGGAGGCCAACCAACTCAGGCCATTACAGCAACCCATGACAGAATAATACTGATCCCAGGAAAAAGAAAATAACATCTAATCACACCACCTTCAACATACTGGCTAACCAGAGGTCCTGAGTCTGTCCACACAACAATATCACTGTTAGCATAACCAGCATTCAAGAAAACCAGCACACCAAACAAAACTATAACTAAAAAGAGTCTACGTCATTCCCCTGCCACCTCCACCAGAGCAGATGCTGGTATCCACAGCTGGGAGACCTGAAGATGGATAACATCACAGGACCCTTTGCAGATATTCCTTAGCACCAGCCCAGAGCCTGGTAGCCCTGCTGGGTGGCTGAACCCAGAAGAGCAATAACAATTACTGCAGTCTGGCTTACACGAAGTCACATTCCTAGGGGAAAGGGAAGAGCACATCAAGGGATCACCTTGTGGGACATGAGAATTTGTACAGCAGGCCTTGAGTTTCAGACCTCTCTACTGAAATACATAGATAAGAAGGAACCAGAAAAGCAATTCTGGTAACATGACAAAACAGGGTTCTATAACACACCCCAAAGATCACACCAGCTTCCCAGCAATGGATCCAAACCAAGAAGAAATCTCTGAATTGCCAAATAAAGAATTCGAAAGGTCAATTATTAAGCTATTCAAGGAGATACTAGAGAATGGTGGAAAACAACTTAAAGAAATTTTAAAAATACAGGATATGAATGAAAAACGCTCCAGAGGAATAGATATCATAAAGAAAAAGCAATCACAACTTCTGGAAATGAAAGACACACTTAGAGAAATACAAAATGCAGTGGAAAGTTTCAACAATAGACTAGAACAAGCAGAAGAAAGAACTTCAGAGCTCAAAGACAGGGCTTTCAAATGAACCCAATCAGACAAAGATAAAGAAAAAAGAATCAAAAAAATGAACACAGACTTCAAAAAATTTGGCATTATGTTAAACAGCCAAACTTAAGAATAATTGGTGTTCCCAAGGAAGAAGAGAAATCTAAAAGTTTAAAAAACTTATTTGACGAAGTAATTGAGGAAAATTTCCCTGGCCTTGCTAGAGGTCTAGACATCCAGTTACAAGAAGCTCAAAGAGCACCTGAGAAATTCATCAAAGAAAGATTATCACCCAGGTACACAGTCATCAGATTATGTAAAGTAAAGATGAAGGAAATAATCTTAAGACTTGCAAGGCAAAAGCATCAGATGACCTCTAAAGGAAAGCCTTTAGAGCTCATCAATCTACAGATTATCAGTAGATTTCTCAGCAGAAACCTTAGAAGTCAGAAGGGATCAGGGCCTCATCATTAGCCTCCTGAAACAAAATAATTGTCAGTTAATAATTTTGTATCCAGCAAAACTAAGCTTCATAAATGAAAGAGTCTTTTTCAGACAAACAAATGCTGACAGAATTTGCACTACTAAGCCAGCACTACAATAAATGCTAAAGGGAGTTCTAAATCTTGAAACAAAACCTCAGAACACATTAAAATAGAACCTCCTTAAAGCATAAATCTCACCTATAGAACAATAACACACACATACACACACAATAAAACAAGGTATTAAGACAACAACTAGCATGATGAATAGACGAGTACCTCACATCTCAATACTAAGTTTGAATGTAAATGACAGAATGGATAAAAATCCACCAACCTAGTGTCTAATAGCTTCAAGAGACCCACCTAACACATAAGGACTCATGTAAGCTTAAGATAAACAGGTGGAAAAAGATATTCCACACAAATGGAAACCAAAAGCAACCAGTAGTAGCTATTCTTCTATCAGACAATAACAGACTTCAAAACAGACAAAAACAGCAAAAAAGACAAAGAGGGACATTATATAATGATAAAAGGATTAGTCAAACAAGAAAATATCACAATCCTAAATATATATACACCTAACACGGGAGCTCCCAAATGAAGAATATACAATGTTTTCTTCAGCACATAGAACATTCTCCAAGATAGACCATATGATAGGTTACACAACAAGTCTGAACAAATTTAATAAAACTGAAATTATATCAAGTATCCTCTCAGACCACAGTGGAATAAAACTGGAAATTAACTCCAAAAGGAACCCTCAAAACTATACTAATAAATGGAAGTTAAATAATCTGCTCCTGACTGATCTTTGGGTCAACAGTGAAATCAAGATGGAGATTTAAAAAATTGTGCTGAACAATAATATTGACACAAGCTATCAAAACCTCTAGGATACAGCAAAAGCAGTGCTAAGAGGAAAGTTCATAGCATTAAATGCTTATACCAAAAAGTCTGAAAGAGCACAAAGAGACAATCTAAGGTCACACCTCAAGGGACTAGAGAAACAAACCAAACCAAAACCCAACAGAAGGAAAGAAACAAAGATCAGAGCAGAACTAAATAAAATTGAAACAAAAAAATACAAAAAATAAATGAAGTAAAAACCAGGTTATTTGAAATAATCAACAAAATTGATAGACCATATGGGACTAACCAAGAAAAGAAGAGAAAATATCTAAATGGGCTCAATTAGAAACAAAACAGGAGATATTATGACTGATACCACAGAAATACAAAAGATTGTTCAAGTTTACTATGAACACCTTTATGCACACAAACTAGAAAACCTAGAGGAGATAGATAAATTTCTAGAAATGTAAAACCCTCCTAGATTAAATCAGGAAGAAACAGAAACTTTGAACAGACCAATAACAAATAGCAAGGTTCAAACAGTAATTTAAAAAATTGCCAAGAAAAAAAAGTTCAGGACCAGACGGATTCACAGCTAAATTCTATCATATGTTCAAAGAATTGGTACCAATCTTACTGAAACTATTCCAAAATATATAGAAATAGGGAATTCTCCCTAAATTGTTGTATGAAGCCAGTATCATCCTAATACCAAAACCGGGAAGGGACATAACAACAAAATAAAAAGAAAACTACAGACCAACATCCCTGATGAACATAGATGCTAAAATCCTTAACAAAATGCTAGCTAACCAAATCCAACAGCACATCAAAAAGATAAGACACCCATGATCAAGTGGATTTCATACCAGAGATGCAGGGATGGTTTACACAAATCAGTAAATGTGATACACCAAATAAACAGAATTAAAAACAAAAATCACATGATCATCTCAATAGACACAGAAAAAGCATTTGACAAAATCTAGCATCCCTTTATGATTAAAACCCTCAGCAAAACTGGCATAGAAGAAACATACTTTAAGGTAACAAAAGCCATCTATGACAAACCCACAGCCAATATTATACTGAACAGGGAAAAATTAAAAGTATTCTCCCTGAGAAGTGGAACAAAACAAGGATGCCCACTTTCACCACTTTTATTCAACATAGTACTGGAAGTCCTAGCCAGAGCAATCAGACAAGAGAAATAAATAAAGGGCATCCAAATTGGTAAAAAAGAAGTCAAACTCTGTTTGCCAATGATATGATTGTATACCTAGAAAACCCTAAAGACTCATCCAAAAAGCTCCTACATCTGATAATTCAGTAAAGTTTCAGAATATAAAACCAATGTACACAAACTGTAGCACTGCTACACACAAACAACCAAGCTGAGAAACAAATCAAGAACTCAATCCCTTTACAACAGCTGCAAAAATAAAAATATTTAGGAATATACCTAACCATGGAGGTGAGAGATCTCTACAAGGAAAACCATGAAACACTGCTGAAAGAAATCATCAATGACACAAACAAATGGAAACACATCCCATGCTCATGGATGAGTAGAATTAATATTGTGAAAATAACCATAGGGCCAAAAACAATCTACAGATTCAATGCAATTCCCATCAAAGTACCATCATCATTCTTCAAAGAACTAGAAAAAAATCCTAAAATTCATATGACACCAAAAAAACAGCCCACATAAGCAAAGAAAGACTAAGAAAAAAGAAATCTGGGGGGATCACATTACCCAACTTCAAACTATACTACAAGGCTATTATTACCAACACATCCTGGTACTGGTATAAAAATAGGCACATTGACCAAGGGAACAGAATTGAGAATCCAGAAATAAAGCCAAATACTTACCGTCAACTGATGTTTAACAAAGCAAACAAAAACATGAAGTGGGAAAAGGACACCCTATTCAACAAATGGTGCTGAGATAATTGGCAAGCCACATGTAGAATAATGAAACTGGATTGTCATCTCTCATTTTATACAAAAATAAACTCAATATGGATCAAATACTTAAATCTACAACCTGAAACAATAAAAGTTCTAGAAGATAACGTCAGAAAAAACTATTGCTAGATGTTGGGTTAGGAAGAGTTCATGACCAAGAACCCAAAAGCAAATGCAACAAAAACAAAAATAAATTGCTGGAACCTAATTAACTGAAAAGCTTCTGCACAGCAAAAGAAATAATCAGCAGAGTAAACAGACAACCCACAGAATGGGAGAAAATATTTGTAAACTCTGCATCTGACAAAGGACTAATATCCGGAACCTACAAGGAACACAAACAAATCAGCAAGAACAAAACAAATAATTCCATCAAAAACTGGGTAAAGGACATGAATAAATTCTCAAAAGAAGATATACAAATGGCTAACAAACACATGAAAAAATGCTCAGCATCACTAATTATTAGAGAAATGCAAATCAAAACCACAGTGCAATACCACCTTAATCCTGAAAGAATGGCCATAATTTAAAAATAAAAAAAATAATAGATGTTGGCATAGATGCGGTGAAAAGGGAATATTTTGGCCAGGCTCAGTGGCTCACGCCTGTATTCCCAGCATTCTGGGAGGCCGAGGCAGGTGGATCACTTGAGTCCAGGAGTTTGAGACCAGACTGGCCAACATGGTGAAACCCCATCTCTACAAAAAAATACAAAACAGCCAGTCACGGTGGCGCACACCTGTAATTCCAGCTTCTCACGAGGCTGAGGCACAAGAATTGCTTGTACCCAGGAGGCAGAGGTTGCAGTGACCCAAGATGGTATCACTGCACTCCAGCCCTGGCGACAGAGCAAGACTCTATCTTGAAAGAGAGAGAGAGAGAGAGAGAGAGAGAAGGAAAGGAAAGGAAAGGAAAGGAAAGGAAAGGAAAGGAAAGGAAAGGAAAGGAAAGGAAAGGAAAGGAAAGGAAAGGGGAGATCACTTTTACACCACTGGTGGGAAATGTAAACTAATACAACCACTACAGAAAACAGTGTGGAGATTCCTGAAAGAATTAAAAGTAGAACCACCATTTGATCCAGCAATCCCACTATTGGGTATCTACCCAGAGGAAAGGAAGTCATTATATGAAAAAGACACTTACACACACATGTTTTTAGCAACACAGTTCACTACTGCAAAAATACGGAATCAGGGTAAATGCCCATCAACCAACAAGTGGATAAACAAAATGTGGTATATATATATACAATGGAATACTACTCGGTCATAAAAAGAAACAAAATAATGTCATTTGCAGCAACCTGGATGGTGCTGGGGACTATCATTCTAAGTGAAGTAACTCAGGAATGGAAAAGCAAATATCGTTTGTTCTCACATATAAGTGGGAGCTAAGCTATGAGGATGCAAAGGCATAAGAAGGATATAACAGACTTTGGGGACTCAGGGCGAAGGGTGGGAGGGGGTGAGGGATAAAAGACTACACATAGGGTACAGTGTACACTGCTTAGGTGACGGGTGCAGCAAAATCTCAGAAATTACCACAAAAGAACTTATCCATGTAACCAAAAATCACCTGTTCCCAAAAAACTATTGAAATAAAAACTAATAATAAGAAGAAAAATAATTTTTAAAAGAACATGTCATGGGGGATTCTTTTTTGCCTGGAATATCTAAGTGAACATTCCTAAGGAAAATATGTTTAACCCCTTTTTCACCATCTATTGAAACATGTATCTCGTGGCCACTTATCTTCACTCACTTAATCCTTGGTATATCATCAGAGTCCTCTGGACTCAATTTTAGTTTTTTATTTTCCTTGATGAGAACTAACAATTTATAAGGATTGATAGTTCATGACATCTATTCTTTTAATTTTTATTAAAGGTCTATCAAGGAACAAAATTAAATTTACTTATTTTTTAATTGAATAAAATCCATTCTATCTCACAATTACAGTATAAGTCCATTGAAACTTTTTATAAATCTAAGATACTTTGTATCTTGAAACAATTTGCTATTTCATCATTCTAAGAATTGTTTTATCAATTATCATTGATTATTCCCAGCAATGCTAAGAAAGACTAAATAATAACAAGACAGAAAAATGTTGGAATCATGTAAAAATGATGAAACAACATTGAAGTAAATCATCACTATTGCATCATGTTTCAATTTTCATACTGAGTTGACCAAAATTTTACATTAACTTCTAAAAAAAAATGATGAAAGGAGGTTGGAGACACAATCTTTGTAGACTGCTTTAAGGTTTCACTGAACACAGTTGAGAATGCAGAAATTTTGTTTTCTCACCACACTGACAAAGAGAAGAAAATTGACAGAAGATAATGATTCACGTTTATTAGGTAAATCAGAAGATGAATACAAAGTGATGAACTGCAGCACTCTAGAGTAGAATGATGATAATGAAATTGATGGTATAAGTGAAATCTCAGACTATGTGTCTTCAGATGACAATATCCTATATGAATTGCCTCAAATTCAAGATTGACAGGTGAACAATATTTTAAGAACAAAAGAGAAATCTAGTATTCTTATTCACTTAGTCACTTAACAAAGAACTTTGTAATGTAATAGTTTAAGACAGGAACTTGGACTATTCTGTTTGGCTAAAAGAACATGTGACCATATCCTTTCATCTTTTGCAATCGTAAGGTTCCTAAGTAGACAGATGCTGAAGGTATATGGGTAAACATAAGTAACTAGAGGGAAATAAGTGACGTCAAATGAAAATCAAAGTAAATTAATCATCATAATTTGTGTTTATAAACCTAGAAATAAAAATTTCTGTAATTAGGGAACACAGAAGATGGTCATCTTCAACAAAATTATAAGATGTTCGTATTTCAAAAGGTTTGTCAAGTAATGCATTTTGGTCATGCAAGTGCAAGAAGAACCAGTTATAATGATAAACTAGGATCCACCTAAGATATATTTAAAATCTGAAACCAGTATTTAGAAGATGAATGTGTTCCAAGTACAGACATGACAACTGACAGCTATTAGTTTCATTCAGAGAACAGGGTTCATTTCAGACTAATATACCTTCAAAAGCCAGAAAACATGAAATAAAAATGTGGGTTTGCTCTGTTTAAATAGTTATGAAATTTTTAAGTTGTTTTACTATTTCTTATTCTTATTTCCACATTATTATATGAATTAGAAATGTAAAATACAGAACTGGTCCCCTGGTCTCATGGTAAAAAGGTGGTAATGCTTATGCTTAGTGCTGAAGACTGAGAGGCAGAGGAAGGTCCAGACAGCAAGAGTAAGTAAGGTGTGTGGTGCTTTCACAACAGCATCTATTCCCTTCTGAGCCTGATTCCCAGGTTGTGGGTTCGTTCTTCTTTTTGTATTCTTCTTCTTAATTTCTGGCTTAATTTGTGTGTTTCTACTCTTGTAATGGTCCTTGAAGAACTGGCACTGATTTCTCTTCCTACTTTCAGAGTAGGAATTATATTGAAATCCAACTCAACAAAAACAAAAGTAGAATCAGCAGGCAAAATTGAAATAAAAACTTTTTAATAAGAATAAAATGATAGAAAGCAGAAACTTCTCCCAATAAGTTGCAAAATATAACTGTGTTTATTGTATGTTATTATTTTCCTAGAGCTCTCATAATAAAGTACCAAAAACTGAGTAGCTCAAAACAAAAGAAATTTATTCTCTCATAGTTCTGGAGGCTAGAAGTCCAAAATCAAGTGTTTGCAGGATTGGTTTTTGACTGCTTTCAGAGAAAATCTGTTCTGTGCCTTTCTCCTAGTTCAGGTGGTTGCCAGTAATTCTTGGTGTTCCTTGTCTTACACATGCATCATTCTCATCGGCCTCTGTCACAATACGTTATTCTCTTCTTCATGTGCCTGTGTCACTGTATCCAGATTTTGCTTTTCTTGTAAGAACACCTGTCATATTGGATTTGGGACCCACCCTAATTCAGTATGACTTCATTTTAACATGATTACAACTGCAAAGATCCTATTTCCAAATTAGATCACGTTTACGGGTTCCAGGTGAACATGAATTTTGGGAAGATGCTATTCAACCCAGTACAAATAACATTATTTACCAAAAATAACATTAATTCAGGAGATGTATGGGTACTTTAACTGAATAGAAATATAAGGAATGAAAAGAAAACATTTGATAATTTCCAAAGAGTCCAATGTTTAAATAAGTGTTTTGAAATTAAATATAAATACAGTCAATAAGTAGAATTTTTTTGATGCTTGACTAAAGGATCAATTATTTTATAAAAAATTTAAAACAACCTAAAATTGACATTTGGAGTCATTTTTTCTTGCTGTTTTCTTTTTACTTCTTGATTTTTAACAAATTTGTATTAAAAATTTATTTTGGTTATACCTCTCAGTTTAAATTTTCATAAAAGTAGCAAACATCTAGTTCTTAGTTCTGCCTGCATGCCAAGAACAGCATTCTATACTACTCTGTGTTTCGTGTTTGTTTGTTTTACTTTGCTTTGTTTTGTTTTTATGGGGCTAATATCTCATTCTGGTGGGCAATATCAAAGACTATCTGATAATGATCAAGCCCAAGATATTTAAGAGATCAAAGATCCATTTGATTATCCACATTTCTGCAGCTCAGAATGCTATTTTGTCCCCAAGTTGCTTTCCTATCAAAATATGGATTTCTTCATGTTAACTTTCATTTCCAGATTCTGCTTTACCAGTGATCTCCTGTTTCCCAGTGTGCAAGACTCTGTGGGGTAAACTGTTTAAATAATTTGTATGGAAAAACACTCACGAATCCTGTTAACAGTAATGGGACCAATGTGAAGATTCTGCAGTCTCCACTGCAGAAGATTCACTGCTTTGAACTACTTCAAATTATTATTGAAAGTCTTTAAGTCAATGTCATTGTCAGAAATGTACTAATGACAAATAATGTTATTTCGTATTTTTCTCCTAGCAAGTACTCATTGTTTACTGATGTTGCATATATTGTAAAAGAAGAAAACAGAAATCTCATTCTCTTAGTTAAGCATGAATTTATTTGTTTGGGCTCCTGTGTTGAATGGACAGGCAGGAGGTAATACGGTCAGTAGTGAGTGACATATTATGTTCCATCGAGCTGCCTGTGTGGCATCTTTTGTGATGTTTCATATGGTTTCTACTACATTCCACTTCAGAATTATCCCCTACCTGGATGCGCTAAGGGTGCAAGGCTTTTCATTTACAAAACCCTTGGTGATCACCCTGTGCAGTCTGCTGGTAAGTAAAGAAGACTGCTACTCTGAAGCATTTGCTGTTTCAAGGGGAGCTTTTTAGTCAAAGACGTGCATTGATTGACATCTCCATTGTATTAGATTCTCCTGTCAATGAGAAGACTGTAGAAGTGGCACTCAGCAACAAGGTGTGATTACAGCCCCTCTTTCCCTCTCCTAACCGAAGGAAACCGAAAGCAACTCACCTTAAATAGAACAAATTGAGTCACATACTGAAAGAAAGGTAGGTTCTCAGTCTTCTTGAAGAAAATAACAAGTTCAATAGTTCCCTTCTATCTTTCTACTGCGACGACTACAAAATTGTTTCTACAAAGTATTAATGCTGCTATTTGAGAACTGAGGTATTTATTTCCACCAGCATTATGTATAATCAGAAAATAATTAGATCAGCAAATTAGAAAATATAAAGAGAGTTTCTCATAACTTAGGCATGCAATACTCCAATTTTTAAAAAGACATAGAAGAAAAAGAGAATCTCTATGCCCGCCCCCCCGCCCCGCCCCAGTTAAGACTCTTGCTTTATAATTTGGTCCTTAGGATGCCCACAGTGGATTGGGCAATTGCTGTAGAAAATAATTTTGAGTTCTGAAGTTCTGAAATAAAGTAGAGACAATTCCTTTAAAGTTTAATTAATTAAATAGTAGATAGTTCTCTAAGCACTACTCCCCGCGACACATTTATGCACAAAGAACTACTTTAGACAACAGTTACACATTTGAAGGAAAAAGAGGAAGACATTTTTAAGATTCCCGTAGTTAGCTCTCAAATATCTATATTCTTATCCAATGGGATAAAACTTGGAAAATCTCAAATATGTAGTTAAAATAGGACAAAAGATATATTAATAATGATAACAATAAACATTTATTGAATATGAACTATGTGCCAAACACTGTTACATGTATTTTTCATATATTACCTCATTTAATCACTTGATCCTCAGAATAATCCTGTGAAATTAGTTCTCTTGTTTGTTTGTTTGTTTATAGAGACTCTATCTTATTCTATCACCCAGGCTGGATTGCAATCATACAATCATAGATCACTGCAGCCTCAAACTCTTGGACTCAAGCAATCCTCCCACTTCAGCCTTTGGAGTAGCTAGGACTGCAGGCAGACACCGCCATGCCCAGCTAATTTTTTTTATTTTTTGTAGAGATGGGGTCTCACTATGTTGCCCAGGCTAGTCTTGAACTCTTGGCCTCAGCCTCCCAAAGCACTGGGATTACAGGCATCAGCCACCATCCCCAGCAAAATGGCTACCATTTTTATCTCCAATAAAATATACAGATTTTTAAGAATATTAATAAATATTTCCAGCTGGCCACAGTGGCTTACACCTGTAATCCCAGCACTTTGGGAGGTGAAGGTGGGAGGATCATTTGAGGCCAGGAGTTCAAGACCAGCCTAGCCAACATGGCGAAATCTCTACTAAAAACACAAAAATTAGCCAGGCGAGTGGCGGGCGCTGGTAATCCCAGCTACTTGAGAGGCTGAGGCATGAGAATCCCATGAACCTGGGAGGCAGAGGTTGCAGTGAGCTGAGTTTATGCCACTGCACTCCAGCCTGGGTAACAGAGTGAGACTCTGTCTCAAACAAAGAAAAAAAGAATATTATACATATTTCCAACTGATGTACTCAAAATGCAATTGGTAGATACTATAATATTCATGTTGGTCTCTTCATACTCTTTAAATATTTTGGTCCTGAAAAGTTATTTACCATCTGTTTGAATGATAATCAATACACAGAAATGAAAAATTCACATATAGGCTATATATAGTTGCTGGTTTCATTGGAGAAAGGGATCATTATCAAGTATATGCCTTTGCAAATTTCCTAATATGCTGCAATAAGAATCATCTTCCATACCCTCTTTCTTTCACTCACCTTCTCTAACCCTGCCAGTTCCCCATAACCCAATAGATTTCTTCACAGTCTAATAATCATATTGTTCAATTAAATACCCTAAACAGGTTATAGTTCCCCTACTAATCATGGTGAGTTGCCAAGGGGTGCTAAGAGAGTATAAATGATTTTATATGGCTAATTGCCCGAGATCATCATAAAGAAAGAAGAAAGATGCCCCAAGATATGTTAATAGAGATAAGAGAGAGAGGATAGATATGGATAATATTTTGTACTTTAAATCTTCAATACTTAGTGAATAATTAGATATGGAGACATGATGACAACCAGATTTATAGCTAGACCAGTCCCATAAACAAAAGATGAGAGTCAGAAGTGGGATTGTCCACTTTAAAGGAGGGAACAACACAGAAAATGCAAGAATATGATAAAATGGTTTATATGAACCTTTTCACTAGATTTTTATGTATATAACTCAAGCAGGTAATGAAGTCACAATATCAGTTATAGATTCTAAATAGCCATAGCAAACATCTCTTATACACCACTTAAATCTTTTGGGCTTTACCTCTTACTCCAGATCCTGCCTTAGAGTTCAGTTCCAAGCAGTATTTGACCAGCTCCCCACTAATGCAACCTAACAGCATCCACTTATTATATGATGTATCTCTTTCTTTATGCCTCAGGGTTCTTTGGACTATAAGATTCCATTGACACTCAACACAGGTCCAACCTAGAAATGCAAGGCAATTCATCTTTGTCTGTGAACTCAAGGAATAAGAACCAATAGATAAATGCTCTCTCATTTGGTCTTTCATAGGGTTCCCAGACCCATGTCATAGAACCCTCAGCAATTCCTATAAGAGCAATGTCACCTCTCGTTGTGGTCAAGTCCATAATGCACCTTGTGCTGTCCTCTCTTCCTGTTTCACTCCTCTTGCCCTTCCCTCTTGCTCCCTGTATATCAATTTTCTACATTCTAGGCTCCGTTTCATGTCTCATGCTCTGCTTTCATGGGAGCCAAGCAGTGGCTGAAGTGAGTTTTACATGCAAATAACAAATGAGAAAATACAAACATTTTGTCCCAAACCCAACAGGTTATGTTGATTAATTCAAATTATCAAGGTTGAAATTTCATTCATGTCAGAATTCACAGTGGTGCTATGAATATGAAAGCAAATCTGAAAAATTAATAATCCTGCATTATCAGATAGTAAATTATTATCTTTTATATTTTACTGTAGACATTAGTAATTTAAAAATGGCCGAACACGGTATTATTTTAAATATTGACAGGTCAGGCTGGGTGCAGTGGCTCACACCTGTAAACCCAGCACTTTGGGAGGCCGAGGTGGGCGAATCACTTGAGGGCAGGAGTTTGAGACCAGCCTGGCCAATCTGGCGAAACCCCATTGAGAGGGGGGGCCGGCTGGGCTTCCTGGGTTGAGTAGGGACTCAGAAAGCTGTGAAACTCACTCATTTCCTGCATCAGGACTTACTTCAGTCCTGGATGGATAATACTGTAGATATATGCTTAAACCAGGATTTGTGCATGTGTTTTCTTCACCAAGAAAGCTATGAACAGCAAACATTTTGCTGTAAGTTTCCCTGTGTCCTCGCTCCCTCTCCCTTCCCCCACCCTGAAACTAAAGTAAAAGGAATGTTAACTGCCCGTTTTTCTGTGACCAGTAGACCTTATCTATGCTCCCAATTCCAATTCCTTGTAAACATGCTTTGTAAAGTCCTGTAAGATCCTATCTCCTTTGCCATGCCGCTGCAAGGTCATAAAGTAAATAAAACCTAAGTTGCAATTCCGGTTTTTCTTCAAAATCTAAGGCATGTCACAAAATAATTTACTGCCTTTGTTTCTCGCTCAGGTAACATCTTCCCGCTGCACGTATTTCTCGCCTTAAAGAGTTTAAAAGGCAATCACCCAAGTCCAGCAGTGGCTACCCGTTCGGGACTTCCTCTATGCTGTGGAAACTTTGTACTTTCACTCTGCTCAATGAAGCCTACAGCTTTTCCTCTCTATGGGTCCGTGTCTCTATCACTCGCTGCAGTCAGCCGCCACACCACTTCTTTGGCGTGACTAGGCAAAAACCTTAAGCGTTACACCATCTCTACTAAAAATACAGAAATTAGCCGGGTGTGGTGGGGCACACCTCTAACTCCAGCTACTGGGGAGGCTGAGGAATGAGAATTGCTTGAACCGGGGAGACGGAGGTTGCAGTGAGCAGAGATCTCGCCACTGCACTCCAGCCTCGGTAATGGAGTGAGACTCTATCTCAAAAAATAAAAAATAAATAAATAAATAAATAAAAACACTGGCGGGTCAATACTGTGTCATGAGTAAATATATTATTAGCAAAGTTCCTCTAAATATATACTATTTTATTTTCTATTTAGTTCCTTACAAGTAAGAGTACAAAAATGGAAAGATTTTCCATTATACATCATGTAAATGTCTGTATACATCACACTAAATCTTGAATGATTTCTGCAGATGTAAACACATCTTTTCTTTCCCTTACAAAAGATGATGAAGAATGGAAATTTCTAAGATTGTTATGCCTGTTTTAATCTATGCAACAGGATATATGACAAAATAATTCAGATTTAAAATATAACAAGATAACTAAAAGTATCACATTGAACAATAGGTTAATGATGCTACTCTTGATATCTCTGAATAATTTTATTTTTATAATGTTTGAAAGCTTTTAGTACGGATATTATGGTAGAAAAGTAAAAGCCCAGTTATTTCCAGTATTTAGTGAGCTTTCCTGCCAGTAATCCTGCTTAAAGTAGGGCTTTTCTTCCAAGAGCCTATTTGTGAAGCGCCTTGATAACCTTTTATGTACAATAACAGATTGATTCATGTGTGGAGAGTATGGTATTGTACTCAAAGTCTTTTTAAGAGCAACTTTCCAGTTACACCATAGCTTAAAATGGAAAGCTGAAAAGAAACACATAAGGACATAGTATAAATCCCCAGACCAGAAGGCATAATATTACTAACACAAGTGTTTAGCATCAATATGTCAAAACCCTTCATGTCTTATAGAACGTAACTTCAATTCTGAACCTTGAAGAGGTGACCACTTACACAATTACCATTTCTTCTTCTTAGTAGCAATGAAAACCTTCCTTAAGAAGGTTACCTGCAATCACCACCTAACTTTAAGCAGGTTGCTAAGCACATGCCAACAGACAAGAACAGATACCCAGCATTGGGGCTATAGAAGAACAACTCTTTTTTTGTTTGTTTTTGTTTCCGTTTTTTAGACAGAGTCTCGCTCTGTCACCCAGGCTGGAGTGCAGTGGCGCTATCTCAGCTCATTCACTGCAACCTCTGCCTCCTAGGTTCAAGCTACTCTCCTCCTCAGCCTCCCAAGCAGCTGGGATTACAGGCACCTGCCACCACACCCTGCTAATTTTTTTTTTTTTTTTTGTATTTTGAGTAGAGATGGGGTTTTACCATGTTGGCCAGGCTGGTCTCAAACTCCTGACCTCAGGTGATCCACCCACCTCGGCCTCCTAAACTGCTGGAATTACAGGCATGAGCCACTGCACCCGGCCAAGCATAACTCTTATGTAAGAACACTGTTCATCAACTTTGTGTTTGGTTTTTATTTAGCACAGCACACAAATGTTCATCCCAAAGGCACTTGCTTAGGCGAGAAAAAGCCAAAGCATTAAGCCTGAAATTTTTTTAAGTGTCAAAAATGATACAAATAAAGTTTTGAGATGAGGAAAGATTTTTGTTTGTTTTGTTTTTACCATTTTATGAAGCCTCAAATCTCAATTTAGCTTAGTGACTAAATACAGAAATGCCAGTCTGTTTATATTTAATTTCTGCCATTTAAATGAAAAAGTTTAGACAGAATTTTGTTTTTACACTGAGTAGCTCTGCAAAATCCGTTATTAAAAAAGCTGTGTTTTGTATATGTTTGACTCTTCTGAAATGAGGAAATATGGATTATTAGATTTATTCCCTTATATCAAGCCTCAAAGAGGTCTTACAATTAAAAGTAATGCAAATCATTTTTTAAAGTAAACACTGATGTCTGAGTACATGAAAATTTATTTTATGACATATCTCATGCTTTCCACAATTTGGGGATTTAAATGATCAACTAGAGTGAATATTAAGCAGTTATCAAATGCTCAATTATTTACTTGTTAATTTTTAATTTCAAAATTAAAATTTTAATTTTTAAGATTTTATATGAAAAAGATAAAAAGTAATTTTTAAAAATTCATTATGTATGCAGTTAAATATAATCCAAGTCAATGTGAGGATAGAACATAAAAATTTTGAAGAGTTTGTGTAGAACCACATAATTTGTGTAGAACCAAAAAAGATGGTCTAAATAACAGTTCAAGCAGTATTTTCTTCATTTTAAAACCCAATGCATTATAAAAATAATCAAACAAGCAATACATAAATAAATAGCCAAGAAAACTGTGGATATTTGTCTTTAATAATTTGGTGATGTCTTTTCAACCAATGTATTTGGTTGCATCAGCAAAAGACAGATGTGTGTACTCTTCCTCATTCCCATACTCTTCCTGGCTGACTTACTGATCACTACCTAATGAGGTATTGACCAACCATGGTGACCTAACCCTACGCAGCATGCCTTTTAATGACCACCAAGCCCAGTGAATAGCTCAGGTGGGCAGCAATATTGTTTTCTCCCTGAAAATTCCATTCACTCCTACACCTTCTACTTCCAAATCAATATCTCCAACTCTGTTCTCTCCTCTGAGTCTAAACAAACATTTCTAGCTGCCGGCTTGACATTTCCACCTAGATATTCTTTTTAGAACTTCAAATATAATGCATTTTAAAACCAAATTTATTTCCCTCTATCTTTAGATCTTCACACTGTTCTCTTGTCTATTTTCAGAAATAACATCACCACAAGAGCACAGGTGGAAAACTTTAGATTTACATTTAAAGTCTCTATCACTGATGCTGGAAACCGTGGATATGGGGAAACGGTCAGTCCTTTCAAATGAAGCCTTCCCGTTTCCTCTTACATTTATCCTCTACCGCCTACTCCTAATGTGACTATCCTACCTCAGATTCCTACCATCTCTGTCCTAATTTACAGAAACCTCTAATTGGTAGCTTCTTCTCTGAGAGTAGGGATAGGCTGGAGTTCCTCTCCTGATCAAATCTGTTGTTTACATCATACCAGTGAATCTTCCTAGCCATAGTTCTGAAAGGCTCCCCAACTTACTAAATGAAGTCTAAAATCAGGTCCCTCATGACACAGGCTCATCTAGGATCCTTTGTTGTTGTTGTTGCAGCCCTGTCAATGCATATACTCCGATTTTAAGCTGAATGCAATTAAAAAGGTCACTCTCTGACCTTCTCCCATCTTTCTTCCCCCCTCAAAAAAAAGCCATAAAAGAATTATCTGACCCACCTCTCCTGAAAGTAGGTCATAAGACCTTCATTCAAGAGGGGCCCTGCCCTATACTTAGAGGCCAAGAAGAATCTGAACCACTAGGCCTGTGTGAATACACTTTATATTGCTATAAAAGAATGCCTGAGACTGGGTAATTTATAAAGAAAAGAGGTTTATTTGGCTTATAGTTCTACATACTGTACAAGCATGGCACCAACATCTGCTCAGCTTCTGGTGAGGCCTCAGGAAGTTTACAACGATGGTGGAAGACAAAGAGGGAGCAAGTGTGTCACATGGTGAGAGAGGGAGCAAGATGAAGAAGAGGAGGTGCTGGGCTTTTAAGAACCAGAACTCCTGTGAACTCATTACTGTCAGGAAGGCTCTAAGCCATTCCAGAGGATCCAGTCCCATGGTGGCAGGCCAGGTTTCCATTAGCAACCAGAACAGTTTCCACTAACACTTCACTATAATTTTGATGAACGCACAAGTTAAACTTTGAAGAACTGGAGAAACTGGTGCCTGAGTGCAAGGGCTGGAATGCCAAAACAAACCCATTAAGACCATACCTGGCCGGCCGCGGTGGCTCAAGCCTGTAATCCCAGCACTTTGGGAGGCCGAGGCGGGTGGATCACGAGGTCAGGAGATCGAGACTCATCCTGGCTAACACGGTGAAACCCCGTCTCTACTAAAAATACAAAAAATTAGCCGTGTGCGGTGGTGGGCGCCTGTAGTCCCAGCTACTCGGGAGGCTGAGGCAGGAGAATGGCGTGAACCCGGGAGGCGGAGCTTGCAGTGAGCCGAGATCGCGCCACTGCACTCCAGCCTGGGCGACAGAGCGAGACTCCATCTCAAAAAAAAAAAAAAAAAAAAAAGACCACACCCGGGTTTTCTCAGACCCTAAAGTCTGATCGAATAATAATAGCATTCTTACACATACATCTCATTTTGTCTTAAGAAATTTTCCAAGACTCTAGAGAAAGCTTTCCAGACCTCAGACCCCAGTTAAAGATTAGACATAAATCGAATGAAACACTCCTGTTTGTCGGTGCAATCTCACATCTAGCATGGAGCTTAAAATGTATGTAAGCAGTAGAACAAAACTTGTCATTTTGAGTTGGTCTGGTGAGTTACTCTGACTTTCTCCTTGTAACCGGTTGAAGAAATAAACTCCCTTCTTTCCCAGTCTGTCTGTATCTTGTTATTGGACTGGGAGAACAAGAGCCAGACCCCAATTCTGTCTAGGAACGCCATGATTCAAACATCTCCCACTAGGCCCCACCTCTAACACTGGGGATTACATTTCAACACGAGATTGGGAGGGGACAAACATCCAAATTGGATCAAGACCTTGCTAAGTTGCCCCTAGTTTATTACCATTAGCTTCTACCCCTTTTGTCCAATAATACATCTACATGACTGTCCATTCTTCATCAAACCCAAGCATTTGAAAAACAGATTTCCCTGTTTTGGGAGTCTTCATTTCTGAGCACTCTCTTGTCATGTAATAAGACTTTTATTAAATAAGTCTCATGCTTTTTTAGAAAATAAATATACTCCAGCCAAGATGGACTAATCACCATTTAACAATCATCTCCCACACTCACCTCCTGTGAGTTTTTACTAGAAGTATTTCATGGGCTTATAATTTCTCTTTTGAATACTGTAACCTCTTTAAACCTGTTAATGCTTTAAGAACTGGCAGGCTCTTGGGGTAGTCAATAGTACTTGCTATGGTACTCCACGTAACCCACAGGGATTAAATTATGCACCAAAATCACTGAAGATGCAAAGCTCTCTTTAATCCAAGTCCTACACTGAGAGGTGTATTATATTTGATTGTAGGAAACATTAGTCTTTTGAGTAACCAAGTAAAGTATCCCAAGTAGAAATCTAATTAGAATTTATTCATATTTTCTCCTAAAATCAGGGATGCTAGAAAAAAAATAATTTTCCCATTGCAGCTGCAGTAAATGTTCTTTTCTGGAGGCATTTACATGCATTTTTAAGCACATATAACGAACCATCTCTCCAGCATCATGCAATTATATGTGGCAACAGACACAGAAATAGCTAGTGGAATGGAAGTTGATGTGTTTTACAGACTGAACATTAACCAATTGTATGCAAATAAACTAAAAATTATTTTCAATTAGCGTAGCAATCTTTTATACAAAAAGGAGGCCAACATAACTTGAAAAAGACTAGTTCAGCTTTAGATGTAACAAGAAAGTGAAGCATAATGCAAAATCAGGACAAAGATATTATTCTAGCAACTCAGGACTAAATGTTGTACTCATAATCTAGTGATAAGGGAATGCTAAAACAGACTCACATTATAGAAAGGCATATGTGTTTTTCCATTCATTTTTGATTACTATAACCAAAGCTATAGATATTATCTATCAATTGCTTAATTTTAGATCTCAAACTCTAAAGTAGAATCTCATGTTTCCTTAGTTTCCTCATAATTTGTGAAATTATAAATTTTCCTACTTAATAATCCAGCATTTCTGGACTGAAGGTTTGTGATATTCTAACATAAACAATGTATTACAATGGTTTTTATTTGATTTTCACCCTAAGCATTGGGCCTTTTCAAGATAGAGATGAAAGCACATTTAAAACCAGTTTAAGTAATGTAGCAGCATGATTACAAAATAAATTTCAAGTTCCTGATCTTGTGTCATTAATTGCAACTTTGCTTAGTGGACAATCATGGTACCAGACAGCCAGGTGCCATTTAGAATTTGGTTTTCTGGAAGGTGCATTATTTTTTCTTCCTGTTGTTGCCTCAGAAATGGCATTAACTTGATCAGATAAAATAAGTAAAACTACCTTTGATAAGAGAAGGCACAAGCAGGCATGACAGTCACATCCATGGCATCTTTAACTTGGAGCGTCTCCAGTATTTCTATAGGATTACTGCAGGGCATTCAGGGCCTTGCTGCTTAAACACTCAGTCAACAGCTGTCAGGCTGCCAACGAACTGCCTTTTTCTGGTAGCAGCTGTGTCTGCCATCACTAGCTTCTTTCACACAATTGTAGTGAACCAATAGCAAGCATTATCTTCCCCTGGATTATTAACAGATTACTGCAGGGGACACATGAATGAGAAGGAATGCTCCTTTATTAGACAATTGAAGGAAGTGGGGAGAAGGAAAGATTAAAAAGTGTATTTTATTAACTACATGAGAAAATTATCATTGATACCTACTTGAGAAACATTTAGTTCCTAATTCTGTTCTCAGTTTTTATTACATGCTTGCAGGTGGAAATGAGGTATGAATATTCAAATACCTTTCACATGTAAGTTGCCGTCCTTCCAACCACCACCAATTTACACTCTGCCTTCATTGTCTCCCTTCTCTTCATTTAAAACATGAATCCAATTTCCTCCAAAGCAGTGACAGCTCTTGGCATTAAGAAAGGTCAATAGGTTATGAGAGATCCCTAGGATTCCATAATAAAAATGAAACAGAAGATAACTGGCTTATTTTCTCTGTGGTATAGTTTTACCCTTCCATTTGTTCATTCTCCTTTATCTTTCTCCATTTAGTCTCTTCTATCCTGAATAGAAATGGAGCTATGTTTCATCAGTGAAGCAGGTTGACGAAGTGGAGGACATTAGACAAACTTTTACTAGGGAGACAATCAATTAATATAAGTATGGTTTTCCATTTTTAAGGTTTCAAAATAGTCTCAACATCCAGATTCATGTCTTGGCATCTAACTAACACATGTGGTAAAGGCAGAAGGAAATGACTTTCAGTGGCTCACTAACTATCCTCAGGATCCCCTGTGAAACATAGAAGCAAACACAATTATTCCTTGGTCTTCCCTACCATCTTCTTCTCTTTCTTCCCAGTTCCAGGCTATCTGTTTTATTATGCTTGTCTACAAAATTCCCAACCTATCAAAGACTAACTCATTTAAAAGTACCTATACTTCAGTATTAACTGTCTCTCCTTCTGGTGACTAATCAAAATTTAGACACTGAGGTTGTTCTCAGCTGACATTAAGTTGAGATCTAGCTAAAGTATTGTTGTTAATGTCATCCAGAGGGAGCTACCACAGGCTTGTTCTGGAAGGTGGAGACAGAGGAGCACACAGACTGGACTCTCCGAGCAAGACTGAGTCTGTGTCAAAGACCTTAAAGAGTTAGGAGAGCATTTTGTTATGCTTCTTGAATTCAGAGTTATAATCAAATTCTTTTCTGCATCACATGGAAACAGGTGTCTAAACAGGTGGCAGAAGAGACACTGTCATTTTGTTGTTAAGATAGGCAAATGGCAAGAGAGATTATTTTGATGGAAATAATCAGCCCAAGAATACCCAAGGGTGCTTACAGTATATATAAATGAAATATTGGCACAGAGCTTAGACCATAGCAGAAAATAAAAACCAGGTAAATCATACCAGAGGGAACAGTCAGAACAAAACTTAAAGCAAAATATTTTCTAACATCTGCAGTCAAGTGCTTTGCTGGAAAATGTGAAAGATGGATTCCCTCTGGTAGCAAATGAGAAATTCAGTGGATGTATTTACAATGTTCTGTATATATTCATTGGAACATATGGCTCAATGAATTATTCTACATGATAAATCTCCACTGAGGCAGCCTGCTAACCATTCAGGCCCCAAACCTTCTGAAAGTGGCGAAACCTCCTGCCAAGTGGTGTCATTCAGAAGAACAGAGGGTAAGAGAAAATAAATTGCATGCAGCATTGGTTATTTGAGAGTGCTCCTGTGATCTGTGTAAAGCAAGGGGAGCTGATGTGCCTGACTTCATCTGAGAGTTCTTCGTGTGGGTGGAGGGGCATTTAACTTTTATTTTTTTCCTAATCAGTGATTGCTGGGAAAGCACATAGTGTTTAGTAGGCAGACTCTGGTTTCCAGACATATCTCAATCTGTTTCCATCTATCTGGATTTGGAGCAATCTGGACCTCTTCCAACATTCTCCTGGCTCTGTGGCCCATTTATCCTGAGCTGTGTTAATGAACAAGATGTGCTGATTTACACAGGAGACTCACTTCTTCACTGAGGAGGTTCTTATGGCTGACTTGCTACACCTGACCGTGAAGATGATGCTCTCTACTGAATTACGTCGGCACAAGGAATTTACAGAAACTGGATGTGGCTGTGAGAAAAAACAGAGCAGAGCACAGTTTTGCTGGGACAACAGTGGCCATCGGGTATTCTCAGAGTCCAAGGACAAATTTTAGATAACTAATGTCTTCATAGTTTTGTCGTATGTAAAGGAGTTCTCATTTACTCATTACCACAACCATATGAGATAAATAGTACCACTATCCCTGTTTCACAGCTCAGAGCCAGATGGCTAAGTGCCTGTCCTAAGCAGGAGCTTCACTTAAGTCTGTTTCTATGTCTTAAATTATATTTTATATATATAGTGGACACTTGAATATGAAGGAATTAAAGTGCTGTGTATATTTTCAGTGCTTGAAAAGCTACTGCTAGGTATATGGGCTTCCCAAAAGTTACCATCAGAATGAATGCAGAAAAACTGGAAAATTATACAATTATATCTAATGACTAACTGCTGAGTTCATTTGCAAGGGCGAAGTTTCAAAAATTTCACCTTTGCATATAAACAAAAAAAATAGAGTAGCAAATTGCCTATCTGTGATTATATTTGCAAAACTGTGTTCTTCTACCATTAGAAAACTTACACACATATGAAAACACTATAATTTTGAAAGTCATGGTATCTTTTTTAAAAAAGCAAATGTGATCTTTTAATGAACAAAATTTAATTTTAAAAAATGGTTAGATTCCCAGGAAATGTAAATTCTGCCTAGGCAAAGTCAAAGTAGCTAGGAATGTCTGGTAATGAGGCCTGAGCAATAATCTGGCAACGACAAGCACCAAACTCTAATCCAAAAGAAAGTACAATCTATCACACCCTCCAAACTATGTTCTCCTAACTAATACTATCAGGGGTCACAATTAGCCAGATAATTATAATTTCATTATACTAGCCTTGCCTCTGCAGATTCTAGCTTAACCGACACATCACATAGCTGATTCTGAGTAACAAGTGTATATAGCCGTGTGTTACAATGTGTGATCATAGTGAATGCAATCTGTAATCTTTGGGGCAAATGGTCACAGGCCTTGCATTGCTTACTATATACCTTTAAAACAATCTGAACTTCGATGCAACATTCTGTTGACAAAAGCAATAAAGAGCACCAATGAGGACTTGTTCCAGCTGACTACAGAATTGCTCTGATGACCTCAACCAATTTACAAAATATATCAATTCATAAAGTTTAGTTATAGGGCTCAACTGGAAATATCTATTTACTAAAATCATCCTGAAAATACAATCTAAATGTGGGAGCATAGAAAATTATCAAAATAAATTAAAGTAGCTGTAGATAGATTAATACAATGAAAGTGGATTTTTATTTTTTATTTTTATTTTACTTTAAGTTCTGGGACACAAGTGCAGAATGTGCAGGTTTGTTACATAGGTGTACATATGCCATGGTGGTTTGCTGCACCTATCAACCCATTATCTAGGTTTAAGCCCCACATGCATTAGGTATTTGTCCTAATGCCCTCCCTCCCCTCGACCCCCAGCCCCCGACTGGCCTGGTGTGTGTCGTTCCCCTCCCTGTGTCCATGTGTTCTCATTGTTCAACTCCCACTTATGAGTGAGAACATGTGGTGTTTGGTTTCCTGTTCCCGTGTTAGTTTGCTGAGGATGATGGCTTCCAGCTTCATCCATGTCCCTGAAAAAGAACATGATCTCATTCTGTTTCATGATTGCATAGCATAATATGGTATATATGTACCACATTTTCTCTACCCAGTCTGTCATTGATGGGCATTTTGGTTGATTCCATGTCTTTGCTATTGTAAATAGTGCTGCAATGAACATACATGTGCATGTGTCTTTATAGTAGAATGATTTATATTCCTTTGGGTATATACCCAGTAATGGGATTGCTGGGTCAAATGGTATTTCTGGTTCTAGATCCTTGAGGAATCACCACACAGTCTTCCACAATGGTTGAACTAATTTACATTCCCACCAGTGTAAGTGTCTCTATTTCTCCATAGCCTCACCAGCATCTATTGTTTCTTGACTTTTTAATAATCGCTATTCTGACTGGCATGAAATGGTATCTAAATTGTGGTTTTGATTTGCAGTTCTCTAACGATCAGTGATGTCAAGCTTTTTTTCATGTTTTTTGGCCACATAAATGTCTTCTTTTGAGAATTGTCTAGTCTGATCATATCCTTTGACCACTTTTTGATAGGGTTGTTTTTTTCTTGTAAATTTGTTTAAGTTCCTTGTATATTCTGCATATTAGGCCATTGTCCGATGAGTACATTGCGAAAATTTTCTCCCAGTCTGAGGGGTGCCTGTTCACTCTGATGATAGTTTCTGTTTCTGTGTAGAAGCTCTTTAGTTTAATTAGATACCATTTGTCCATTTTGGCTTTTGCTGCAATTGATTTTGGCATTTATCATAAAGTCTTTGCATATGCCTATGTCCTGAATGTGTACTGCCTAGGTTTTCTTCTAGGGTTTTTATAATTTCGGGTTTTACATTTAAGTCTTTAATCCATCATGAGTTAATTTTTGTATAAGGTGTAAGAACAGGGTCTAGTTTCAGTTTTCTGCATATGGCTAGCCAGTTTTCCCAGGACCATTTATTAAACAGGGAATCCTCTTCCCATTGCTTGTTTTTGTCAGGTTTGTCAAAGATCAGATGATTGTAGATGTGTGGTATTTTATTTCTGAGGTCTCTGTTCTGCTCCATTGGTCTATATGTCTGTTTTGGTACCAGTACCATGCTGTTTTTGTTACTCTAGGCTTGTAGTATAGTTTGAAGACAGGTAGCGTGATGTCTCCAATTTTGGTTCTTTTTGCTTAGGATTCTCTTGGCTATATGGGCTGTTTTTTGGCTCTATATGAAATTTAAAATAGTTTTCTCTAATTGTGTGAAGAAAATAAATGGTAGTTTGATGGGAATAGCATTGATTCTATAAATTACTTTGGGCAGTATGGCCATTTTCATGATATTGATTCTTCCTATCTATGAGGATGGGATGTTTTTCCATTTGTTTGTGTCCTCTCTTATTTCCTTGAGCGGTTGTTTGTAGGTCTCTTTGAAGAAGTCCTTCACATCCCTTGTTAGCTGTATTTTTAGGCATTTTATTCTCTTTGTAGCAATTGTGAATGGGAGTTCATTCATGATTTGGCTGTCTGCTTGTCTATTGTTGGTGTATAGGAATGCTTGTGATTTTTCCACATTGATTTTCTATCCTGAGACTTTGCTGAAGTTGCTTATCAACTTAAGGAGTTTCAGGGCTCAGACTATGGGGTTTTCTAAATACACAATCATGTCATCTACAAACAGACAATTTGAGTTCCTCTCTTCTTATTTGAATACCATTTATTTCTTTCTCTTGCCTGATTGCTCTGGCCAGAACTTCCAGTACTATGTTGAATAGGAGTGGTGAGAGAGGGCATCATTGTCTTGTGCCGATTTTCAAAGGGAATGCTTCCAGCTTTTTCCCATTCAGTATAATATTGGCTGTGGGTTTGTCATAAATACCTCTTACCATTTTGAGATACGTTCTATCAATACCTACTTTATTGAGAGTTTGTAACATGAAGGGATGTTGAATTTTATTGAAGGCCTTTTCTGTATCTGTTGAGATAATCATGTGGTTTTTGTCATTGGTTCTGTTTATGTGATGGATTACGTTTATTGATCTGTGTATGTTGAACCAGTCTTGCAGCCCAGGGATGAAGCTGACTTGATTGTGGTGGATACATTTTTCAATGTGCTGCTGGATTTAGTTTGCCAGTATTCTATTGAGGATTTTCACATTGATGTTCATCAGGAATAATGGCCTGAAATTTTCTTTTTCGTGTTTGTCTCTGCCAGGCTTTGGCATCAGGATGATGCTGGCCTCATTAAATGAGTTAGGGAGGAGTTCTTCCTTTTCAGTTGTTTGAAATAGTTTCAGAAGGAATGGAACCAACTCCTTTTTGTACCTCTGGTAGAATTCGGCTGTGAATCCATCTGGTCCTGGGCTTTTTTTGGTTGGTAGGCTATTAATTGCTGCCTCAATTTCAGAACTCGTTATTGGTCTATTCAGGGATTCGACTTCTTTCTGGTTTAGTCTTGGGAGGGTGTATGTGTCCTGGTATCCATTTCTTCTAGATTTTCTAGTTTATTTGCATAGGGGTGTTTATAGTATTCTCTGATGGTAGTTTGTATTTCTGTGGGATCGCTGGTGATATCCCCTTTATCATTTTGTATTGTGTCTATTTGATTCCTCTCTCTTTTCTTCTTTATTAGTCTAGCTAGCTGTCTATCTATTTTGTTAACTTTTTCAAAAAACCAGCTCCTGGATTCACTGATTTTTTTGAAATTTCTTTTGTGTCTCTATCTCCTTCTACTCTGCTCTGATCTTAGTTATTTCTTGTCTTCTGCTAGCTTTTGGATTTTTTTGCTCTTGCTTCTGTAGTTCTTTTCGTTGTGATGTTAGGTTGCCAATTTGAGATCATTCTAGCTTTCTGATGTGGGCACTTAGTTCTATAAATTTCCCTCCGAACACTGCTTTAACTGTGTCCCAAATATTCTGGTACATTGTCTCTCTGTTCTCTTAGTTTCAAATAACTTATTTATTTCTGCCTTAATTTCATTATTTACCCAGGAGTCATTATTTACCCAGGTTGTTCAATTTCCATGTAGCTGTGTGGTTTTGAGTGAGTTTCTTAATCCTGAGTTCTAATTTGATTGCACTGTGGTCTCAGAGACAGTTTGTTATGATTTCCATTCTTTTGCATTTGCTGAGGAGTGTTTTACTTCCAATTATGTGGTCGATTTTAGCATAAGTGCCATGTGGCACTGAGAAGAACGTATATTCTGTTGATTTTGGGGGGAGAGTTCTTTAGATGTCTATTAAGTCCACTTGATCCAGAGCTGAGTTCAAGTCCTGAATCTCCTTGTTGATTTTCTTTCTCGTTGATCTGTCTAATATTGACAGCGGAGTGTTAAAGTCTCCCACTATTATTGTGTGTGAGTCTAAGTCTCTTTGTAGGTCTCTAAGAACTTGCTTTATGAATCTGTCTGCTCCTGTATTGGGTGTATATATATTTAGGAGAGTTATCTCTTCTTGTTGCATTGATCCCATTACCATTATGTAATGCCCTTCTTTGTCTTTTCTGATCTTTGTTGGTTTAAAGCCTGTCTTGTTAGAGACAAGGATTGCAACCCCTGCTTCTTTTTTTTTTTTTTGCTTTCCATTTGCTTGATAAATATTCCTCCATGCATTTATTTTGAGTCTATGTGTATCTTTGCATGTGAGATGGGTCTCCTGAATACAGCACACCAATGAGTCTTGACTCTTCATCCAATTTCCAGTCTGTGTCTTCTAATTGGGGCATTTAGCCCATGTATATTTAACATTAATATTGTTATGTGTGAATTTGATCCTGTTATCATGATGCTACCTGGTTATTTTGCACACTAGTTGATGCAGTTTCTTCATAGTGTCATTGGTCTTTATATTTTGGTGTGTTTTTGCAGTGGCTGGTACTGGTTTTTCCTTTCCATATTTAGTGCTTCTTTCAGGAGCTCTTCCAAGGCAGACCTGGTGGTAATGAAATCCCTCAGCATTTGCTTGTCTGGAAAGGATTTTATTTCTCCTTCACTTACAAAGCTTAGTTTGGCCAGATGAAATTCTGGGTTAAAAATTCTTTTCTTTAAGAATGTTGAATGTTGGCCTCCACTCTCTTCTGGTTTGTAGGGTTTCTGTGGAGAAGTCCACTGTTAGTCTGATGGGCTTCCCTTGTAGGTCACCTGGCCTTTCTCTCTGGATGCCCTGAAATATTTTTCCTTCATTTTGACCTTGGAGAATCTGATGATTATGTGTCTTGATGTTGGTCTTCTCCTGGAGTATCTTAGTGGTGTTCTCTGTATTTCCTGAATTTGAATGTTAACCTGTCTTGCTAGGTTGGAGAAGTTCTCCTGGATAATATCCTGGTGTGTTTTCCAACTTGGTTCCATTTTCCCTGTCTCTTTCAGGTACTCCAATCAATCATAGGTTTGGTCTCTTTATGTAGTCCCATATTTCTCTGAGGTTTTGTTTATTATTTTTTATTCTTTTTTCTCTAGTCTTGTCTGCATACCTTATTTCAGCAAGATGGTCTTCAAACTCTGATATTCTCTCTTCTACTTGGTTGATTTGTGATACTTGTGTATGCTTCACAAAGTTCTCATGCTCTGTTTTTCAGCTCCATCAGGTCATTTATGTTCCTCTCTAAACTGGTTATTCTAGTTTGCAGCTCCTGTAGTATTTTATCGAGGTTCTTAGCTCCTTTGCATTGGGTTAATACATGCTTCTTTAGCACAACGGAGTTTGTTATTAGCCACCTTCTGAAGCCTACTTCTGTCAATGTGTGCATCTCATCCTCCATCCAGTTGTGTCCTTGCTGGAGAGGTATTGTGATCATTTGGAGAAAAGGCCCTCTGGCCTTTTGGGTTTTTAGCATTTTTCATTGATTCTTTCTCATCTTCACGAAGTTTTTCTAGTATCAATCTTTGAGGCTGCTGACCCTTGGATGGGGTTTTTGTGGGGACTTTTTTTGTTGATGCTGTTGTTGTTGCTGTTTGCTTGTTTGTTTTTTCAATAGTCATGTCCCTATTCTGTAGGGCTGCTGTGATTTGCTGGGGGCTCACTTCAGGCTCTATTTTTATGGTTTGCCCCCACGCCTGGGAGATGAGCCTGGAGAATAGCAAAGATGGGTGCCTGCTCCTTCCTCTGGGATCTCTGACCTCAAAGGGCACTGACCAATAGGCATACTCCTGTATAGGGTGTCTGACAACCCCTGTTGAAGGGTCTCACTCAATTGGGTGACACAGGGAACTGGACCAGTTTAATGAAGCACTCTTTGACTGTCTCTTGGTGGAGGGTTTGTTCTTTACTCGGGGGAAACCCACTCATCTGGGCTACCTGGATTCCTCACAACTAGCAGGAGGAAAGACTAAATCTTCTGGTGAGTGGAGACCGGCCACTCCTCTCACTAGGGGCTCAGGGCCAGGGAGATCAGAATTTTGTCCCTGAGCCCCTGGCTGGAGTTGCTGGAGTTCCTGCAGGGAGGCCTCACCTAGTGAGGAGGGATGGGTCAGGGCCATGCCTGGAGAGGCACTCTGGCCACAGTCTGCCACAGCTGATGTGTTGGGCTTGAACCAAGCCATCCAGCCTCCCTGGATCCAGCAGGGGAAAAGCATGGCCTGGAACCATAAAGATGGCTGCCACCCTTCCCCCACCCTGGGGGCTTAGTGTGTTAGGCAGCTTTAGGTCCCAGTGTTGGCTGCTGCCCCTCCCCAAGGAGCTCAGATGGCTTAGACAGCAGGCAGCTGCAGCTGTGGCGATGCCACCCCTCCCACCAGGAACTCGGCAGGCTTAAGCAGATTCTAGCTGAGTGGCTATTGAAAATCTGACTGGCTCCCTGATTGGGACCCTAGGCTCCAGTGACGTGGGTTCACAAGTGGGATCTTCCAATCCATGGGTCGCACAGTTTTATGGAAAAAGCCTGGTCTCCAAGGCTGAGTAGCACACTCACTCACCGCCTCCCTTGGCCGGGAGCATGGGGTCCCCTGCCCTGTGTGGCTCTCAGGTGGGCTGCCATACCACACTGCTCTTCCTTCCTCTCTGTGGGTCACGCCAGCCACCTGAACTTGGATTTTTAAAAGGCATGTCTAAAAAAATGCAAGGAAATCCTCATAACCAAACACAAGCAAAACACATTATTATAAACCAGGAGGAAGAAAAGAATATAATTAGGATGATAAAAGCCCCATACTGAGGCTTTGAAGTAAAATGCTAAAAATTCTAAAATGACATCACTGGATATATTGCTTAGGAAAATAAGATTTTAAAATAGACTTGATTCTAAGGCTGGCTTTGTTGCTTTTTTAAATGTGGACCCTGGAAAATATACTTAATTTCTCTGATTTATAGTTTCTGCATTTGTAAAATGAGGATAACAATACTTCTCCATTGGGTTTCTGAGAATTGAATAAAATGATGTAAATAAAACACTTAGCTTCATACCTAGCACAGAGTTAGCACACAATGAACATTTGTTTTACTTGATGCTTAGGGAAAAGAAGGCACAGGCTCAGTATTTGAGATATGTGGTACAAAGACAACCAGAGACAGAGAGAAAGCAAGGCTACTCGATTTCCATTTCACTTTCATTCTTTACTAAAGAGAGTGATCCTCCCATTGGAAAATATGGAACAGACTTGGTTACCAGGGGACTAGAGTATAAATTAGATAAGGAAATGATAAGAGTAAACTAAATTGCTTTACATTACCTTTAAGACTCCAAACACAGATTAAATGCATGCAAGAATAGTAAAAGAATATCCATATGTAATTGTGGAATGGCTACTGGCACATATCTAGACAATATGCAAAGATTTAGAAAAACTAAAAATAATTTTGAAAAACTCTCCAATTTTCAAAAATGAGTGGAAGCAGATTCTGGAAATTACAGCATGCTATGCTCTATCAGCCTTTGCCTCCAGCTCTTGCTCTGCCTTCTTGTAGTACTCCTATCCACCACAGGTGAGCCCACCAATGAATCCACAGGGGGCAGGCCTTCTTCCAGACCCAATCTTATTGAGACAAAATATATTTTCTACCTGTGAAAATTAGAATTCAATTCTTTATGTAGATCCAACTTCTCCTCAGTGCTTTCTTCTAAGTGTCCTTGTACCTTCTCCAAATGATGTGGTAACTTTATATCCACCTCAGGCAAAATTTGAGAATGCCAGCCAAGAAGAGGTAAAAGACCAGACTATGAATCAGTGCGACAAGGCATTTTGGGGGGTCTTAGAAATTGCAATTCAGGAGACAAAGATTTGCTGAAGGGTCAAATTGTGTTCCAAAGAGAGGGAGGAGAGTTAAGATATTTTATTTTAATGCTGAGGGTGATTACACAAATTGTTCTGAAAGAACTATCATTGGTCAAGGCAGCCATAATTCATTGGTTGTCACTGACCCAGAAATTGCAGCACTGGTGAAATTCAGCTGCTTTCCAGGATGTTGTGATCATTGCAGTTTGGCAGTTAAAAGATGCAAGGCAAATTCCTGTTTTTTGGTTTTGTTTTTGTTTTTCTGTGCAAGGTCATGGAGAAAGTCCTTCTTAGAATGGCTTCTTGACTCCATTTTGAGCTCTGCTGCATAGTGATGCCATTTTGTATACCACATTTCACAAGATTAAAAGTTTAGGTGGATGTTTTATGGGTATTTTCCACATAAAACAGTAATTACTAGCAGCTACAATGGCTTCACTGAGAATAAATCATGTCAATTTTATTTCCTTTGCAATAGAATCCCTACATTAGCCAAGAAGAATAACCTAGATAGAATAAATATGGATTTCAGAAAGAAATATGACCAATTTTCCCATGATTCCCTAAGAGATTAGGAGGCTAGATGATAGTAGAATTCAGGCGATTCATAGCTGTTTCAGCTATGGCCAAATTGTAAATTAATATATTGATATAGGCCTCAAGACAGAGTACTAGTTGAGGCATGTACTTCATCCTGCCTTGTTCTCATTTTTATCAGTGATCTATTAAGTCACATAAAGCATTTTTATTAAATAGATAAGACATTTTTAATAAATGTATATGTAACTAACTTAAAATTTAGATTCATTTATTGATGATAAATTTTAAAACTTCATATTGGATTGGAAGAGTAGATTGTGGCTAACATTGTATAACTCGATAGGAATAAACATAAAAAACAAATAATAGTTCAAAAATCTACTATAGAATTTCACAGTAAAAGAAACCTAATGTAAGAGCAATTCTTGTTTTAAAAAAGGCCTATCATAAGATAATAATGAAATGTAGCTGCAAAAATAGCTAATATTACTCTAGGTTGTAAATAAATATCAATGCCAAAAAAAGAGAAAAGTAAAACTCACACTGTACTATGAATTTTTCCCTCCAAAACTAGTTCACTGCATTTTGTCCCGGACTCTACATTTTAAAAAGATACAGACATGTTAAAGTTGTCCATAGGATAGCAATAAAAAAAAAAATGAAGTGTCTATAAATTACATTACTTGAGGGATATTAGAATTAACAAAGGCTGGTAAGGTGAAGGCATAGTAGAAACATAAGAGCTATTATCAAATATTTGAAAGAATTAAGAAGAAAGATTAGGATGTACTGCAGGATAGCTCCAAATGTCAGAAGTAAGATTAAAACTATAGGTAACAGGAAGACATCTTTCAGCTCAACACAATTTCCAAATAAATAAAATTGTAACTGTAAGGTAAGCTCTCCCAACTCAGATGTCCCATGCATAGATTGAAATGACCATTAGCACTCATTTGAGCACTATGGGAGAGGCTGCACCAGGCAACTTCTACAGGTTCCTTCAATCATAAATCCATCAGACCATCAGCATTTCACTTTCAAGAGAGATTTTTTAGTGCTATTATTCCCAATTTCATATTGTATCAAGCCATATCTTTAAAGTTAGTTTCCTTTTGCTAGTAGCCTAAAGCAAAGGTGTATGTTTAGAATTAAAGGAGAACTTTTATTGGATTATCAGTGGATTTTTATGAATATCAGCCCATCTTTACAGACATCCCAAAGAAGGGAGCAGTTCATCATTCATCAGCTGTGACCTCTGGACTAGTTTCTTTACTTGGAGAAAAATTGAAGTTCCGCCCCATCACATTTATACTTGCTTGACTTCACAACCGCAATACACCCCTCTAGAGAGAAGTTCGTTGTTGGTGTCATGAGCATTAATCGATGGAATCTAAGCTGCTCTCACAATGATTACACCATCCCTCACTCCCCTTAAGTTTCATGGCCCAGAGCATGCCCATGGCTCACTGCAGGCAGACTCATTCGGATCAATGCAACACAAGCATACAGTGTACGTTCATAGAGCCAAAGGCAATCAACGTCCCAGGGTACTCCGATTGTAGACAGAATTTCAGCTTTATTAGGTAACTGTCATATTTGCCTTGGTGTCTCTTAAAATTTAAAAATGGGAGAAAAATGTAAATGCAGAAAAGCTATAAGTTAACTTAGCTCTCTGTTGTAATAAACATGAACTATGAACATGCATTATGGAAATTAGATGGAGAGCCCAGAGAGCGATAACAGATAAGAAATGTGAATCTGGTGAGATCATAAAAATCATAAGTGTTGGATATCAGAAAGTGGTTTTCTTTTTAAACAGACTGGTCAAGTTTTTTGCTTAGCATATTTCATATGCCATACAACCCTCTATCACCACAATGCACTATGGAGTCAAAGGGCACAGTAATGCAAAGAAAGTTAGAAATCTAAGAGACAGTATACACAATGGAAAGTAAAGGAAGGAAGTATTAAGGTCTGGAGGATAAAACCCACATATAATTATTGTCTCTATTGAGATACAGATGTGGACATTATTGTCTTTCTTTCTCCACATAATTTCTCTGTCTCAGCATACAGGTCCCACTGTGCGTTCATTTCAGGGTATCTTTCTTTAATCTTAACAGTGTTACTTTAAAAGTGGTGGCAAATTTTTTTTAGGTAAGAAAATTTGTTGTTTCACAAATAATAGCCTTGAAAGGCTATTATGTATTTTATATACATATATATATACATACGTATATATATATGAACAGTTTCTTTGCCATGACCAGATCAGACGGTGAATGAGACGAAATAAAACTCTGTAAGATAAAGAAAAAAGTTTTTTGAGTTTCCACTAGCTGCCCTATAAAGAGAGAGTAAGAATAGTCCTGGGAACCTGGAAAAGCAGAGGGGCTAGGAGCCGTAGGGGAGAAGGCCAGCAAAATGGCAGGAGGCTGTGACGTGTGAACAAAAATCAGCCAGTGAGAAACGTGCAGGTGGTTTGGCCACATTTAAGGATGGGGATAGCTATCAGAATAAATTGTCTGTCTATTGTGCTCTGATGAAATATGCAATCTCCTTCCAGAGTGACCCCTCACCTTTAGTAACAGTCTAGTCACACAATTGTCTTCTGTGAATTTCAAAATGAAAATTAGGGCATAGGAGCCCGATTGCCCATTTAAATCAACTGAGAATGAAAAGAGCATAAATGAAAAAGACCAATGGAGAATTTGTCAGCTTCAACAAATGGGAATAACAAGCAATTCAGAAGAAATAGATTCTGTCTGAGACTATTTAGAAATATTGATTAGGAAACCATAGATGATGTTGAGGTGAATAAGGAATTGAATCATTTTTATTTAAACACCATTCAACAAAATGACCCAAACACACTAGAGAACTAGGAGACATAGGTACAGCTGAAATCTGGAGTAAGCACCTAAAAATTCTCTATTAACATGACTCTTGGTGGTGTCAGAGTAGAACAGTTTTTCTCACTCTGTCTCTTTAAGGTCTGACATGGGGTCAAAGCTGGGATTAGGGCAGGCAGAATGGGAGAGACTCTGGGTCCCTATGGCTACTTCAACCAAAGCAGATCCAATTTTGTGTAGTTTGCAAACTGAGATTATGTATAATATTTGAATTTAAGTAAGGACCCTTATATTAATAAGTATAAATTAAAATGTTTTAAATGTTTAAATACTATTGCTGAAAATACCCAAGCATTGACTGAATCAGACTAGAAAGTATTTACAGCTTGTGATATGATTTACAATTTTCCAAAGGGAAGCAGAATGGAGGGTAAAAGGGAAATGAGGAGAAGAGGAGAGAGCTGGTGGTCAATCATTAAATTCAGGTTTTATTTAATCAGTTTTTAATTCAAACCAAATCCCACCTTCTTGTCCCAATCCCAGAAGTTTTATCTTTAGAAATTCCATCTCATGACCTAGTTTCATGACAATTTCTGTAGCATCCAAATGAAAAAATTTCTATTTTGTTTTCCCATTCATTTCCATAAGAATGAATACAGTACAATTTTGTTGCTGAGACTAGATGGCTGTTCACCTCTTCTTTCTGAACACACATCTACACTACAGCTTCCAGCCTTACTTATAAATAGCTGTGGTCATGTCGCTGAATCCTAACCAACAAAATATGAGTGAATGTAAAGTTCACTAATCCCAGGACTAGACCTTTAAAACCATCCATATTCTTCTACCTTCTACCTGGGTGTTAATCCCCAGGACAACCTTAGAATCTTTAAGCTGAAGATGGTAGATCTATTGGATCTGTGAATACTATTGTATTCTAATGTTCACTTGTTATAAAAACTGATGTTACCTAAACTAGTAAATATACATAAACTTCCTGATCTACTTTTTTCTCCTCTTTAGCCATTTAGCAAAACTTCAGAAGTGTTCTATTCACTATGTAATTTAATTTTCTATATGAACTAATAGAGATGACAATGAAATTGGTATTTATCTATTTATCTATTCTATGCCAAACATGGAAACAAAACCTTATTCCATTTAGGGTCCATGGAGAAGCTTATACATTCATCAAAACATATTTTCTGGTAAGACTCCTATATAGCACTAATAGAGTAGTGTGGGAGAGTTGAGAATTATCCACTTCCCAAAAGTTTCTCAGCTATATTTTCTAGCCAGTTATTTACTACTCTATCCAAGCAGTTTTGAGAAGGTAGAAGTATGATAAGACCATCCAATAAGGCTTTGGCGCTTTAGCAGTTGTGAAATACTAAGCAACTTGACAACTGATGGTGAATCACTTCCCTTGTTTTGCTGGTGGAGACATGCCAGAACAAAATCCCACCTTGGATATTTCAGGTGGTTCACAAGTTCTATTTTGGAATTTTTCAGTTGTCATTCCAAATCACTACAGCATGCTTATTTGTTCTCAAATATCTCCTTCATCTGCAATAATTCACACTTCTTTAACATGTGAGAGCCACTATACATACTCATATATTCCAATTTATGTGTTTTTCTTTAGGCACATTCAGAATAAACTACCTATGAAATGGTAGGCAATCTTCTGAATTTTTCTTTGATAATAAAGGGAATTTGACTGAAGGGACTAATTGACACTCTGGGTAACATAAGATGCTGCAATTTTTTTTCTAGAGGACCCATGAGAGAGGAACATAGTAAAAATTTAAATACAGCTTGTCCAAAGGAATCTGCTACAATATATTGTAGAATATTTAGAAACCACAAGTGTAAAATGCAAAATAATGCTTATACATCAGATTTTTAGTGAGATAGTTATTAAAACTCATTTTTATGTCAGAAAAGTTTTATTTCTTTTCTTTTCAGGCCTCAAAAATGCAAACAAAAATCAATGGAGACGTGAAATGATGGAGCCAGTAAATATGGTTGTGAGCTTTCGTTCTATATCACTACTCAACTTAGAGCATCATTTAAATTTTCCTTACAAGGAGGGAGGTTAAGGAGAGAAGAAGGGAGGCACTGGATGTGACTTTAACTTCTCCACTTGTCTCAAATACATAGTGATTATTGAGTAACTTGATCTCTTTCTTAGTTTAATGGAGAAATATATATTATCATTTCTTTTTGTGCAAAAGTACAAATAAAATGCCATCTAAATGGCATCGCTTTTACAGGGATGAACAGGTAATCTCATGCCAGTTTCAGTTCAGACTGATTGTTCCATCTCTTTAAAAAAGAAATACACTTAAACATGCATTTAGCTTAGAGAAGTTTAGCAATAATGGTTGCCTAATAAAAACAATTTCTTAGTGTCTTCAATGGGCCCTGATAACGAAATGCATCACAGCTGCAAAATAAGTAGCCCAATGAGTATCTTCTGCTGATGGTGATTGATACGGTCTCATAATGAAGTGAAAGCTTTTTTAGAGCCAAAGCAATTTTTACCCACATCCTTTACCAGTAGAAACCATAATGAATTGTGTTAAGTTGCCAGCATTTATTGAAAATTTCATCTTAGGATGTTGGCCAGATGTCATTATATCAGAATTAAGTGCAGACTGAGAGGCTTTCGTTAATGTACAGAATCTCTTCCATCACTGTTCTGGAGTTGGTTTAGGTCTGCCTCCAAATATTACAGAAAAATAAAATAGGCTTTAAACTACAAGTGATTAAATGCTTTATGCACATCACGTCTTGTTTCTTCTCTTATGAGTAAAGTAATTACTTAAATGTAATTACTTAACTGCAGTTCCAATATACACTGTTAGTCTAATATGTGAAATAACAATATTTTTAAAACCTTACACTGACCTGGATGTTTCTAAATAATTTTACATACTCTGTATCACTTGCAACCTGAAAACCGTTTTAGTAATTTTTTTCACATTATTCTGGGTAACAGTGTGAAAGGTATAATAATTATCATTCTAAAAAGTAAATGAATACTGAAATCATCAGTACACAGGAAAGCATTTTCATTTAAAAGGTGATATTTAATGGATTCTCTCACCTAGTATACTGAAATCATGATATATCTTACTTTTACATTAGTTCATGTCATCAGACATAATCTCTTTCCTTGACTTGATGAATCTTATAGAATTAATGTCAAGCTATATTTGGCTGAGAGATCTGTTTATATGAAATTGATTTGTAGTTTTGCAGCTAAATAAAAAGGTAAATCCATCTACCATCTGTCATCTCACCTTTTTATGAAAGGCTGCAGGATGAAATCTAGAACATATGAAAAATGTCTTGGCTGCTTTATTTCATATATTAAACCAGAGTTTTCAGCATTTTAGACGAAATATTCTCTCAACTGTAGTTATAAAAACCACTAGTTCTCATTTCTGACATCAGCATATTTAAGTTGACTACATATATTCAGATGCAAAGCAGATCCCTCTCTTTAGACAAGGGTCATTGTATAAGAAACACCATGCATCAGTCCATAGCACGTGAACTTATTTAGCCTGGTTACATAGAACTCTGATTTTATACAGAGCAGAAAAGAAAGAGTGGAGTTTTCATTTGAGGCACACCTAATGGGTTAAGTACTTTTCATCTTCAGTAACAACACCTCAGATTACCATAAATAGTATATTGCAACTAAGAAAGCTTTCAGGTTTAAATATTAGAAGAAATATATTTATCCAAATCAAAAGTGCCATTTGTTTTGAAGCATGCTATTCTACTTTTACCTAATACTGGTCACGTGATTTAAATTAAGTTCCTAAAGGGTTTGCAAAAGTTTTTCTTTTTGCGTATTCGAATCCTAACAATATATTTTGAATCCAATTATGTTAAAAAACTGAGAATTCCAGAAATGTAAAAAACACCATATATATGTGTACATGTATTTGTATGTGTGGTATTATTTGTGATGAGGTTGGTAGTTATAAATTTTTCTGTAACTGATGTATTTTTGCCAGCTTATGTCTGCAAAATGAATTCTAAACTATCATAAATTCAACTAATTCATTAATTAATTTGCTTATTGATTTTCCTTCTATTCTGCTGGTACAAATATTTTTAGAATTATTACACTGGGATGAAGTAATTTATAATTGCTTGTGTGTGTGTGTGTGTGTGTATTGGTACCTGGATCCATGAATATCTGTCTTATCCTATACAAACCAAGGCTTTTTAAAGTGTCACATTTGAAAAAAAATAAGTTCAACAGAAGTATTCCACTTGGTGCTCCCATTCAACATCAACAAACCCCCTCTGTATCATCCCTGAGCACTAGAAAAGTTAAGATTTACAGTAGAATCTTATAGCCCAGAGCATGTTTTGGGAAATATGCCTCTCTGCTGTGGTACATGTATACATAAGTAACAAACCTGCACGTTGTGCACATGTATCCTAAAACTTAAAGTATAATAAAAAATAAAAATAAAAAATTTTAAAAAAAAAGATATTTACTGGTACTATGACTTGAGGGTATAGCTATTTGGAATTTCCTACAGGATGTTTCTGCCAGAAAAAGGACAGAATACACTAAAGTGAATAGTGGTCTTGCCATAAAATGTGAGTCTGTCCCCCAAATAGTAAACTCCTGGATTTAATACTGTATAAAACACTCCTTCATACATCAAACAACTTTCTTTATGTGGCTTCCCCTAGGGACTGAAACACTCTGAAAGAAATTAATTTCCCCCAATATGCATGCATGTGCATGCACACACACACACACGCACACACCCTAAAAGTAGTGCCTGCTCTGATGAGTGAACTCACAAATCCATAGATACACGCGCAATAAGAAAATATTTTTTACAATGCCTCATTATAAGTTAAAAGAGTGCTGTAGCATCCCTGTACAATTTGGGCAAGTGTTTCTCTGCCTGTGGATGTGTATTTTTAATAGCAACCAGTGCAGTCCACTTGTCTATTCTGAAAGTTCATTGCCATTCTTTTACCTTCCCTGTTTAGAGTATCGTATTTCTTGTACTTTTAATTTTGGTATTTCTTAGCACCTATAAAGGGTAGCAGGTGGCCTCTTTTGGAGCCTGAATTCTATTCATATGCAAGTAAATTCAGAGAGCTGTCTTGTCTCTTCTGTAGCCCCTTTCTAGAGGGAGCTGATTCAGTGGTGGGAGATTATTTGATGTCTCTTCTTGTTTGGTCCCTAGTGATTCCATTGAACCTGCGTCTGAGACTGTGGGTCTTGAAATAAAAATCCTGTTTATGGAGAAATGTTCAAGATGGTTATTTCATCACCTATAAACTATTAGGAGTTTATGAGAACCTACATTTAGCACAACCTAAAACTGAAGTTATCTCTTTAAGTTTCTCATATTATTTTGTATATTAAGATTCCAAACCAAAATATCATTGGTCTAAACATTGTTAGAATAGAAACAGACTATGCCAATATCACTAATATAGAACCATTTAAAAGAAGCCAGGCGTGGTGGCTCATGCCTGTAATCCCAGCGCTTTGGGAGGCTGAGGCGGGCGGATCACCTGATGTCAGGAGTTGAAGATCAGCCTGGCCAACATGGTGAAACCCCACATCTCTACTAAAAATACAAAAATTAGCCAGGCGTAGTGGCAGGTGCCTGTAATCCCAGCTACTTGGAAGGCTGAGGATTGAACCTGAGAGGTGGACATTGCAGTGAGCCAAGATCACTGCACTCCAGCCTGGGTGACAGAGCCAGACTCTGTGTCAAAAAAAAAAAAATTTAAAAGAATACAGTGCAGATTCTGGATATTAGCCCTTTGTCAGATGGATAGATTGCAAAAGTTCTCTCCCATTCTGTAGGTTGCCTGTTCAATCTGATGGTAGTTTCTTTTGCTGTACAGAGACTCTTTAGTTTAATTATATCCCATTTGTCAATTTTGGCTTTTGTTGCCATTGCTTTTGGTGTTTTGGACATGAAGTCTTTGCCCATGCTTATGTCCTGAATGGTATTACCTAGGTTTTCTTCTAGGATTTTTATGGTTTTAGGTCTTACGTTTAAGTCTTAAACAAATTTACAAGAAAAAAACAACCCATCAAAAAGTGGGCAAAGAATAGAACGGACACTTCTCAAAAGAAGACATTTATGCAACCAACAAACATATTTAAAAATGCTCATCATCGCTGGTCATTAGAGAAATGCAAATCAAAACCACAATGAGATACCATCTCACGCCAGTTAGAACGGCAATCATTAAAAAGTCAGGAAATAACAGATGCTGGAGAGGATGTGGAGAAATAGGAACGCTTTTACACTGTTGGTGGGAGTGTAAATTAGTTCAACCACTGTGGAAGACAGGGTGGTGATTCCTCAAGGATCTAGAACTAGAAATACCATTTGATCCAGCAATCCCATTACTGGGTATATACCCAAAGGATTATAAATCATGCTAGTATAAAGACACATGCACATGTATGTTTAATGTGGCACCATTCACAATAGTATAGACTTGGAACCAACCCAAATGGCTATCAATGATAGACTGAATAAAGAAAATGTGGCACACATACACCATGGAATACTATGCAGCCATAAAAAAGGATGAGTTCATGTCCTTTGCAGGGACATGGATGAAGCTGGAAACCATCATTCTCAGCAAACTATCACAAGAACAGAAAACCAAACACTGCATGTTCTCACTCATAAGTGGGAGTTGAAAATGAGAACAGAGGGACACAGGGAAGAGCACATCACACAACAGGGCCTGTTGGGGGATGGGGGGACTAGGGGAGGGATAGCATTAGGAGAAATACCTAATGTAGGTGACAGGTCAATGGGTGCAGCAAACCACCATGGCACATGTATACCTATGTAACAAAACCACATGTTCTGCACATGTACCCCAGAACTTAAAGTATAAAAAAAAGAATGTGTCTGTTGGCTGCTGGCCATCAAAGAAATGCAAATCAAAACCACAATGAGATACCATCTCACACCAGTTAGAATGGTGATCATTAAAAAGTCAGGAAACAACAGGTGCTGGAGAGGATGTGGAGAAATAGGAACACTTTGACACTGTTGGTGGGACTGTAAACTGGTTCAACCATTGTGGAAGTCAGTGTGGCGATTCCTCAGCGATCTAGAACTAGAAATACCATTTGATCCAGCCATCCCATTACTGGATATATACCCAAAGGATTATAAATCATGCTGCTATAAAGACACATGCACACATATTGTTTATTGAGGCACTATTCATAATAGCAAAGACCTGGGACCAACCCGAATGTCCAATAATCATAGACTGGATTAAGAAAATGTGGCACATATACACTATGGAATACTCTGCAGCCATAAAAAATGATGAGTTCATGTCCTTTGTAGGGACATGGATGAAGCTGGAGACCATCATTGTCAGCAAACTATCACAAGGACAAAAAACCAAACATCGCATGTTCTCACTCATAGGTGGGAATTGAACAATGAGAACACTTGGACACAGGAAGGAGGACATCACACACCAGGGCCTGTTGTGGGGTGGGGGGAGGGGGGAGGGATAGCATTAGGAGATATACCTAATGCTAAATGACGAGTTAATGGATGCAGCACACCAACATGGCACATGTATACAATTGCAACAAACCTGCACGTTGTGCACATGTACACTAGAACTTAAAAGTATAATAATAAAAAAATAAAAAAAAAAAAAAAGAATGCACTGTTAACCTAGCTTTGAACTCTTTATTTTTAGGGGATAAAATCTCCATTCTAATCTACCAGACTCCCACCCACATATTTGAGTTTCAGAATGTCCTTCCAAAGTAGCAAATCTGAAGAAAATTTCTATAATGATTTCTTTTGTTATTTATGCATGATGGAGTCTATGATGTAGGAGTGGCTACATTACATCATAAATTTCAAATTCAAAGAATCCTGATTACTCAAATTTCTCTTGGTGATGTCTGAATTTCACCTCTTACTGGCTTAGCTACATTTTACAAAGTTTCATCTCTTTGCAGTATTTTTCTTGGCTTGAAAATAATGTTTTGTTGTTGATCATGCAGAGATCACATTTTTTATTAATTATAACAATGTTAGTACCTAATTCATTAGCTAAATTCATAGGTCATGGTGCCAGCAAAGTTAGTGTTAGTTCATAAAACAATGTTGTACAAAAAAAAGGCTACCGCTGTTATGAAAACATGTATCCACCATGACTTCGATAGTAGATAGCATTTTCACATAGTTTAAAGGGAGTGTTCTTTTATCAAGGTGGAGGGAGCCCTGAGCTCAGAAAACTGAGAGTGGACTGCATATCGCCTATCAACTCAGGGAGATGCCCCTGTGCAGGACACAACCTGCACAACTGTATGCCTTCGCCAGTGATCCTAAACTGAAAAATAAATGCTACAGCAAAAGCAGGTTTGCTTTCACAAAGAAAAACGAACTCAGAGGCCACTTTGCTGACGAGAATCAGCTACTTTGGAAGGGTTTACAATTAGTTATGTAAAAGACCAGGTGATGAAGGATTACACATGCATACATATATATAATGTATGTATGCATGTGTGCATATATACATATAAATAACAAGGTTAGATGGCACGCAGAGATATAGACATAATGGGGAAGTTCAACATATATCAGTCATGGAAGATCAGGGAAGAGATTGGTTCAGTGAGGATAAATTTGTATGTGTATATGTGGGTATATTATATATATCTTTATGTCATATATATGATTTTCCCTATGACTAATATATATATATATAGTGTGTGTGTGTGTGTGTGTGTGTATATATATGTGTGGGGGTGGTATGTATATATTATATATTTTATATATATATTATACACCCACACACACAGTTGACCCTTGAACAACATGATGGGTTAGGGATGCCAATCCCCTGCACAGTCAAAAATACATAGATAACTTTTCACTCCCTCAACATTTAACTACTTACTAATAGTCTTCTTTGGATCAAAAGCCTTACTGGTAACATAAACTGTTCATTAAATAAATGTTGTATGTTGTATGCATTCTATTACTGCATTCTTAAAGTAAGCCAGAGGGAAAAACATGTAATTAAGAAAATCATAAAAATGAGAAAATATACTTATTATACTTTAAGTCAAAGTGGATCATTATAAAAGTCTTCATCCTCATCATCTGTACAATGAGTAAGATGAGGAGGAGGAGGAGGAAGAGGAGGGGTTGGTCTTGCTGTGTCAGTAGTAGCAGAAGTGGAAGAAAATCCTTGTAAGTAAGTGAACCCATTCAGTTCACTCTCACGCTGTTCAAAAGTCAACTACATGTAGACTGTGTGTGTGTATACACACCAGTCATGGGAAAGATCAAGGAAAAAAATGTGTATCAGTATATATATATGCTGTATATACATACTGATCCACACTTATGTACTGATACAATTGTCTTGTATGTATATATGTGTATACATATATACTGATATATACTGATATATCTATATATGTATATATACTATATATACTGATCCACATGTATATACTGATCCACATTCTCTTATATGTATATGTGTGCATACATACAGATTTATACTGGTATATACATGTGTATATATGCATACATACTGATATATATCAGTATATATGTACATAAATATATGTATATACTAATATGTATATATGCATATGTGTACATATATACTGACATATATGATATGTCATATGTATGTATAGATATACATATGATGTATATGTATATATACACATATATACATGTATATATGCTTATATATGTATCTGATATATACACTGATATATGTATTATATATCCATATACATATAAGAGAATGTGAGTCAATATATACATATACGTAGATACTGATATATATACACATATGTATATCTATACTGATAGATATATATACGTATATATCCATACTGATACATATATATTTCAATGTATACACAGTCTAAAGACTTACTCACTACTAGAAAAAAGGCTCAAATAATATTTTCTGATTCATATCACACAGCGTTCTTTTTATATACAAGACATGGTTTCACTGGAGATTTGGTTAAAGAAATTTTCTTTCTTGGGTCTCAAAGACTGAAGAACCAGTTAATGACACAGGCGTTTGTCACACTGTTAGCTCTATAGAATTTCAGGATTATTCAGCCATATGGAGTGGCATGTGGAAAAGACATTTGCTCTCTGCAATCAATAGCTTTTACATTGAATGTAGTATTTCTTTTTGTTTAGAAATATTACGTTGAATGTAAAAGCTATTGATTACAGGCAGAAATATACTTACCAATTACTGCCTTAAAGAAGAATACAAAGTGCTCTCCAGCTAAAGTGGCTACAGCTGGTGGCATACAATAACCCACCACACCGGTGTTTCTCAGCTCACATAGCGTATCAGAGAGGTTCCCGATTCTTCTTAAACAAATGCCTGCATGTTTATTTTTTCTTTCAGGTTAAAATCCATGGTAGAGTTTCAGCAAAAATAAATAGGAAAATGTGAGGCAGGGATGCCTGCTGAGAAACTGGCGGTCGAAAGAGCCTGCTATATAATCAACTAAGGCAGTTAGTGGCTTTTTACAGCTTCAAAGCCGCACTTTTTCAGAGGTTGAATATTTTAGCCCGTGTGTTCTGCCCACAATTTATAAGAATGCCAAGGACACTGGAATGTTGCTTTGGTAAACAATAACTTTAAATATTGCAGTTGATCTAAGCCACCTTTCAGCTTTACATTCGAATGAACACATACAAATATGCACTCCTGGATTAACAGATTTTGTGGTCTATTTACACACCTTCAATCAACCCACCATCTTTGCACTCTGTAATCAGCCTACAGTGAGCAACCTCACCCCTTACTGCCCTTCTCTTTGGGAGAGAAGAAAAATCGCCTCCTGTTCTCAGTATCCACCTAAATGCCTTTCCAAGCTGCAATTTTTTTTTCTCAGTTGGTGTTTCATTTCAATGTTGTATACTTTTGGCAGTGCCATTATCAACTCCCCAGAGAATATACCATGTCTAAGAGAAGGGCAAGGCTACCCAAAAAAGACAAGAATGAATAATCTAAAATTACTATGCACCCACCCTTGGGCTAGCCCATGACTAATTTCTAACTAACAAGCAACTCTTTCAGATTCCACTGTGTTTGTCACACACTGCATTTCAGCCCAGATATTTCTCTCACCACTCATTTTCTCTCTGGCACAAACTAATTGCTGCATGCAGCAGCCAGGCTCTGAAGGCTCAAAGGGCATGGAGCTATGGAAACCTAACAGATAATAAATAAATGATTTTTAAAGAAGTCCTCTTAACACAGAAACCATCATCACTCCCCCACTAAGCGTTAGGGGCAGTGGTGGTCTACCCTACCCCACATCTTCTCAGAAGCAAATAAATCCTTTTCCACCTCTTAGGAGCTAAGTATTAATGTATCAGAGATGTCCTTACTTGCCATCTGGCTTTCTGACAGGCTTTGGGTTTTACATCAAGCATGAAGCATGAAAAGTTGTAAATATCAGAAATCTGACAAAGCACTCTTTTAATATTTGTAAGTTTCATTTACTTTAGACAAAATGTTGGATAAATGAAATCAGGACTTCAACACATCTCCTGTGATTTATACTGAGTTTTATTTCCTCTCTCAGAAATTTCTCTGCTCTTAAACAATTTCTACATCATAAGATGAAAGAAGTTTCTTAGAAATTGTTGTTCAGTTCAGATCATTGTGAAAAGACATTTTAGATCATTAAAAGGTTTATATATGACATATGAAGAAAGAAAACAGAAATGAACTATTAAACTTATACTGAAGAGATAGGCTAGTAATAAGAAGTAGATTTATTCTAGTGTGGAAAAAACTAATACACCACAGCAGCTAAGCAATATTCATTTTTATGGCATAGTATACAAAATATATAAACCATTTTGTTTGAGATAGAGATTGACCAAAGGAAATATTATCCTCGTGGTTTTTCCTACACAAGTAATAATTTTTAAAGTGAAGAAGCAGGTCTATAAGCCAGTAGAAATATCAAACTATCTTCCTGAAAACTACTTTAAAAAAATCTAAAACCTATTTGTAATACATACAAAAAAATGGGAATTACTTTGTAAGCTACTCTCGCCACCCCCTTTGTCCTCAGACATTGCAATTTCATTGAAGAACAACAACAACAACAAAAGCAATTTTTAAAATGTGTCCAGTGAGTCTTCTAAAGTAGGAATCTTCTAAAATCTCCAAAAAGATTGAGGTTTTGAAATACTTTTATCATCTTTTAAGATTGGAGATGTTATACACACAGACCAGCTTTGGGGCACTATTATGAATTTAACTGATTTGAAAGAGGCTCATCAGCTGTAGACTGAGAGTGTCTGTTTCCAGAGATGCGATTGCATTTTCAGCAATTATTTCTACCAGTTACCTACCATGCACCACTTATTAAATACAAAACCCATTGCCCTGAAGAATCTGTTCACAATCTCTGCAACAGTGGCACCTGCAGAGGGGAGCTCCAGCCACTTGAAACTCATTAAAACATACTTGAGATTGACAATGAGTAGAGAACATCTGTCAGACTTGGCCAAGATTTCAATCAAGTGTGATGTTGCCGTGTTTCTTGACTACATTGACTTAATAAATGAGTTGGCTGCTGTCAGCACAAGACAAGTTGGGTTGTAATTACTATCCTGTCCTTCTTTTTTCTGAAATATTCTTTCACTTAAATACTCCTGTTCTATGTGAATGTATGAAAATGGAGTTGATGGAATAATATACTATTTACAAAAGAAATATAAGGTACATTTTTAGCTTACTGAATTTACCGAGGTGACCATATATTTTAATTAGCTTGTGTGTCTATACACACCCTTGAAAGGTAAATAAAATCACACTCATCTTTACCCTCTGGAAGTGTCTCCAACTACACGTTTGGAAGAATGGCACCTTCAGTTTGATCTCTAGATTGAATGGATATAATAAATGTCCCTATGTGTAAGATTTGGGAAAATAGAAAAGCACTTCTAATTATCAAAGAGCTTTTGATCTTCAATAAATAATACCTTATCCTATACAGCATTTAAAGCCTTATGTTTATATTTCACATTTAATCCCATAGCAATCCATTTTGCAAATGACTAAATGAAAACTCAAAGATACACACCAATCTGTCCCAGTGACATAATTACTAAGCAAATGAATCCGAAATCCAACTCTGAGTCTTGAGCTTTTCCACTAGGTTGCATTTGCTACATTTGCCTTTTAAAAATGTTTGCTTGAGGGATCAAATTAAGTACAAGAGGTTAGCTCTGACCACTATTATTTCAAGGGGATGGAAAGCAACAATTATTTCTGCTGACGGGATAGCACTATCTGCTTAAAGATGGAAGGATGTGAACTCCAGTCTTAGAAGCCCGACAGGCAAGCTCTGCAGGGTTTACAAAAAAATGGTCACAGCTCAATGAGCACAAGGCTGGACTTAGAACAGAACTAATTCTAATCTCTTCATCTGATGCATTGGGATATCCTATTACCAGGCCTGGTGATTTTGGGCTTACCAACTAGTGGAGCTGAGCCTGCAGGTGCCTGGGAAAATAGAGGCTCGCCATCACCAACTACATACCTGAGTCTATTAATGGGATAGACTCCCTCTAGTTTGGTGGTGTCCACTCAGATAGGGTGCATACGTGTCTTACAGTGAAAAAAGGGTGTCTCTTCAATTAAACTTTTTCCTTCACAGGAAGAGCATTTACCCAGATTAAAAGCCTACTGTTTGAACATTAATAATACTTTCAACTTAATTTTTCTTAATTTTTCTTTTCACCCATTCCCAGTAATTAAAACTCTACACTGACCCACACTTAACTGGCATGGTCCCCAAGTTTGAGAAATGGTAAGCTTCAATTTATATTACTTCCATTCCTTTACAGCTTAAACCCACTGAAACTCAAATTTTAATTTTATTCTAGTAATCAGCCTGCAAACACTCAGTAATTACATCAAGTTTGTCTCATAAATAGGGTGTTTTTGTCTAAGGACTGTACACTACAGAAGGTCAAAGAAGTTGCAAAATTAGCATCACTATGATTGAGATAAGCCACATAGCTAAGATTATCATAGTGTTAGTAAAAATAGGTTAGCCACATATAAATGTGTGAATTCTCCCTCCTCTGAACTTCCGCAGCATTGTTTTGTTTTTTTTTTTATCTCTCTTGTAGCATGTATCGCTTTCTACCTTGTATTATGGTTATTTGTATGCAGGTTTTATCTATTCTATACTAAGATAGTAAATTATTTTTTTGTTTCCCAAGGACTTAACAGGGTGCCTTAAACATAGTAGGCATTCATTAATTAAATGTTAATAGATAGAACTCTAAAAATAACCAGATAAAGAAAGCATTAATGTTTAGAAGATACTTTGATTAAAAAATATATTTGACTTTTGATATCTGGTCTCTGCTTTTCTCATCTTCTCCCCCTATGGGAAGCCTCCACTATACCTGTACACACATCTACACATATGCACACACCAACTCCAGCATGCTCCATCCTTAATGAATTTCTTTTGCTTCAACATTAAAATTCTTCTAACGTTGTTGTTACTTGGCTCCAAGTAATTCACGTAAAATTAATGTATAATTTGAGCATTAGGCTGTCCTAATACCCACTCCCATGCCAATTCTCAAGTTAGTGATCCTTCCTTCTGGAAGCTTTCCTCAAGCCTCTAAAACCATCTCACTATATCTTGTTGCTTCCTCTTTCGAGCACGTGTCATATTGTTTTAGTTTCCTCTACACTGGCTGATCAGCTGATGTGAATGGGTCTGTGAGATGAGGGCTGAAGCTAGGGTCCTTTACCAAGAAACTCAGGGCAAACAGACCCAACCCAGAAATGGGCCCCAAAGTATTCTGTGTAAATGATCTCTTTTTGAACTGGTGGACATTTGATATTTGTGTAAGACTAATTGATTCACAGGACTAATGGCCCAGCCAACAGTAGCAATGCTGTTTTTTTATGTGTTCTATGAACACAGATCACAGAGAACAGATTTTACAAGTAATTTTATGAAGCTTTTCAGTTTAAAATAAATAGAATACCATAAAATATACATGCAGTGACTTAACTGGTAATATATGGTGAAGAAATTTATTTTTACTTTTTAGTAAAAGGCTTCTCTTCATTCATGCTGAATATTGGAGGGAACAGTGATAACTTCTTTCTGAGGTAAGGGAAGAGGTGGAGGGTCAGAGTAGACTGCAGAGGAGGTGACATATTGGTTTAGTTGGACTTAACCAAATTGAAAAGGGGAGGAAGTTCATTTCGGACAGAGCAAAAAGCGTAAGCGCAAGTATAGAGACATGAAAATGTATGCATGACTAGAAAATTATGGCTCATCTGTTAAATTCAGTGTATGAAAGGTATGTGTGGCATAGCTGTGTGTGTGCAGGAGATGAGGTTAGAAAGGCAGGCTGAGATGAGATTATAAATAGTCTTGAACACTACACAATTGGATTTGAACTTAGTTCCATAGGTTGGGAGGAGTCATAGCCAGTTTCCTAGCAGGACGACACATAACCCTACCTGTGACTTAGAGAAACAACTTTGGTGACAAGATAATGAATGCGGGAGATAAGAGAAAGGTTGGAGGCCAGAAGATCTAGTTGGGATGCAATTTCTATGATTTGAGTAACCAAGTTCAAAAATTTAAGAACTGCATATCTGCAAAGTTCAATATAAATGTTAATTTAAAGGTATTATCTCAATATCATTGAAATCAATAACTTTTAAGGAAGCAGATATTGAGGCAGGCTTTTTGCTGTTGTTGTTACTTGGCTCCAAGTAATTCAGGTAAAATTAATGTATAATTTGAGCATAATGACCAAATCCACTAATGAGCTGGTTGCAGGCTTTGTGTTCCTAACCTTAAGAATATGAATTACAGTTGCAACTGAAAGAAAAAGACCAAAACAACGTCGGACCTGCTGGGATGCAGTAAGAACTGTAACTCATAAAAAAAAAAAAAAAAGGAATTTTTTTTTTAACTAAATACATACAAAGCCATACTTAGTCAAAATTGGGATCTAATTGAAATCTACATGTGGCAGTGTAATGTTGTTATTGAGATGAAGTTTATGGTCAAAGAAGAAATATTGCAAGATTTATTTTCAAGTTAGTTACAGATTTATAACTTCTATTTAACTAAATTACTTTATATCAGAATCCCAAAGAAATTCTGATGGATGTGGTTAAATCCATGGGAAATTTCATGGAGTGAGACAGATTTTTCTTTCTACCTACTACCCTTGCAAGAGCATGGCCATGGTGCCAGAAAGGGCATGTGACACTCCAGTGTGAATCAAAGAAAAAGACCTTTCTGTTAATGTCCAGACATTTCCAGATATTTCTGTTAATTTTTAAATAAATTTCACTAAATTTCTCTGGTTGTGGGTCCATTTGAGTATGACATACAGGAGTTTTAAATAATTTTATTCTTAATAATTGAAACATTTTCCATATAATTAGCTCTTAAATCTGTTTCTTGGTCAGAATGGATCAAGACACAGAGCCACCAAACCAAAAACAAATCGTTTTTTATTCGTATAACACCATGTGAAAAACTACTTACCCCAGGAATTACTCAATCCTGGCTGAAGGAGGTAAAGAAGTATGTCATCATAGCACCTTGCCCATGTTTCAGATAACTTTGTTATTAAAGATGAAATATTAATGCAAACTCACTTCAATAAATTGCGGGTCATAACTGACTGAATATGCCATTTTGATTGTGTTTTCTGAATGAATTAAGCCTGTGTTGTATTTTTGCCTTAATAGTCTCTACCATCTTCGGCCATAAGGCCCAGGCCTGTGTAAAATCTACTCTTGATACTTGCCACAGGTATTCGATTCATCATTTCGTCATTATTTTCAACACAAAAGGTAGCATCTCTCAAGCAATAACAACTGCAACTGCAGCCCATTTGTGGGTCATAGTAGTAGCCAATAAAGTGACCCATTAATAAAAATAATTAATATTTTTTGACTGATTCCTATGAATAGGCATTTCTTTAGTTGTTAGGAAATGTGGCAGTGTGAATAGAATAAAATCTCTGTTCCAGTGGTTTATATAATATCATCTCAGCTAATGATAAGGACAATGGGAAAAATAAAAGCTGTTTGGGTATGCTTTCTGAAATGAGTGGTCGGGCTCCCTCTCACTGAAGGTAACAGTTGGCTAGAGATGTGAAGTAAACATTTGGAAGAAAAGTGTCCCAAGCAGAAGGAAGATCAAGCACAAAGACTCTGTGACAATTATCATATTTGATGTATTCAAGGAACAGCAATTGGGCTAATAAAGCCAGAGAAGAATGTTCAAGAAAGTATGGTTAGGAATGAACTGGAGAAGAAGTCAGGGATATGATTGTATTTTGTCTTATAGATTGCGGTGAAGACTGGATTTCATTATCTTTATGACAGGAAGCAATCAGAGGGTTTTGAGCAGAGAAATGGTGTCATGTGTTCCTTCCATTTATCCATGATAACCCAATTAATTCAGCAGGCTTCTTTACCCATTAACAGGAAACTGATCATATCCCACATTCAAGGGCTGAAAGGATACCTTTAGCAAAACAAGGTGTTATTAATAGATGGTTTACTTTTTCCTTCCATCTCCATTTTTGAAGCAAAGCATACACCAAAATCAGTTTGGCAAAACTGGTCAATTAGTAGTGACAAGAAAGAAACAGAGCCCTTACTTAATTCATATATGGGAATCTGCTGGGAAACAGGCAACATTGCAGTGTGAATGTCTTGTTTGTCTTCCAGTTACTCTGTCGTGTGGTCCAAGCTGGTTCCCTCATCTCCTCAGAGGAACCTAAAGAGGAGCAACAGTAGAGCGGAGGACAACCAGTACCCAAGAAGACTAGAAAAGAGAACACTGGTTAACAGAACTAAACGTCCCATAAGGAAAGAAGAAAAAAAAGACAGTTCATAAGAGGCAGCGTGTTTCTAACCCATCCTGAATATATGAAGAATCTCAGGCCTGCATTTGAAAGACTATTATACTCTAGGGAACTGGGGAAAATTCTAAAGAATGGAAGGGTCATTCTGGAACTTTCACATTGACCCTTTTTCCCCCGCCCAATTTAACACTGAGTTAAAGGATCATATGCCTGAATTCCCAGTATGTGCTCGACCTGTCAGCATAGGAATCTGTAATAAGGTACTACCCTGCCCCTCTCTTCCACCAATACAGGTATGGTACTGAGCTTATACTCAAAACTGAAAACTTCTGTTTTTCTCTTCCCATATTTAAAATAAATAAATAAATAAATAAATAAATAAATAAATAAGGCTAAGAAACATGCCTGAGTGAAAATGTTTCCTGGAGCTAAGTAGGATCATACTGAGAAATTGATCAGGGTGGTGAGCCATAGTTGATTGAATGAGGGCTCTTCATCTGCTTCAACTAATGAAGCTAGACTTCTTGGAAGATCACTTATTTTAGATATATTAATAACAAAGACATTTAGTGTAAGTTTAAAGGACCAGATAAAGGAACCAAAAGAGAAGAAGTTTGTTTCTTAATGGAAGTAAATGAAAAGATCATCAGGCAATAATTCAGGTAATATAAACCATACAGACTAGATGAGGACTATAAAGGAAGTAAATAATTTAACACTAAGACAAAATTTGGGGGGATTTTTAGAAAAGAGAATAAACTGGTTTGGCTTCAGTGAATGCAGTTTAGACAAGCTTTAGAAATTACTTTGTCAGCAAAATGATTTTGCCTCTTTCTAAAGAAGCAATGCATAAAAGAAAATAGAGGACTCTTGCTGAGGCAAATTGTCACCTAGTTCCAGGATCCAGGCCGAGAAAATGTTATGAAAATCAAATGTATTTAGAGGCAAAAATATACTGTACTATTTTCTAAAGTGGGCCAGGACTATACAACACAATCCACTAAAAAATTTTGAAATGCTCTAAGAATTCTCCAAAGAGCCCAGTGGTCTCCCTCAGAGAATCACCATGCCTCTGGGAGAAAACATGTTCTAGTGAGTACAATTACTGCATTTGCTCAGGGAAGACTCTGAAGCAGTTTTTTTCCAGCCATGTGGACGTATTCTCTAGCAGACCGACCCACTGGGCCTGCATGCTACAATTGGAGGGAATCTCAAAGCCTCCTGCTCTTCTACTTCTATGTGTAATTGGGACAAGACCTCTGTTGTGACCTGCTGTGACATTCTTACTCCCACAGTATTTAAGGTTGGAACTACCTCTTCACTAGGCTTTTAAGAAGCCAGTCAAGAGTTTTCCTTCATCCTTCAGATTTCGCTGCCACTACGTGTGAGTAGTTGCCAGTTATTTGGGAACAGAAACTGAATGACCCTGAGACCTCAAGACGGGGTAACCTATTTTTAAAAATAAAATAAATCAAAAACCACATACTTACATTTCATAACAAAAATGTACACTTAAAACAACTAAATAATTAGGAACAAATTAAAAATTAGAAATTGGCAAATAAACATCCGCATCATCCCAGGGCCCATGGACCACATCCACTCCCTTTTCTATGCATTTGTCAGTGATAATATGCCTGGCATCGAATAACACTGATACTCAAATCTCCACTTTACAAGTGAAAATCAAGAACTTTTTCCATTCAACTTTTCAGAATCTTGATTTGTCACTTTCAGGAAATTGCCATCTTCTTGTCCCCTTCTTCACTATATGTAAAACAAAATTCATAAATTTGGCTAATGTCAAAATGCTCTGACAAGGATTAATGACAGAAATCCCCACAGGGCATTTCTCCATATAAATTATTATGTAAATTCTTGAAAATATAAGTTTGTATAAATAAATATAAGGAAGAGATTCAGATTTATTGACTTTCTTTCATTATTTATTTATGGGGCATCCAAAATTAGGTGAGTTTGATGAATTTAATGTTCCTGCTCCCTAAACATATGCTATAAAATTGGGTGATTTGGTGGTGAAATACTATGCACACATTTTTAATGTAATTTTTTAAAAGTTGCGGCATATTAGGATCATTTTTCCCTACTCCATGAGTTTGCTTCACTTTGAACTGAATATTTGTTTTAAAATTACCTGACCTGCCTGATATATAAAAGTCATGATTTTTAAAGCCTATGTTAACAGTGCATATGGAGTGAGTACAAATATAATTATAAATGTAATTTTAATTCTATTCTCTTTACTAGGCTATAATATCTGTGAGTAATCTATTCCAAAATCAAAGATCAACCCAAATCCCTTCTACCAACTCTGCGCCTGTTTTCTAAGTATTTATTTAATGTCATTGTTCAGTGAGGGACCTAGAGACCTTTCACTTTAGGTGGAAAGAAAATGCAAATCTGTTAGTTATTTGCTAAGGTTCCTAAGGATACTGGAAACACACAGACACTTGCAACTGTGAATTTCCCAGTAAATATAAAATCTTTGTCTTCTGGAATATTTGCTTAACTGAACAAAGTTTACACAGCCTGAAGAGGATTAACATTAACAAGAACACAAAATTAAACCTTTGACATTCCTTCAGTTCATTTCTATGGTTATCTTCTCTTTTCTCAGATCGATTTTCCCCAACTCTATTATTTTTTTAAAAAAAAAGAAGATCTGACAGCATTCACTGGACCTTCCAGGCATTAATTATTACAGTTACATTTATTTCTCTCCACATTTATTTCTTCAGGAATATTTTATTTAGTATTTAAAATGGGCCAGATACTGTCCTTCATACTATAGACACAATGATTAAAAAAAAAGAAACTATTCTAGCCTATGAGATTTTATATTTCATGAGTGGGAGACATAAATACATGAGCTATAAATTGCAAATAAAACATAATATATGCTACACAAGTGCCATGTGAGTATAAAGGAACTATCAACTCTGGTGGAGGAAGTCTAAGAATTCATGAAGGAAATAAAATCTGAGCAGGTTTTAAAGCATCAGTAGACATTAGGTGGTCCAAAATTTAAAAAAAAAAAATTCAAGCAGACAATAGAGCTTATACAAAAAATGAAGGTTCAGTATTATGTATTTGATGTGCCTGGAGTTTAGAAGCAATGGAAGAACAAATGAAGTGGCAGGAAATGAGGCTATAAGTATTTTTGTGGCATCAAGATTACAATGTTGAGAATCATTAGTGTGGATGTAGCCTAATTGATTTAAGCATTTCCCTTTTGTTTGAGCATTTAGAGTATTTCCAATTTTTCCCAAATAGTAAGCTGAGATGAATGCCCTTCGGTGCATAACTTTGATTATACCTTTAGCTAGTTTTTAAAGATGAGATTGTCAGAAATGAAATTAGTGAAATAAATGGTATATTCATTTTAAGTGTCTTGCTACATTTGCCATATTTATTTCTAGAAACGTGCCAATTTGCCATCAATATGCAAGAGAAACAGCCTCACTGTTCCCTTTGCCAGAACTGAGTATCACCATTTTTTAAAAATATTTGCTAATTGTATGAGTGAAAAATGAGATTAGATCTTAGAACATGATGAATATCAGGGCCAGGAGTTTGGATTTAATTAGAAAGTTAAGGAGAAACTCATTGACGATTTTTAATCAATGGAGCAAAATATCTAGATTAGCCCTTTGAATAGATCAATTTTGGCAGAAAGAAAGAGGTAGGATAAGGTGGGGTTGGCTTTGCTTGAGAACCCAGACAATTTTGGGGGCAGGGAGGCTGTTATAATAGTATGGGCCAGCACTGCCCAGGAGAACTTTCTGAATTAACAGAAATGTTCTGTATCTGTTCTGTCCAATATGGTAACCACAAGCCACATGTTGCTTTTAAGTACTTGAAATGTAGCTAGTGCAACCGAGGAACTGAATGTATAATTTCATTTAATTTAAATTTAAATAGGCATATGTGGCTAATGACTGTCTTAGTGGGCAGCACAGATCTAGAACAATAGGGACTCAAGATAGAAAACATCCAGGTAGAAAGATGAGAGCAAAATCAGATTGAGTGAAGAGATTCCGTGACTACTTGAATATGCAAGGTGAAGGAGAGGGAGAAGCCTATCTGATCAAGATTTAGAATCAGAGGGAAATGAAAAAGATGCTCATGTCACTTATAGGCACTGCAACACACAAAAGCTCAGAGGAGGTAACGAGGAAAGGACAGAAAGTTTCTCTCTATATATCTCTTTCTGTGTCTCTGTTCTTTCACTAGACAGCTCCTAAACTTGTCAACAGGCCACTGGAAATGACAAAAAGATTTAAACTGACCAGGAACCATGGCTTCATGCTTTTCCTAACTGTATTCATCTATATAAAACTGTGATAAGCTGTTGGATCTTAACCTATATATCAAACCTACAAATACAAGCTGATACTTCTCACTGTCAGAAACTCTTATGAAAAGAAAACTGTCCTTAACACCATGGAAAACGAACAGATTCTCAAAAGTAAGATAAAGCATCCTGCCTACACAACTTAACGGCAGCATCTATTTGTGAGACATTACGGGTCAAGCTGTAACAATAACTATGTTAATAAAAATGTTAAGTGTAAATGTAATGTAAAAGAACACAATTTAATGAGGGTTGAGACCCAGCCAAGCAAGTAAATGTTGTATAAGTAAAACAAAACAATGGCATCAGGCTATTAATTAAATCTATGCTGATGGATCAACTATGAAGGAGAGTGAAAGGAATTCATTCTTCACATCAATCTTTGCATGACGGATTCTATCACAATTTTAAAGTCTCAGCTTAAATTCAGCTCTTCAGAGACAGCTGAATCTTTATGCTTATTTTCCTGCAGTCATTTTTTAATATAACCATTGTTCTTATTCACACTTGATGTATTTTTATTTGTTTGTTTATTGTCTGTCTCTCTGTAAATGCTACAATCCATAAAATTCTGGTTTATTAACTAATGTTTATCCAGTATCTAGGGCAGCATCTGTCATATAGGAGGTGTTCAGTGATTTCTGGAAGGATAAGTGAATGAATAAATGAGTGCACAGTGTCTTTTACACAAATGAACTGAAGATCCAGTGGACTGATATTTCACTAAGATCAAAATGAGCCTGCAGAATTCAGCCAAATGTATTCTCACTTCAGGGATGCAAGAACAAGCCTTGCAGGTTCAGTACAGCCAGCTGATAGTCTTGGTTCTAGAATATCATTCAACCAGGGAAAGCCTCATCTCATCTCCAGCATAGACCCTACTGATAAGAACAATTGTTCAACTCAGCAAAACCAATGAGCCCCTGGAATAAATAGGACCTTCTTTCCAAGATAAAATAAGTCTTAAACTTGCCAGTTATCAACCTCAAAGAACACAGACTGATCATGAATATGTGAGGTGAACATAGACAAAATAGCCCTGACTCTGTACTTTCTTGATGGCATTTTATTCACACCATTACCTAAGGTAAAGTTTCTTCCTAGTTCATCAAGTTCATGGTAAGTCAGATGCAATTTTCATGATCATTATAAGAGAGAGAGAAAATGTACGTGTTTGTGTATAAATGTCAGAATAGACATTTCTGATCTTCTAAAATATAAATTCCCAAACCATTATTTTGTCTTATGCCTTAAAAAGCTTTGTAAGTGCGGCAGCAGTGTTTCCTTTTTGGCGTGAGAAAGTAAGAAGGAAAAATAGCCGCCCCTGACATTTGGAAGCTGATCTGACCTGGCAGCTCGGTCTTGATGTTATTACAAGCTGGTCTGATGCTCACAGTCAGGCCATTTTGTTCCTCTGTTGGACATACATTGTTTCACAGAACATCAACATTAAACAAGGTTGTTGTGAGACCATAATAAATTGAGACCAAAACAAGTTAACTGCACAACCCACAAAACACAAAATGTCCCCTCTCTCATTAAATGAGTGACTGCTACTACTTCTTGATCAATTAACACTGTTGTCCTCTCTCGTCTGCCTTCTCTATAAATAAGATTCACTGACACTCATTCATAGAATTTCTTTGCTTTCTGGCAGAGTAAGTTCCCACTTCCTTAGATCCTCTCCAAATTTACCCAACCATAACTCAAATCTTGGAAGTCCTAACTCCCCCTTACTGAGATGATCCATAGTTTCTGTCAAAGAAAAGTTGGACCAGATGGAGTTAAACAGGCAAGGAAGACTTTATTCAAGACTACTGCAAAGGAGAGAGGGACTGAACTCAGTCTGCTGACACAAAAGGCAGAAGAGATGTAAAGCACCTGGGCGAGCTAGTGGAAAAGCACTGGAGGACATGGGAGGGAGGTGGGTCACTGTGACTAGGCCATCTCTGCTTGCTAGTTGGCACTTATTGCATGTAAGCTTCTGATTCCCACAGAGAGTAGGAAATCAGGTATTCTCTCTTTCTTGATGATTACATTGCAAAGGGATGTCTTCCAGGTCCTTGAAAAAGACATTTCTGGGTTGTAAAACTGGCAAGAGGCTGAGAGAAGATTGACTTCTTGAAGGGATAGAGAAGGCACTTATAATTGCAAGTTTTCTGAAGTAGATGCTCTAAGACAGGGAGGTGAGGGACCTACAGTCAGGAAGAAATCTGTCTAAAGTTTAGACAAACTAAGGGGAACTTTGAGGTCATCTCGGTCAGTCCCCACAATGTGTGTTCTCTCTCACTGCAATTAGTACACAAAACTTGTTCAAATATAAACGTGTTCCTGGTGGTCGTTAGCTGAAGGGCACTGACACAGGCAAAAGAAAAAGAAAAGAGTAACTGGAAAAAAATCACAGTTTGTTTTCAACTTATGGCTGATTAAATACATTCTTCTCAAATTAGAGAGAAATTTTCTCTACTCATATTTATAACGCTTCTTGGTACTTTGGTGAATCCATTTCAAGTAAAAAGAAATGCATGCTTCTGTGTGCTATGCCTGTATCACATTAATGGATTATTTGCCGAGATAATATTTGGCTCTGAAATCATGAAAACATCAGATGTTCCAGGATATCTATCAAATTTTACAGTACCTACCTAGGTGTCATTCTTTCCTGGTGGTCACTGGTAGGGACATGACAATGTCCTAATATCCTGAATTCTTGTTAAGTGCCTCATAACTCCAATTTATAATAACAAAATATCTAAGACCATGTTGTACTTAAGGGTTTAAAATGAAACAGTGGGATTTTGGACTTTTAAAATACCCAATTTATTGAGTATCTCCAAAACTGAGTGAAGAGAGTTTCAGTTTCTTTGTATTGCCCCATTTTTTCATAACATTAATATATAAAATTTTAGAAACCATAGACAAACAATTGTTTAGATTTAGGTCAATTTTCACAAATGACAGCCTGCAGGCTAACTCAAGCTCATGCCTGTTTATATAAATGAAGTTTAAATGGAACACAGCTATTCTCATTCATTTATGTACTATAGATGGCAAGTTTTGGACAATGATGACAGAGGAGTAGCTGTGGCAGATCATTAGCCTACAAAGCTCACAGTATTTAACCTGTATAATCTGGCCCTTTACATAAAAAGTTTGCCAAACGCAGGTCTAGGTTAACAAGTAGCAAAATAATTTTCCAGAAAGCCTAGTTAAGTCTTTTTAAAAATATGCAATCAGCAAAATTACATTTTCTGTCTCACGTTGCAACACACAAAATCTCTTAACTTCCCATTTTGTGCCAATAGTCTACACATTAATGCACACAAATGATTATTACCTCATTTAACTCTGCTAAGACCAAGAGAGTGTCAATACCATATTTAGAACATTACTTTTCTGGTTGTATTGAGTAAGGTTAACAGAAAATGAAGAAACAGCAGTGCTTACACACTCCACGTCGCCTGTTCTGTGCTTTTATCCCATATTTTTTCCCAGCCTACCACCTTTATTTTTGTTTATTAAACAACTACCATCAAGTTTTGCAATCACTCATGGTTTCTCTCATATTTACCAAAAAAAAGTGCTAAAGGCATCTATTTTAAAATCTTGATATGGCTTTCAGCATAGCATTTTAGGTGACATTGCAGACCAAATTCTTGCCCTGGGTTTGCTAAGTTGCATATTCTGATTTCTCACTCAGCAATATGTGAGAAAGAAGCAAATGTCAAACACAGTCTGTGATATCAAACAGAGGGAGTAATATTAGCCAACACCTCTCTAAAATGTTTATTCTCTAATGAGAACACAAGAGGAAGAAAAGTCCTGATGGGCTAATCTTCCACATCTGTAATGTTAGAATCAGTAGAAGTAGGTTATTTTAGCTTTTTTTTTTTTTTTTTTTTTTTTTTTTTAATTCTTTCCCATTGTCATGTAATTGTCATAAGTCTTTTACATTTCTGTCAGTTAGTGGATACAGGCAAGGTAATTTTTTTTTTTGTAGAAGTTACGTCTGATTACTCTGATGCCACTCGTAAGTTGGTAAGTGAACCGGGCTATTTTCTAAGCAAAATTTCAGGATAGGAAGTTTCCCTAAAATTTTCAGGATGACTATGGGTTCTGCCCCCCTGACATTCTACATTCCCAACTCAAGGGAAAAACTCAGTGAAAGTCTTTTAGTTTATCCCTATGAAAAGTGAAACTCTGTGACACCACAGGTCAGAAAGGAAATAAAACGTGTTGCTCGGGGCCCCCATGCTGGAGAATGGATCTTTGGTGAGAGAAGGGTAAGGGACAATTATTTTCTTCCTCCCTGTTCCTGCTCTTCATATTACTCATGTGGTACTATCTCAGATGGCACTGAAAGTGAAGGCCTAAAGAGAAAGGGGTCCAAAACTGTCTGCTCTAGGCATTCAGGGAGAAGACCAAAAGGTAGAATCAAGGTCTGGCCAAGATCCCCCATGCTGCCAAGGCATGGGTGCTAGGTGCCAGCAATCTACCATTTGCCCATTCAGATCCACCCTCCACCCTTCTCCAGGGTCTCCCCAGCTCCAGGAGCCTGCCCGAGCATATGCATTACATGAAACGGACACTATGAGGGCTGTCATGCAGAGGAAGTAGAGAGCTATCATCAGATATAAACTCTACTTGTTGCTTCAGAGGCTATCATGTATAAAATGAAGAGTTCTGGCAGGAGAGAGGAGAGATCAGATCAGATCATGGAGTCTGGGTATCTGTTCTCCCGGTTCCCTGCCAGGTTGCCTCAGATTGGCTCTAAACTAACTTCAACCTAAGGTTAAACTCCTTTTAACACAGCTACTTACATGGCCTCCTCCTTCCAGGTGCTAGTAATTGTCTCCTCCCTCCTCCCTTCAGGCCTGGAGATGGTAAGAGGACCACTGCGTTAGTGCCTGAGTGTTACACTATCCCGTGTACTTTCCCTACTCCCTTCCCATACCTTTCTTTGCAAGTAGTATCTTTATCAAACCTTCTTTGAGTTGCCCTAATTGTAGTGGGCCATTTTGGACCCCGACAGGGAGCCACAGGTCCTAAATAATAAAGCATGTTCATTTGCCTGCGTTGTGCCTTTGAACTTATATTCTCTAAGAAACAAAAAAAGGGGAAATAGTGTGTGGTTTGATAAGAAAGAGAGTAGACAGTTTTCAACCTTTATAAGCAATTGATAATAATATTCACATTTAGAATTTATTAGATTATATTCTCTATACCCCCTGAATTATTTCAGAAGTAACTTTGATGTTTAGGGAAACAGTTTATTCCCTACAGCACCAACGAAGCTGCTATAACATCCATGGTGAGAAGAAATTGACTAATGCAAGAACTAGGCACAGGAAGAACACTGTGAACCACCATCTTGAAAGTGGTGCCACAGTTAGCCATGCTTAGCTTTTCTGTGCTAAAAGAAAAAGAAATTTCCAGTTGTCTGAATCACCTCAGATCACCAAGAAGTCAAACAGTCATAATTCAATAGCAATATCTAAGAGCACACTAGGAAGAATATCACAGTCATGACTGTTTTGGAACCTATGTAACTGAAGCCAGGTGAAATCAGGAACGAAAATGCCAGACTGTACTAAAATTGGAGAATTATGATAGTTTCAAGATGGAGAGACTTTTACTCTGAGTAAACCAACCGGTATGCAGGATGTCTTTCATAGCACCTCTAGGAAGGGCCTAACAATTATTGGAAAAACCATCAGTGACCATAAATTTAGTGACAGACAATGATGTTTTTCCCACTTGGAACTTTCTATTTGCTATCAACTAATTGCGAATAAAATTTCTTTTATATATTGCAGCCTCTTAAGCCACAGAGTTTGCATCTAATGATATCTTTTCTACTTCTTACATATGATATATGATAGCCCTTAAAAATCTCTCTCCATCATGCCTGCACATCCGTAAACACACACACACACACACACACACACACACACACACACACACACATACTCTTTTTCTCTGCTCTGGGCAAAAATGCTTAGTTCTTTCACCTTTTTTTCATATAGTATTTTTCTCTAATATTTTCCCTGTCCTGAACCTTGTCCTATAGACCCTTTTGGTTTATCACTGTCCTCACTAAAGCAGCTGATCCCACCACTATTTTTTATTCAGATAGTGTAGCTATTCTGGGAATGTGTTGAAATGAAAGTGATCAGGATTCTATTATCCTTCATATTATCTATCTGCGTAGGTTCAATCTGTCTATTAACTGCCACTCTTCGAATACAGCTGTCCAATTAAAGAGAATATGAAGTCAAAGAATGAAGAACCTATTTGTGTTATTTCATTTACGCCCCTAGAAATGTTTAAGCTGCTGAACTAAAAGCAGAAGGGGAGGTAGTGCTACCAGAACATGGAAACTCTTTCTGGACCCATAATGGAATACAGGGTTGCACAGGTAAAATAGGGTGTCTGACAGGAGGAAAAGAGGTGAGGTAGTACCTGCCCTCAAAAACATTTTATTTTTACTCCAACTATCACTCAGGGACCCTTTATTTGAACCTCCTCCACTGCCTATACCAGAGACAGATGGATTTGCTAAGATATCTGCATATCACTTTTCTTAAAAAGTATTTAAAAATATTTTCAACTTATTCCGAAGAGACCTGGGCTTCTACAGATGTAAGCATTATAGAAATGCCACATAGAAGAGTGTCAAAGACTGTGTATCTGGTGGTTTGCATGGTACAGGCTCTGAATGCTTTTACTAAAGTCAAGAGTCTTTATAAAAGCAGGAGCAAAATCCCAGGGAGGTTGCAAGAAAGCCCCTTGAAAGGTCTGTCACTCTGCTGTGATAAAAGCTAACAGACAAAAAAATGGAGCATGTTACCAGCTAGAATTTCAGCTAGTTTCATGAGAATGAAGGAAGCTAGATTGAATATAATTTCTGAATCTCAAGAGAAAAGAAGATTCTATGCAACAAATAAGACCAACTTTCATAAGGTGAAGCCTCCACCTACAATTCTCACTTTCATCAGCTGTGCTTTCAAATGACAGGGAGGCAGCAAACACATTTAAAATATAGGTGCTAATCTGTGTTTACCTGTGGTTTTGAATATTACAGGAAGAATCTGACAGAGGGCTTACTGTGCTGCATAAAACAATTACACAATGAGCTTATTACCAATCCCTGATGAAATTCTTGGTCACAATCCTAGAAGTATTTGTAATTATCAAATTATACCTTATCCTTTAAAACAAAAAAGTTTGTAGCATTTTATAAAAATATTTCTTCTTAAACAAGATTTTATTGTTGCTATTAAGGATATGGAATTCAAAGAAAGATAAAGTGAGGTCTGAATCATTAGGCCAAGCCAAGTAAAGTTAGACAATTTAAAGCCGGCCTGCAAATTTGTGTTTGGGCTTTTTGGTGGGTAAATCCAATTGGAAATGCAATGAATTCATAGTAGATTCTAATCTAGCTCAGCAGAGGCTGAGATTTCCCTTTAAAACTGTCTCAGAGTGCTATGGAGAGGTGGAGTGGGTGCCTCCAGCTGCCACCCTGGTTTTGACCAGTTTCCCTGTTGCTCTGATGTGCTTTATGTGAAGTCCATATGTAACTGTGTTTGAAAAAATTCTCATCAACCATAAGTTATAAAAACAACCCAGACACTCAGAAGAGGTACAGTTTTAGTGCTCCTTAAACTCATACAGTTCCTGCAGTGGTAGAACCCACACTATCTTCAACAACATCCCTACAATTTGTGCAACAGTGATTTGTGCATGGCCATTTCTGACAGCATTCCGCAGTATGAAATGGGGGCATAATGACAAAGATGTCTTTGATAACAACAACTCTAAAAAGAATCAGAATAATATGACCCAAGTATATAGTTCTCAGATAATGAAGCTTGAGCAAAGAATGGAATTTTAAATACCTATTTTCTAGGGGATATATAGCTAGACTGCATATCTTCCAGAAGCCCTCAACTAATCATGTTTCTCACAATTAAACTTTTAGACCAATATCTTCAAGGCTATAGTACCTAGGAAGTAGATTTTCCAGATTGCTTATAACCAGTTCGTCCTTGAGTAGAAGGTAGGTTTTCCCTTTTCTATTCTAAAATGTCTGAATTGAAACATATGCCTGAATTGATCCCCCTCCACCTACACACACAAATAGTGACTCTGAGTGCCCCCTGCACCCCAGGCTTTCTGAGGAAGTAGTTAGGATTCATCTGCATTGGTGTCTCCTTAGAGTGAAATTGACCTGTGGATAGAAATAAAAATCACATTAATATTTAAATAGAATGGGTCCTTCATAAAGTTTTATTCTAGTTAATTCATTCTGTAAATTTTGGCCAAGTAGAATACTGAGTAGAAAATGTGATGTGGTTACTGATAGAATTAAAGGTCAGTAGGGCTTCACGGCTACTTTATAAGGCAAAGGAAAAAGGTACAATCTTAACCTGACAGTGAATTTTATCCTGAAATCTAGAGCATAGAAAAACTGTAAAATTACATACAGTACATAATAACCTTAACAACTAACAGGATGATCAAAATAAATAACAGCATAAAATGTCACAAAGTAAATATAATATTGTCTATAAGGTTTGTGGAAATTGGCATAAGGTACTTTTTTGGAAAATTAAGTAGGAATTTAGTCACTGTTGCCTGTGCAACATTTCCTCATTTTTCCTTGACAGACAGGGACCAATTTTGTTCTATTATTTGAGTTGAGTCAGCAAACAGTTTTCATAAAGAGCCACATAGTAATTATTTTCACCTTTGGAGGTGACACGGTCTGTGCTGCAACTAAACTAAACTAAACTAAAACTGCAGCATTTAGGGCAGCACACTAAACTGCACTAAACTCTGCAGGTTTAGTGCAAAAGTGGGCATAGTCAGCAAGCGAATGAATGAGTGTAGCTATGCCCCAATAAAACTTTTTTACAAAACAGTCAGAGGGCTGAATTTGACCCATTGGCTACAGTTTACAGACTCCCGATTTAGGAAGCATGACCCTATCCCAGCTCTTAGAGTTAAATCTTCTTTGGTAGAAATTCATCGAGATGGTCTTATTTTGCCAGTAGCTGTTTGAGGTGTGCATATGACCCAGTTCTAGCCAGAGTTATAGGAAGAGGAGATCTTCTGGAAGAAGTTTTCTTTCCTAAGAAGGAAACATCAGAAGAGACCATCCCTTGGCACTTCTCATTGTTGTCTGTAAATGTAACACCTAGAACTGCTGCAGCCAGCCTGCAACTGGCCTGAGCTTAAACTAGCACAGGGAGGAAGCAGAGCTAAGACACTCAGAGAAGGAGAGCCAGAGCCCTCACCCACTATGCCTCAGAAGTCCCATTTCTCAAATTCTTAGGGAGATAATAGATATGCACAATGGTTAAGTCATTATGAGGAGTCATAGCCTAAAGGAATGTAACTGATACTGAAAAAAAAAGGAGAGAGAAAGACAGACATAATTTTCTTCCACTTAGATAATTTTAATATACTACTGTTTAATAATGTATATATTCATCATATAGACATTAAAATTAAATACATAAAATATGAATTTTGCTTTCTAGCCTAATAATTTTATTTAAAAGTTTGACGGTATCCTCCCATCCCAGTTATCAAAAAGTATTATTTTAAATGAGAAAAATAGGAAAAGTAGAAAAATATGACAAAGCATCTTGAGATAAAATTGGTAGATATAAATCATGACAATGTACAATATCTCTATTACATTCCAAGACAAATTAATTACATATCTGTGAAATTGAGAGTCAATTTTGATGAAAGTCTCTTTATTTCAGGAGAATGTCCCTTTATCTAAAATTGCCAAGAGGTTTATTATAAGCCATTGAATAGTTTTTAGTTCTTGGTTGTCTTTTTTTATTTGGAAATTGTGAACTACTAGAATTCGCCAATAGGTCTGTTGACCTATTGTACTCTGAATACACCAGTCCACTATAGCAGATAACATCTTTCACAGAAGCTTATACCAATATGTATTCCATTCCACATGCCTTAACAATGTGACATTAATATTTCTCCACCCAGAGGTGGGATCTATGTTCCTTTCTGTTGAAATTGAATCTTTTTAACTTCTTGAACCAATAGAGTTCAGCAGAAGTCATGCTGCTTGACTTTGAAGGCTAGTTCGCAAAAGTCAATGGTTTCTGCCTTTATTTCTCTGTCACTCTCTCTATTTATGGATACTTGCCCTTGTAACCCGAACGCCATATTGTGAGGAAGCGCAGGCCTCATGGGAAAGTCATGTGGGTGTTCCAGCCAATAGCTGCCGTTCAGCCCCCACCAACAGTGAGTATCTATCACCAGACATGACAGTAAATGCACCTTAGGATGATTCAAACCCCTCAAAAGTGTATACATTTAAGGTATATGGTACAATATTTTGATGTACTTATACATAGTGAAATGATTGCTGGTCAAGCAAATTAACATATCCATCATCTCACATAGTTACCTTGTTTGTGTGTATATGGTAATAGCACCTAAAATGTACTGTCTTAGCAAATATCCTCAATACAATACAGTTTAACCTTCAACATTTTAGTCTTCTACCTAAGGCCCCAAATATTGTGGAGCAAAGACAAACCATACCTGCTAAACACTTTTTGAATTTCTGACCCACAGAAACTGTTAGAGATAATAAATGATTAATTATTGTTTTAAGACACTAAGTTGTTGGTAATTTGTTATGTAGTAATAGGAAACTAATAGAGTCACTATGGGCATACTTCTTTGTTCACTGGATAGAACCATTCCAATCAAAATATCTATATTTTGTTTTACTACTGTTTCCTCAGAAAGAGTTAGTATCTGTTTTCATAAATATCAAGTATTATCTTGTTTACTTATACTAGGCACTGTCAGCATATAGGATTCAGTCACTCTGAGTGTGGGGTGGTTACTACACATGAATAGCAAAGTACAATTGTATATAATAGGATACTTTTTTGTAGGGACAGAGACAGTGGGAAAGATGCCATGGTTCTCTGTCTCTAGCCGATTAGCTTTCCTTATTAAAACTATGGTGCTAATGTGGCTAAAGTCAGTGATCTTTTTCCCATATTTACAGTCATTAGCCAAAGATTTAAAAACTAGTCTTGCTTAAATATCCCATAAACCTATGTGCAATTCGCCGGGCACAGTGGCTCAAGCCTGTAATCCCAACACTTTGGCAGGCCGAGGCGGGTGGATCACAAGGTCAGGAGTTCGAGACTAGGCTTGCCAACATAGTGAAACCCCATCTCCACTAAAAATACAAAAAGTTAGCCGAGCATGGTGGTGGGCGCCTGTAATCCCACCTACTTGGGAGGCTGAGGCAGGAGAATGTCTTGAACCCATGAGGCAGAGGTTGCAGTGAACCGAGATCACCCCATTGCACTCCAGCCTGGGCGACAGTGTGAGACTCCGTCAAAAAAAAAAAAAAAAAAAAAAACCTAGGTGCAATGGACATATGGACATAGTTTTCACAACACTTTAGTCTCATCAAGTATCAGTGCTGGGGCTTCTTTTCCATCAAACCCCCTCTCATCTGGATACTAAGAGGCCCCACTTTCAATTTGGGAAGTACTGGTGCAGAAGTGGAGGGGTGTCCATGTGAAATCATTAACATGGGACTTTGTGAAGTCTTGGGCCTAGGTGGGCAGGCTTCCCTTGGCTGAATCATAAGAGATATGTCGTTGAACTATTAATGGAGTGTTCACAAACCATGATACTTATAACTAACCTGACTGCCACCTAGGAGGAACATAATTGCCAGGCAAGCACAGCTGACGTGCAGGCATCATCTTAGCTTCTCCATACCCTGTGCAATGTCCACCAGTGGCACTGGCCCATCTTCTAGGCAGACCTGCTCCTCTCCAGAAAGTCTCCCCAAATTCTCTCCTCTCTGACTGCAAACCTCTTCTTTGGGCATAATCAATCATCTCTCCTCCTTTCCCCCACTTAGCCATCCTTCCAGATCCCACAGTAGGGGTAGAGGTAGGCTAGAATGATTCTACTTTCCCAGATCTATTCCTGTGATATAAACTCTTTGCCCTGCTACCCTCGGGCTTTCTCTTTTTATTCTCAAAAGTCTGTTTGGGAAGTTTAAACACACACACACATACTGACTGATTACTTCTTCCTATTTCCAGTCCCATGATACAATCCTACATCTCCCCAGAGGCAAAATAGATATCTGTGATTGAATAGAGGAAAGGTTTTGAGAAGAAAATAGGAGAAAAGCAAGCACAGATATTAACATTTCAGAAGCTTCTCTTGTCACACATGCCAATGGCCACAAAGAGACCAGGACAAGAGAGTTCAGGTGATTCAGTCCAAATTTGTCATATAAAAATAGAAACCAAATAATAATAAAAAAGACATAGGCTACTGGAAAATCTCCTAGAAAATTAATTGAGGGTTCCTGCCTTTCAGTCAGAGGTTAGTCAAATTATCATTGTGTTTGAGAAACAGCTTGTCTTGAAAAGCCCTGCTGTTGGCAATAGGGAGAAGGAGTTTTCAGGTAAACCACAGAGGTCGTAATAACGGCTTAGTGGAGTCATTTATAAATTAAATTATAGTGCTGGAATTTATAGTTTCTTTACCATATGTAGGACTGGCAGGCAAATAGATATGTTCCCAAAAAGTAAAAGGAAATTTGGGTACCCAGGGACATGACTGTGCATTTCTTCAAATGCATTACTAAATCCTTGGCGGCCACTCTGCTGGTATCACACATGAACAAGAGAGAATGGTGATGAGGAAGAGGATGTACTTTATAGAAAAAAAAAAATCTGTGTTGCTGCTGCACTGCCACCTCCACCACCTCACAACACAGCAGCACCCCACAGCGCATAAACAACCAGGAACAGTAACAGGCCCAATGCCCAAGACGCGAAAGCAGAGAATGAATTTTAAAATAAACCAAAACAAAGTACACATAGGAAAGGAAAGGAACTGTACAGGTCATTTTTGAATGACATATGATTTCTTTTATATGTATATGAGTTTTTTCCAATTTTTTTTTTTTTTTTTTTTTTTTTTTTTTTTTTTTTTTTTTTTTTTTTTTTTTGAAGACTATGGTCAAGTAAGAGCAACAAAGATGTGAAGGGTAGGAATGAGACTGAGCAAATAAGTCAGTTTCTAGATGGTCTACATCCTGCAGGCCACACTGAATCAGGTACAAAGAAAAGGACCCTAGTCAGTGGCACACAGTAGAGAAGCATCAAGTTAGCTTGCTGTGCAGTATTTCTCCCTCCTTCAGAAGATGTGGACATTATGGGACAAAGAGATCCTTGCTTCCCTTAGAGTACTAAAGGGAATATCCCCAGCACACCCCTCCGCAAATGTGCATAAGACCCAGCTCTTCTGGAAGTATATCCATAAATGGCTTCTGCTAATTATTCTCACTGCGTGAACTTTCAAAATGCTGTGCCAAGCAAAATGTGGACAGTTTTCTTTGTAACATTGCCCAAACGTGGAAGTTTTCTTAAAGTTCTTTCATTAGTTTTCTGCTTTTAACATGGCCCCTTTCCCCAATATATGTACCTTGAATTCCCTGTTGCTAAGCTATTGTTTATCTACATAACTATGTTTTAAACTCAGTATGACCCTCTAACAATCAAAACTATTTTTCAAAAGAAACCAATACTGAATTGTGGATCTGGCAATCTTTTTGTTGCAGTTATTTGTACACTGGAATTAATGCCACATACTCAATTGGCTTTACAAACTCAAAATCTGAATTACCGCTTTGTTCCATTGTTTTCTTTCTCTGATATGCCAGTTTTTCATTCTTTAGGCCTGAGAGGTTAGTGGCTTTATTTTACAGAGAAGTCAAAAACTGAGGCAAAAAGTGATGAGTAGAATATTATTAAGGAGATCCTGTTTTTACTATTTCCCAGAGCTAAAATGTTATCATAGCAATATTTGAATGGGTAAAAGCTGGTACAGTTCAATTAAGCACTGAAAGTAAATGAAAAATTTTGAGGTAAAGAAAAGAAACAGGCAAAAGATTACATTAAATTCAAGTCTTTCTTTAAAAATAAATAAAAAGGCAGGCATACAATAATTCACAAAAGTCATGTGCTTGATTTACTCAACCTCTCTGCAGTTATTATTTCTCATTAACTTACCCAAGTCAGCATCACTCCTTAGGGGAGAAAAAGGAAATTTTGGCGTATCAAGGAATAAAGAGAACACTGCGGCATTATTCACTGAATCATTTTTGGGGCAAATTTAGTGCTGTTTTCATGTCTTTGTATTTTTTCTAAGTCTATGTTTGTCAATGTCAATTCAACCCTCCCTGAAAACAACAGAGCTACAATTAGAGATGTAAAAAGCAGTTTGTGTATAATTTAAATGCTGCAAACTGGCAATCTTCTCATGAAAACCACAAACAATTACTTCCATTCTCATGCACCAGTGCATCTGGTGCACCACCATTTTTGATCTGAGATTGCATATGAATTGATAGTTAATTTCACAGCTAGAAAAAAAGCTCAATTTTTTTGACAAGGGTGAGTTCTTTGCTATTCAGTCACAGCGCATGCTTATCTGCTTAATGGCTTAAATTATACAATCTGCTAACCAAATTCTTTTCTCTGCTTCACTCAGGTAGTTTTCCTGGAGTCAACAATATCAGATATTTCTAACCCTTTCTTGAGGTAGACCTAAATCCTGATGTGTTGAGAACAATCAGTTATCGGGAGCCCCATGAAGATGAAGAGTATTGAATAATATCAAAAAGGAGACATTTGGTTTCCATTTGATCTGTACTTTGCCAACTCTGATCAAAAGTAAAATAAAAAAAAAAATTAATGAAAGTATATCCAGCTTTGAACAATCCCCAAATAGGCCTGTTGCACTGAAGGGCACCTTCATTAAAGAAAGATTTGCAGACTTCTTAAAAAGACATGTATTTGCATCTATTTAGTTTATACATGAAGAAATCACATGTGGGGAAAATATTTAAATAAACAAAACCACAGAGATAATGAAAGTCTTTGGTACAACATTCATATGCAAGAACATCCTTCAGGTTCACTCAAGAGGAAGTGAGCTTTCATGCAAAGGCATTAGTAATGGACTTTCTATTTCCTTATTAGAATTAACCTTGATCTGGAAGAAAAAACTTTTTTCTTTACTGTTGAATACATATTTCACTCCATCTAATGTATTCCACTAAAACCTTTTTTTAAAAAAGTGGCACTTGTGCTGGAATTTATTATTCCTGAAATGGGCATTACTAGAAACAAAATTGCTGAGAGAACTATTTATTTTGAAGGAAACAAGTTGTTTCCACAGATCATAATGGTTTTATAGGGAATGCTAGAATTTCCTTCCCAGCAGGTATTTTCAAATAGGAGAGATTCTCCCCACTACGGAAGAGTTTAGGCAAAATCTGCCAATGGCAGAAAAATGAACTAGATTATTCCTTAAAATTCACTCCAAGCCTATTCTTTCATGCCTCTAGTTTCCAACTGCTAGTTCTTAAAATCAGAGCAGTGAGTGGAAAATATGATTTATTAGCAAGCTGTAAGCACAGCCTGATTCAATCTCACATATATTTTAATATTTTAAGGTTTGAATTCTATAATTTGAACTCAAGGCCATTTTATACTAGTGTGCTGTCTCCATTTCTATCTAGCTTGGTAGGACATAATGTGTGAGGAAAGTAGACTTATATTTCAAAGTCTGTCCCACACAATGCAGTACTTCCTTCAAAGGCACAACATCTGCTGGCTGTTTGAGCTATAAAAAAATAAAATAAAAATAAATAAAAAGGTAAATTAAAAACTTGAACAGGCCAAGTACAGTGGCTCACGCCCATAATCTCAGCACTTTGGGAGGCCAAGGCAAGGGGATCACCTGAGGTCAGGAGTTGGAGACCAGCCTGGGAAACATGGTAAAACTCCACCTCTACTAAAAATACAAAAATTAGCTGGGAATGGTGGTGCATGCCTGTAATCCCAGCTGCTTGGGAGTATGAGGCAGGAGAATGGCTTACAGTGAGCCAAGATCGTGCCACTGCACTCCAGCCTGGGCAACAAGAGCGAGACTCCGTCTCAAAAAAACAAAAAACCTTGAACAAAGTCTGGTCATTCCTCAGATTGGATAATTCAAGAAGAAGTGATGCTACCTTTGATATTTTGAGTCACATAAATATTTATTGAATTATGCTGTTGAGAATGTTAGTATAACAGAAAATTCAGTCCTCACACTCAAATAACATGTAGCCTTAAAGCTGAAATATGAGAGCCTCCACCTATCCCCAATGTCCTCCAAGATATGCATTCCTTGTAAAACTTTAGACAAACTGACAATACAATTTTTATGGGGAGAAGATGCTAGAACAATTGAAAAAAATAAAAGTAACCCAAGCATACAAACTTTGCTGGGTCTGACGGCCCAGCAAATATTATTTTAGTCTTTATGCATTAATTGCAATTTGACTAATGTTGGAGTACAAATACCTTCCACAACTCTTGTCACTTCTTCAAGACATCCCCAGTCCCAGGGATATCACTATTTAAAAGCAATCAAGAATTCTAATTTGACTCCATATTTGCACTTGAAATTTACCTCACTTTGATCTTCATAAAGATCGGGTTACCCACAAAGGGAAGCCCATCAGACTAACACCTGATCTCTCGGCAGAAACTCTACAAGCCAGAAGAGAGTGGGGGCCGATATTCAACATTCTTAAAGAAAAGAATTTTCAACCCAGAATTTCATATTCAGCCAAACTAAGCTTCATAAGTGAAGGAGAAATAAAATACTTTACAGACAAGCAAATGCTGAGTGATTTTGTCACCACCAGACCTGCCCTAAAAGAGCTCCTGAAGGAAGCACTAAACATGGAAAGGAACAACCGGTACCAGCCACTGCAAAAACATGCCAAATTGTAAAGACCATCGAGGCTAGGAAGAAACTGCATCAACTAACGAGCAAAATAACCAACTAACATCATAATGACAGGATCACATTCACACATAACAATATTAACTTTAAATGTAAATGGGCTAAATGCTCCAATTAAAAGACACAGACTGGCAAATTGGATAAGGAGTCAAGACTCATCAGTGTGCTATATTCAGGAAACCCATCTCACGTGCAGAGACACACATATACTCAAAATAAAGCGATGGAGGAAGATCTATCAAGCAAATGGAAAACAAAAAAAGGCAGGGGTTGCAATCCTAGTCTCTGATAAAACAGACTTTAAACCAACAAAGATCAAAAGAGACAAAGAAGGCCATTATGTAATGGTAAAGGGATCAATTCAACAAGAAGAGCTAACTATCCTAAATATATATGCACCCAACACAGGAGCACCCAGATTCATAAAGCAAGTCCTGAGTGACCTACAAAGGGACTTAAACTCCCACACAATAATAATGGGAGATTTTAACACCCCACTGTCAACATTAGACAGATCAATTAGACAGAAAGTTAACAAGGATATCCAGGAATTGAACTCAGCTCTGCAAAAAGTGGACCTAATAGACATCTACAGAACTCTCCACCCTAAATCAACAGAATATACATTCTTTTCAGCACCACACCACACCTATTCCAAAATTAACCACATAAGTTGGAAGTAAAGCTCTCCTCAGCAAATGTAAAAGAACAGAAATTATAACAAACTGTCTCTCAGACCACAGTGCAATAAAACTAGAACTCAGGATTAAGAAACTCACTCAAAACCACTCAACTACATGGAAACTGAACAACCTGCTCCTGAATGACTATTGGGTACATAACGAAATGAAGACAGAAATAAAGATGTTCTTTGAAACCAATGAGAACAAAGACACAACATACCAGAATCTCTGGGACACATTCAAAGCAGTGTGTAGAGGGAAATTTATAGCACTAAATGCCCACAAGAGAAAGCAGGAAAGATCCAAAATTGACACCCTAACATCACAATTAAAAGAACTAAAAAAGCAAGAGCAAACACATTCAAAAGCTAGCAGAAGGTTAGAAATAACTAAAATCAGAGCAGAACTGAAGGAAATAGAGACACAAAAAGCCCTTCAAAAAATTAATGAATCCAGGAGCTGGTTTTTTGAAAAGATCAACAAAATTGATAGACTGCTAGCAAGACTAATAAAGAAGAAAAGAGAGAAGAATCAAATAGATGCAATAAAAAACGAAAAAGGGGATATCACCACCGATCCCACAGAAATACTATCTACCATCAGAGAATACTACAAACACCTCTATGCAAATAAACTAGAAAATCTAGAACAAATGGATAAATTCCTCGAGAAATACACCCTCCCAAGACTAAACCAGGAAGAAGTTGAATCTCTGAATAGACCAACAACAGGCTCTGAAATTGTGGCAATAATCAATAGCTTACCAACCAAAAAGAGTCCAGGTCTTGATGGATTCACAGCCGAATTCCACCAGAGGTACAAGGAGGAACTGGTACCATTCCTTCTCAAACTATTCCAATCGATAGAAAAAGAAGGAATCCTCCCTAACACATTTTATGAGGCCAGCATCATCCTGATACCAAAGCCTGGCAGAGACATAACCAAAAAAGATAATTTCAGACCAATATCCTTGATGAACATTGATGCAAAAGTCCTCAATAAAATACTGGCAAACCGAATCCAGCAGCACATCAAAAAGCTTATCCACCATGATCAAGTGGGCTTCATCCCTGGGATGCAAGGCTGGTTCAACATACGCAAATCAATAAATGTAATCCAGCATATAAACAGAACCAAAGACAAAAACCACATGATTACCTCAATAGATGCAGAAAAGGTCTTTGACAAAATTCAACAACACTTCATGCTAAAAACTCAATAAATTAGGTATTGATGGGATGCATCTCAAAATAATAAGAGCTATCTATGACAAACCCACAGCCAATATCATACTGAATGGGCAAAAACTGGAAGCATTCCCTCTGAAAACTGGCACAAGACAGGGATGCCCTCTCTCACCACTCCCATTCAACATAGTTCTGGAAGTTCTGGCCAGGGCAATCAGGCAGAAGAAGGAAATAAAAGGTATTCAATTAGGAAAAGAGGAAGTCAAATTGTCCCTGTTTGCAGATGACAGGATTGTATATCTATAAAACCCCATTGTCTCAGCCCAAAATCTCCTTAAGCTGATTAGCAACTTCAGCAAAGTCTCAGGATACAAAATCAATGTATAAAAATCACAAGCATTCTTGTACACCAATCACAGACAAACAGAGAGCCAAATCATGAGTGAACAACCATTCACAATTGCTTCAAAGACAATAAAATACCTAGGAATCCAACTTACAAGGGATGTGAAGGACCTCTTCAAGGAGAACTACAAACCACTGCTCAATGAAATAAAAGAGGATACAAACAAATGGAAGAATATTCCATGCTCATGGGTAGGAAGAATCAATATCGCGAAAATGGCCATACTGCCCAAGGGAATTTATAGATTCAATGCCATCCCCATCAAGCTACCAATGACTTTCTTCACAGAATTGGAAAAAACTACTCTAAAGTTCATATGGAACCAAAAAAGAGCCCTCATCGCCAAGTCAATCCTAAGCCAAAAGAACAAAGCTGGAGGCATCACGCTACCTGACTTCAAACTATACTACAAGGCTACAGTAACCAAAACAGCATGGTACTGGTACCACAACAGAGACATAGATCAATGGAACAGAACAGAGCCCTCAGAAATAATGCCACATATCTACAACCATCTGATCTTTGACAAACCTGACAAAAACAAGAAATGGGGAAAGGATTCCCTATTTAATAAATGGTGCTGGGAAAACTGGCTAGCCATATGTAGAAAGCTGAAACTGCATCCCTTCCTTACACCTTATACAAAAATTAATTCCAGATGGATTAAAGACTTAAATGTTAGACCTAAAACCATAAAAACCCTAGAAGAAAGCCCAGGCAATACCATTCAGGACATAGGCGTGGACAAGGACTTCATGTCTAAAACACCAAAAGCAATGGCAACAAAAGCCAAAATTGACAAATGGGATCTAACTAAACTAAAGAGCTTCTGCACAGCAAAAGAAACTACCATCAGAGTGAATAGGCAACCTACACAATGGGAGAAAATTTTTGCAACCTACTCATCTGACAAAGGGCTAATATCCAGAATCTACAATGAACTCAAACAAATTTACAAGAAAAAAAACAAACAACCCCATCAAAAAGTGGGCAAAGGACATGAACAGACACTTCTCAAAAGAAGACATTTATGCAGCCAAAAAACACATGAAAAAATGCTCATCATCACTGGCCATCAGAGAAATGCAAATCAAAACCACAATGAGATACCATCTCACACCAGTTAGAATGGCCATCATTAAAAGTCAGGAAACAACAGGTGCTGGAGAGGATGTGGAGAAATAGGGACACTTTGACACTGTTGGTGGGACTGTAAACTAGTTCAACCATTGTGAAAGTCAGTGTGGCGATTCCTCAGGGATCTAGAACTAGAAATACCATTTGACCCAGCCATCCCATTACTGGGTATATACCCAAAGGACTATAAATCATGCTGCTATAAAGACACATGCACACATACGTTTATTGCGGCACTACTCACAATAGCAAAGACTTGGAACCAACCCAAATGTCCAACAATGATAGACTGGATTAAGAAAATGTGGCACATATACACCATGGAATACTATGCAGCCATAAAAAATGATGAGTTCATGTCCTTTGTAGGGACATGGATGAAACTGGAAAACATCATTCTCAGTAAACTATCGCAAGGACAAAAAACCAAACACCCCATGTTCTCACTCATAGGTGGGAATTGAACAATGAGAACTCATGGACACAGGAAGGGGAACATCACACTCCGGGGACTGTTGTGGGGTTGGGGGAGGGGGGAGGGACAGCATTAGGAGATATACCTAATGCTAAATGACGAGTTAATGGGTGCAGAAAACCAACATGGCACATGGATACATATGTAACAAACCTGCACATTGTGCACATGTACCCTAAAACCTAAAGTATAATAAAATAAAATAAAAATAAAAATAAAACAGAATTTATCAAGAACCCACTAAATGTGAGAACAAATGACCAAAGGCATTCTTCACTGTTTATATAAGATGCTTTGGTTTTCCAATGATTTCATGGTATAAAACTTGCTAATGAACATCCAATGTATACAACCTCAGCGATTTGAAAAACTTACAAAATATAGTATCGCTGTTGAGTACTTAGTGTTATAAAGAACATAAAACATAGCCTTTGTTTAAAAGTTAATGTTGATTTAGCTGTGTTAATTGTTGATGAGTTAATGTTTATGAATTAATGTTTAATTCAACTGTGCAAAATATTTTCACTGATCCCTTTCAATGTCCATAAGTATATGATTGTAGAGTCTAATGACATATTATATTCTGCCCTGTTATCTTATTTGCTTACCTGTCTTATTCTTGTCAAGTTTATAATTCTTTGATACTATGATTTATGTCTTGCTTATATTTTCTAAATCCTGGGGAACCTTATATACTGATTTTCTCATAATAGTTGTTCAATAAATATTTGTTGAATTGAATGACCCACTACTACAGAGATCTTGAGTATTGATAGGGATATAGGAAGAAAAGATTTGGCTTGCCAGACTGCCTTGTGAACATAAACACTCTTTATATAGATGACAATATTAAGCCTTCTTGACAGGTCTGACATTGGCATTCAACCGCATTAGAAGTGTAAGTACATTTCCAGTTTTGTGACTGGATTCTATCTCATGTGCTTCTGTTACTTCAAATGAAAGCTTTACTTACATCTTTTTGTTGCTTTTTTAACTTAGGAACAGTTCAGAGTTTATCTTGCTGGGATACATTTTTCACCTATTTTACAGATAAAATCGATAAGTTTCAGGAAGAGTTCAGTAGCTCTGTGGGAGCTGTGTGAAAGCCCAGGGTAGGAGATGCAATGTTTTTGCTTTCTGCTTTCCACACATTTTTCCTGTCAAAGTTTTAAGTCAGGTTTTGCAATAACACTCAGCCCCTCTTTGGAAAAATTATAGCCTTCCTAAAGAATAACAAGATGTGGCCTCCTAACATAGGAAAGAATATTGGCAGCTATGAAAGACAAAAAGTTGCTAGCATTACTTATGAATATGCATTTGGTATTTCAACAATATAGGTATGGAAAGCATATTAATTAACCATAAGAAGGTCCAAATAATACAAGGCAGATTTTAGTGGGGCTTAAGTTGAGAGTTTACAGTGAAAACCTGATGACACGTCAATGTAGAAGTTGTTTGTATTGAATTGAAATTATATGCTGCTCTCTTTTCTGACTGTATAATCGTCTTCCTACTCCCTCTACATTACACAGCCAGAAGGAGCCACATCAGATCCCAGAAAATTGAGACCTTGATAAAAAATAATTTCATTGACAAAATCTCTTCAGCAGCTGGCATCGTCGTGACACTGAGGTGAACATCACATATCCAGCTGAATCCCAACACACACATGCTTTTTCACTTGAAAAAAATTACCTTAGTAACAGTGTTTATACTTCAAGCAAGAAAGTAGGAATTAAAAACCAATCAAAAATTTACCCCAGTCTCATATGAGAAGGATCCTTTAATTTGCAGCCACAAATATGTTTTCTAGTTATATTCAATTCATTGTCAGTTCCCCTAGAACTAGATCTATGGAGTCTTTTCCAATTCTAGTTCCCATTTCTGAGAGCTCAGTACCAGACTACACCTCCTTCAATTGTTGTTACACAGATAATCACAATAATGGGCTACAAGCCCAAACCAGGCTTCAACATTTTTAAAGAGACAACACAGCAATTAACTTCAAATCTCCTATAAACATCTCACATCAAAGTGTTTTGGGAACTTTACAAACAGAGGATATATGTAACCTCTCCTCCCAGCCTCTGGTAACTATTCTACTTTCTACTTCTATGGAGGTTAATCAGAAAGTACAAAGCTGCAGTTAGACAGAAGGAATAAGCTCTGGTGTTCTATTCCACAGTAAGGTGACTATGGCTAACAAAAATGCACTATATATTTCAAAATAGCTAAAAGAGAAAATTCAAATGCTCTTATCTTAAAGAAATGACAAGTGTTTGAGGTAATGTGTTACAGGAAGTCAGGGACACCGAATGGAGGGACCGGCTGGAGCCGCAGCAGAGGAACATAAATTGTGAAGATTTCATTTTAATATGGACATTTATCAATTCCCAAATAATACTTTCATAATTTCTTACCCCTGTCTTTACTTCAATCTCTGAACATAAATTGTGAAGATTTCATAGACATTTATCACTTCCCAAATAATACTCTTATAATTTCTTACACCTTAATCTCTTAATCCTGTTATCTTCATAAACCGAGAATGTACATCACCTCAGGACCACTGTGACAATTGTGTTAACTGTAAAACTTGATTGTAAAACATGTGTGTTTGAACAATATGACATCAGTGCACCTTGAAAAAGAACAGAATAACAGCGATTTTCAGGGAACGAGGGAAGACAACCAAAAGGTCTAACTGCCTGCAGGGTCAGGAAAACAGAGCCATATTTTTCTTCTTGCAGAGAGCCTATAAACGGACATGCAAGTAGGGAAGATATCGCTACATTTTTTTCCTAGCAAGGAATATTAATAATTAATACCCCGGGGGAAGGAATGCATTCCTAGGGGGAGGTCTATAAACAGCCGTTCTGGGAGTGTCTGTCTTATGTGGTTGAGATAAGGACTGAAATACACCCTGTTCTCCTGCAGTACCCTCAGGCTTACTAGGATTGGGAAACTCCACCCTGGTAAATTTGTGGTCAGACCGGTTCTCTGTTCTCGAACCCTGTTTTCTTTTAAGATGTTTATCAAGAAAATACATGCACAGCTGAACACAGACCCTTAACAGTATTCTGATTTTGCTCTTGTCCTGTTTCCTCAAAAACATGTAATCTTTGTTCTGCCTTTTGCCCTTTGAAGCGTGTGATCTTTGTGACCTACTCCCTGTTCGTACACCCCCTCCCCTTTTGAAATCTTTAATAAAACTTGCTGTTTAAGGGTCAGGTGGGCATCACGGTCCTACTGATATGTGATATCTCCCCCAGAGGCCCAGCTGTAAAATTCCTCTCTTTGTATTCTTTCTCTTTATTTCTCAGCCAGCCAACACTTATGGAAAACAGAAAGAACCTATGTTGAAATATTGGGGGCAGTTCCTCCGATAGTAATGGATATGCTAATTACCAAAATTTGATTATTACATAATGTATACATGGATCAAACATCACACTGTACCCCATAAATATGTGCAATTATTATGCATCAATTAAGAACAACTCAAAACTTAAAAAAAAGAAGGTATACATGGCATTAGACTGGAAAAGGGATTTTATACACACACACACACACACACACACATATACATATATCTATCTTTCATAGCTCAGAATTATACATTGAACTTGGTGTTATGGGATGACTCTGAAAGAAGCATACTACTGAGAACACTTTCCTGAACTGTTATTTGAGGGAAAACAAACTTGTTTTGAACTTTTTAGAGTTTTACTCTATTTGTTAGAGCAGCAGCTGGCCTGCCCTAAGTAGTTGTACCTGAGCTTTTGAAAGGGGGTTGTAATTGATAGACACCATCTCCATAGCTCAGTCTAAGCACCTACTTCACCTTCTACACATGATGTGGGGGCTGCAAACAAAGAGATTTACAGAGTGCACCAACAACAGCATTTGTGGTGCAATCAAATTGATGGTCAGATGCTTCAGAAGCATCTGGGAGGCCAAAATGCTACAGAGACTGTAGAGGACAAAAACAAACTGCAGCACTCCCACCCACCACCCTTGAATCTACAGAAAGAACTTAGGTGGGCAGCAATGCCCCAGCAAACAGCCATGATTTGACTTACCCTTTTATTGAGTTCCCAGTTGTAAATGGCCTTTCTCCATTAGAACCATCTGGGGTTTTTCCCCCTGCAACTTTTTCCCAAACTTAGTATCAAGCTTTATTTCTTCTTTCTGAATAATTCTAAACTATTCTAACTGGAGTGAGCAAAAATGAATTAAAAATAGCTTTATAAAACCTTCTTTATCTGTATCCATTGAGTCACAAAAGCAGGACATACACACAAGGCAGAATTATAATGAAAGAGAAAATCTATGTATAAGTACTGAAGGGATTAGCTCTGGCTTACTGCCTTGTTGACATTATTGACATCACCTAGAAGCATCCTGATAAAAGATATCATTCCATTATCAACCAGACATTACCAAAATAGGGAGGCAGGGGGAGAGAAAGTGCCCTGCTGCATTCTCTTAAAATTAGCAATGACCTTGCTAATTAAAACTTAGTTGTGAGAGAGTAACACGTTGATGCCCCTCTTTGAAAAACTGGCATGGATCCCCACTCATTTAAAAGTTGTCACTTACAAACCCAATGAAATTGGCTTATTAAAATGAACACTAATGGAAGTTTCTATTGCTCAGAGATGACAGGACAGAGGATTGAGGGGAGGAAGGAATGAGTGTGTATGTCTTGTATTGCCTTTCATTATCTGAGAAGACACCTCTGACAGCAAGAACACCATCAGGAGGATGAAAACAAAATGAGTGTGGCAGAAGCCACATTCTCCTTGTTTATTAATATGCATTATATATAGCTCTAAGCCACTGGGTGCCACAGATAGGTGGGTTATTCTATTCAAGTATATTAATTTTAAACAAGTGTATGAAGAGAGGTTCAAGGACAACACAGTTTGGTATACCTTATTTTTTTTGTATGTGTCTGTTTGGGAAGCCCTTTTAGTCTGGCATGAGGCAAGAGAGTAGATTATTCTTTAAAGAACTAAAAAATTCAGTGAATGCATTAACCTATCTTCTCAGTGAGTCATCCAAATAGCGCTTCAGCAAGTATGCACACACACACTCTCTCTTTTCACTCTAAAATGCTTTTTCACCTTGCATTTTTCCATGCTATCCCCAACTACCTAACTTCAGAAAACCTATGAATGCTAAGGTGTTCCTTATTATGAAAGCTAAGGTGAAATGGTTCCCATTACTCTTATCCAAGCAGCCAATAAAACAATCTTCTCTCATTAAAAAAAAGATATGCATAATAATAGAAAAAAATGTTCTTTCTAATCTAACTCAGCTTCCTTTTGATTTTCTCAGAATCTGTCATATTCAAGGGACCACTATGTGAGGTTGCACCTCATTTCTGCCCAAACCCATATTTTCAGATCTGAAAATCTATAGAAAATAGTAGTGAGAAACAGCCTTGGGTTTGGAGCCAAATGGCTTGAATCCGTATGTTGACTATGCCACTTTCTAATGGTGTAATTTGGGGTAGTAAAATTATTTTTCTAGTCCTAAGTTTCCTATCTTTGTCAGGTTATTAAAAATATCTTCTTGTTAAGGCTTTACTAAAGTACTTAACCCAATACATATGAGGTGAAAACTCAGTCAACATTAATTAGTGTTTACTCTTCTATGCTCTATTGAACAAGCCATGTAGCTTTGATCTGCTTTTCTTCCTTCTGCTTACCTTCAGCACAATGACATTTTGTCCTTACCCAAGAATTGCTAATTGCTTTAGAGGCCTTTCTTTACTCATTCTCAATAAGCATGCCACTTATTTGTCTGAATTATTCTTCTCTTTGTCATTATATTAATAAAATAGTTTATTGAATTCTTTAGGGATGTCCTTCTCTAGCAACCCTTTATTAAGTAAATTCTATTCATAACCTGACCTGTCCATTGAGAGATTTAATAGAGAGAGTGACAGAAGGTGAAAGAAGAGAAAAAGAGGGAAAAGTTAACTAAAAAAACGTGGAAAGAAGCTGAAGTGCTTACAAGGATTTTATCAAGCCTTGACCCAAATAAAACCTCTACAATGGTAGCTCCTGCAATGAGATGTTATGAGAGCACAGTTTGCAAGAATTCTTAACCTGGAAACAATCCTAGAGAAAATGTGCTACCTTCGAACACCTTATAACAAAAAAGAAACCAAGGCATGAAAAGTTTAAATGCCTATAGCACAAGGCATGTAACTATTCAATAGTATACCCAAGTCCTAAACCCTTGATACCTTACTCTTAGGACAGAGTTTCTGCCCCTAAATCTTCGTATCCTCTAGATTGTTAACCTAAGAAGCCATTTGTTTATCCAGTCACAAGAAATTATCTTTAATTTAAGATATTTATTTGCCTATCTTCTCAACACTGGATGGACTTTGCCTGGAACAGGACTGTCTATTGCATTTCACTAAAATTGGATCTCCATGTTCTCCAAATCTTCTGAAGCACTTTGGTTATGTGTCCCCCAAAGCCAGCCCTACCTTAGTCAATAGAGTAAGCACCTAGATGATGATATAAACATAAACACATTATGAATTGAAAGAGAACAAAAGTTATACATACTCAAAATTATCTTCCTAAAAATTTTTACTATCTTTTTGATAATTTTTTAGGAAAATTACTTTTAGGCAGACATTGCATTAGGTATTTTAATCTACCTCTTCTCATTTAGTCATTCAAAATATTAGATATGCCATATATACTTTTGAATAAAGGAATATAATTTAGGTGCCTCACCGACACTTTCATCAAGATAGGACATCAAGATAGTGTCTTAGCAAAGAGTGTATCCAAAGGCACTAGCTAATGCATGACAAGGTCAGATTTCAATCCAAGTGTCTTTGAGAACAAGCCCATTTACTTTCCTCTCTACTTGACATCATTGTAGCCATTTCAGTGGGTCAAAGACATCATCTTCAGAAAGTGTCCATTACTTAATGGGTCCTCAGACTAGAAATGTATCAATCATTTTACACAGTGAATACCTTAGTGAAAATGAATTGATTGAAGTGCCTAGTAGAAAAGAAGCATTTGAGGGAAAGAGGGCTCAAAACAGGTGAGATTTGATTGAAGCAAGGGAGTCAGTGCAGACATGAAGTCTCAGGCAGGCCTGGTCAATAGAGCAGGCAGTTGTAGGAGTACAGGGGAGGCCATGGCAAAGCAAGGCCCTGCATTGAGGAGCGATGGTGGGGCACAGGCACTCCACAATCCTCCACGGACCGGCCCTGACTCCAACCATCATTGTAAATGTGAAGTGCTCCTTGGATCCAATTTTGAGGGTTTCGGTTTTAGGATTTCACTGCTATTTTCACTCTGAAAGGTCATTAAAGAGTACGTTAGATGGTGATAACTCTGTCTCCAGCTCAGTGTGCTGCTTCTATAAGTGTGCCCTCCTGAAAATAAACTACA